>NC_139607.1:11515968-12217872 GCF_964270895.1 Podarcis filfolensis
TGTTTTGTTTTCTTGCAAAAATCTCAAAAAAGAAGTTGTTTTTGAGCTATTTTTAAGGAGATTCAACAAGATCTACACTTCTGACATGGGTTGTCATACGACTGGATTTTCCTGGACATTTCAGTGATTTTCCGCCCGGACATTGTTTCCAATGACCGAATTCCACATGTATAGCAACCCTACTTCCAGTGATTTTTAGAAGAGTTTTAATTCGTTTTGAAAATGGGCCGCTGTGATACGAAATCATGTCTTACCGTGTTGTATGTCGCTTTGATCTTTTAGAGAAAGGGGTGTAACAAAATCTTGGAAATAAATGTCCCTCTCCACTATTAATTTTACTTGCGATGAAATGACCCCCTCCTCCTCCTCCTTTCCTCCTCCCTCCTCCTCCTCCGCTATTCTTCCTCCCCCCCCCCCCCAATTTAGCATGCCCCAGGTTTTGGGTGTCACTGAGAAAAGGCCGAAAAGGATATGAGTGCTACACCAGATTTTCAAAAGGATTTTAATTAATAACTCTGTCTTGCCAAGCTTCTTTACAATGGAGCTTAGTTAGCTTATGGACTATAATTCTAAAAAGGAACTATTGATATGTTAATTGCATATGATTATGAATGGCTATTTGTGGCATTGGATCTCACTGCTATACCAATTAGGCTCTTTATGTGTGATCTTCATTGTAGTGCAGCTATGGCGCTTTTCAACATTCTTTTCTTTCTTCAGTTTCCCCTCCCTCTCAAGATTGCACTAAGCGCTCCATCCATATGGCTGCAAGCACTGGTCCTTTGGGGGGCATTATGGATATCGTAGGGGCTACTAAGCGCCTTCTCCCTCCTTTAAATCCGAGAGCTAGAGCAATTATTACCTAATTGGTTCAGGTTATTCAGTGTTGCATCTGGGCCAAAGAGAAGGGAAGGTGTTGGCATCTAAACCCACAGCAAGAGGCAAGTGGAGCCATAGATTTATCAATTGCACATCAGAATCAGAAGAATCTTTATTTGCATCAGCCACTAGCCATAGCAATAAAATGAAATGAAATGTACCAAAGATAGAGGTAAAAAACTTAACATTTTGGGGGTTTATATCAATAATCAAATAATAGATCTTATTCTAATTGCCCCCGCTAAAAACCTGGCAGTTTTTGCTGTCAACTGATCATCTTGATCTGCTAAAAGAAAGGAGAGTTGCACATCTTTGCACCACAAAGTTGTGTCGTCTGTGCTGTTCCCTGCCCTGCTGTAAAGAGGCCGCTGAATGGCTACTGGAACAGCAGCCCGGCAGTTTAATAGAAAAACTATTTTTTCCATTAAGCCTTTGGGCTCAACTACTGCCCCTCAGCTGAAATGAAGCCTTAACATGCCCTCCAACTGTACCTATGACGGAGTGAGCTCCTGTTGCTCTGTCCCAGCTCCTGCCAACCTGGCAGTTTGAAAGCATACTAGTGCAAGTAGATAAATAGGTACCGCTGCAGTGGGAAGGTAAACGGCGTTTCCGTGCGCTCTGGCTTCCATCACGGTGTTCCGTTGCACCAGAAGCGGTTTCGTCATGCTGGCCACATGACCCGGAAAGCTGTCTGTGGACAAAAGCGGGCTCCCTCGGCCTGAAAGCGAGATGAGCGTCACAACCCCATAGTCGCCTTTGACTGGACTTAACCGTCCAGGGGTCCTTTACCTTTACCTTTTCATGATGAAGGGGCTCATACCATTAGCACTCCAAGAGGGTCCTGCTCCCATATTTTATTAAAGTTGGCACCCCCAATGACAGACATAGCATTCATCAAGGCACAATTTTTAATTCCACGCCTTTTGTGTTTGTGTGTGCATGCGCGCACACACGTGTACACACACAATTGGTTAACAGTTATTTTCTGGATCTTTTTGGTAGGGCAATATGACTTTAAGTTCTTTAGAGTATCACTTCAATGTAGGGTCAGCCTTTTGACTAAAAGGCATCTGAGGCAAGAGTTGACTTCCTCCCCCCATCTGTTCAACTTTTGAATGATTTTATCCCACTTGTACCCCCGTTATACTTGCAGCACAAATTGTATGCATGATTTGACAAATTTGCATGCATGGCTCTGATCACAATGACTTCCCATTTGCTGATCAGGCTCTGGTGATGTATGTTATCCTGCAAATACATATTTTCAAGCGCACACATGCACATAAATACACACACAGAGAAATACGCAGATGTGACACTCACCAGGTCAGCCTTACCAACCACCTGCCCCTGGCCTCAGTCAACCCCTGCTTAAAAATGAGCTTGCAATGAGTAAGTCACTCTTTTCATTAATTACATGCTTGGAAGTGTACTTCTTTAAAAATGGCTTTCTTACATCACAAACCATGTGCTATCTGATTAACAGTCTGAGGATTCTCTTTGTGGAAAGTCCCAGCCAAATTGTAATGGAGTGGTACCTCGGGTTACAGACGCTTCAGGTTACAGACGCTTCAGGTTACAAATGCTTCAGGTTACAGACTCCGCTAACCCAGAAATAGTACCTCAGGTTAAGAACTTTGTTTCAGGATGAGAACAGAGATCGCACAACGGCAGCGCAGCGGCAGCGGGAGGCCCCATTAGCTAAAGTGGTGCTTCAGGTTAAGAACAGTTTCAGGTTAAGAAGGTACCTGCAGAACGAATTAAGTTCTTAACCTGAGGTACCACTGTAGACATTCTCAGTTACCCTCCTCTGCTCTTCAATTTTTTAACGTTTATTTATGAAAGGACATCCACTTCAGTAACATACAAGGATAAAGAAATAAAGAAAGACAATACAACTGAAAATGAAACATTAAGCACACAAAACAAAACTGGGTCATTACATTCACAAACCCTGAAAAAATATATTGGGCACGCAGGTTGCAATATTTTCCCATTATTATTTTTTAAATGAGGGCTTCTCATTGCAGTAACCACTTTTATTTGCTAGGATCTAAGTGCCTAGTTCCCAAGGCCAATTCTAAATAATTTGGAATATTTGTGGAAGAAAAGCACCTAATTGCATATTTTTCTGGCATTATGTCTCACTGAACTCAGTGGCATTTGCTTCTGAGTAGACAAGCATTCAAGGGGAGCGTGCTAATCATTTGCTTAATTATCATTGAAATAAAGGGGTCTTAAAAGTGCTTAATTCTGGTTGGGCTATCCCCCCCCCCGGTCTCTGTCTACAACACATCCACAGAGAGGCACTGTGGTCCAGCACATAGCAAACTGAAGTTTGATTTAGGTTCACACCCCACCTCTGCCACAGATTTTGAAACTGTGGCCAAGAGCAAGTCAGTCAGATATAACACGAAACCATTGTTTAGTGTCACGGGAATGAACCTAAACAAGCCTCTCCTCCACAAATGAGGAGAAGCAAATGCTTGCTCTTCCACTTTGGGAACTAAATTTCCCATTGCCATCCAGACTCCGAGAACTGTGGTTTGTTCTAGCTATGTTTAAATCAAACAAATTGGAATCAAAACATGGTTTTGCATCTTGCTTTGTTAACTGGCCATAATCAGGACCAAAAAAAACCACACAAAAAAACCCCCAGTTCCGTAAGGGTGGAAGGAAAGAAAGGATATACAAGGTAACTTTCAGTTTATAAGGAACAGCAGTCTCCTAAAAGATTAAAGTTGTTACCAGTTGATGACAATTTTTTAAAAAATAGAAGTAAAATTGTGGATTAAGGACGAAGTGGCTGATGTGGCAGATGCCACAGGAACACCCCTTTGTTTATTGCAGTTTATTCTGGTCCCTGACTGCTGAAAAAATTGGTCCTTCCTTGATGGAGAGAAGCTTCTGTAGATGAATTTAGGGTTTTCCTTAAGATCCTTGCTTGGTCTAAGCCATCCCAAGATCCTTTAATCCATCCTTTCTGATACTTGTCACCCTGAGCTCAAGGGATGGTGAGAAGAGGCAAGATTTTAAAATACCAATACGAAACAAAAACAAAAAAAATTCTCTCTCTCTTTTTTTTAAAGTACAAAACCTGACTATAGGGGGGAAATTAGATGAATAACTGCTGTGGGGAGTTCGTGCTGATATCATTCTCTGCATTTTTGTGCTTTAATTGGAAATTCTAAAAAGAAAAGTGGTTTTTTCAAAAAATATATTGGCTCTCTCTCGTGTTCGCGCAAGCACGCTCATTTCAATACAGGCAGGCGAAATGGGGGAAAGCTTCGAGGCAGCCTGAGATACCTAGAAAAGAAAGGAGGGTTTTAGAAAACAAAAATAAGGGCTGGGGTTTGCCAAGATCAGAATCCCGCATTGTCCATAAAGTGGCCATTATGAGGAACACAACCTATTGCCCAGTGTTCTCCCCCCTCCAAAAAACACCCCATCACCCCTCTCTCCCCCTCCTTCAAATGTTCCCTTTTCATAATTATCTAAAGCACGGACGAATCTTGAAAAGACAATTGTAAACTTCCTTGTGTTGCTTCATGGGCTTTAAGTACCCACAAAAAAAGGATTCCTTATGCTTTAATTTCTCTTTATTTTTCTGACTGTAAAGACCCATGGGGTAAATGCCAGTCCCACAATCCTGCAGTTATACGGTTACTGTCAGCTTGTTCAAATGAAGCTTCCTGTTCATTAGGCGTCCTTTCATCTAACAACAATGTCCTAGCTTTGCTGGGATTCTTAGTCAACGCCCATCTCTTCAATAGCCCATGAATAGTATTAAATAGTGTTTATGCTAGCTATTGTTGCCTTTTGTGTGGTTTGTCTAATTCACAGAGAAAAGTCTGCTTTTGTGGCCTAAGACAGGCTACGTCATGGCACACCATGTGCTTTTCTGATGGGATCCATTCCCGCTGAGTGATAACATTAGAGGCCCGAGCTCTTTTGCAACACAATCCGCCATTCTTAATACAGTCAATGCACTCACAGGCAGACTAGTTTACTCTTTATATTAAGAGGTTTAGGGAGATAAAGGCGGATGTAAATACCTGCTCATGCAACAAATAAGAAAAGGGGAGGGTTTGACTGATTTGCAAAGTGTTTAGGAAAAACTCCCACGCTCTGTATATGAATGGAAGGAGGAGGGGAATGGAGATCCGACATGGAAGAAGAGAGAGGGGGAAATATCCCCACCTCATTGAAAATATATTAGAGAAACCAGTTCAGGTAAATGATAGCAAACACCATTCTGCTCCCCGCCCGCCCCCCGCTTCCTTTTGTACAAATAAGGTTGCATTATTGTGGCCAGGTATTGTTCAAGATGACACTTAATACCAGAGTCACTGCTGCTTCCTTTCTTCGCTGAAAATGCTCACAAAAGAGAGAGGATATTGTGTGGACACTTACATTATCCTCTCGTTCGGGAGCCTTTGGAGGACAGGTAGAATGCCAGTGTCTTTAAAGGCCTTTTGATGTAAGTAGATCATTAAGGGCTCAGTGTGTAACCTGATCTGGAGCTGGCCCTGGCTTTTGTTGCTCCCGGTTGTTCTTTTACCAACCATGCAGTCTCTGTTCTGCTCTATCCTTGCCTTTCTCACCTTGAAACTCCACCACAAACACGGAGAGAGATCTTGCAGGTCATTTATGGTTTGGATAACATAGAGGGTCATTCCCAGATATGTATTAAGCATATGCCGCATTAACAAATTGCATGCAACAGTCCAGAATAGCATCGGCAAAGAGAGAGAGAGAGAGGAAAGAATTGTCAATATAAACACCGTAGCGTTCTCAGCTTTTGAAACCTGCGGCATGGGATTCTAGATAAGGTAGTTCTGCAGAACCTTTCGGGCAGGGGCGTGGATTTGGTGGTCGTACCAGCACTTCAATCCAACCCACATGCGAGGCAGTGATTTGGATCGGAGTTCTTTTATAAATGGAACAATGCAACATACAATGAACATCTTAACCCTGCAACTCCTCTACAGTCAGCTCTAGATCATTATTTATTGGTATCTATTTAATCTCTAGTGTGTTTCCATCTCAAAACCAATGGATGCAACCATTTTGCTCTCCAAACTACATGCACATGTATAAACTACAATCTGCCAGATATCAGATGCTCAGGGCTTTTTTCCCAGCCAGAACTCAGTTCTGTCACCTCTCAGGTGGGTGTCATTATAAGAGAACAAGGTAGGCATTCGCGGTGAGTTCCGGGACCTCTTTTTCTAGAAAAGTTGCACTGCAGATGCTATTTATTGGAATAAAGAGGGCAATTTAATCATGAATATATACTGGTGGGCAAGCTATGGGCTATCTAAGAACTCCTGCACTCAAATAAAAGTTTGCAAAAATATGCATTGCAGTCAATTCAGGAGTCCAATTGAATTCAGCAGGTGTGAATTCACACTTACTTCCAGGTAAGTGTGGTTGGATTGCATCCTAAATGCCCCCAAACTTTCCCCACCCAAACTTCTTCCCATATAATAGCATCTCCTTGCCTACTTTGCAATTCTTCATGACTAAGATTAATCTATAATTTTCAAAACAGAAGCCGTGGTAAACTTGGATGAAGCTGGAAGAAGACAATTTTCAGCCTAGCATTTAAAGGCTTGCTTAGGAAGGGAATAAGTGGATGCCCAAACCTTTCAATATGTACTCATTGCCCACAAGATACTCTTGCACTGTTCTTCTGACAAAACCGATGAGTCCAAGACCAGTATGAGCCTTGCAAATAGTCAGTTGCTGCCTGCCTGCCTGCCTGCCTGCCCTGCATCACCTTTAGGCAGCCAAGCCAAAAATGGGAGAGGAGGTTACTGTTTTATATATATATATTCAGGCCATTGTTATCCCATAAATGACTAACATGGGTGTGGATGGATTGTAAAATTGATTTGGGGCTAGTAACTTTGTTTGACGTCTTTGAAGCCTGTTTTAAGGGCCAAAACAAGTTGTTATGCTAAACATGCAGCTTAAAAAAACAAAACAGCTCATCTTCTGCAATGTGCAATAGAATTTAGCTATGTTCAGTGGTGAGAAAACATAGCACACTGTGATGTCAGGAGGACACGTGAAAGTTCTACTAGACATATTTGGCAGCTGTGCATGTTTCGTGTAATGTCTAGCTTGGCCCTAAGGAGGATGGAGAATGAACTAGACTTGTCGAAAGAGTTCATTGATTTATAGGAGCTGGCCAAGCTGTACATTATAGTTTGGAGAAATAGCACTCCCCCTTAGAAACTAATTTTTCAAAGTATTGTTCATGTTTTAAGCTTTCCCCACAGAGAATGATTGTTTCAGAAACATTTCCTGGGCTCAGCATTTAGTCTAAAGTGTGATCATTTGATAAGATTTTGCAGATACCTACACTTTTCCCTCCTCCCATTAATACAT
This sequence comes from Podarcis filfolensis, assembly GCF_964270895.1. Taxonomy (NCBI): domain Eukaryota; kingdom Metazoa; phylum Chordata; class Lepidosauria; order Squamata; family Lacertidae; genus Podarcis; species Podarcis filfolensis. Next base: position 11,523,244 of record NC_139607.1, read on the forward strand.
TTTCCCTTTATGTTTATACTCTTGAATTGATTTCCAATCTCCAACATTTAAACAATAAAGACAACTTCAGTTTCCAGCACTGCAAATAAGGGAGACAATGTATGCAACCTTCTCATTGATTGACTCTTCTGTTTTTATAGATTCATCCTCCTGAAAAAAAAATCATTAAATACGAGACAAACCGATTTGTTGCCATTGATTACATGACATGCTGCTCTGACATACTCAGTTTTTAATATCTGAGTTATTAATTATGTCGTTAATGTAATTTGCAGACTGAAAGATAAATCATTCAGGAGCTGACTAGGGAGTATTAGATACGTTGCATATATAAACATTTCTTTAAGTAGGAAAGGAACTGCTACCAAAGATAATACATGAAAAGGCCACTAAATCAGCTTATTAAAGAAGCCAAACAGGATGACATCCTATGCATGTTTATCACATAATCTTAGGTCTTAATATCTGGATACTTCTTACTTATAAGCTTATAATGTTGCCTTATATCAAGTAGACCATTGGTCCATCTTTCCCAGTTGTTCAACTGACAGCCATTTTCCAGGTCATCCAATTCTGTTTGTTGAGATCCATGTATTTATAGATAAAAGTAAAGGGACCCCTGACCATTAGGTCCAGTCGTGACCAACTCTGGGGTTGTGGCGCTCATCTCGCTTTATTGGCCGAGGGAGCCGGCGTACAGCTTCCGGGTCATGTGGCCAGCCTGACTAAGCCACTTCTGGCGAACCAGAGCAGCGCACGGAAACACCGTTTACCTTCTCACCAGAGTGGTACCTATTTATCTACTTGCACTCTGACGTGCTTTCGAACTGCTAGGTTGGCAGAAGCTGGGACCGAGCAACATGAGCTCACCCCATCGCAGGGATTCGAACCGCCGACCTTCTGATCGGCAAGTCCTAGGCTCTGTGGTTTAACTCACAGCGCCACCCGCTTACCTTGTATTTGTATTTGTATTGCATCCTTATTTATATTTATAGATACCAGGAACCAAACCTCGACTCTTGTACTCTGTGACTGATCTGCAAGTCCTCTTCAAGAGAAGAAAAACCTGCAAGTCTTCACTTCCATCTTAACTTTCAGGGATTGGGGGCTGAAGAAAAGTAATCTTGCAACAGCCATTCCATCAGGTTGCAGCACGACCACTCCATTGGCGCTGCTTATAAGTTAGTTCCATCAGGCTCCTCCTTCCATTAGTTGCCTGGCAGCAGTATTCCATCTGGCTACCGAAGAGAGCTAAGCAAAGCAGGCTGCTCTCTATTACCTCTGCTGAAAGACGACAAAAAAATTATAGCAGGTGAGAAAAAGTGGGTGTTTATTGATGCTGCATAAAATGTTCCCATAAATCTGTGAGTAGTTATATGCTCGGCCCCAGCAGAACCAATATTATTGTTCTCTTGGAAGGACACTTGTCAATTATGCATTCTTGCCTGACATTTGACAGGTGACCTTAGAAGGTAAAGTCCCCCCTTTTCAAAGAGGCAAGGCAGTAGGAAGGGTGGAGAGCTGGGCTGCATTTGTGAAGGGAGCGACAAACGTTTAAATGTCAAGGTGGTCCTACAAAATAAACAGGCACGGTTCTTGTATAGTGTCAGAGACTGGATGGGAAATGCACATTTGAACTGTTAACTGAGAATTCCTTTAAAAGTGGGCCTAAGGCTGTAGCATATAGATGATATGCAGAAACTTAATTAAATAGCAAACCTCCTTAGGAAGCCGTTCCCTACAGGAACTCACGATAATCCTCTCCTTTTTTCCAAGGTTGCATCAAGCATTTCATCACTGAAACGGCCAATTCTGTTCTTTTACTTGTAGGATCATTGCATGTTAAAGCTAAGATAATGTTTCAACTGTACAACTGGGATATGTATTGCACAAGATGTTTGCGGAGAGCCAGTTAGATGGGCAGCTGCCCCATGGGCTGTGTTTGCTGATGGACACTTGAGACTGAAGGTGGATAACTGGATCCTTGACTGATTCTCAGTGTAACATACATTAGCTTGAAAGAAAAAGAAAGAGACTCTAGCTTAGCCTTCTCAGTGATATGCTTGGCTGCATACATAGCATACATTTTAAGCGCATCCTCAAGACATTTATTGTTGTTTAGTTGTTTAGTCGTGTCTGACTCTTCGTGACCCCATGAACCAGAGCACGCCAGGCCCTCCTGTCTTCCACTGCCTCCTGCAGTTTGGTCAAACTCATCCTGGTAGCTTCGAGAACACCATCCAACCATCTCGTCCTCTGTCGTCCCCTTCTCCTTGTGCCCTCCATCTTTCCCAACATCAGGGTCGTTTCCAAGGAGTCTTCTCTTCTCATGAGGTGGCCAAAGTATTGAAGCCTCAGCTTCACAATCTGTCCTTCCAGTGAGCACTCAGGGCTGATTTCCTTAAGAATGGATAGGTTTGATCTTCTTGCAGTCCATGGGACTCTCAAGAGTCTCCTCCAGCACCATAATTTGAAAGCATCAATTCTTCGGCGATCAGCCTTCTTTATGGTCCAGCTCTCACTTCCATACATCACAACTGGGAAAACCATAGCTTTTACTATACGGACCTTTGTTGGCAAGGTGATGTCTCTACTTTTTAAGATGCTGTCTAGGTTTGTCATTGCTTTTCTCCCAAGAAGCAGGCGTCTTTTAATTTCGTGGCTGCTGTCACCATCTGCAGTGATCATGCAGGGGTACTAACTTGAATAAAATAATGGGGGGGGCAGGTAAGCTCTGTCCCGCATAACTGATCACATGTCGCAGTGCACACATATCATTTGAATGGCAATGCCAATCAATGGGGGGGCCTCAAATATTTTATTGGGGTGTGTGAAGACACCCTTCAGCCCCTGGGAGTTGGCTCCTATGTGCTCAAGACATTTCACTACGTAAGGCAAAGGAGGCGATGGTGTGCCCCAGGCCCACAAACAAAAGCCAACTGGACTAGCAGCTGAATCTTCATCCCTGGCAGTGGGATAACATTTTCCACCACATCAGAGGGAAGCAGGCTAGTTTGGAAGGTACAGACCTTGTTGTTCTGCCCTCCAGTAATGAGAGGGGCCAAGCATCTGCTGCCTGAGGTGGCCTCACTCTGGTTTTTGGTACGACCATAAGTCTCTGAGCATTGTTTCAAAGGCAGGGTATTTTAAAAATAGGGATATCTGATAGTAGTAGTAGTAGTAGTAATAATAATAATAATAATAATAATAATAATAATAATAATGATGATAATGATGAAAATAATAATAATAATTTATTTATACCCTGCCCATCTGGCTGGGTTTCCCCAGCCACTCTGGGTGGCTCCCAACAGAATATTAAAAACACAATAAAAGATCAAACATTAAAAACTTCCCTAAACAGGGCTGCCTTCAGATGTCTTCTGAAGAGAGCCAGTGTGGTGTAGTGGTTAAGAGCGGTAGTCTCGTAATCTGGGGAACCGGGTTCGCGTCTCCGCTCCTCCACATGCAGCTGCTGGGTGACCTTGGGCTAGTCACACAAAATTTGAAGTCTCTCAGCCCCACTCACCTCACAGAGTGTTTGTTGTGGGGGAGGAAGGGAAAGGAGAATGTTAGCCGCTTTGAGACTCCTTAAAGGGAGTGAAAGGCGGGATATCAAATCCAAACTCCTCCTCCTCCTCCTCCTCCTCCTCCTCCTCCTCTTCTTCTTCTTCTTCTTCTTCTTCTTCTTCTTCTTCTAAAAGTCAGATAGTTTATTTCCTTGACATCTGATGGGAGGACATTCCATAGGGCAGGTGCCACTACCGAGAAGGCCCTCTGCCTGGTTCCCTGTAACTTGGCTTCTCAAAGTGAGGGAACCATCAGAAGGCCCTCGGAGCTGGACCTCAGTGTCCGGGCTGAACGATGGGGGGTGGAGACGCTCCTTCAGGTATACTGGGCTGAGGCTATTTAGGGCTTTAAAGGTCAGCACCAACTTTGAATTGTGCTCGGAAATGTACTGGGAGCCAAGGTAGGTCTTTCAGGACTGGTGTTATATAGTCCCGGTGGCCAGTCCCAGTCACCAGTCCTTGCTGCCGCATTCTGGGTTAGTTGTAGTTTCCAGGTCACCTTCAAAGGTAGCCCCACGTAGAGCGCATTGCAGTAGTCCAAGCGGGAGATAACCAGAGCAAGCACCATTCTGATGTGCTAAGAGAGGATGAAGCCAAAATCCCCACACATTGCTTCCCCCTTCCATGGTGGTCATTCCCGATTGGAGCAGAGTCGGAGGGCAGAGCAAGTGATCACAAGTTACATTAATAACATCGTTAGCAGCATCATACAAACTGCATAAGCTATCACCCTTTATCCATCGAATCAATGAATTTTAAACCACTAGGAAGAAAGAAGCCAATTTAAAGCACTGATTTAAATCCAGTTTCCTATTTCAACTCCGGCTGTTTCTCATGCAAACGTGCCAGCTAATTGGATGATGTAACAGCATCTGATTGTACAGTCACAGAATTTGATATTACCGATAAGCCAGTTCTGCGTCCTCTTTCCACTGCTTCCAGTATCAATTTAATGAAGAATCAACTCCAAAATTAGCACTGGAGCACCAGCTTACTGACATAAAATGTTTTTTATTGTCTCATACAAGTTTCCCGCCAACAGTCTCTGGAACGCAAACTTCATAGCTCTGTGCTATTCCCTGGACAATGCAAGCGAACAACAGAGTAAATTATACTGTCAATAATTATTTTAGACAGATCCTGGTGAAGATGGTCACATCTCTTTCCACCTGCCTCCTGCTGACATTCTGATTCACTTGGGCATGGAAGTATCTACTGTAACTGTGGATCAATGATAGATTTAATTACTGCCACTTCTTAATATAGTAGAAATGTTTCTCAGGAGAGTTGAGTTCAAAGCTAGTTTGCAAGTGAAAAAGGGATGGACCTCAGACTCGGGAACATTTGTCAGTCTGCAAATGATCATCTCCCTTGAAGATCAGGACTAAAATAGCTTCATAGAAATTTAGGAATATCTATTTCCTGAAGAGACCAGAAAGGGCTTGATTCTGAGGAAGGCTGCGGTGGTAGGTGGTAGATCCTGGCCCAATTGGAGCCATTCAGTAAATGCAGGGGTTAGCAAACCTTTTCAGCAGGGGGCCGGTCCACTGTCCCTCAGACCTTGTGGGGGGCCGGACTATATTTTGAAAGAAAAAAAGAACAAATTCCTATGGCCCACAAATAACCCAGAGATGTATTTTAAATAAAAGCACACATTCTACTCATGTAAAAACATGCTGATTCCCAGACGTCCGCGGGCCAGATTGGGCTGGATCCGGCCCCTGGGCCTTAGTTTGCCTACCCATGAGTAAATGCAGCAGCCTTTTTCTTCTAGATTTCCAGGTTACATTTTCATTGTGAATATCATTGTGAAAATACAGTGGTACCTCCGGTTACATACTCTTCAGGTTATAGACTCCGCTAACCCGGAAATAGTACCTCAGATTAAGAACTTTGCTTCAGGAGGAGAACAGAAATCGCACAGCAGCAGCGCAGCAGCAGTGGGAGGCCCCATTAGCTAAAGTGGTACCTCAGGTTAAGAACCGACCTCCGGAACGAATTAAGTACTTAACACTAGGTACCACTGTAATAATAATAATAATAATAATAATAATAATAATAATAATAATACAGTGGTACCTCAGGTTAAGTACTTAATTCGTTCTGGAGGTCCATTCTTAACCTGAAACTGTTCTTAACCTGAGGTATCACTTTAGCTAATGGGGCGTCCCGCTGCTGCCATGCGATTTCTGACTACCACGACTACCTGTTGATTTATTTTTTAAATCCCTGCTTGTTGAGTAAGAGCCTCTTTTCTCCTGTTTCATAGTCCTTGTTTAAAAAAAAATTCACAGAGTGGTTAGCAATAAAGAACTGTTGACGTTGCTAATGTTTATTACGGATAAGAAAAATGTGTCAGTTTCATGCAAATTACATTTAATTACTGTTGTAGGGTAATAATTATTTTTCAATAATAGAGCCCCTAAATCTTTAAAAGGCCTAAATGCTGTATATCTCATTATGTTCTAGCGTACAAAAAAGAGAGAAAGAGAGAGCCTTTCATTAATTCATTAATGATTAGTTGGAAAAGCAATGTGACGGTTTATTATACATGCTACAGAGTACTATTAGCCTACTGATATACACAGTTTAATTTAGAACTTTAATATTAGAGTTTTAGTTCTTCAAGCATGGAAATTGAATAGAAAACAAGTAGGGAGATAATACTCACTTCATATTCCGCATTTCCACCTAGCAGAGCATCTTCCTGTTCCTTCATCCCTGGTCCCCAGTCCAAAATGCATATTTTCTGCACTAAAGTTGTAACCCAGATTTGACACCGTTGATTTCAAGGCAAGAAACTAAAGCATGGGCCTAAATCTCCTTTGAAATCAGTGGAATTTAAAAGCGCCTTACCCTGTGGTGGTGTTTTTTACCTGAAGGGAGGCATTTTAAGAAATCTAGGCAATGAATATCATATATTTATGGTCCACTGGCCACAAATAATCTTGGTAATGTTTTAAAACTGTATGTATGCAAGCTACTGTTAGAGCAAACTTAGTGGACTGTGGCCAATCCTGCCAACTGTGACCAGTTGTCTCCCACGCCAAACGTTGCGGAGGAAACATTGATTAGGATGGGGCAGTTCTGGAGAAATCACAGCTGTGTTTGCAATACGACTTACCATTGAAATTTAGATTGGGAAACCCTTGGGGCATCTGTAAAGCATCTACATTGTTTATATAAGCAATAATTTAACAACTCAGCCTGTTGACTTTTGTAAAATTATCTACCTCTATGAAACCATGTAATAATGTTAGCTGTTGTAAATTATTGGTCTTACTCGACAATAAAGAGTGCAGATAACGTAACATTTTAAGTGTGATGGAAGTGGTTTGAACAGGTGTTTTTCCACAGCAGTAAGCATATGCAGAGTCAATTATTTTCCAGAACACATAAAATGTTACATCGGTCTTCATCCTAAAACACAATAAACAACAACAAGCAATACTATGATACCAGTATTATTAGCTAAGATTAGTTTACCAAATGCTTTAACAGTTATTAAGTGTGGTCATGACTAGCATGGTAATCTGAGGTTCATAAAGGTAAAAGTAAAGGGACCCCTGACCAGTAGGTCCAGTCGTGGACGACTCTGGGGTTGTGGCGCTCATCTCGCTTTATTGGCTGAGGGAGCCGGAGTACAGCTTCTGGTCATGTGGCCAGCATGATTAAGCCGCTTCTGGTGAACCAGAGCAGCACATGGAAACGCCCTTTACCTTCCCGCCGGAGCGGTACCTATCTATCTACTTGCACTTTGACGTGCTTTCGAACTGCTAGGTTGGCAGGAGCAGGGACCGAGCAACGGGAGCTCACCCCGTTGCGGGGATTCGAACTGCCGACCTTCTGATCGGCAAGCTCTAGGCTCTGTGGTTTAACCCACAGTACCACCCACATCCCTAATTTGAGGTTCATAGTAATCACCAAATATTATTAATGGTAAGGAAATTCCATTGATGGTAAAGATTTCTGTAATTTGGAGAGTCTAACTTGGTGGGGTGCCATTAGTAATGCTTCTTCAACATAAACATCATTGGACTGGTCATGTTTGTTTGGATGCCTGATTATCATCTTCCAAAGCAACTACTCTATTCTGAACTTAAAAATGCATAATGCTGGTGGTCAACAAAAGAGGTTTAACGACTCTCTCAAGGCAAATCTTAAAAAATGTAGTATAAACACTGACAACTGGGAAACACTGGTCTGCAAGTGGACCAATTGGAGAACAGCCTTTACCAAAGGTGTCATGGGCTTTGAAGACACTCAAACTCAGGACGAAAAAGAGAAATGTGCTAAAAGGAAGGCATGCTTGGCAAACCCTCACCATGATCAACTCCCACCGGAAACCTATATCCCCACTGTGGAAAGATGTGTGGATCCAGAATTGGCCTCCACAGTCAGTTATGGACTCACTGTTAAGACCATGTTCATGGAAGACAATCTTACTTGGCTACTAGTGATCACCAAAGAAGAAAAAAGAAGAAGAAGCTATTAGTGAAACTCCCATTGTAGAAGAGTGTTTATTACCAACCTTGTAGAAAAAACAATTGTTATGAAAGTATTTGCTTGGCCAGCAGGGAAAAAAAGTTGTTTCCTGACTATTATAGTATTTTCTTGACTCAGATTGAATGTTCTCCCCAATATTTCTGAGTCCCAGATCCTGGGGACATGCATCTCCCATGTCCACAATCTTGTGGGAGATTGGGCTTGGATACAAAAATGCATGTTTCAATGAAATCCCTTCTATCTCTTACTGTAAGATGCTATCCCAAATCCAAGCATGCTTATCTTGTTTGCCTTATGACAACCTTTTCCTTTAGCCTGCCTTTGCTCTCAGTTTTCAGCACTGGGGGTGACGTAGTCCCTTTGTAAATATTGCCACTCTAGGGAACTGAGGAATAGCAAAGTGGTCAGAATAAGTGGCCGAAAATTCAGGAGAAAGTTTGGTGCCATTTGAAGTTCCCGAAATGACCCTTAATGCCATCCATAGCATTAAAGAAATAGCTGCAAAAGCTCTCTAACAAACAAACCAATTTCTGTGATCTCTGTTGATTTTTCACTTAGTAGACTAGACTCCTTTATGGGGTTTTTTAAAAATAAAAAAATAAAACCTCTGCGCCCCCCCTTCATCATGTAAAGCGGCGTTCATTGAAGCTTGGCCAATAGATGGTATCATGCTACCCAGAGTCTATGCTATGGGAGGCCTATGGAAGCATATCTGCTCAAGGCATTCATGCAAATTATTACTTACTGCCCTATATGCTCATAAATTAATAGCTTCTCTGTGGATGAAAAACAGAAATTAGACAACCATTAAGGTTGAACAATGTATAAAGAATATTAAATATTAAATATGAACTGCAAACGATATTGTGAGAGATGGGGAGAGATATGCAGGTAGACTCACAAGCCAGAATTGCAACAAATAAATAAATAAAAATAAATAATATAATAGTAATATAATAACCAAACATGCTTTCCGCTAGATGTTTTGCCTTGGCATTCAGATGAATGCTTGTTTCCACTGCAATTAAAAGAAAGTAGGAATATTTACTACTGTAACTACATTTGCATGAGAGTATATTTCTACCAAGAGCAAAAATCTAATTTGATGGAGACTCTCATCTGCTCTGCCTGCCTCTCCATGGAGGTCGGCAGGATTTCGTTGGGTGGTCTAGAAGTTGCATAATTGACTAGCGTTCCGAAGTCTGGGTCCAGGGAGTCTCCGTGACTAACAGACGCATTGCTTCCTATTGAGTCTTGCAACGAAGAGGTCTGCAGGTCTCTGCTTTGCTTTCCCTGGGCTTTATGAAGCCACCACAAAAGTGCAGTAAAACTGTTTGAATTCCGCACTGCCGGGCATAGCACATTCTTCCATAAAGTCACAACCGATGAGTGCACTAAAGCAGAATGCTACACCTCTGCAACTTAGGGTGATTAAAAACATTGTGGTTGAACTTGGGGTGTGTGTTTCATTCATTTAAATTTTTTCTTGCCCTCCCTAAGGCTATTGGTTTTTTTAAGTGTTCACTGAAAAATGTAGTGTGTGAATGTACCAAACCAGTGTCTGAAAGCTTGTGCATCATACAAATCCAGTTGTCAGATATTTAGGATTGGTTGCAGCTATCTTGAGTGTAAGGTAACGTAAAGGTAAAGGACCCCTGGACGGGTAAGTCCAGTCAAAGGTGACTATGGAGTTGCAGCACTCATCTCGCTTTCAGGCTGAGGGAACCGGCGTTGGTCCACAAACAGCTTTCTGGGTCATGTGGCCAGGATGACTGAACTGCTTCTGGTGCAACGGGATACCGTGATGGAAGCCACAGTGCACAAAAACGCCGTTTACATTCCTGCGGTAGCCGTACCTATTTATCTACTTGCACTGGCATGCTTTTGAACCGCTAGGTTGGCAGGAGCTGAGTCAGAGCAATGGGAGCTTACCACATCATGGGGATTTGAACCGCCGACCTTCTGATGAGCAAGCCCAAGAGGCTCAGTGGTTTAGACCGCAGCGCCACCCGCATCCCATACTTTTGAGTGTAGACCTTTGGAACAGATTCACACCAAACATCTAAAGCACATCCAATGCACATCTAAAGCAAATGACTTTCCCCCAAAGAATCTTGGGAACTGTAGTTTCCCCCTCACAGAGCTATCATTCCAACCATTCTCAGCAAACTACAGTTCCCAGGATTCTTTAGGGGAAGTTATGTGTTTTAATTGTGCATTGGTTGTGCTTTAAATGTTTGGTGTGGACTTGCAGCTCCAGCTTAGTCGCTTTGTAAGATGGTACATGGTGTTAGCTTTTGAGCCCCACAGAAGTATACTCCTGACTGAGTCTATGGTTTGTCTCTAGCTCACGCTGAAGAAAAGCAGTACCTGCCACCTTGATCCTGTCTGAGTAAACAGTTTGGTTTTTATATGACAAGTGAAAACACAGTTACAAATTAATGGAAGAAAAGCCCCAATTGTCCATTTGTGTTGCATTGCAAACTGCTGAGTAAAAGCCGCCCAGCGCGGCTTAATCATCCTGTTTCCCTTTCCTTTTTCAGTCATTACATTCATTATTGGTCACAAAAGACTGCTCACAAAACAGCGAGTGGTTTTAATTTAATGCATCCCTTCCAAAACCTGCAGGGAAATTAGAGGCGGGAGCAACCTGGAGAGGGATGGCAGAGTGGTGGGGAAAATAAACAGGCCTTGGCACATCTGAGGCTTTACATGCTAATCAACAAATATTTCCCAAATAGATCAGCGCTGACCCCTAAACATGCTGGGAGGGCTTAACTCATTAGTTTGCAAATTGAGTCAAATTGACACAGGGAGTTTCCTTGCAGTTGCCTTGAAATCTCTGATCAAGGCTAGTAAGTGACCTCTCAAGCTGACAGGACAGCAATTGCCAAGTCATCTGATGACTACAGAAGCCAATAAAACAAGGACATTCAGGGTGATCCCTGGAGACAGAAAGAGAGAGCAAGTGGCTGGCTAGGTGGCTGGCTGGCGTCCTAGATTTGTAAATAAAATAAAATAAATCCCCAGTCTCAACTTAAACCTAGGCATTAGTGGTTTATGCAGGGTAATTAACAAAGAGAAAAGTAATCAAAAATCTAATCAGGACATGCTGTAATATCTGGGGGAGGGATTGCAGAAATTAGATATGTTCAGGAAGTGTCTAGGCGAGAGCGGGGAAACGTTGTGATAGGCTGTAACTTTGATTAAATGTCACCCACTACACCGCCTGCTTCCCCAGCACAACAAACTCTGCATTACAGTCAGGACCACATGTGTGCATAGCCTGGTAAAAGGATCTTGCTGATCAGCTGTTTGGCGGGGAAGAAGGCGGAGCCCTGAATCCAGCTCTCTCCCCCAAATTACTGATGGGTAGAATTCCAGGTTTGTTTACTCAGTTGCGTGTTTCTGCAGCCCCTACTCCTAAGATATGGCTGGGACTCAATTGTGCAGCGCATGCCTGCACACCTAGAATTAGGCACACAGAAGTCATGTGGCTATGGATGGTTTGAACATTGGGGTGGGCTATGGTGATATTTCAGGCACATCCTCTGTTGTCTGAATGGGTGTTTGGGAACAGCCAGTTCCTAACCTACAACTTCTACTATATAACACAAGTCCTGAAAGACCTACATTGGCTCCCAGTATGTTTCCGAGCAGAATTCAAAGTTGGTGCTGACCTTTAAAAGCCCTAAACGGCTTCAGCCCAGGATACTTGAAGGAACGTCTCCACCCCCATCGTGCAGCCCTCATACACTGAGGTCCAGCTCCGAGGGCCTTCTGGCAGTTACCTCGCTGCGAGAAGTGAGGTTACAAGGAACCTGGCAGAGGGCCTTCTCGGTAGTGGCACCCGCCCTGTGGAACGCCCTCCCATCAGATGTCAAGGAAATAAACAACTATCTGACTTTTAGAAGACATCTGAAGGCAGCCCTGTTTAGGGAAGTTTTTATGTTTGCTGTTTTATTGTGTTTTTAATATTCTGTTGGGAGCTGCCCAGAGTGACTGGGGAAACCTTCCCCCTTCCCAATTTTTACGGGACGAAAAGGTGCCTGAGCACCCTGTAACTTTGGGTGGCAACTGTCTAGTCTTACCACCAGGCCCGAATACTTCTGCAAACAGAAGTCCAGACACTGTTATGAAAGAAAGAGAGGCAAATTGAGGAAAGAAGAGTGAAGCCAAAGTGTAGCCTCTTAAGCCATAGGTGTTCTGACAAGCAAGTTGTGGAGCCACTCGGAGTGTCCTCATTTCTGCATGAAGAAGACAAATGTCTGAAAGGAGAGGGAGTCTTGGTACGTACTGGTTTTCATGTGATTGGGAACCAATCTACTTCCTTTATTATACAGGGAACTTCCCTCCAAGGGCTGAGTCGCACACCCATCTTTATCATGCGACAACTGCAAAACCCAGTGGTGATCTGCATGTGTGAAGGAGCCACCCCAGGCCTATCACCACTGAGAAAATATTCATATCCCACAATGTAATCTCAAACACATGACTTTTTGATCAAGTCATTGTAGACACAGCAGCAGCCCTGTCCTCAAGAGTTATGTCATTGTACTAGAGTCACAGGCAGCACATGTCTTGAAGAAGTCATTGCTGCTATCTGTGATTATTTGAATGGGGCAGGGTGCTTTCAGCCTTGGCAGGTCCATATATTCAGCACCCATTTGTCTGTGTTGTTCTTGGGCATTGCGGGGGTGGGGGAGAAATCAGATTCTACCTAACTTGCACTTTCAAAACATCAACCGAAACATGGCTCTCCTTTGACATTCGTGCTACATTGGATTTTGGGTTGCTGCTTTCCAGTCCCTTCAGAAAGTGTACAAACATGTGCCTATTCAGGGGGAAATAGGGTAAAAAGGCATACAGTGGTACCTTGGATTAAGTACTTAATTCGTTCCGGAGGTCCGTTCTTAACCTGAAACTGTTCTTAACCTGAGGTACCACTTTAGCTAATGGGGCCTCCTGCTGCCGTCGCGCCGCTGGAGCACGATTTCTGTTCTCATCCTGAAGCAAAGTTCTTAACCTGAAGCACTATTTCTGGGTTAGCGGAGACTGTAACCTGAAGCGTATGTAACCTGAAGCGTATGTAACCTGAAGCGTATGTAACCTGAGGTACCACTGTATTTTCATGAAAATTAAAAACAAAAAGGCTGGATATTATGAGGAACTACTTATGCAGGATTCCATACAAATAACATGTACCGTATTTTTCTCTCGATAACACGCACCTGACCATAACACGCACATCGTTTTTAGAGGAGGAAAACAAGGGAAAAAACATTCTGAATGAAACAGTGGATGTATCATTTTTGTGCTTCATGCTGTGGCCACAGACATGTGATCTGATGGTGAATTTGGGGTGACCCAATGCAAAAATCCTGAGAATCCCTGTGGATCCATGCTTTGTAACCACGTTTTTGCACCATTGCAGCCCCAGGCAACAGTGGGTGTGTGATTTTGGGGGGGGGGCAGGCTGTAGCCATGGACATGCTATGTGCTCTGATGGTGAATTTGGGGTGACCCAATGCAAAGATCCTGAGGATCCATGTTTTGTAACCACGTTTTTGCACCATTGCAGCCCCAGGCAACAGTGGGTGCGTGATTTGGGGGGGGGCAGGCTGTAGCCATGGACATGCTATGTGATCTGATGGTGAATTTGGGGTGACCCAATGCAAAGATCCTGAGGATCCATGTGGATCCATGCTTTTTAACCACATTTTTGCACCATTGCAGCCCCAGGCAACAGTGCGTGTGTGATTTTTGGGGGGCAGGCTGTAGCCATGGACATGCTATGTGATCTGATGGTGAATTTGGGGTGACCCAATGCAAAGATCCTGAGGATCCATGTGGATCCATGCTTTGTAACCACATTTTAAGTGGGGAAGGAAGGAAAAATACAGAATGGACAAGGAGCACGAGAGGGGTGTGCAGAGAAGCAGCTGGCTAAGAATGCAGGAGAGGGGTATAACGGGAGGGAGGAAAGGAAGGCAAAAGTTTTCCCTCACCTACCCACCCAAGTCTCTCTCTCTCTCTCTCTCTCTCTCTCTCTCTCTCTCCCTCCTGCATGTTTTCAGCAGCACCGGAGCACAGAGACGACACTCTGCTTTCCCCTCTGCTTGCCTGGAGGGGAGGGGCTTTCCCTGCTCTTTGTTCCGTTTGAGCAAACACAGCAAGGAAACAGAGGAGGGTGGGCAGTAAGACCCTGAGGCAGAATGCAGGAAAGCAGCCACTTCCTCTTTTCAGGTTTCCCTTCTCCGAGACGCGCGATTTGATTTTTGCCTGATTTTTTTTGCCATTTGGCTCCAGGGACCACACATTCGCTCAATAACACGCACAGACATTTCCCCTTCCTTTTTAGGAGAAAAAATCTGCGTGTTATAGAGGGAAAAATACGGTACATTAGGAGATGTTTAAACTATATGAATGTTCATAGGGACTTCAATTTTTTAAAAACAATACTTGCAAACTAATGCAGAAATGTGGAGAACGAGACTTAAGACTGAAAGAAAGAGAAGCTGAGAGAGACCAAAACCGACAGATCCAACCACCTCTAGCTATTTGCAGAGTTAAGGCTGTACTATTTATTTACAGCAAGCTTTTACCATGCACTCTTGAAGTTAGTTTGATTGGGGTGGTTTCATGGTGTTTGTGTGTGCGGAGGGACGGCGGATGACAACTTTGCATTGTCTGAATGCTGTATTATTTTTAATCTTTGTTGGAAGCCACCCAGAGTGGCTGGGGAGACCCAGCCAGATGGGCGGGGTACAAATAAATAATAATAATAATAATAATAATAATAATAATAATAATAATAATTATATTACCCTATTTCAAGCTTAATAGTAGTTTTCCAGATTCTTTTTCTAAGCACTGGTCTTCTTTGGCTTGCTGACTTCTCACAAAGCTTGCCTTTCTTGTACCCTGAAACTTTGGTTTGGTCCAAAAGTTTGGTTCCTACCCCAGAACCATTCCCCCACATCGCCAAAACCTCAGTGAAGAAATAAACCCTCAGAATTATTCACCAAGGAAGCAGAGTGGCATGGAAAATAGGCCTGCCCTGATACTAGGAGCTTTCCACTCAAAGGGTCAGAGTTCGCAATATGGATAGAATAAGTTTAAGCAATTGGAAGGTTGGAAGAGCCTGAGAGCGTTGAGGCGGCAGCAGGCATGTTGAGGCAGAGAAACGAACTGGCTGTCAGGAGAAGACACCTCTGCTGAATGAATACGGACCATACCTTTGCCACTAGAAACCACGCCTAGGAGTGCTTTGGTTGCTTATCATTCTGCACACACGTTTCCAGGATGTTTTTCTTCCCCAAAGAACTCCCGAGGGCGCCAGATGTACTCACGCAAAATGAAGCGGGGGAAAGGGAAGCTCAGGGTGGAATAACAGGATTGCTGCAGAACTACCATCAGAGAAGCGCTGCTGCATGGCGTCAAGAATGCACATTTGCATGGCGAGGCCCCGGGCCCCGCAGTTCCCTTAGATAATGAACACACGGACATGAATGTTTAGGTTAATGGGATAAAATAGGCCACAACTTGATTGGTTACAGATGTGAGCAGTTTGGCTTAGGCATTGTGAGTCGAGGTCCTCCAATCCACCCCCAAATGATTCACACTTCACACATAATTTTTGTTTAAGGTTTTTGGCATAATTTTGGCCACAACTTTTTTTGGGACCTTTACCTTTACCTGGCCACAACTTTATTAAAATACATAAATGTGAGTGGTTGCTTAGGCATTGGTTATGACTATCTGTCCCCACGCCTAGGGACAGAACTGACTTCCGGATTCCAGCGAAGGCCAGTAAGGGAAAACAATATTGAGGAGAGCATGGAGCCGGGCACCAGACCCTCCCCCCCTCCCCGCATGCTCCCGGGGGCTTGCGCAGCCCTAAGCCCCCTTCAGGGGTACGGACGAAAGAATGGCAAGCCCCTGGATTCCTTTAATTGAATTCCCTTTCTGCAGCAGCATTGGAGGGGCAGGCACCGCCAATCCTTACCCCTCCACCAACCAATTTTTTAACCAATGCCTAACCGCAACCTTATGGGACGCGGGTGGCGCTGTGGGTAAAACCTCAGTGCCTAGGACTTGCTGATCGTAAGGTTGGCGGTTCGAATCCCCGCGGCGGGGTGAGCTCCCGTCGTTCGGTCCCAGCTCCTGCCCACCTAGCAGTTCGAAAGCACCCCTAAGTGCAAGTAGATAAATAGGTACCGCTTTATAGTGGGAAGGTAAACGGCGTTTCCGTGTGCGGCGCTGGTGCTGGCTCGCCAGCTACAGCTTCGCCACGCTGGCCACGTGACCTGGAAGTGTCTTCCGACGGCGGCGGCTCCTGGCCTCTTGAGCGAGATGAGCGCGCAACCCTAGAGTCGGTCACAACTGGCCCGTATGGGCAGGGGTACCTTTACCTTTAACCGCAACCTTATGTTGCGATGTTACATTGTGATGATTTGCTATGCAGTGGGCAAAAACCAAATGGCACCAGCCAATCAGCCAATGGACAAAATTCCTACCAGGCCCCTGCCCCAAAAGCAGGCGACCCCATGACAGGCATAGCAAGGTCAACCAGGAGCCCTAAATTAGGGTGGGCGGGCAGGTGATCCGATGCACACAGCAAAAGTGCCTAGTCAGAGCTGGGTGACTTCATTTTATAACCTTTGGTCCAACCCCCTAAAAGGGAGCACCAAAATTTGCCCAACAACCCAACCGCCCAATCACTGCGGATGGTCACCCAAACTAACCCGCCCAGCGACAGAGGGGTGGCCTGTCAGACCCCACTGCAACACGTGCTCTCTATTAATGAGAACACGCTTTGGGTGAAACCGGACTGTATCCTGACTGCTAGTTTTCAATGTGCAAGGGTTTGGTATTTTTTAAAAAAAATCTGGCTTGGTTTTGCTTTTTAAGTGAGAGAACATTTGAGAAAGCGACCCTCTCACTGTAGCTAGAAATGGCATCATCCTGATGATTCTGGTGAATATATACAGTGGCGTAGCGTGGGGGGTGCAGGGGGGGCCGGCCGCACCGGGCGCAACATCTGGGGTTAGGGCAAATCCACGGGTTAGGGGGCGCAAATTACTTGCCTTGCCCCGGGTGCTGACAACCCACGCTACGCCACTGAATATATAAACTGGCCCGTGGCCATGCCTCTTGTTTGGGGAAAGTGGGGTTAGATCACTTTTTTTGTTGTTGCCTACTTATTTTTGTATAACTTCACCATCGTAAGAAAACTTCCATCAGGTTCAGCTAAAATATTTTACGCTTCGGGATTGCGTGGTTGGGCCACACAGATATCCCTTATCAGTTTCAAAGACTGTGTCTCATGGAAAGACAAAAGAGAATAAATCGCTGATATGCAATGTGTGGGGAGGCATTTTTCAGTGTTTTTATGTATGGCAACTATTTAAAATTCCACAGAACTTAAAAAAAAAGCCAAATTGTGCCCCCTTTAACATCTTTATCTTGTTTCTAATCCTCTAAATCCCTTAATTAAGTTCAGAATAGTTAAAAAATTGTTATCAGCTTCTTTGGGGTCCACATATTTTAATCATAACTCGATGACAAAAATTAGATGATACCATATGTATTCAGCACACAATCAATAAGAATAAGAATAATAATAGATTACCCAAACAGAAGTTTTGTTTTGATTTATGAGGCAAGAGGATTAGAAAGGAGATCCAAATGAGGCCATGGGGCGAAAAACTCAGACTTCAAACATTTCTTTTAATAATAATTTTTAAAAATCAAAGACAAAAAGTCCCCTAGTTTTCACAAATAAGGTTTAAGAAAATAAATTTGTCGACAATTTCTCCTCAAGAGAAATTCCATCATTTCATCAGGCGTATTGATTTCCTTGAGAAGTCTTTGAAGTTTTTGTAACAGAAGCAACAAATAGGCACTGTATATATTAGGAATACAAAGCTTCCCCAACCTGGTGCCCCCCCCAAAGTTTCGGATTGCAATTTGCAGTTTTTGTTGGGGAACACTGATTTTATGGAACAAAATAAACAACATTAAGATAAAATAAAATACACACCTCAAAGGGATCTTTCCTTCCAATCAATTTATTCACTTTCCTGTCTTGTTCTTGGACTTAGGATTGAATATGAGCCCTTAAAAACAGAATAATTTCTGTGATGCGAATTGGTGTAGAATTTGACATCTTTATAATTATTGAATGATTGAATGGCTTCGGACCCGGGTTATTGGATCAGCTTTAGAACTGAGCTACACAATCTTCAGGTTCATAACATATTGCTGCATTGCCGATGGCAGATGGAATGTCTGAAGGATCACCAAATATAATAAACATCAATACATCCAGCTTAATTTCCACATACAGATAGGTATTGTAATGGCTTTAGGGGTTGCTTGTGCGTAAGTTACCGCCGCTCTGGGCTAGTTGCCTGGTTAAACCCTTTCTCGCTGGACAGCCATCCACTCCGTGGCTGTTCAGTCGCTGGCAGAATCCGTCAGTGGGCGTTTCTTGAACCTCTTCCAGCAAAGAAGTTCTTTGACGCCAAGTCGCCGCCTACTTTCCCTGCACGGAAGTCTTCTGCGCAGGGTGGGTGTGGGCAGCGGAGGACCTGTGCTCTCCTCGCTGGTCTCCTGCGAAGAGTCCTGGAGCCTCCTCTCTGCTTCCCCCATCGGCCCCCCTCTATCCCTGGTGTTGCGCTGATTTTCGTCCCCAGCCGGAGACCTGCCTCTCTCCCTGCTTGGCCCCTCTCCAGCATCGCTGTGGAGCCTCGCCTCCTCCTCTAGTTCCGATGGCAGTTCCCTGACAGGTATACTGGACGCCATTCAAATGTCCAAATAGGTATGGGGTTTCTAGAAAGTGCATTCAATTGCAGCAAGGACATTAAGGTCTGCAAACCGTTGTATAATAGATGGTGAGCATATTTTCAGGCTCAAATAATAAGTTTCTTAGTGAACGTAAGGGCCCATAAAACTGCCATCAAGGATATTGCTCTTCTGGTGGGTTTCACAGATCATGGGAACCGATAAATTTCTGATAAATTTTGGCTCAGATAAAAAAATCATGCTTTGGGAGGGAGCACCTGCCGAATGGAACCTGTCAGCAATTTCACAAATAGCTCTAAATAGCTTCAAAAGTCCCTTCCAGCATACCCTCCAACATTTCTCCAATGAAAATAGGGACATCCTATTCTATTATTTTATTTATACCCCACCCATCTAACTAGGTTGCCCCAGCCACTGTGGGCGGCTTCCAACATATATAAAAATATAATAAAACATTAAACATTAAAAAAACTTCCATAAACGGGGCTGCCTTCAGTTGTCTTCTAAAGGTTGTATAGTTACTTATCTCCTTGGTTTGGAGGGGTTGCATAACTCTATACCCTCCAACATTTCTCTGATGAAAATAGGGACATCCTAAGGAAAAGCAGGACATTCTGGGGTCAAATAAGAAACTGGGACAGTTTCTGTAAATCCAGGACTGCCCCTGGAAAATAGGGATACTTGGAGGCTCTGTGGCAGTAGCCTGACTGGCAGAAATCAAGATTTTGGGGCAACATTTAGCAAATGGATTTTTCTCTATTTTTGGAGTGCTGTGAGGAGAGAAGCTTTACCTGTGGAACATTTGCTTCTGAATGAGTGCATAATGAGACCATAGCCTTGACTTGTAGGAAGCTTGTACTAAACCCACTGCACATCATCATCAACCTTTTATTCGACCGTCAGTCAGAAAAAAAGTACATTTGTCAATACACAGTTAAAACATCCAGGAAGATTTTAGAACTTAGCCAACACTAAAATGGGCTAAACAGATAGCCCCATATCAATACAGTCAATTATAGTCTTGCGACGCTTAAAAGCTAAAAAAAGAAATTTGGCCACCAAGGAAGGTATAGCTCTAGTGACATTATTCAGCAAGTGTAAAACCTGGTTTTCTCCGGGTAGGAAGCTAAATTGACATAGGTGTGGGACTATAAAATTTTGTCTAAGCTCTGCCTAAGAAGGGCAAGTCAAGAGAATGTGTTCGGTGGACTCAACCACACCCATGGCACAATGACAGGTTCTCTGGGCGTATGGTACTCCCCTGTACCTTCCCCACAATATCACAGAGTCAAGGACATTTAATCTAGCCGCTGTAAGAAGTCTGCGGTATTCAACATAGTGGATTTGTGCAAGGTAGGGGGCTGGTATGGTCCGATAAATCTGGTCCCCAAGAACATCCCTGGTTTTACCAGGGCTATGTCCTCTTGTCTAGCAATGTCACTCAGTCTCCGGGAGATCACAGCTCTAGCTTGATTGTACGTCATAGACTCAAAGTAAAGGTGAGACAATCCGCAGGATTGAACCTCGTTAATGACCTCCCTTTCCCACGATGATTGGAAATCGTCCCTCAATATCAAGGGGGCAATACCCACTGGTTTAAAACAAAGCTTGAGCCATAGCCAGAGCTTCGTCTTCAAGGCCACATACCGTAGAGCTTGCCAGCCGACCTCTAATCTCATAACCGCACCCGCTACCGAGGGGGGAATCCTAAGGATGGCTCTAAGGAATCGCGTTTGGATAGAATCCAGTTTCAAAAAATCCCTACGGGAGCCTAAAGAGATGCCCACCAAAAGAAGGGGGAGGACTTTCATTTGAAAGAGTCTCAAAGCTATCTTCACTGATTGAGCCTGATTCTTAGCATATAGAGATCTAATCTGGATGGCTGCTTTAGATGCATTAGTTGTTATACAGTCTCTATGGGCCAGAAAAGACCTATTTGACCGTATTACTTGTCCCAGATATTTAAAGCAGTTAACCTGCTCTAGGGGGATCCCGTTCATCGACCAAAACCCACTGCACATGGCGATTACATAGACCTTGCAACCAGTGGCGTAGCATGGGGGGCAGGGGGGCCGGCCGCACCGGGCGCAACATCTGGGCGTTAGGGTTAGGGAGCGCAAATCCACGGGTTAGGGGGCGCAAATTACTTGCCTTGCCCCGGGTGCTGACAACCCACGCTACGCCACTGCTTGCAACACAATCCTATGCATGGATAGTCAGAAGGAAACCCCACAGTTGAACTTACTCCCAGGTAGATGTGCATCGCTTGCAATCACCTGGGAGTAAGTTCCCTGCCTGGGTCTGCACTATTCAATCCTGTTGGTTTCAGCATTGTTCTTTAGGGTTGGGGCAAACATTTGATGAGCGAGCTTGACGAAGAAAAGTCAGACTATTTCTGCAGACCCTTCTGAGGACGAACCTCTCTCCCTCCTGCCCATGCCACCTGTTTAAGCATTTCTGGTGGTTGTTTGTCGAAAGGGAAATGAGCCTCGTGGCACTCAGTTCTCAAGCGTTAAGGGAGGCAAAAAGTATAAGACCAGCATTTGTGATATGGTGTCAATAGGTTTCCCCCACCCGCCGCCTCAAACAGCAGCGGGAGGAAGGAGAGGATGCAAATCACATTAAAATGTAATGTTTATCAATGGCCGTGATAAAAAGAGCAAACTTTTCCTACCCGTTCCCAGGTACCACGCACCGACAATCTGAATACATTGGTAATGTGAGGGTCTGATTAGTCCTGCAAGGCTGCCTACAGGTTAGCAGGCCTCATTTCAAATCTCTGACAGCAATATGTGCCATTCCATGCTTCGCCCAGATTCTCTGTGTTCAACACAAACTAGGGTCATTCTATATATGGAAATGACTGTCTTCAGGGCAAAAAAATTAAAAAAGGTGAGATTGCCGCTTTAACCTCACTGGCCTCGGAAAATATGTTTTAGTCTGATACATTATACTAGTAGGAATTATTTATCAAGAAGATACAAGCTTGATATTTCAGAAATAATGAGATGTTCTGGCTTTGCAGCTGAAATTTTATGGTCGAGAGAGCATGGGCTATGAATCCAGAGGAATGAAGTAAACTTGCAGCGAAATGATATATACAGTGGACAGCCAAAGCAAAATGGCTGTGCCAAAGGCAAGGTGGAAGTTGTAACACATGAGAAAGCTTGGCCAGTGGCTCGGTGGATCGTGGTGGTTCTGAAGATCCAGCCAAGCAAAAAAAAAAAAAGGTTTGCTTTGGAATCTGCTTTAAGGTCACAGTCATAATGAGAGGGAACTTGGAGGAAGAGAAGGACTGCTGAAATGGCTTTTCTTTTAGCCCTGGAATTATGAGAGGGAAAATTCTAAATCCACCAAATTCTTCAACTGAGAGATCTATGATTTTATGATTGGACTGTATCAAGCATTTGCAAATCTTCCGCCACAGATATTGGATGTTTTGTTGCTGTTAAAGCACAAAGGGATGTTGATGTTGTTTCAACAACCATTCTCCTCTAGTGCTTTAATACCAAAGCAAACTTCATAGCAAGCTGTTATGCTATGAAAAAAATATAAGGTAAAGGACCCCTGGACGGTTAAGTCCAGTCAAAGGCAACTATGGGGTTGCAGCGCTCATCACGCTTTCAAGCTGAGGGAGCTGGCATTGTCCACAGACTAAGCCACTTCTGGCGTAATGGAACACCATGATGGAAGCCAGAGTGCACGGAAACACCGTTTACCTACCTGCTGCAGTGGTACCTATTTATCTACTTGCACTGGCATGCTTTTGAACTGCTAGTTTGGCAGGAGCTGGGACAGAGCAATGGGAGCTCACTCCGTCTTGGAGATTTGAACTGCCAACCTTCCAATCTGCAAGCCCAAGAAGCTCAGTGGTTTAGACCACACTATACTGGGCATAGGTCACTTGAGAGTGGAGAGCTGATTAGGGGAGTGGTTTTTGAGGAAACACCATCTCAAAAATGCTTGTGAGCTCCACATAGCTCTTGTGCTCTAGTGCCTATAGGCTGGATCACACAACTGTTTTGCCTGTGCAAGGCTTATTTCTATGTTCATGTAAGTCTTTCCACCATAGGCTCAGATAATGAATTGAGAATTCTTGGAGAACAGGTGAGGCCCCTGCAGACTGGAGGCAGGCAAATGTTGTCCCCATCTTCAAAAAGGGTGGAAAAGACAACCCAGGTAACTTCCAACTTCCAACCTTTGATACCAAGAAAGGTCCTAGAGCAGATAATTAAATAGTCTGTGAGCACTTAGAAAAGGATGCTGTGATTACTAAGACCCATTATGGGTTTTTCATAAACAAGTCACTTCAGACAAATCTCATTTCACTTTTTGACAGAGTTACAAGTTTGGTGGATCAGGGGAATGCTGTGGGCATAGTGTATCTTGAAGACTTTTTGACAAAGTCCCCCATGATATTCATGCGAGGAAACGGATGACAGAATTGAAGGGATGCTCATCAAATTTGCAGATGACACCACCCTGGGAAGGATAGCTAATGCCACAGAAGACAGAATTGGGATTCAGGATGACTTTAACAGATGGGAGAACTGGACCCAAACCAACAAAATGGATGTCAATAGAGGAAAATATCAGGTTCCGCAAATAGGCAGGAAGAACCAGTTGTACAAGTTTAAGATGGGGAACACCTGGCTTGCCAGCAGTCCATGTGAAAAGGATCTAGGGTCTTAGTAGACCACAAGCTTAACATGAGTCAACAGCAGCAGCAAAAAAATGAATGGCATTTGAAGCTGCATGAGCTGAAGTATAGTGTGCTGATTAAGGGAAGGCTCTATTCTGCCTTGATCAGACCACACCTGGAGCATTGTGTCCAGTTCTGGGTACCACAGTTTAAGGAGGATATTGACAAGCTGGAACATGTGCAGATGAAGGTGACCAAGATAATCAAGGGTCTGTAAAACAAGCTGTATGAGGGAGTTGGGTGTGTTTAGCCTGGAAAAGAAGAGAATGAGAGAAGATAGGATAGGCATCTTCCAATAGCTAAAGAGCTGTCACACAGAGGACGGAGCAAGCTTGTTTCCTTCAGCATCTGAACCAGTGGCTTCAATTGATGAGAAATGAGATTCTGACTAAGCATCAGGAAGAAGTTTCTCACGGTAAGAGCTGTTCGACAGTGGAATGGACTCTCTCGGGAGATGGTGAACTCTCCTTCTTCGGAGGTTGGGTGGCCATCTGTCATGGATGCTTTCGCTGAGATTCCTGTATTGCAGAGAGTTGAACTTTGCGGTCCCTTCCAGCTACCCAATTCTATGATGCTATGATTCTATGGCATGGGGAAAGTAGGAACCATTTGGTTTACCACTTCATACAGAAAAATGCATTGGGCTGGCTCTGAAAGCAGTCCTTGTCAATATTCCTTTACATTTCTCATTCCCGACTTGGTGTTCAGGTGAGGCAGAAGGCAACACATCTCCAAAGGAAATGATATTCACGTTTGACGGGGGGTTGGGTGTCCCTTCAGAGCTGTGTCATTACTTACCCTAGATCTGTGTCATGGCAGTATGCAATTTCCACCCCACTGATGCCGCCCTCAACATTCCAGCCACCTTCCTTTCCTTATTAATGTTTTGAAGATTAGAGCCTTTGCAATACTTCCTCAGAGGGGGGAAAGTGCATTTGTGAGATGCTGATTTGTGTGCAACCAAGTTTCTGGTTTCTGAAATGTGTCCTTTACTTCACAGGCTTTTGAGTTTCCATCAAGCACTCGTTTTAAGAGAAGATGCTATGAAGGGGTGCGGGGAGGAGGCATGAATGATAATATAAAAAACCCTCCCTGCCAAACAAAAACAGTATTTTCAGAATCCCACTCTGCTGCTTTCAGACTGTTACCATCAACCCTCTTATTCATTTTGATTTATTTCCATCCAGACTAACGCTTTTCTATGCTTTTATTGTTCTTGGAGAATAGGCCTTCTATTGGCGAAACATAATGTCTCTGCGACCACTACTATGCTCAGTGCAGATCTTCATTAATCTGCAACCACAGTACAGAGCTTTTAGCAATAAGCACTTTTGATGGGAATTGAATTTGATACTGCATTATGGTCGTAGGGGCTCCTCACAATAGGCTGTGTTCTTTTCTGTGTCTGTGCACAATCAGAGAGACCCAATTAAATAATTTGGTGCAATAATGGAGAACAAAAGCGGACGAGGGCTTAAAGTGAGGGCTGCAGCATTTGTAGTCTCCTCGTTTTGTATCATGTTAATTAATTTGCCTCCGAAATCACACACACACCAGAAGAAAGAACAAAATGTGAAACTGCCTAGCTCATCTGCAACATGGAGGCACTTTAAATGCAGATACCATACCAAATCAAGGACCGAACAAAAGGACACTCTCAGCATTTCCAGTGAATGAAAATAAATTGGGGGTGGGGAGAGAGAAAAGGGCAAAAAAAAAGAAAAAAAAGAAACATAGTTGCCGGTGATGCTAATGTGGTCGTTGGGAAACACGGTTGAAGGCAAGGGAGTGTGTGATTTGTTGACTGCGGCAGCATCTCAAAATGAATAATGTGATATTGCACCTTAATTGGGGGTACGTTTCAAATCCATACTACGCATTCCTATTTATTTCACAGAGACTTCCGTGGAATAAGTGACTTCTGGTGTTTAATTCTGGAAATCACTAACATGCCACCATACCTATTTCCAGGGCTTTTTCTCAGAGGGAAATTGCTCGAACTCAGTTCCGGCATGTCTCAATGTGGGTGCCATTGCCATTCTAAGAGAACGAGGGAGGTGTTCCTGGTGAGTTCTGGCATCTCTTTTCCTAGAAAAATAGCACTGCCTATTTTCTTATAACGTGGGTGGCGCTGTGGGTTAAACAACAGAGCCTAGGACTTGCCGATCAGAAGGTCAGCGGTTCGAATCCCCGCGAAGGGGTGAGCTCCTGTTGTTTGGTCCCTGCTCCTGCCAACCTAGCAGTTTGAAAGCACATTAAAGTGCAAGTAGAAAAATAGGTACCGCTCCGGCGGGAAGGTAAACGGCATTTCCGTATGCTGCTCTGGTTCTCCAGAAGCGGCTTAGTCACGCTGGCCACATGACCTGGAAGCTGTACGCCGGCTCCCTCAGCCTATAAAATGAGATGAGCGCCGCAACCCCAGAGTCGGTCACGACTGGACCTAATGTTCAGGGGCCCCTTTACCTTTTACCTATTTTCTTATAAACTTAAAAACAGGCAGCTGCTAGTAACCAACAGTAATGACTAAGGCCTTATCTTTCTCCAACAAACTAAGGGTTTCCCCCAGTTCTATCATTATTCTAACCCCATAAGAAAAGTTAACCTGAGAGAGAGAAATTGGTTCAAAGTCACCCTGTGAACTTTGCAGCTGAGTAGGAATACGAACTCAAGTCTCCCCAATCAAATTCTCTAGTTCTATATGTCCTAGAGACAGTGGCGGAGCTTCATGCTCCAGCACCGGGGGGGGGTAGTAGGGGGGGCAGGGCTGGCGCACGTCCCAGGGCGTGGCGCCCTGCACGGCCAGGGGGGCAGCCGCGATGGCACCCCATTGGGATGGCACTGACGGGGGCGGTGCGCTTCCCCCGTACTCCTCTTCCTCTCCCAGTGCCTACAGACAAAAGAGATCCTGCAGCATCTTAAAGTTGAACAAATGTATTATGGGATAGCTTTAGTGCACAATGATCTGCTTCATTAGATGCATTCACTTCATGCATCCAGTGAGATGGACTGTAGTTTATGTCCTAACACAGTTGTTCCTCTTTAAGATCTTTTTGCCTGTCCAGATGCTGTTTACTCCACAAATGGTGAAGAACGTACCATTCTTCCATATGAGTTTCTGAAGAACATATTTGCAAAAATAATTCACGGGGTGAAAAACCACAAGGGTTTACTTTGTCCAGGAGGCCCTCAATGAATCTTATCGCCCAGAACCAATTTCTAATACAATTCCGTGCCCAGAATGTGTGGAATAATATTGCATCCAATGAACTGGCCTGTAGCTCACAATCGCTTATATATATTATTATATAATAATAGGATCACCTTGCTATATTTCCTATGGAAGTGTAGTTTATCAATATCCAAATAAATAAAAGCAATACATTCAAATAATGAAGGTTGTTATGCTTTAAGGTGCAACAAGACCCCATCTTTGGGTTGGGTTTCAACTACTGTACATCAAGTTAATTTAGCCAGTACAGTAATTAAATTAAAAAACAAAAGCTTACAGACAAAACACTATTTCCATTTTAACTTGAGGGGTGGGGGGGGAGGGAATTCTCTTTGGCAATATATCCTATTTGAAAACATGTAATTGTCTGACATTCCTTGCTATTCATAATTAGCCATTTGTGATGATCTTTTTCCCATTCTGTCATGGTTGCTTTATTAATATGCTGTGAAATAAGATTCATAACCTTTAGGTAAATTGTTCCTCCATAATGCAGCTAAAATAGTACTTTGTGGGTAACAATAACCAGAAACTTATTTATTATCTCTGGTCATTAACACCCATGACCCTATGTAGGCAAAAGAATATACCTGGGTTTCATGTTTTTAAAACATGGAAAATGTTAACAGTTTGGGTGTGATTCTGTGCAGCAATGAGAACCTTCTCTTAGGTTTTTAGAGTTCTTTCCAATTTATCTCAAGGACTTGGGGAAGATTCCTTGTGTGGTTCCTTATATCCTTGCCTACTCACTGAGGTTTTTGGAGAAGTCACTGTTAGTGGTCCCCTATGGCTTGGATAAATGGCTCATATCTATCAGAAGTTTTGCGTTCCTCATGTTCATGAATGCTAAAGTCCCCCAGTACCAACAGTCTACACGACTTCAATGCTACCTTCAAGACCACTTCTGTTAGCTCAGAGACACTGCTAGGCAGCAAAGTGGTTGGTAAACCAGAAGAATCCCCAGCCTGCTCCACTTGTCCACTTGTCCTGCCAACCTAGCAGTTTGAAAGCATGCCAGTGCAAGTAGATAAATAGGTACTGCTGTGGCGGGAAGGTAAACGGTGTTTCTATCACGGTGTCCCGTTGCGCCAGAAGTGGTTTAGTCATGCTGGCCACATGACCCAGAAAGCTGTCTGTGGACAAACGCACAAAGTGCACAAAGGAGCCCCCTCAGACACCCCAATCTTTTCATCTTGCTGGTATACAATGCTTGTCTGTATTTAAGAAAGTGTGTGTGTGTGTGTGAGAGAGAGAGAGAGAGAGAGAGAGAGGAGCAGTCCTTGCTTCCCAGCCAGTTAATTCAGCCTCACACATATTCAGCAGCAGTTAAACTCGGCTGCGATGATGAGAGCATGGCAATTTCCACCTAAACTAGAGGATAATTAGAAATGCCCTGTAGCAGGCAAGTCAGTGCTTCAATTTATTTGCTGTTTATTACCGAGTCCCTGCCCCTTGGGTGTAATGACGATAAAGCAGCACCTGCAGCTTTTGCAGCCTTTGATTTAGTGCCGTAAATGGTGCTCAGAGAGTAGATTAAGCTGGAATGTGATCAAACCTTATTTGCAATCCGATTATACAAACTGCTCCTTGCACTGACCAGATTGAAGTAATTTCCCTATAGAAACGTTACACTCACTTTGGTGTAAAAATGATTAACATTTGCTGACTGAGGGTCAGCCTTTCACTTCCAGTGTAATTCTTTATCAGGCAACAAGCCCGCATCCCCCTCTCTCTCTCTCTCTCTCTCTCTCTCTCTCTCTCTCTCCCCACCCCCAGCTGCTTCTCTCCATCCTGCTCTACTTTCCTCTCTGTCTCTCCTACCCCCCTGCTCCACTTTTGGGTACACATTTGTGTACGAGGTGGTATTTAACCAGTGGGTATCATTCTCAAACTCACTTTCCCCCGCTAGGCCTTGCTGGTGATGAATGATTATAAGAAATAAGTACTCCAGCTTAAGAAGATTAAACCATCCTCCCCCTTTTCCCCTCTCCTCCCCACCCTGCTTGATTGTTCAGCAGTATTGACATGCTTAATGATCTAAGGGAGACGGACTCGAGAATGATGCAATTTCCATATTTTGCTGAAAAGGGCTATTGACGTCTTCATAAACAAGCAGTCTGTATGCACATGGCGCATTAACTTCAACATTTGTTATGATTTATGGACAAGCGCATCAATCACGGAGCTAACTGCGCACGGGGTGTGTGGTGCTTCCCCCCCCTTTAAAAGACCTAAACGGCCGGCCACTGCCTCTTACAAACTGCTCTTTGCTGTTCAATAATCAGCAGCGCATCGTTGCTTAGGGCCTCAGTCACGGTCTTACATTTTGTACCTCAGCAAATGCAGGTTGAAGAGCACAGTTTCTCAGACAATGAGCCTCTGCTGCAGCCACATATTGTCAGACCAGTGAAAGAAAATGCTTCAGTCTTTGCCTACTTGAACGTCAATCAAAGAAAACCCTCTCCTTTTTTTGCTTGAAGGACATTTATGAAGCCTGACGCAAATTCCAGCGATGACATGTTTTGCTGCGTAAGAGTTTGAAGCTGTTCCCACCCCCTCCCCCCTTGCAGACACATTGGGCCATAAACTTTTGAAAGCAGACAATCTGTAGATGTGTGGCTGATACAGCAATGCAATGCAAACATGGATGCATGGATTTGCATCGGAGGAGAGATACATGCTGCAGTGGAAAGCCAGTCTGCCAAGGCAGATCCCAAGGCTGACTTCTTGAGACTGAAGCTCAGGATTGTGTTTCTTCACAATGAGTTCTGACTTGGAGGTAGAAGAGCAGTCTTGGCCCATTAAAAGTATAGTATCTGGTTCCAACACTGGTATTTTGACTTCACAATCATTTTTTGCACCTTGGTGAGGAAACCTGTTAATTTCCAACACGTACATTGCAGCGAATGCCTAAAATGTTGAGACAATTGAAAGCGGATGTGGATACCCATTTTGCTAGGGTCAAGTAAAATGTAATAATTTCTAATGTGGCTATTGCAGTAAAGTGGGGGTTTTTTCTTGGTGGGTGAGGAGCAAAGGGTTAAATACCCCTATCCCTCCACACACGGCAATTTCTTTTTTTAAAAAAAAAAACCCTTCCCATTCACTCAAATAAAAAGCTTAAAAGTGCAAACTGCAGGGAGTGGGGTTTGTGAGAGAGAATACGCAGAATACATCTGGATAGACAGATGTGCATGTGAATGGGTGAAAGATTTTGTGTGCATTAGTGAGAAAAATGGAATAAATGCTGTTGTTGTTTTCAGTCCAAAACAATATGCAATTGATTATGTCACACACACACACACACACACACACACACACACCCATTTGCATTGTATTTCCTCTTCCTTTAAATGAATAGGGTAGTATAATATAATGCCAACTTAATGTATGTAATTGACTACATAAATTACATCTGTTATGTAATTTTGCCACAGTGGACAGCGAGACATATAGCATAGGTTTTGGTGGAAGTGGAACTGCAGCAGAATAGAAAAGGCGCTGCATGCGACAACTGCAAGGTGGAAGGGGAAATGATGCCTTTTTTATTTTTTTTAAATAATTTTTATTAACTGGCCAATCACATCAAATTAAATCACATCACATAAATTCCAAATTACAAAGCCAAATTTTTAAATTTTGTTGGGGGAACCCATACTTCAAGATCCAAAGGGGGATTCAGATCATCTTCTTATTACTGCGTTAATGTCCAAATCAGTCCCAATCAGTCCAAACAAAATTCATAATTCTATCCAGTCTTATCTTGGTGTTTCCACATCATATCTTGTTCATATAATTTCTATTTTTCCTTTACGATCTCTTCTGTTAGTCTCCTTAAGCCGATAAGCAAAATAATAATCCTGTGTGGATTTCCCGTTCCTCCACTAAGTCCAGATGGTTTCCATATATCTCCTTCGTAGATAACATCGCTCTTTCCATCATAAATTTCGCATTTGTCGCTCTTAAGTCCCACCGAGAAGTTGATCCACGATATGTAAACAACTCTATTTCTCTCTTTCTCCTCCCAGACCCAAGAGCTCCAACAATGCCTCCCAAAATGGCGACGGCATTTTTAACTGCATCATTCCAAAACTCTTAGCTTTCCAGCTTCATCTTGAAACATTGCTTTGGTTCGAAAGTTTATCTCCACACAGCCTTAAATCCACAGCTTAAGTCCTTAGTTTCTGACTCATTAGGGGAGGGGATTCTTGTTAAATCACATAAGAAAAAGGAAGGCAGGTTTTCCCCCCCTCCCCCCTCAGTCATACTGTATCTTGACGTATCTTCTCATATTTTATTCTTGTCTTGCCTTTTTACATCCCTAGTGGTACAAAACTTGTTGTTGCATATAGGCAAAAAATAAAATAAAAATCTTTCAGCTGTACAGCTCTCAATGCTCTGAACATTCTTGTGTTTTTATATGTACACACCCTGTGTCTCTTACCCTCCTCAGTGCACAAAGATCGCATGTGTTTCCAAACATACCTTTGTCGCTGAAAGAATTGTGGACCAGAGTTTCCCCCCCTGTTCATGAAACACTCAGAGATCATGATTGAGCCTGTTTTTCTCTCTTATCTTAATTTCCCCCTGCTCCTGCCAAAGAAAAATTCATTGCATAACAAGGATAATAATTTTCACCCTTTAAATTATAAAGTAATTAAACTTTTTGAAAAGTGCTACCTTTGCGTGAGGGGGCAATTAGGCTTCTTCGGTTTTACGAGCTACTTCTCTGTACAGTAGGAATTGGAAAGGCTTACATTTGGAGAGTCATGGGATAACTTTTTTTAAAAAAGAAACACAACTTGGCATTTTATCAAGCGGGTAAATAAATAGTCACTTGCTTTGCCACCTGTGGTGAGTAAAATTTGTTTCTAGGCGACCAGGCAAGAAAGGTTTTTGTCCACTGGAAGAAAGTGTTTTCTTTCTTCCTTTTATATCAAAGATTCACCATAAATGACTAGCAGGCAGTTACATATGGGTCTGTAATGTTTCTGGACTTAGTCTTACTTTCTCTGGGCAGCAACATGTAGGGATAAAATGCTGAGGTGGTAGAATGGACTGCACCACTTCAGAAAATCCTATTTTCTGAATGCTCCCATGAGTTTAAAAATAATTCTCAGCAGAAAGCCAGCAGAGCAGGTAAAGCACTAGGCTAGAATCTTTCTCTCTGATATGTTAGCTTTCTGTTTTCAGGGTACTTTCCTACATGGGGCAGCATTCAAAGCTAATATTTCTTTCTTCTAATCTAAAATGGTGTAGAAGTTCATTCCTCACCTCATTTTGCTGTTCTCATAGACCCAGCAAGACTGATTTCTATAGTAGACCGAAGCTCCACTGAACTGAATGGAACTTATTTCTGAGAAAGTTTGTATAGAAATATGCTGCTAGAGAGTTCAGAAGGACTTCAGATGGGTAGTCTCAATAATTGTTATAATAGCCCTATAAGGGAGGCCATTCTTATTATGCCCATTTCACAGATCTAGGGTTGTGGTCTAGTAGCTAGCCTGATAGTAGTTTTATCCCCATAGGTTGAATTATGGCATAGTTAGATCATATAAAACACAAACCAAGGTGCTATGAAGAAATAATGCGTAAACATGGTTTGTTCTCCATGCTGAATACCAAAACCACAATTAAGGATTAGCCACAATCCAAGATGTAAGTCATAATTTCTGATGTGTGTGTGTGTTAACCATAGTTAAGTGCCACAGCAGCCATGGTTGAGAACATTTCCCCAACTCTTTAGCTTCTTGACTTGCAAGATGCGAAGCAAATCCAGCTGAGGTCTCCCTGGCTGCATGTCTTCTGTGGGCTGGACTTAGCTTGGGTAGTTAAAAC
Source organism: Podarcis filfolensis (assembly GCF_964270895.1). Classification (NCBI taxonomy): domain Eukaryota; kingdom Metazoa; phylum Chordata; class Lepidosauria; order Squamata; family Lacertidae; genus Podarcis; species Podarcis filfolensis. Next base: position 11,555,897 of record NC_139607.1, read on the forward strand.
ATCACTGCACAGTTTGGATCTTAACCAGGACAAGCAGCCAGTGTCTGAGACAGGCTGGCCCTGCCATTGGGCAAAATGAGCAGTGTGTTCTGGATGATGAAGATCAGCATGAACTATATGTGCTGTGCGGCCTCCCCTGGACCTCCTAAGCTAGCCTGCTCCATTGAACAAACTGGAGGATACTATCCTGTTCCCAAGATTCATCTGCCAGTCTAGTTGGCTTCTGTATGTGGAAAGGGAGGGATAATCTTGTCCTCTGCCTCAGGCAGCAAAATGTCTTGGGTTGGCCCCCGGTTAGCACTAAACCTTGCTTCAGCTTAATGCCTGTACCAGGCCATACAGTTGTGTTTCTATTTAGGATACTGAGTAAGATTCATCTGCCAGTCTAGTTGGCTTCTGTATGTGGAAAGGGAGAGAGCATCTTGCCCTCTGCCTCAGGCGGCAAAATGTCTTGGGCTGGCCCACGGTTAGCGCTAAACCTTGCTTCAGCTGAATGCCTGTGCCGGGCCATACAGTTGTGTTTCTATTTAGGATACTGAGTGTGTATGGACAGTAGCCATTTATAGATGATAAGCCTTTTATTCTTCCTTGGGAAACCTTCATTTACGGAGACACAATATCCTCTGTAACCTTCATACACACTGTGCTTACTGAACTAAAGCCTCCTTTTTCCTCTCTGAATAGAACCCATTCCTGCCCATGCCTTGTGCAGCTAGGGATTTGAGTGCACCAGCCAATTTCAAAGGCCGTCCTTTCTCTTTAACAATCGGTGCATTAGGCTAAAATATTCACACAAATGCGCTGGCAATTGAAAGGGGCTTGCAGTGTAGTGACAAGGCCCTTCTTTTCCTACCTGGGTCTGCAGAATGATGAATGAGCATTAGCAGAATATTCTTCTGGCCTTTAGGTTTACCTTGATCTCCTCACAGAATGCAAATTGACATTATACCCACATTTCTATGGGGTTTTATTACCACGGTCGTGATGTGAGGGCTTCTTTCCTCCCCGCCCTCTCTTTCCCTCCCCCTCCTCCACCCCCCCACCAACCCCAATATGAATAGTGTAAAAGGGGAAACATATTATTGCAAAGAAGCATTATTGTGCTGAGAATGTATAAACAGCTGAGAAGAATAGAACGACATGCTCATAATGGAGAGTGAAAGCTCTTCATTTTGTCCTGATTGTCTACTCTTCCTTTTTAAACAACCTTCCTTTTTTCCAGCTATCAATACAAAGTTCCTTCCCCCCCCCCCCGCTTCTTCTTCTTCTCCTCTCTCCTTTTTTTTTTTTTTTTTTGTAAAATGAAGGGCATTCACACTGCCTGAAAGGAGCTTTTAAAGTTGATCCGTGCCCACACAAAAGCTAGGCAGCGCAAGAGCGCACATCAAGTTGGAGAAGCAAAGTTGGTCAATGTTCATTACTCATTGGCTTGACACGGTGAACCCTGCTCTATCATTTTGTGTGTGTGTGTGCAGATAAACTTTCCCCCCTCCGCGATAAACAACTGAAATATTTTTTCTTCGCTGTCAGCTCCCTTTTCTCCCTTTCCCCAGCTTGTTCTCACACTCTTTCCCAGCTCGTAAAAAAAGGCAACTGAGCGCAGCTCTTTGGCCTGATAAATGGGTTCTTTTCAATTGGTAGCAGGCTGCAGGAAAAAGAGATAATCCTGGATAATGTGGACACAGTTTTCATTTCATGTCACCCAATTAAACTGCAATTATCCATAGTGCAACAGCAGAAAAACCAGGAAGAATGGCCAGAGAATGAGGAGTTCTCTCTCTCCCTCTCTCTAGGACTCTTTAGATGGCACACATTATATATATAGATATATAACCTCTTAGTAGCAGGCAGACCCATTGCACCCTGTAGTTCAGAGCCAAGTGCCATCATACGAAGGATGAGAAACAGTGGTTTGTTTCTTGCTAGAGCTGCAAGGCTTTGAGCTTTGACAAATTTTCTGATTTTACTTTGCTGATTTTTGCAGGTGCAGGGGGATGGCAGTTGAAGAAGAAGAAGAGTTTGGATTTGATATCCCCCTTTATCACTACTTGAAGGAGTCTCAAAGCGGCTAACAATCTCCTTTCTGTGGGAATATTCAGGGGTGCAGGAGAGGATATATTGTGGGATTATATCCTAATCCAACTTGTGCTAACAAGTTCCCAAAATGTCAGCAGAGTTTATAGACATTCCCCTTTAAGTTCGCAACAGTAACGCTTGCACAGGTTCGCTAGAACCTCTATAATAATTACTCTGGTAATTTCCCCTTTGTTCCCTCTTAAAATACAAGACACAACACAGTCTTTATAAAAGTATAAAAGAGTTTACTCACGTTCTGTTCACACTATGATCCCAGAAGGCAGACAGACTTTAAAAAGTTACATACACTTAGAATCTATCTTATACGAAGATAGTTCTTATCTCCTCTCTTGGCTGGGAGCCAAGAGAGCATCCTTAGATGTTTCCTCATCGAAGGAAGATGGCAGAGAGAGAGGCAAGAGAGAGAGAGATGGCTGCCTGCCCTGTGCTTTTATCATTTACCTGCACAGGTGAGGCCACACCCACCTCTGGTCACATGCGGAGGAAGTCCATCCCCAGGAAGTTTACCTGCTTGCTGGACAGACATCCCTCCCCATGTTATAACATGTACACTCTAGGAATGTTGTCATTGACTGCTCCTGTGTTTACATCCCACACTTTCCCTTCCTTCCCCACAACAAACACTCTGTGAGGTGAGTGAGGCTGAGAGACTTCAGAGATGTGTGACTAGCCCAAGGTCACCCAGCAGGTGCATGTGGAGGAGCGGGGAATCGAACCCGGTTCATCAGATTACGAGTCTACCGCTCTTAACCACTACACCACACTGAGAAATTTGACACCCAAATTCAAATACCACTTTCAGCCATGAAAGCTTCCACTTAAAATTGAAATGTGTTGGATGGAGGATCTTCTTTTGAGGTGGGTGAGCTTCAAAGAGGGAATCTCATGAACTTCCAACAGGGAGTCTCGTGAACTGTGAAAATCAGTCCGTAGAGCACGAGACTCTTAATCTCAGGCTTGTGGTTTGAGCCCCACGTTGAGTGAAAAATGCCTGCATTGCAAGGGGTTGTAGTACAGTAGAATTACAGAAGGAGAGAGGAGGTCAGACTGTGCCAAAGGCCTGGTGGAGCAGCTCCGTCTTGCAGTCCCTGCGGAAAGATGTCAAGTCCCGCAGGGCCCTAGTCTCTTGTGACAGAGCGTTCCACCAGATCAGGGCCACGGCCGAAAAAGCCCTGGCTCTGGCCGAGGCCAGCCTAACCTCCCTGTGGCCCGGGATCTCCAATATGTTTTTTATTTGAAGACCGCAAGGTCCTCCGTGGGACATACCAGGAGAGGTGGTCCTGTAGGTACGAGGGTCCTAGGCTGTATGCGGCTTTAAAGGTTAAAGTGTGTGGGTGTGGTATTTGGCACTGGGCCATTTGGGGAAGCTGGGAATGGATGGGGCACTGTCCCAGCACCCTCCAATCCCTTTAGAAAGTGGATCCTCACTGAAAATAGTTGCTAGCTGGGGATCTGCGGTATCCATGAAGCTGCCTGTCTAAGCAGGAGTGGCAGCTTGGCCCCACAACTGTGGATCCCTGGGGTCGTGGGTCCCATGCAGCACGCAGGCCCTTGGCACCGAAATTTGTCCATTAGAACCACCCCTCGGGTCCAAATTGCGATCAAGCATCAATACAATTGCCACACTGGCAGATCACAGAAAACTTTGTTGCCAGAGTCCAAAGTGATATAAGCAATGTTGCATCCAGCTTGCATACCCTCCTGGAACTGCTGGTGTCATCTCCAACTGCTTTCTGATTTTGTATGCCTTCCTTTTCTTAAACAGAGCCATCGGTTGCTCAAAACCAGCAAGGTGAGTGATAAAATTACTGAATACCAGACTCACATTTGGAAATAATATTGTGTGGTATGCAGGCAACACCCTCTTCTTCATAAAACTCCCTCCGGATATGTTGTCCAACCAGTTACCTCCTAGGTTATCAGCCAAATGAAAGGAGGGGAAATACTAAGCTTTTGTCCAAGAAGCAAAAGGTGGTTATGAAAAGGCTTCCAGGTGCTTTTCTCTGCAAGGAAGCAGGCGGCAGAGTCTGTGTCAGTGGGGCAAGCTTCTTCTGAAGCCCTGATATTTGTGCTCATGTCACCCCTGTAGAGCTCAAACCCATGACCTTGAGATGAGGTCTCCTGTTCTATCTAGTCTGGTAACGGTCATGTAATAACATGCTTTTGATGTTGTTTTTGTGTTGTATATTTTGTGTTTTTAGACCATAAACCACCTTGTGATTTTTGGAGAAAGGGTGGTTGGTTGGTTTATTATTAAAGCACTGCGTCCATCCGTGATTTCAGTAGGAACAATTCTGTCGCAACCTTCATACCCTATTGGAACTGGAAAATGGTTAAAGCTGCAATCCTATGTGTGCTTACCTGGGAGTAAAGGTAAATGCTTCTGGCATAATGGAACACCATGACGGAAACCAGAGCGCACGGACACACCATTTTCCTTCCTGCCGCAGCCGTACCTATTTATCTACTTGCCCTGGTGTGCTTTTGAACTGCTAGGTTGGCAGGAGCTGGGACAGAGCAACAGGAGCTCACCCCGTTGCGTGGATTCGAACTGCCGACCTTCTGATGAACAAGCCCAAGAGCCTCAGTGGTTTAGACCACAGCGCCACCTGGGAGTCAACCCAACTGAGCTCAACGGAACTTATTTCTGAATAGGCATGTACAGTGGTACCTTTGGATACAAATGGGACCCGTTCTGGAGCCCCATTCGCATCCTGAAGTAAACGTAATACATGATTGCGCGTCTGCACGTGTGCGGGTCGCGTTTTGCCGCTTCTGTGCATGCGCGTGACATCATTTTGAGCGTCTGCGCATGCGCGAGCGACGAAACCTGGAAGTAACGCGCTCCATTACTTCCGGGTCTCCAAGGAGAGCAACCCGAAAATACTTAACTTGAAGCTACTTCAACCCAAGGTATGACTGTATAAGATTTTGCAGTACATTTGGCCAGCTCTAGACTATTATTGGCAGCAGTAATTGATACTAGCCAATCCTTTCAGTGCCCTAGCCTCTGGTTCCCGTCTCACTGTCAGTAGAGTCTTCTTAAACCTAACCTAACTAGATTCATTTTCATCTATTTTGGGGACCCACCGCATACCTCATGCTGGTGACACCCTGCCTGTAATTCATTTTCATTCAGATCTTTAGATACCAGTTTCACCATATGGGCTCCATTCACAAAGTGTGTTATTAGTGTTTACTCCCATACCCCAGAAGGGACACTGGTGGCGCTGTGGGTTAAACCACAGAGCCTAAGACTTGCTGATCAGAAGGTCGGTGGTTCGAATCCCCATGACGGGGTGAGCTCCCGTTGCTCGGTCCCTGCTCCTGCCAACCTAGCAGTTCGAAAGCACGTCAAAGTGCAAGCAGATAAATAGGTACCGCTCTGGCGGGAAGGTAAATGACATTTCTGTGCACTCCTCTGGTTCGCCAGAAGCGGCTTAGTCATGCCGGCCACATGACCCGGAAGCTGTACGCCGGCTCCCTCGGCCAATAAAGCGAGATAAGCGCTGCAACCCCAGAGTCGTCCACGACTGGACCTACTGATCAGGGGTCCCTTTACCTTTACCTTTTACCGATACCCCAGACAATGTCTCTTCTTTGATTCCCCCTCCCCACTTCCCTGGAAACGAATTGAATTATGCTGTATGTATTTTAACACTCAAGTGCCATGTTGGACCTTGCTTGAAGCCGCCATTATCAAAATGAGAGTGACGCCGCTTGCTTTCACGTTGGCCTGCCTCTGTCCTTTTCCTGATGCAACACCCCTAAATATCAAAGAAGCCTTGCAATAGTTTGCTCTGCCCTCATTGTGTGTGGGTTGTGCTCTGCAGATGGAGTTTCCCTAGGAGATTAATTGTCTGTTGTTGAACAATGCGTTGTAGTTGATACCTTCCTGAACTCTGACATCTGATACGAGACACCTTTTAAACTGTAAAATCACTTGTTAAGCAAGCAAGCAAGTAAATTCTTTATAGGCACTGAATCCTCTGGAATATCTGAAAACAATGCGGGTCGGTAAGAACCCCGGGGGGAAATGGGAGATTGCTCTCATTGCCGCTGCATATGCAGGCAGGTAAAATAGCCACAAAACTGGTGGGAAATAATTCCTGACTTCTCATAACAGCAGACGGAAATAAGAGGGAGAGATACAGCTGGTTGGGAGAGAGAGAAGTGTACAGTGGTACCTCGGTTCAAGAACAGCCCTGTTTAAGAACTATTCGGTATGAGAACTCCGCAAAACCGGAAGTAGTGTCCCGGTTAGCGAACTTTACCTCAGTCTACAAACGGAAGCCGAACGGTGGAAGGGCACTCGTGTCAGGAGGCCTCATTAGGGAAAGTGTGCCTTGTTTTAAGAATGGCTTCGGTTTAAGAACAGACCTCCAGAACGGATTAAGTTTGTAAACCGAGATGCCACTGTACTGGCTAACATCAGCCCCCTACCTGCCTCATAAAATCAGTTGCCTCTGAGAGGCTGTTGTTTCTGGGTTCATTTTCACCAGGATTAGGCCCTGCTGAGCCTTAGACCATCGGACTGAGTGGTTTCATCCAGTCCCATACCTTGAGGGGTGGGGCTAGCAGGGTTTTTTTTGCCCTGGGTGAAGCCTTCAGAGGGGTACCATTGAGGCTTCGTGTGTGTATGTGTGTGTGTGTACACAAATGTGCATTGGGTGTGTGTGTGCCAAACTGTGTCTTTGACCCAGGTGGAATAAAGCCTAGTTTCATCCCTGGCAGCCTTCTTTCTCAACAACTTTGGCCAACCCTCCCCCCAAAAAACGCTCAACAACTCCTGGCAATGACAATGGGTAGATCACAGCCAGTCTTTTTATACTGTGAGTAGATTGCAGTCTCTTGGGAGTTGGACGTGCCTGTATTACATCATCATCATCATAATTATTTATACCCCGACCATCTGACTAGGTTACCCCAGCCACTCTGCACAGCTTCCAACGTATATAAAAACATAATAAATCATTAAACCTTGATAAACTTCCCTATACAGGGCTGCTTTCAGATGTCTTCTAAAGGTTGTATAGTTGCTTATCTCCTTGGTCCAGGGGTTGCATAACTCCATACTCTCCGACATTTCTCTGATGAAAATAGGGACGTCCTAAGGAAAAGCGGGAGATTCCAGGATCAAATCAGAAACCGGGATGGCTTCTCTAAATTCAGGACTGTCCCTGGAGAATATGGACACTTGGAGGGTGCGCCCTGGTTGCATCTGTTCAGAGAACTCCCTGAACCAATTTCCACAGATGGTGGTGCTGCTGGCAACCCAGGACGTGTGGGGACAAAGGTACCTTTCTGCATGTATGGTGGGAATGTTCACGCGTTTCTAAATTTTGGACTGACCCTTAAGCATCCCTTGATACGAAGAGGATGAAAGGGGGTGGAACTACTAATGAAAAGAGGGCTGGCACCTGTCACTTTCAGTTGACAAAGGTATGTGTTCTCCTCTTCTCCTGTGAATAGTTTCCTTGCCTCTGTTCTGGAGCTTTTATGAGTTCTCCCAAGGCAGAAAGGCCTGAGATGTTCACCCGGCTGAAGTGGCACCGTGTGCTTTCACTCCCCCCACCCCTGCCCCACTTGTCAGTCTGTTGCCCTTTCCTGACACTAACCCCACGGCTGAGAAACCAGTAGGTATTGTTAGGGCTACTCCATACAGTAGATTGGCAGCAAGGAGAACAGGAGAGTGACAGGCTAAAGAATACCCCCCTCATCTTGGAGACGGAGAACGTCACCTCTGCCACATCCCCAGCTTTTCATTAGCTCAAATGCAATTGTGAAATGTTTAATTTTTTGGAGTGTTTGCCATTTTTTTCCCCCAGCAGCAAATAGCTGTTTGGACACAGGGTCCCCATTATATCGCTCCAGTCAAAGAACAGAAAGATAAAGCCAATTGTGCAAAGTTTCAGCAGATTTGCCAACAAGGATTATACATACTGGAGAACTCTCACCTCCATTGTCAATTTAATTTTCAATGGAACTGAAACTCCCAATGGCAACAACTTTTATTACAGCTTTGCCAGGTTATTGGTGTGTTTGTGTGTCTGTATGTGTGGTGGACGCATGTATAACTATTTCATACCAAAAAAACCACCCCCTCCTCTCCCTGCTTTTTTAATGCAAATCTTATAGGTATGGTGAGAGGGGGGGCTCAAGCAACCTCATTCTGTCCCATTTCTGTTTTGCTACTGCTCAATTATAGGCCTGTTCCATCGTGTTGTGTGCGTTTTTTGTTTTTGTTTTGGAAAGAATATGCAATACATTCATCTTTAAATGCATTTAGTCATACCCTCCAACATTTCTCTGATGAAAATAGGGACGCCCCATTCCATAATGATAATTTTACTGTTTATATCCCACATATCTTACTGGGTTGCTCCAGTCGCTCTGGGCAGCTTCCAACATATATAAAAACATAATAAAACATTAAACTTTTTTTTTTAAAAAACCTTCCCTATACAGGATTGCCTACAGATGACTTGCGGGTTGGATAACTCCCTACCCTCCAAAATTTCTCTAATGAAAATAGGGACGTCCTAAGGAAAAGCGGGACATTCCAGAATCAAATCAGAAACTGGGACGGCTTCTCTAAATCAGGTATGTCCCTTGAAAATAGGGACACTTGTAGGGTCTTATTTATTTTAAAAAAGGTAAAGGACCCCTGACAGTTAAGTCCAGTCGCGAACAACTCTGGGGTTGCGGCGCTCATCTCGTTTTACTGGCCGAGGGAGCCAACGTTTGTCCGCAGACAGTTTTTCCGGATCATTACTAAGCCGCTTCTGGCGAACCAGAGCAGTGTACGGAAACATCATTTACCTTCCCGCCAGAGTGGTACCTATTTATCTACTTGCACTTTGACGTGCTTTCGAACTGCTAGGTTGGCAGGAGCTGGGTCATCCAGACTCAGCAGACTGAGCAGTCTCTCACCCCTAAATGCAGCAAGGTCTAGCTTTCTATATTTTGAAGTTATAACTAAGTGGTCTTTGGACCACTTGGATGGGTTGCCAAGGCAATCCACCTGTTGATAATCTGGCATCACCATGATAGGAGATGCTGTGTGGAAACTCCATTGAATAGGACATGTTCTCCTTTCTTTATTTCTTTATTGACACCTGCCTTTTCTCTTAAAAGCATACAAGTCCAGTGGATGTTGCAATTAATGATATTCAGAGGATATCCTCTGTCCAGAACACAAGTCCACACGTTCTCCTTTCCCATTTTGTTTTGTTCTTGCAAAGGCATTTGATTCCGAGAGTTAGGATGTAGATAATATTTTTCAAGTGTGGGGCGGGTAGAGATGCAGCTGGGTTGGTTACACAACTAAGTTCCCCATGGGGAACTCAACCGTACCGCTGATTCCTAATAAAGCACTTCTCCAGTGCCAAGGATAGGACTGGCAAAACCCCAAGCACCTGGCAACCAGCTTTGGAAGCACTGCACAAGGGACCTTGACAGGTGGGCAGGACAACTGACCTGTCAATCAATTGACATTGTCATAATGATGTTGAATAACAGTAGGTGGGTTATCTCACCCACCTGTCAAAGTTGGCCTGCAGGGGTGGGGACAGATAATAATCTGGCCCACTGGGCCAAAAATGCACCCCACATCTGTTTTAGGTGTCTGGCTATTTCATCCTGTTCTCTGTGCTTCTACTGGGTTTCTCTTTTCACTCCATTTATCCCTGTGGAGTCTTTGGGTTTTTTTAATTCCCCATGACTCCCTACCTGCCTGAGGCATGTCAGCTTAGCTCTTTCCCTGCAATTAGTGCTCCATCCTGCTCCATTTCTGCCCACAGGTGAGGCTTCCTGCAGACTCTGTTCATCTCTTTGGAAGATGGTTGGCATCCGATTGTATGGAATGGGACATAGTTAAAGGGTCCGGTGCCAGTGGAGAACCAGTGAGTCCCAGCGGCCTATCAAAATAGGTCTAGCAATTGGCTTCTCTCTTTGTCTTTCTCTGTCTCTCTTGCTTGATAAAACTTCCATGTGAACTGAAAGTTCACAAGCTGCAGAACAGCTTTATCTTTTGGAAAAATCAGCCTGTTGTGAACCCACATCAAGATTGGATAGCTCAAACATTCCTTATCAGTATGATATTCAACACCTGTCTGGTGCCAAACACTTCCAAGAGTGAGCTTTCTGTTCTGGAAAGGAAGTGCTGCCTGAGCCAGGATTCCTCCCTGAGTTCCCATGGAGTTTTTGCTGAAGCAATAACTTTGACACATTTGAAGAGAGGCCAGGATGCTCTCCTCCTTCCCCTCCTCAGCCCCTCTGTCCTGCCTTCATCCCAGCTGATCTGAACTCTTGTTACCTCGTGAGAATGATTGTGGTTGCTATCATTTTCCTATTAAGTTGTGTGTGTTAGTGACTTCATCAATAAACAGGCTTCTTGTTCTGGGTCTATGAAATGGATGACTTTGCCCTACATTAAATAATAAGTTAACAGTAACTCTGAACTCGAGTATGTTTGAGAGAAATGGTACCTGCTTCATGATAGCCAAAGCCAATAAACAGATCTCTCTCTCTCTCTCTCTCTCTCTCTCTCTCTCTCTCTCTCTCTCATATGCGCACACACACTTCAAGGTAGTACACTGTTGGCAGGCGCCAACCTGGCACTGGGTGTGGTTGGCATTCCAAGCATTTGGAAGAGCTGGTGGTTAGCTCAATAAGTCATTTGTGGTGATTGTGGATATCAGGCCACACCAAACTTCCCGAAAGTGCTCCTTTGCACCAGACTTGGTACCACACAAAATCAGATACTAGCAGAACCATTAGGCAGTCTCCCTCAAAGTAATAGAAGGCATCCCCAGTTATACATCATAGGGATACCTCTTAACACATTCTGACTTCCGCATGGAAGCTTCCCTGTGGTGCTATCTCGTAGTGTCTGCAGGTTGTCCTCCAGCTCTACAACCACAGTGGCAGGTTTGATCTCATGATAACAATTGGATGGGAAATGGGATGGGCCCATCAACCCTTCCTATGTGTTCTGGCCAGTGTCAACAGTCATTCCACACCAGCAGGGGACTGACATACAGAAAGGTGAGATGGATAGAAAGAAAGAAGCTACTACAGCAGCAAGAATGTTAACTTGCCCCAAAATACAGTTATACCTCTGCATGCGAACGGGATCCGTTCCGGAGCCCCATTCGCATCCTGAAGCGAACGCACCCCGTGTTTGCGCATATGCACTTGCACGGGTTGCGATTTGCTGCTTCCGCACATGTGCGTGATGTCATTTTGAGTGCGCATGCGCGAGCGTGTTCCGTTACTTCCGGGTCGCTGTGGAGCGCAACCCGAAAATGCTCAACCTGAAGCTACTTCAACCCGAGGTATGACTGTAGAAAGAAGCAGAAGTCCCAGTAAAGGAAGAATGGATACAAAAACTTATGGAATATGTGGAAATGGCGAAACTTACTGGAAGAATAAGAAATCAAGATAACATTTTTTAAAAAAAATAAAAGAATTTGTTGTTGTTTAGTCATTTAGTCGTGTCTGACTCCTCGTGACCCCATGGACCAGAGCACGCCGGGCACTCCTGTCTTCCACTGCCTCCCGCAGTTTGGTCAAACTCATGCTGGTAGCTTCGAGAACACTGTCCAACCATCTCATCCTCTGTCGTTCCCTTCTCCTTGTGCCCTCCATCTTCCCCAACATCAGGGTCTTTTCCAAGGAGTCTTCTCTTCTCATGAGGTGGCCAAAGTATTGGAGCCTCAGCTTCAGGATCTGTCCTTCCAGTGAGCACTCAGGGCTGATTTCCTTAAGAATGGATAGGTTTGATTTTCTTGCAGTCCATGGGACTCTCAAGAGTCTCTTCCAGCACCATAATTCAAAAGCATCAATTCTTTGTCGATCAGCCTTCTTTATGGTCCAGCTCTCACTTCCATACATCACTACTGGGAAACCATAGCTTTAACTATACGGACCTTTGTCGGCAAGGTGATGTCTCTGCTTTTTAAGATGCTGTCTAGGTTTGTCATTGCTTTTCTCCCAAGAATGAATATTGAATATTAAAGATAAATTATAAACAGATAAAAACATTGGCAGAATTATTGTAACAACCTGCAGTTTTGTAACAGTATATATTGCATAAATGAGTAAATTAAGTTAATTTGGATATGCAGAAGGTATTAAAAACAATTTTAAGGAACCGCAGAAAGGGGGGGTGGAAGTCAAGTTTTGAAATGTCAGAATGATTGTAACATTAGTGAAATGTATAAAACTGGTGAAATGTATAAACTTGAAAAGTATGAATAAATAATGAAAATGGAAGAGAAAGAAAAGCCTTTAAGAAGAAGACAGTCTTTCAGACATCAGCTGTAATCACTCCAGTTTCCCTTGCAAGTGTTCCCTATGAGTTGGCTAGAGATAGAGATGTTCTTGAGTGGTATGAAGCACAGGACAGATCCATATTATACTTTTAATACTTTAACATATTATACTTTTAAAATCACTGTTAAGACTGTGTTCATGGAAGACAATCTTACTCGGCTACAAGTGACCGCCAAAGAAGAAGATTTTAATGCACATTTGATGCACATTTGTTATTTATTTATTTTCTTTTTAAAAAAATAATATTTATTACTTTTATAGATTACAAAAAGGAAAAAGAGAAAAAAAAGAAGACAAAGGAGAAAAAGCAAAAAAGAAAAAAACAATACAATACAGTATATAGACAATGCAAAACACAACCTAAACCCAAAACTAAACACGTTAAACTAAACTAAACAAAACCCACTCCCTAACCTTAACCCTAAATAAAACAAAACAAAAACAATTTAAAAACATACATCATCCCTTTTCCATACTCTATCTTTCATTCCCTTGTTTCCTCGACCTCCTCTCACCTCCCTTTTTGTATTCCACTTCTATTAATTGTTTCAGCAAATCCTTTCCATCTTTCTCCATTTTCTATCATATTATAAATAACATATTTTTTAACCTTATTTTCCATTAAAACTAAAATACTTATATATGCTTAACTCCTTATAACATTTCTGCTAAGCCCATAAAAAATCATTCCACCATTTTTCTATCACTCATTAGTTTTACCATATGTCTATATATAAACTTTAAATTTTCCAATCTTCTTCCACCATCTCCTCTCCCTGGTTTCAGATTCTGCCAGTCCTTTCCGTCAACTCCATAAAGTCCATCAACCTGGTGATCTTATGTCCGAGGCTCTTAACTCTTTTCCAAGTCCCTTCTGCAGGTCTTCTTCATTTTCTTTAATGCTAAAGAGCAAATCTCGGGGAAACTCCAACCTATCAATACTTTTCTTCCTTCTGAACAGGTCAGCCAAATTTCCATAGTTGAAGCTAAAGTCCATAAAGTATTTCAGGACATATTTCAAGATTCCTCCAAATCCAAAGGCCCCCAAAACTTCAATCTCCTCCAAGCCCAAGTCCATGTCCCAGAAGTCAGTTAATCCCTGCATAGAGGGATCTTTCCAACTTTCCTTCTTCAGTCCAAGCTGGGATCCAATCCTCAAAATCTGACTTTTCCTAGATTCAATCATAAAAGGCCTCAACTTATAGTCCTCAATTTGCTTCTGTAAAGCCACGGATCCCACTTGTATTACTTTATGTTCAACAACAGCAGCTTTCTCCTTCTCCTCCTTCTCCTCCACCATTTGTCCTGCCAAAGTGGATTCCTGTACCAAGTCCTGAATTATTTCTGTGTTGGTGTTTGCTTTTTGACTCAAATTAGTCACTTTCTGTTCCAAATTATCAACTTTAAAAGTCATGTCATCCATCTTCTTGTGAAGCTGTCCCAGCGAACAGCTTATCTTACATAAAACAGTCACAATGGCCTCTCCTGTCAACATTTTTAAATGGTCCAAGGTCAATCTCTGGTTCTCAGAATCCTTATCTACAGCTGGAAATCCCCCAGTTACACTCCTGTAACAGTTTCAAAAGCTCCCTCTAGAGGGAAACAGTCTCCACTTGTATCAGTTCTTTCAGGCACAATTCAAGCATTAAAGATAGTTTCAATTTTCAGTTACTTTTCCTCCTTTTTAAACGCAGAAGAGGACAATGGAAACAGTATCTTACTCTTATTTAGCTAGCTGTTAAATCCGTTCTGTCAATGCACTCTCTCCAAACGTCATCTGGCAGCCCGTTCCCAGGTTCAGAGCAGTGGTAATTTGATTTTTCACTCTTTCCTGCAGGCTCACTAGGTCCAAATTTCCCCCCCCTTCTCCTGCTTCCAAGGGGGGTTTTGTATTTTAAACCGATGGAAATTTAATACTTTGCCAAAAGCTTTCAAAGACTTTAGCTTGTAACGTCTTTGCTTCAGTCTATTTACAAAAGTGGAAGGCAGACTTCCTCTTTATGACCTTCCCGCTTCAGTGCCAAATTAAGGTATTTAAAAATCCAATTTTCTACTCACGGGTAGTTGTTTAAAATCCAATTGTCCACAGGAAAAAGTCAGCGCTCTCCGGCAACAGCAATGCGGCTTCACTCCGTGAAAGAAGCAGTCGATTCAAAGCACCGCGCCACTCACCCCACGTCGCTCTGGATCCCCAAAACAGGGTTTCCCCGTGAGTAGGGGAGGCGCAAAAGGTGCCAGCCGAATCCCAGGTTCACAAGCTTCTCCCGCTTGTGATTTCAATGGGTCTCCACCTTCGCCGTGGCGGTCAGACCCTGTTTTTCACGGAGCGAGTTCCTCCCGAACGGAGGAGCTCCACCATTGCCAGAGGCGCCAACCCGGAAGTCCTCCTGTTATTTATTTATTTTCATTATTTATTGGATTTATACACTGTCCTATACCTGGAGGTCTCAGGGTGGTTCACAAACAAAATCATAATATATAAAATCAAATTAAAAATAATAACCCAATTAAACCCGCCCCCCTCAAAAAGAGCCACATTCTAAAAGGGTGTTGGATGTCAATAAGATCAACCAAAGGCCTGGTTAAAAAGGAACGTTATTGCCTGGCGCCTAAAGGTATATAATGAAGGCACCAGGCAAACTTCCCTGGGGAGAGCATTCCACAGATGGGGAGCCACTGCAGAGAAGGCCCCGTTCTCGTGTTGCCACCCTCTGGACTTCTCGAGGAAGAGGCACATGAAGGAGGGCACATTTAATGTGACTTCCCCCCAAAGAATCATGAGAACTTTAGTTTGTTAAGGTGGCTGGGCGTTGAAGCTCAGTGAGGGCTGAACCCCAGGATATTATGGAGAAGCCACATGTTTTCAGTGTTTGCTAAATGTGCTTTAAATGAATGAGATGGAGAGTCCTACCTCGTCTTTGTTGTATGATGGCGGGAGAAAGGTGATAAGGAACGCTACAATCTCTGTTTTGAAAGAGAAAGAGATACTTTAACCTGTGTAGAAGTGCCACATTTCAGTAAAAAGTAGCACTTTTTTTCTTTTTTCTTTGTATCTGAATAGTTCTAGGTCCACTGTAACCATTTTTGCCAATATAAACCCTTCAGTCACGGAACTGCCTTCCATTTTGAGCCAATAGTTCATGACAATGCCAGCTAATAATCTGGCATATATGTTTTTCTAAGTGCGTGGGAACTCTGAGAAAACCTTCCTGCTGCTCCCGAATTCATGAAGTTTCCATGCTGCCTGAATATTTCACAGGGGTGTGGTACAATGGTAAATGTATCATGTTTGGAAGCTTGACTATAAGACCCAATAAGGTCTTCATGTTCGTTTCTCTGAGTCAAGCTACTTTGCATAATTTTCAAAGAACATATCGGCTCAGAAGTGCCAGAACCTAATTGAAATGACCGCAATAATTACAATAACTAAGGCGTGCATTGTACGACCCCTTAATGCACGGATCTTTAATGCAGGATTTCCAAAGCACGGTACAAAGGAGCAGGAAGTATTATTAATCATATGTGCAAATGGGAAAATTAAGATACAGAGAAGTTAACAAACGTGCTTGAAGAATTCAAACACACCTTTAAGGTAACTAAAAAGCAGTCAGATTATTAAAAAAATAAAATAAAACAAAATACTGAATGCCTGCAGCTTCCATTAACTTCATGGGGATTAGCATGTATTGAAGAACGAAACTCAAGCTAATTTTATCCTGGCTTTTAAATGCTGGGTAAGGTTTTGATATTCATTCAGTCCAGGATAGCAGCAATCATGCCACTGAGCAAGAATTAGGTTTCTAATATGAGATCCAGTAAACAATCCTGAATATATTTATATATTCTCTCCCTACCTCTTTTCTTTCTTTAAAAGCAAGTTTTAAACCATGGTTTCAGAAGGAGGCACGAAGGAAGGAAGGTCATGTCCTTGCAAACAAGTGTACAGAGCTTACTAGCCACCAAGGCTGAATGTACAGATATAAAAAAACGCTGTGAAAATGCTTTTTTTAATGAACATTTTTTAAAAAACAAGGAATTTGCCATTAGCTCACCACCGCCATCTAGTGTCACATTTGTATAATGCCCTTGAAACACACTTAACGTGTTATATTTGCAGCTGTATAGCTGAGTCCCAAGACTGCTGCTATCAATATTTTTTCAATACAATACATATACAGTGGTACCTCAGGTTACATACGCTTCAGGTTACAGACTCCGCTAACCCAGAAATAGTGCTTCAGGTTAAGAACTTTGCTTCAGGATAAGAACAGAAATTGGGCTCCAGTGGAGTGGCGGCAGCAGGAGGCCCCATTAGCTAAAGTGGTGCTTCAGGTTAAGAACAGTTTCAGGTAAAGAACGGACCTCCGGAACAAATTAAGTACTTAACCCGAGGTACCACTGTACCCATGTAAGCTCTTCCTGGCAGTTTCGAGAGAGAGAATATTGAGTGTCAGAGGGCACGTCTAGACTGTTGCTATTTTTGAGTGGGGTTCAGTCCCATCCTGGCACAATTAGAGCTGATTTGGAGCTCTTGCACAACAAACCTGTTTCCCCAAAAGTCTGGTCTTTTTTTGCGATAGGGGGGGGGGGGTAGTGAAAGGGTGGGGTGACTACGATGCAAAGTTCCCCAGCCTCCCTGCCAACGATTCCGAGGGAAGACTCAATAAATAGCCAACATTGTCTCATCACCTGCAACCACGTCCAGATGACTGACCAATGAAAAGGTTGCTTGGAAGGGCTCAGGCACAGAGCTCGGTGGGGCTTAAAGGTAAAGAGACCCCTGACCCCAGACGACTCTGGTGTTGCGGCGCTCATCTCGCTTTACTGGCTGAGGGAGCCGGCGTACAGCTTCCGGGTCATGTGGCCAGCATGACTAAGCCGCTTCTGGCGAACCAGAGCAGCGCACGGAAACGCCGTTTACCTTCCCGCTGGAGCAGTACCTATTTATCTACATGCACTTTGATATGCTTTCAGACTGCTAGGTTGGCAGGAGCAGGGACCGAGGAACGGGAGCTCACACCGTTGCAGGGATTTGAACTGCTGACCTTCTGATCGGCAAGCCCTAGGCTCTGCGGTTTAGCCCACAGTGCCACCTGCGCTTACTATCACATTAAGTGTTCATAGCATTATACAGTGCTTTTTTCTGGGGGGCCGCAGGGGTATGCATACCCCTAAACATTTTGTGAATCTTTGTACTTTTATCCATTTACTGTATTTATTTTTCCTGATTTGAACTATAAAGTGGTGATTTTCTTAAGTCAAAATGAGAGTACCTCTAAATATTTTTTTTAAGGGAAAAAAAGCACTGCCATTATAGATGCAGTGCTCTGTGTTCAGCTGAGCTTGAGTCTGGGCTAGGATCCTGTGTTTTGGATCGATGAATAATATCCATCACATAATATTGTCAGGGTTTGGCCTATTGGCATTTGCTCTGGGTTGCAATTCACAACATGGGGATTTAGACAGCCAAATCACATTGAGAGTAAGAGTGGCCCAGGCCTTCAGAAATAAATATAAACAGTTGTTTCGCCCCCGTTTGACGGTTCTGTTCTGTTCACCATCGGCTCAATAAAGTATCTTGCTGCAATCACTGCGTCTCATAGAAACCGGGGAGGGAATTACCTGGGGTGCATGTTTGTGTGGATTATGTCCAGTACTGTTACGTTTGACAGAATATGAACAGAATCCATTATATTGGACTATTTTATGGTTCTTACTCCTTTTGCAATGAGGAACTATTTACAGGGTAAAGTAAAAGACCCCTGGACAGTTATGTCCAGTCAAAGGCGACTATGGGGTTGCTGCCCTGATCTCGCTTTCAGGCCAAGGGAGCTGGTGTTTGTCCACAGACAGTTTTCCGGGTCATGCGGCCAGGATGACTAAACTGCTTCGGGCGCAACGGGACACTGTGACAGAAACCAGAGCGCACAGAAATGCCATTTACCTTCCCACTGCAGCAGTACCTATTTATCTACTTGCACTGGCGTGCTTTCGAACTGCTAGGTTGGTAGAACTATTTACAACATATCCTCCAAAGTATTGATAGGTGTGACTTTACACTGGTATGTCCATCAAGTTCCTTTAGTTCTGTATTTCACGGTCACATTTGCTAACTAAGTGACCTCTGGCATTGGGTTCAGGTGATTATGTTGTTAGAAAATTATTTCCTTTGGTTTGAAACCACTGGCAATGGATTAATGAAGGATATCAGTCCACTCCCATTTTCATCCCCTTTGGGGAAACCATAATGCTTTTTGTGACCAAGTTAAGATATTATTTCGCTTTGGCCAAGCTGAATTTGTCCAAGCCCTAACACTCATTGCCTATGAAACATGTTGCAGGGAGAAAGGAGAGATGTATACATAAAAAATGTATTTTTCACCTGCCCTTTTAGTTGTACGAAAGGTGTGTACAGGGGTGGGAAGGAAGGAATTACATCCATTAAGAATCTCTCTTTCACCTTGTCCTTGACTTTAATCAAAAATTTGCCTTCATAGAAAAATAAATGACATTTAGGATCTTCTGAGGCACAACTCGACAAGATATAATTAGAAATACTTCGGCTGACCTTTCCTAAACTACCATTCCACCAACAAAATGGTATGGAAACCACATTTCCCCTTTCCTTAAAAAAATAAAACAAGGGTCTTGCATCTTTTGTGGGTACAGACAAGATTACAGGGTACTTTTATTTTAGAATAATTACACGGTGACCTTCAGAGATATTTGTAAAGGTCATATTCTCATCACATAGCCGTGATTTCTTTTCTGCTTTTCCTTTTGTCCCACCAGATATAAATTTAGCAAAGGGAAAAGAAAGAGCAAGTACATGGGCTTGTGTTCTCTCTCTCGCTCTCTTTTTCTTCCTGTGGTTGAAAACTGAAGATAGTTCAAAGTCCCCATAGGCTCCCAGAGGGCTGTGGGCTATGATAGGCTATTTTCTACCATTTAGCTCTCTCCATTATCACTGCTCCTTTTTCCTCATTATTCTCAACTTATCACATGCAGCATCACCACAGAGCCCAAATAGAGAGTTGTAATTACTCAGCTGCCACCTGATAGACCCCCTTCTATCATCTTTATCTCGCTAGGCCTTGCTGTTTCATCACTGGATAAAAACTCGCCCGTGGCAATGTCTGTGATAGCACATCTCAGAGATACATTTAAAGTTTACTCATTTATCGCGGGGGAAACGCTGAACCCATGCAATTATTAGATACACTTGCCAATTTATTTATACAGGGAGTCTACTTTAACTCTCTTTTCTATCAGCTATTTATTCAGCTCTTCTCGAAGACACCGAGGTCACTTTTGGGCACCAAGATGAAATGTTGGTTCCGGGGGTGGGGGGGTGGGAGAGGAAGAATCTGAAATGACCAGAAAGAAAACTGCCAAGAGTCCTACTGATAAAACTACTAATGTTAAGTCCCCTAAAAGCATAACACGAGGGGTGGGTGGTTATTGTTGTGTGCGCATTCCCTTTATAGCGTACTAGGAAACAGACCCTCCAAGTGTCCCTATTTTCCAGGGACGTCCGTGATTTAGAGAAGCCGTCCCGGTTTCTGACTTGATCCCAGAATGTCCCACTTTTCCTTGGGACGTGCCTATTTTCACTGGAGAAATGTTGGAAGGTATGAAGTCATTTGACTCCTGAGCTGTCTGACGGCAATTCTGCATAGGGAAGGTTGTTTTTTTTAAAAAAAAGTTTAATGTTTTATTATGTTTTTTTATATACAGTGGTACCTCAGGTTACATACGCTTCAGGTTACAGACTCCGCTAACCCAGAAATAGTACCTCGGGTTAAGAACTTTGCTTCAGGATGAGAACAGAAATCGTGCTCCAGTGGCACGGCAGCAGTGGGAGGCCCCATTAGCTAAAGTGGTGCTTCAGGTTAAGAACAGTTTCAGGTGAAGAACAGACCTCCAGAACGAATTAAGTACTTAACCCGAGGTACCACTGTACGTTGGAAGCTGCCCAGAGTAGCTGGGGCAACCCAGTAAGATGTCTGGTGTATAAATAGTAAGATTATCATTATGGAATGGGACGTCCCTATTTTCATCAGAGAAATGTCGGACGGTATGCAACTTATCAGCTGTAATGTGCCATACAAGCCAAGATGAAGAAGTACCAAATTAAAGGTAAAGGGTAAAAGGACCCCTGACCATTAGGTCCAGTTGTGACCGACTCTGGGGTTGCGGCGCTCATCTCGCTTTATTGGCCGAGGGAACCGGCATACAGCTTCTGGGTCATGTGGCCAGCATGACTAAGCCGTTTCTGGCGAACCAGAGCAGCGCATGGAAACGCCGTTTACCTTCTCGCCGCAGACGTACCCATTTATCTACTTGCACTTTGACGGCTTTCGAACTGCTAGGTTGGCAGGAGCAGGGACCAGGCAACGGGAGCTCACCCTGTCGCGGGGATTCAAACCGCCAACCTTCTGATCGGCAAGTCCTAGGCTCTGTGGTTTAACCCACAGCGCCACCCGCATCCCACGAGTACCATGAGAGTACCAAATCCACGAGAGTACCAAATTACATGATGCCAAAAGTGCAGAGAAGGAGAAAAAGTACCATCACCAGCTTTTCCCACATGTGTGGCATTTCTTCTGAATACCAAATGTGTCAGTTTCCCCCCAAGTGTCCCAGCATGCTCCCACCCCTCAAAAATAGATACAGTCCTGTCTGTGTGATTTAAGAAGAACCTCATCCGTCAGGCTGTAATCCTGTTTACTTGACTTTTAAAACAGCAATGTAGCTTGTCCACTCAGCCATGTGAGCAGATGCATTAGAGCATTAATGACACCTCTGGCTGTGCACACACTGTTATCCCTGATATGCATGCATAGCTTTGTGGGACTGTACTCTGAGAGAACTGCAGCGCTTTAATAATAATCTGCTCATTAAATGTGACATGAATTTGTGTCGGCAAGTTCACCAGGTGCCTTCATCAAATTATCTCTCTCCTAAATCATCCACCTTCTGCCTAACTCTAGCTAACACCCATGAAGTCTTCTTGGTGTTCCCCAAGTTGAACAACTAATTCATAGCATTGGTTTACATTTTTATCTTCGTTAACATGTATTTTTGCAGCTCTGGTTTCGTTTCCGTAAAGAACTTCAGCGCTGACAGTGAGAGACTTGTCTGTCCATCTCGAGTCATTTTTATGACTTCTAATCCACACAAACTGGGAATCGTAAAAGTTTCTTACAGACAGCATTCACCAAAGCCGCTATCGGGCTTATGTATCTGTAACTGCATATCACTCATAAGGATTTAGCTGATGGAGTTGTTGTAGCTTAACTAAAATAGCTGCAGCAGAGTTGGAGGGTTTGTCGGCTTTCAAGCAAGATATGAGCTATCTCTTAGATATATGAAGAGTACCTCTCCTTTTCAAGTCTTGTCCTATCACTGTACGGTGTATTATAACCAGTAACTTTCACTTTGTAAGTGTGCCCGTTTTAATTTATCCTATGCTTGTTGTGAACAAACATAAATATTGTGTTTGCCTCTAGTTAGTGCAAGGTTACCTAAAAGTAGTGCCAAGAGAGAGAGAGAAAGGGAGAGAGAGAGAAAGAGAAAGAGAGAGAGAGAGAGATCACCAGAAATAAACATTTTGTTTTTGTGCCTTCATTTACGTGTTAAGGAATACAAGCAGAAAAAGACTGGTCCCTGCCCCAGGGAGCTTAGGATCTTGATTTTGACAAAGGTAGCAGAGGGGAAGAAAAGGCAATGGTAACAGAGATCAGGGAGGAACAGGGGTAACAAGGAATGGTTGTGGGAAAATCTCTTTGGAACCTGCATGTAATTTAACAAATAGACAGGAAATAGCACCCACCAACCAATTTACTGAGAATAAATGCTATAAAAATATGTGTACAACTCCTTAAATAATAAACTACTGCCAAGCATCCTAAAACTGGCTCTGGGGCACATATCCATAGAACTGTGTGTCATTTCCATCCAAAATTTCTTAATTTTGATTATTTTAGGTGGAGAACTGTCAGGCTGCTGCCAGTGACTCCCAGCTGGATGCCCAGGAACATAGAAAGACAAGGAAATGATACTTACCGTCCGCTTTTTATTCATGTATTTACAGAGAGAGGCTATAGAACCCAGCCTCCTGGATAATGGCATTGTCCTGAGTGAATCTCCACCCCCCCCCATGTCTCCCACTTCCTCATTCATCACTTCTACAGGTGCTGATAAGTGCTCTCTGTCTTTGAGCTCTTTGCTCTCCACCTTTCAAGGCTCGCAGGGTTCTGGGAGATGGAAGATCTGGAAGGCTTTCTAAAGACACTCTGTCCATCAGCTGTTGCTCCCCTGGTGCTTCCTCTTCCTCCTCTCCCATTATTTCTCAACTTTTCCCCTCATCTGCCTCTGAGCTGTGACCTCCCTCAAACCCCTGTTGTAATTCTGAACTGTCTTCCTCTTCTTCCTCCTTGGAAGGGTCAAGCTGGGGAGGTGGTCTCCACCATTCCTCCTCTGCCCATTCCCCGAAAAGAACTGGTGGGCCACAAGTTGTACAACTTTGCCAAAGACCATTTTCTCATATCCCCCAACCACTGTAGGCAATTTATATTTGCAAGTCATCAAGCGCTGACCTATCAAGCAACGTCATGAGGTGCATACAGGTAACTCCCACATGAGGGGGTAAAGGTAAAGGGACGTGGGTGGCACTGTGGTCTAAACCACTGAGCCTCTTGGGTTTGCCAATCAGAAGGTGGGCGGTTTGAATCCCTGTGATGGAGTGAGCTCCCATTGCTCTGTCCCAGCTCCTGCCAACCTAGCAGTTTTAAAGCACGCCAGTGCAAGAAGATAAATAGGTACCGCTGCGACAGGAAGGTAAATGGCATTTCTGTGTGCTCTGGTTTCTGTCACGGTGTTTTCTTTTTTTTTTTATAATATATTTATTGAAGTTTTCAAATAAAGCATATATTAGATAAGCACCACTTATCATTGTCCATTTAACATCTCTCAGTTGTTACATGGGACTCCCCCACACCTCCCGCATACACTTACATCATTATTAAATTAATTTCAAACAAATTATCATTTAACTCATCTTAATTAATAATCTTAATTTGGTTTGACATATAATTCAGCCTTAAATCTAATTTAATGGTAGACAATTGTCTGCACTGGCATCCAATTCAGCACTCAGCCAAATTACAATATTTTTGTAAATAAATCTTAAATTTCCTCCAGTCTTCTTCCATCCTTTCTTCTCCCTGGTCTCGAATTCTGCCGGTCATCTCGGCTAATTGCATATAGTCCATCAGTTGCATCTGCCATTCTTCCACAGTGGGTAGCTCCTGAGTTTTCCAATTCTTGGCAATTAATATTCTTGCTGCTGTTGTTGCGTACAAAAAGAATGTTCTGTCCTTTTTTAACACACTCTGGCCGACAATACCCAGGAGAAAGGCCTCTGATTTCTTAGTAAAGGTGTATTTAAACACCTTTTTTAATTCATTATATATCTTCTCCCAAAAGGCCTTCACTCTAGGGCAGGTCCACCAGAGGTGAAAAAATGTTCCTTCATTTTCCTTACATTTCCAACATTTGCTATCAGACGAATGGTATATTTTAGCCAGTTTAACAGGGGTCATGTACCATCTATACATCATTTTCATCACATTTTCCTTCAACGCATTACATGCAGTGAAGTTCAGCCCAGAGGTCCACAACCTTTCCCAATCTTCAAACATAATATTATACCCAATATCCTGCGCCCATTTTATCATTGTTGATTTTACCATTTCGTCATGTGTGTTCCATTTCAGCAGCAAGTTATACATTCTTGAAAGTACCTTAGTCTTAGGTTCTAACAGTTCAGTTTCTAACTTTGACTTTTCCACTTGGAATCCTAGCTTTTTGTCATTTTTAAACACTTCTTTAATCTGAGCATAGTGTAACCAGTCTCGCACTTTGTCTCTCATCTTTTCTAAACTCTGCAATTTCCAGTTGTCACCATCCTTTTCTATTATCTCCCAATATTTTGGCCAGTTGGCCTCCATATTGGCTCTTTTCCGAGCCTTAGCCTCCAGGGGTGACAGCCACCTCGGAGTTTTATTCTCCAGTAAGTCTTTATATTTTGTCCAGACATTAAAAACTGATTTTCTGACAATATGGTTCTTGAAGGCCTTATTTATCTTAGCTTTATCATACCATAAATATGCATGCCATCCAAACGCATTATTAAAACCTTCCAAATCCAAGACATCCGTATCTTCAAGAAGTAACCAATCTTTTAACCAGCAGAAAGCTGCAGCTTCATAATACAACTTTAAATCTGGCAGGGCAAAGCCCCCTCTTTCTTTCGCATCTGTTAATATTTTAAATTTGATTCTGGGCTTTTTGCCCTGCCAGACAAATTTAGAAATATCTTTCTGCCACTTCCGGAAGCACTCTGTCTTGTCTACAATCTGCAGTGTCTGAAACAAAAATAACATTTTTGGCAATACATTCATCTTGATGGCAGCTATTCGGCCTAACAAAGAAAGTTTTAGTCTTGACCAACTATCCAAGTCTCTCTTAATCTCTGACCAACATTTTTCATAATTATCTTTAAATAAACTCAGATTTTTTGCTGTTATGTTTACCCCTAGGTATTTAACTTTTTTAACCACATTTAGTTCTGTCTCTTTCTGAAGCTGTTCCAACTCAATATCTGTCACGTTTTTCCCCAAAACTTTAGTTTTTTGCTTATTTAACTTAAATCCTGCCACTCGACCAAAGTTTTGAATCAGTTGTAATACTCTTTTCAAACTAGACTCCGGCTCCTGTAATGTCAGAACTAGGTCATCTGCAAAAGCTTTAAGTTTATATTGTTTCGCTCCGACCTGAATCCCTTCCACCAACCGGTCCCCCCTAATCATATTCAGGAGCACTTCCAGAACCGAAATAAACAGTAATGGGGAAATCGGGCAGCCTTGTCGTGTACCTTTTTCAATTTTAAACTCTTCTGTAACCACATTGTTAACTATCAGTTTAGCCTTTTGTTCTGAATATATTGCCTCAATCCCGTTCTCAAACCCCCGTCCCACTCCCATTTCTTTTAAATTCCCCTTCATAAATTTCCAAGATATGTTGTCAAAGGCTTTCTCCGCGTCTATAAAAATTAAAACTGCTTTAGTGTTTATGTTTGTTTGTAAAAGTTCCAATATGTCTATGATGTTCCTTGTGTTAGTAAACATATGTCTGCCCGGGAGAAAGCCTGCCTGGTCTTTATGGATTATCTCACTTAAAACTTTCTTAAATCTTCGTGCCAAAACATCTGCAAATATTTTGTAATCCACATTTAAAAGGGAGATGGGACGGTAATTCTTGAGTTGTGTCTTTTCAGTTTCTGACTTTGGAATCAATGTGATAAATGCTTCTTTCCACGATTCAGGCGCCTTCTTCCCCTCCATTATTTCATTACTGACCTCCAACAAAGGTTGTATCAAATAATCCTTCAATGTCTTATAGTAGTTAGAGGTCAGTCCATCTGGCCCTGGTGATTTGCCCTGTTTCAGACTCAGGATGGCCTGTTCAATCTCTTGTCGTGTTATTTTGCCATTTAAAATTGTTCTATTTTCTTCTGACAGCTTTGCTAATCCATTTCTCTCCAAAAATTGTGTAATCTCTATTTCATCTTGTGGCCCTTGAGTATATAACTTTTTAAAATACCTCTGGAAGCACTTTCTAATCTCTCCCGGGTTCTGAATGTTCCTTCCTTCAACCTCTAAGTTTGTTACTGTATTTAATCTTTGTCTCCTTTTCAACTGCCAAGCTAGCAGTTTCCCACATTTATTTGCCGATTCAAAAGTTTTTTGTTTCATTGTTTTAATCTTCCATTCTATTTCCTGATTTATCAGCTTGGAATATTGCGCCTGATAAAGTTTAATTTCTCTCAGAATCGGTTGGGACTTCGGGTTAGATCTTAACTTCTTCTCCAACTCTTTGATACTTTCCAGAATTTTATCTTTCTTTTCATTTTGCAGTCTTTTCTTTAAGGAATTCTGTTGAATCAAGAACCCTCTCATCACAGCTTTACTTGCATCCCAGATAGTTCTTTTTTCCACCGTAGTGTTCAAATTAATCTCAAAATAGTCCTTTAAGGTTTTTTGGGCCTTCTTTACAATTCTTTGGTCTCTAAACAGGCCATCATTCATCTTCCATCTAAAGGAGCCGATTGGGATCAATGTCATATCCATTCTCAAGGCGTTATGGTCGGAGCATGTTTTGGGGCAGATTTCCACCTTCCTCACCTTAGGTGCCAGACTTCTAGTTATCCATATTTGGTCGATTCGTGTCCAAGTCAGTTGAGCTTCAGAAAAGAATGTTCCTTCTCTTCCCAGGGGGTTTCTAACTCTCCAGATGTCAACCCAGTCCATATTGTCAGTCATTTCAAAAAAGGTCTTAGGTAGTCTTCCCTCTTTAGTAATGTTCTGGTTCTGTGACTTATCCATATTTGTTGATACGACCCCGTTCATGTCCCCCATCATGATGACGTTGTTGTAATCCAGATAATCCAGCATGGTCTCGTGCAACTTCTTATAAAAATCCGATTTTCCTTCATTTGGAGCATAAATTCCTAATATCAAAATTGTCACGGTGTTTTCTGTTGTGCCAGAAGCAGTTTAGTTATGCTGGCCACATGACCCAGAAAGCTGTCTGCGGACAAACACCTGCTCCCTTGACCTGAAAGCGAGATGAGTGCCACAATTCCATAGTTACCTTTGACTGGACTTAACTGTCCAGGGTCCTTTACCTTTTTTTAACCTTTACATAGGGGGGTAGTGGGGGGTCACACTTGAAAGCCACACACTCCCTAGGGCTGTGCATTTGGCATCAACGCTCAGGGGAACCCACATGCATAGAAGAACTGCCTCAAAACCTACAAGTTTGCATGTATGGAACCCCTTTCACACTAATGCTGAATGTGTGGTGCTCTAAACAAAATCTGTCCTTTTCCCCTTATGGGGTATCCAAGAGCCCATATAAAGTCCTTACGTGGGTTCCCTATTGGTAGGAGAAAATAACAGAGGCCAACCAGGGAATATTGAGAAGTAAAGCAGCTAGTAAGCCTGATCTTTATTAAAGCTGTTGCAACAGGGTGCTCCCCTCACACGCAGGAGGACAGAGGAGGACCCAGAACCAAGGTGTGCCTGCCCTTATATAGACATTTTAAATTCCCTGCCCTGGAGCTCAAGACCACCCCTCCATACATCATACCTACATCACAGAAAAGGTGGTCTACAACAGAAATTTGAATGTTGTTGTTTTTCCAGTCTGCCGGGTTATCTGATAATGCCTTATCTGATTGTCTTTCCTGGTAGTCTGCCCATTCCTTTGGAATGGTGATTACCCAGTTCCTGAGACAATTGGAAGATTCCCTCACCCCCTCCCTACTTGCAGAGAAAACATTGGGTCAGTTTGGGAGTCAAGATGGTTTCAGGACGGTCTTTCTGTGCTGCTCCAGACATGAGGCCCACACATCTATGCATGTGCCTGGCTGGCACATTCACAAACATTTATTATATATATAAGACCTTAATTTTTTTTATTACAGTGGCCAACACGCATTTGCAGTGATGTGAAGGAGTGTGCGGCTTGTGGGTACCACTCTGCTAACCCCCACAGAAGTTCATTGAATACATGTGGGGGGGATGACTTCTGTACAACTTGCTGAAATAATGTGCATGCATGTCTGAAGCAACCCTAGTTTGGAAACCAAGCAAAACTTTGGGCTCCTTTTGAGTTATGAGTTGCACGGTCCTGGGGTCTAAAGTGTGGGAAAGGTTCTGATGTGAGAGGCTATTGCAGAATGGAAGAAAAATACCGTACAGACTCACTGATATTTATCTGAAAGCGCCGAAAGTTAAGGTGGTAGTGAAATATGTTATGTTTATTGTGATGTCTGGCAGAAGAACCAGTAGGATAAAAAAGAGTCGTGCAAATGAAACCCAAACTAGAAATATTGTTAAATATCCCATGCCTCTAAGTACAGTTTAGACAATGCACTAGGGAGTAGACATTAGTTAGTTTCAACACACACAAGCTGGTTTGCATTGTTTCCTTCTTGATGTAATAATTGTAAATCAGCATGAATGACACTAAATTATTAGCTGGAATGTGCTGAGACTGGTTTAAAATAGATCAAAGTGTTTACATTTTCAGCCTTCTAAATTATCAGTCTTGTGAAAGTGGGAGTGCATTTCTCAAGGTATGCACATGCAAAGTATTTTATCCTTTCTCCAAGTCATGTTTCCTTCGATGAGAGGTGCTGTTGCGAAAGGCACAACCTAGTCTGTCTGCACATTACCAGCTTAAAATGCATCCAGGTTGTTCTTTTCTCAATTCAGATTGAATCTGGTTTGGAAGGAAATGCATCAAAATGTGTGTTTCATAAGAATCAACAGGACAGGTTTGAAAAGGGAGGGGGGGATTAATTGGCAAAAAAAACACCCAACAGGACACAGACAGACTAGATATCAATTGTGGCTCACATCATACGTATGCCATTTCCCAAACCAGCAGTGGGAGTGCCCTGGATGTGAAGTAAACAAAAGTGTGCACGCTTATCTAAGCCCTTCTTGCAAAAGGACCATCTTGGTTATGTGACCAGAAAGACTTGCTCCCTGCCTTACAGGCCTTTTGGGAGGGCAGAGCCTGGACTGACTCCAGCTACAAAAGCTGAGGTGGCTGGACAGACTCTTTGTTTTAGTTTTATTACATATTTTGGGTTCTTATTTTGTATTTTTATGTTGTGACCACCCTGTGATCTTTAGATGAATGGTGGTATACAAATCAAATCAAATCAAATCAATCAATCAATCAATCAATAATTTGAAGACATATATTCTTTTTAAAGTTACAGATAGGTAGCCGTGTTGGTCTGCCATAGTCAAAACAAAAAAAATTTTTTTTCCTTCCAGTAGCACCTTAAAAACCAACTAAGTTAGTTCTTGGTATGAGCTTTCGTGTGCATGCACACTTCTTCAGAAAAAAACCCAACAGGATCTGAAGAAGTGTGCATGCACACGAAAGCTCATACCAAGAACTAACTTAGTTGGTCTTTAAGGTGCTACTGGAAGGAAAAAATTTTTTTTTGTTTATTCTTTTTAAAGATGGGGATGTGGTCTAAGGACTCCTCGCCACCCCTTTTAAAAATGAAGATAACAAACTAGGGTTGCCATACATCTGGATTTTCCTGGACCCGCCCTCTTTTTCAGGGGTAAAATTTCACTCCAGGCAGATTTTTTGAAGTTGCCTAAATGTCCAGGTTTGTGCAAGCAGAGCCAGTAAGTGCGCGTGCAAGGATCGCTCTTAACCTTTTCTTGGAGTGTTTGGTCTTGGAAGAAGATAAATATAGTGGCTGTAACAGAAACCTGGAGAGAACTAGTGGGACATGGTCACCTCAGCATACAAGCTCTATAGGAAGAACAAGGAAGAGCTTACTGTCGCTCAAAGAGGACATAAAATCCCGAAAGTAAGCCCCATGCAAATCGGTTGCTGCCTGTACATACATATTCCAATCATAATTCCTAGAACAATTGGTTATGGAACTGACCAGAGGGGTGGCAACTCTTGACTTATATCTTTAGTGGCACCTGAGACCTTGTGGAAGATGTCAGCATTGTTGAAGTGACTGGAAATAGTGATCCTTGTGCTATCAAATCCAGTCTATTTTTTCTGCCTCCACTGTCAGAGACAGTATGCCTTTAAAGGCCATTTGCTGGGAATCACAAGTGCTGTTGCTTATAGCTGTGAGAACAAGATTCTGGATGAGACGTGTCTTTGGTCGGATCCAGCAAGGTTCTTCTTATCTCCTTGTAGTATGTAGAAGAACTGTGGGAGGTTTTGGAACTGTGTTCCAAATATGCAAAGACAAAAAAGGAGAGCTCAACAAGTTTTAATATCAATATTTGTTGTTAGGATTCTGGTCTTGCTTTCCCCTGTTGTTGCTGAGTTTGTTAAACAATTCCTCTTGTCTTTTATATAATTTTTACTAATTTTTCTGTTTTACAATTTAGAATACTCATTTAAACATCCTTAAAATATCAGTGACTTCCCTTCTTCTCTTTCCATGGTTCATTTTGCATATCATAAATCCCTGCATATTTTACATAAACTAAACCATTCAGTATTCCATTATTACATCCATTGAAACTTATTTACGCTGTTGAATTTATCTCAATGCTGCCAACATTTTCAAGTGTACACAATTCCCCCCCCATATATTCAATAAACATTTCCCAATCTTCTCTAAATGTATGTTCTTCTTGTTCTCTTATTCTATATGTTATATCTGCAATCTGAGCATATTATGTCAGCTTAAGTTGCCATTCTTCTTTAGTTGGGACTTCACTCGTTTTCCATTTTGGGGCTAACAAAACATGGGCCGCAGTAGTGGTATACAGAAATAACCTTTTTTGACACCTGGGAATTTCCATCTGAATTATCCCCAACGAAAAGGACTCTGGTTTTTTTGTGTGGTTTTTTTGGAAAAGTACTTTTAAACATTTTTTCCCCCAATTCATTATGGATGATTTCCCAATACACTTTTACCCTTTTACAGGTCCACCACACAGGTAAGATTATCTTTCATAACCTGGTCTTTTAAACCATGGTCTTCTAAAGAGAGAGTGGATGTGAGGACATGGCCTACAAAGGCACTTCCTCTTCCTGGGACTTTCCTCTCCCAACATCCATTCTTCTTCACATCTGGCAAACACAACCAGATCAAAGAACAAAAGGCAAAGAATAATGTTTTGCCACCCTTGTTGTTGAGGGATCTCCTGGCTGCCTTGGGAATAATGCTGTCCATTATACCTCTCTGGTGCATGCATTGCCATATCAATGCCTTTTAATTATAACGTTGTCTGATAGTGTCTACAAGTTACGCAAAAGGGGAGTTCATTTGCCACACCTAGTTTGGCATAATGAAGTTCCTTGATCCAAATACTTTCTTCTCCCATGTATCTTTCAGGTAAACAAGTTCAAGCAATTGCTTCAGAAGTCTTTACATTGTCTTTGGTTGCCTTTGAAATGTAAATGATAGGCTCGCCTTGTCTCTTTCCATCAATTGTGCTTCGACGCATTATTATATAACGATGCTGTGCCTTAAAAGCAGAGCAGTGCTTTCACGTGAGACCAGAGCACCACAAATGAAGAAGAATGAATTTGGTCCCCAGTCAGCAGTCTAGAACTGGACTGGGGAACTTGAGGTCTGAGGACCCAATCTCTGTAGGGTTGCCATATTTTGAAGAGCGAAAAAGAGGACACACTTGCTGACTTCTGCTTTCAACTATGGATCTCTATGACGACTCTCATCATGAAAAAGAGGACGTTTCCTGGGAAAAGAGGACAAAAGAGAGCCAATGTGGTGTAGTGGTGAAGAGCGGTGGACTTGTAATCTGGTGAACTGTGTTCGATTCCCCGCTCCTCCACATGCAGCTGCTGGGTGACCTTGGGCTAGTCATACTTCTCTGAAGTCTCTCAGCCTCACTCACCTCATAGAGTGTTTGTTGTGGGGGAAGAAGGGAAAGGAGATTGTTAGCCGCTTTGAGACTCCTTCGGGTAGTGATAAAGTGGGATATCAAATCTAAACTCTTCTTATATGGCAACCCTTTTGGGTCTTAGGGCTCCCCAAGGCCTCACCTCCTCCAACAGACCAAGCCACCTTTTAATATTGCTGTCTGGCTAGAATGTGTCCTTGAACCGTGATGTTGCTTCTTGCTTGCTTGGTGGGATGTACTGCATTTCTATTTAAACTGTCGTCATTACGACTTGCTGCTGGAAATATAAATCAACATATGCAAATCTGCGTCCTTTTTCTTTTTATGGTGATATGCTTGTGGATTGGTCTGGCATAGGCCTCCTGAGCCCTAGAGATCCTGGGTTATTATTGGACACTTACAATAGTGCAGCAACAGTTTTGGTCCACATAAAGCCTCCTCTCACTGTAAGATAGCCTTTTCACCCTCAGACTATCCCTTCAGGCACTGCAAGTGAGGCATGGTGGGATCTCATTCCCTGAGATCCTCCTCCATGTTTTCTAGCAATCTGGACCTGGAAGGAAAGAGCCATAGGTTGGCTCTTCCCCCATTACTCTGAATAGTTTTAGGGCACTAAAAGGTAAAGGTAAAGGGACCCCTGACCATTAGGTCCAGTCATGATCAACTCTGGGGTTGCAGCGCTCATCTCACTTTATTGGCCGAGGGAGCCGGCGTACAGCTTCCAAGTCATGTGGCCAGCATGACTAAGCCGCTTCTGGCGAACCAGAGCAGCGCAAGGAAATGCCGTTTACCTTCCCACCAGAGCGGTACCTATTTATCTACATGCACTTTGACGTGCTTTCGAACTGCTAGGTTGGCAAGAGCAGGGACTGAGCAATGGGAGCTCACCCCGTTGCGGGGATTTGAACTGCCAACCTTCTGATCGGCAAATCCTAGGCTCTGTGGTTTAACCCACAGCGCCACCCACGTCCCTTTTTAGGGTACTACCGCCTGTCAAATGTTTAAGCCCCACCCCCTTGTTTCTATTGTGTGTGTGTTTCTAACATATGTGTAAATAAAAATGGCCATGTGCCAGTTGATAAGACGGGTTTTTCTACATTAGCAAATTTAAATGGTGCATCAGCTTTTATATTGTTGCAACCGGGTGGGTGGGGATTATATCTCAACATGCCCCACTTCTCATACTCCTGGTAGATCCAGTTGTCTAGGGAAGCGGGTGGCGCTGTGGTCTAAACCACTGAGCCTTTTGGGCTTGGCGATTGGAAGGTCAGCAGTTCGAATCCCCACAAACGGAGTGAGCTCCCACTGCTCTGTCCCAGCTCCTGCTAACCTAGCAGTTCAAAAGCACGCCAGTGCAAGTAGATAAATAGGTACTGCTCCAGCGGGAAGGTAAACAGTGTTTCGTGCGCTCTGGTTTTCGTCATGGTGTCCCGTGCGCCAGAAGCGGT
The DNA here is from genome assembly GCF_964270895.1 of Podarcis filfolensis. Taxonomy (NCBI): domain Eukaryota; kingdom Metazoa; phylum Chordata; class Lepidosauria; order Squamata; family Lacertidae; genus Podarcis; species Podarcis filfolensis. Next base: position 11,589,282 of record NC_139607.1, read on the forward strand.
TTAGTCATGCTGGCCACATGACCTGGAAAGCTGCCGGCTCCCTCAGCCTGAAAGTGAGAAGAGCGCCGCAACCCCATAGTCGCCTATGGCTGGACTTAACCATCCAGGCGTCCTTTACCTTTACCAAAGGTCCATCTAGTTAAAGCTATGGTTTTCCCAGTAGTGATGTATGGAAGTGAGAGCTGGACCATAAAGAAGGCTGATCGCCAAAGAACTGATGCTTCAGAATTATGATGCTGGAGGAGACTCTTAAGAGTCCCATGGACTGCAAGTAGATCAAACTTATCCATTCTGAAGGAAATCAGCCTTGAGCGCTCACTGGAAGGACAGATCCTGAAGCTGAGGCTCCAATACTTTGGCCACCTCATGAGAAGAGAAGACTCCCTGGAAAAGACCCTGATGTTGGGAAAGATTGAGGGCACAAGGAGAAGGGGAAGACAGAGGACAAGATGGTTGGACAGTGTTCTCGAAGCTACCAGCATGAGTTTGACCAAACTGCAGGAGGCAGCGGAAGACAGGAGTGCCTGGCGTGCTCTGGTCCATGGGGTCACAAAGAGTCGGACACAACTAAACGACTAAATGACAACAAAAAGCCAAGCTAGTGTTCTGTGGAGAAACAGCTGGACAGTAAGCCTGCAACTTACACACATTTAATTTGTCCTCATTCAGCTTTACACACTTGACAAAAAGGGGGGTGGAGAAAAAGAACGGGGGCAGGTGTCCAAGAAAAAAGGCCTTGGCAATCCCACGCAGCACTGAATCCAGTGTGTTTTGACACTGTGTGATTTTGGCTTTAGGTGCAATCCCCAGAATGTTACCCCCATCCAGGGATTGCTAGATACAATAATGTAAAAACCAATATCACCCATTCTTGTATACAGGTTCGCAAATTTCAGATACAGGTACCCAGCTGTGGAACTTACTGGGCCAACCTATCCATTTCACTAGATGGTACTTTCTCCTACCCCTGGTTTTTGTAGCTAGAATTTTTTCAGTCTCATATTCCTTGTCTTGCTGGACATTAATGTTCTGTAATTCTTTAGAATAAAAAGTTACAATAACAATATCCCCAGTATTATCATTTAACTACTTGATCCACTATAAACAACTCTGTGGTGAAATGTTGTTCACATCCCTTAACCAATACCATTTTGCTATTAAAAATCCTCACATGGTCCCCATCACTCAACAGTGTTGGTTATATATCATTACTCGGAAATGATGTATATTGAACTGAAAAGGGTGTTCAAAATAACTCTTATTTTAAAAATCAGAAGCTTTTCTTTTGGGAATTATAGGGACAGAACTAACTAAACTGTATAGAAATTTATGTATGTGACTACAGTGGCAAGAATGTTACTTGCCCCAAAATGGAAAGAAGAAGAAGTCCCAGCAAAGGAAGAATGGATACAAAAACTTATGGAATATACAGAAAAGGCAAATCTTACCAGAAGAAAAAGAAATCAAGATAACAAGTCCTGAGAGGCAATCCTATATAAATTTGCTCAGAATTAAATGCCTTTGAATTCAATATGTCTTACTCCCGGAAAAGTGGGTTTGGGATTGCAACCTAAATAAGCACAAAGGGAAGGAGAAGGATGACTTTCATATAGGTTAGGCTGAATCTGAATGATCTCCTATATCTGAATGTTGAAACTATTATAATTTAATGTTTGTGAGGATAAGGCACTTCTTTATATGCATGACAAGTTGGCTTTGAAATGGATTTGCCCTTTGTATATAATCCAAGTATGCTCTGTTTTCTTGTTCTTTAAGTACCATTCAGAAAAGCCTGAATAGAACGTACCACTTTGTCTATAAAGTCAGGAACTTTAATGACACTCTCATTCAGGTATTTCTTCCACTGGTGAATGAAAAAGTAACTCTTTTCAGTCTTGAGTTTGATCCACCTTTGCTCTCAGTTTTAGTCTGAAAGAGAAGCATGACGGGGAAACAGAGAAGCTGTATAAGAATGAAAATGGAGCAACTGGAACATTCTGAAAAAGGCACTGTCTGAAAACAATCTATATATATATATATTTGTCGAGTAGCACCTTAGAGAACAACTAAGTTTGTTCTTGGTATGAGCTTTCGTGTGTATGCACGCTTCTTCAGATACCAAATATGTGTGTGTGTGTGTGTGTATCACATACAGTAGAATATATATATATATATATATATATATAGTCCAGTAGCACCTTAAAGGCCAACAATTATTATACTGGACTATATATATATATATATATATATATATATATATATATATATATACACACACACACACACACACACACCGTATTTTTCGCCCTATAGGACGCACTTTTTCCCCTCCAAAAATGAAGGGGAAATGTGTGTGAGTCCTATGGGGCGAATGCAGGCTTTCGCTGAAGCCTGGAGAGCGAGATAGGTCGGTGCGCACCGACCCCTCTCGCTCTCCAGGCTTCAGGAAGCTCTCCGCAAGCAGTGGGAGAGCTGCGCGAAGTCGCGCAGCTCTCCAACCGCTTGCGGACAGCTGCCTGGACCCAGAAGCCTGGGGGGCGCTGAGCTCAGCTCCCCCCAGGCTTCAGGCTTCGTGCAGCTCTCGGCAAGCAGTGGGAGAGCTGCGCGAAGTCGTGCAGCTCTCCCACTGCTTTGCGGAGAGCTGCCTGTTCTGGGGGCTGGGGTCGGGGGAAGCTTGGGCTTCCCCTGCCCCAGCCCCGCGCCTGGGGGAGAAATAATTTCCCCCCCTTATTTCCCCCCCAAAAAACTAGGTGCGTCCTATGGGCCGGTGCGCCCTATGGGACGAAAAATATTATATATATATATATATATATATATATATATATATATATATATGTATATTCTACTGTATGTGATGCACACACACACACACACACACACACACACACACACACACACATTTTTTACAACATCAGACCAACACGGCTACCTACCTGAATCTAGAACAATTCAAATGTTATTCTACTTCTGGGGAAAGCCATGCCATAATACAGTCCAACCATAATCTAGTCCAACCTGCTGCAATGCGGGAATCTCAACTAAAGCTTCCATGACAGGTGGTCATCTAACCTCCTCCAAAGAAGGATAGTCTTCGATAGAAACAAGCAAATTGCAAGAAACAGGAAGAAGCCAAAGCCATAAAACCAAGAGTACTAATATTTTATCGATGCAAATATTTTAAAGAGAAGAAGAAAATGCTTCATTTATACAGTGGTACTTCAGGTTAAGAACTTAATTTGTTCTGGAGGTCCGTTCATAACCTGAAACTGTTTTTAGCCTGAGGTACCACTTTAGCTAATGCGGCCTCCCGCTGCCGCCGCACAATTTCTGTTCTCATCCTGAAGCAAAGTTCTTAACCCAAGGTACTATTTCTGGTTTAGCAGAGTCTGTAACCTGAAGCATCTGTAACCTGAAGCGTCTTAACCCGAGGTACCACTGTATTTAAGGAAGCAGCAGCAAAATAAGAACAGAACAATATGACCTTGTTTACCATGAGAAAAGAACCAATATCAAAAACACGGACTAAATGTGGCTTCCTCCCTCCCTCTCCAATGGACTAACGAAAACAGGAAGCAAGTCAATGGGGACTGAGAATGGGTGGGGAAATAGGGTACATTATATGCAAGTTGTCAGATAACCCAACTCAAGGGTGTTCGCTGTGTAAAATGTAGAGCATTCGCAAAAACAAACAGGAGAGCAGCCTTTGACTACCTACCCCTGTTGCTCAACGAAAGCAACAAACTGGTAATACGTCTGGGCAAGATATGGATCAGTATTTCTCTTGTTCTTATTGTTTAAGCATTTTGGCAGTTCATTTTGCAACCCCGAGCAGTGCTAATAAGATGGGGTGAAGGCAGGTTGTATTCTCAGGCATCTCTGTTCTGATGCAAGATGGGGCAGATGGAGAGGCAGCAATATTCCTTCGGCATTTGACACTGCTTTCTGTTCTTTCTTTTAAAGAACAGAATTGCTATGCATTTGAAATGTTGGCACTGTGCTTACATTAGGGTAGGTTGTTCCATGTCTCGTTCTCACTGTTCGATGCCATCTTGGGGCCTGCTGGGTAGAAAGGTACAACAAATGGGTAAGTGTAAAAAGCAATAATTCCCTATTGCTCTGGAAAGATTCTCAGATCAGTGCAAGCATTTTGGAACGGAAATAGTTCAGTGTATGCTGTCTCCTGACCCACAAACCTTTTTGCCCTCTTACCTGTTTCAGTTTCTTTCTTTGGTCTCCTCTTAAGACAGTATTACATGCCACCCCGATCTCCAAGCGGTGCAAAATTCCAGGGGTACCAAGTGTGCTTGCCAAGGTCTGTGCTTCCTTTTGGACTGTGAGACACAGCAGAGACTGTGGTGTCTTTATGGTATGTGGTTTATTCACTCATCCACGCAACCCGAGTTTAGATGGAGAGAGCGCAGAGCCTTTACATCTCAAGAGGGTTCTGTTACTGGCACTGTGGCAGTCTCGGATTCCAAGAGACCCCAAACATTATGTCTGACATCCTGCCCCCAGATTTAGAAATAAGTGCAATTTCACTTTGTGTCTCTTTCATTCTACAGGGGAGGACAAGAAAAAAGACCAATTTGAAAACCATATGAAAGCTCAAAGCTCCTTGACCTCCGCCTTCCTTTCCCGGCTGTTGTAAGGATTCTCAAGCTTCAGAAAAACAACAACATTCAGATACCTTCAAAGAACCAAGCCCAGTCCTTTCGGCAGCTTATTTGATTGCAGCCCATTATCATATGTCAATCCAGGAGCGCCTCTTGATTAAACACCAATCTTGCTGATCAGAAGGTCGGCGGTTCGAATCCCCGCGACAGGGTGAGCTCCTGTTGCTCGGTCCCTGCTCCTGCCAATCTAGCAGTTTGAAAGCACGTTAAAGTGCAAGTAGATAAATAGGTACCGCTCCGGCGGGAAGGTAAACGACGTTTCCGTGCACTGCTCTGGTTCACCAGAAGCGGCTTAGTCATGCTGGCCACATGACTTGGAAGCTGTACGCCGGCTCCCTCAGCCAATAAAGTGAGATGAGCGCCGCAACCCCAGAGTCATCTGCGATTGGACCTAATGGTCAGGGCTCCCTTTATCTTTAATCACAAAACCATGCTGGAGACGGAGGATTGTCCATGGCAGGGAGACACTCCCAGGTCACACCTGTTCTGCCTTTCAAGTTGGCAGACACGGGCTTGAGCGGCACAGCAGGATGCAGCGAGCTCCCCAGACCCCACTGGGGAACATTGCCAGGATTTTTGTCTCATAAATCCTGGCTTTCCCCTGCCTGAACCTCCCCGCTGCCTGCGAAGGGCAGTGGGGAGCTACCGCCATTGACTTGTGACGTAGCCAGAAACCCCATTTTCACTTGGTGTGTGTGTGTCTGTCTATAACATAATTTCCAACTGACTCCATGGTCTGTCTATTTTATATGTACATTAAAAATAACTCTAATATATGAATCACTTCAGAAATTATACATTTATTCAAAATAGAAAATGAAAGTAAAATATTATCAGATTAAAAAAAATCTGTAGAAAACTGTGCCCCTCAAAGGTCAGTACTGTACCCCTCTGAGGTCTGTGCCCGGGGCAGCCGCCCAGTTGGCCTGATAATAGCACCAGCCCTGGTTACATATTGCTAAGGCACTCCTCTGACTGCTATTTTCATTTACTTTTCATTATCCTGTTCTCTATAGCTCTAAGGTGGATCAGAGATGGTGGTTTATTGCTCTTGTTTCACTGTGCATAATTCCTGCACAGGATGTTATCAACATTTCCAAACAAACCTCATGGGTTGCAGGGTGCGAAAAGGACGGCTACGAGCTGGATGCTCTTTTTGTTTTCATGCACGTGCATTTATAGGCATGTGCATACGGGGAAAGATGCATCACTGAAAGGACCTACAATAGTCCAAGCACCTGCTCAGTGCAGGATATTCTACTGACAGCATCCCCAACAGCCATCCAGCCTCCACTTGAGGTCTTCCACTGAGGGAGATGCCACCAGCTTCTTCTTCTTTGGCGATCACTCATAGTCAAGTAAGATTGTCTTCCATTAACACGGTTTTAACAGTGAGTCCGTAAGTGACTGTGGAGGCCAATTCTGGATCCACATGTCCTTCCATAGTGGGGACATAGGTTTCGGGGCAGGAGTTGGCCATGGTGAGGGTTTGCGAAGCGTGCCTTCCTCTTAGCATGTTTCTCCTGTGATATTGTTATAAAGGTAAAGGACCCTTGACAGTTAAGTCCAGTTGTGAATGACTCTGGGGTTGTGGCACTCATCTCGCTTTACTGGCCGAGGGAGCTGATGTTTGTCCGTAGACAGTTTTTCCGGGTCATGTGGCCAGCATGACTAAGCCACTTCTGGCAAAACCAGAGCAGCACACGGAAACACCATTTACCTTCCCACCAGAGTGGTACCTATTAATCTACTTGCACTTTTTGGCGTGCTTTCGAACTGCTAGGTTGGCAGGAGCAGGGACTGAGCAACGGGAGCTCACTCTGTCACAGGGATTCGAACCACCGACCTTTTGATCGGCAAGCCCAAGGCTCAGTGGTTTAGACCACAGCGCCATTATAATTCTGCCTAAATGTAAGGAACGACCACACATGCCCTGTAGGTAATTGGTTGCATTGTGAAACTACTCTGTATCATCAACGGTTTTCTCAAAATGTTCAAGCAAAATCTCAGTCTTCTTTTTTGGTGCCTAAATATGCCCAATGGGTCGTCGCCCCCCGTCCCCATCCCCCAACACTTCATCACTAGACTTGTTTCCCATTATTGGCAAGATAAATTTATCGAAAAATGGTCTTTGTTTGGAGAATGTTAGATGGAAAGGTTAAAAACATAGCACCATAACACATATGGTTATAACCATATAACTCTTTCCCATTAATCTAATTTGAATTTTGTTCTCCACTTGTTACTTATAAAGCTATTATTTATTTAGTTAGTTGCTTATTTGTTTTATTTTCCTTCTCTCTTTGGATTTTTGCATCTGAGAGGGGAAGAAGGTGGAAATGGGAAATAATAATAATAACAGGACAGAAGTGTCTCTGTGAATATATACTGCATAGGTATACAGTGGTACCTCTGATTACGAACTTAATTTGCTCCGGAGGTCCGTTCTTAAGCTGAAACCATTCTTAACCTGAGGTACCACATTAGCTAATGGGGCCTCCTGCTGCTGCCACACTGCTGGCGTGCAATTTCTGTTCTCATCCTGAAGTAAAGTTCTTAACCCAAGGTACTGCTTCCTGGTTAGCGGAGTCTGTAACCCGAAGTGTTTGTAACTCGAGGTGTTTGTAACCCGAGGTACCACTGTAGATACACAAAAAGCAATGGTGAAATATTTTGCCTTTGAAATGTATATGCAGAAAGCAGCTCTAATAACAGGGGGGGGGGGCAGTCATGGCTTCCCGCAAAGCATCCTGGGAATTGTAGTTTGTTAAGGGTGCTGAATGTTGTTAGGAAACCCATATTCTTCTCACAGATCAGGGGGCTGGGGCGGTTGCTGATTCATGTTCATCTTATAGTTTATTACAATCTTGAGACTCTTTTCACACGTATCTACCTCTCTTCACAGATTTATCTGCTGAAGAAGCCAGAGGGAAATTGTTTTAAGAATGGCAACTTTATTTGAACTCTAAATTTTTACCAAGTATCCTAAGAGGCAAGGGAGGGGGAGTGAGTTATCAAGGATGGGTACCAGAAAAACAGAATTGCCCCTGTTAAAAAGAGCACATTGGAGTGTATGTGTTTAACTATGCAAGCTTAGGTTGGGTTGTGTATATTTTATTTAAACCTCTGCAAGAGAGTGTGTGATGAAAGTGTAATCTCAAGTACAAAAAATCTAGGCCAGCTGTGTGCAGTGTGTGGTCTATGGTCTGAGAGTGAATACCGCTGATCTAGGCTGAGTATTAGAGAAAACTTTTTAACTGTAAGAAGATTATGACAATAGAAGAGAAGGCAAAGAAAGGAGTTACTCTAAGCTAGTTACTCATCTTTTAGGGAGGGTTAAGGCTCTTGCAAAAAGTTAATCCTGGGTATTACTTTAGCTGCATTGCACAAGTTATCAAAATCCCTTTTTAAATTATGTACAACAAATGATTATTAAGATGATGTATGTTGTTTATTAAAGGATTGCCAACCATCATGTATACTGTGTGATGCAAAGGCCTTAAGTGAGGTCACATATTAATTGCTAAATGAAATTATTTTAAATTACAGGGTCCTTTGCTGTAGAAATAACTACAGAGGTATGTAATCCTTTCATTGTGCTGACATTACCTGTACTTAAAATTATCCTCCTCAATACAGGAGTGGAATAATGTAAAGTCCAGCACTTTATGTACTGGTGATTTCCATAGAAGTCATCTGAAGGCATCAAAGAACGGCATGCAACATGAAACTACATTTTTTTGTGTGTGTGTGAAATACAATATAATCTTATGCGCACCTGCTCAGATGTAAGTCCTACAGTTCAGCAAGGCTTACTCCCAGGAAAGTATGTATAGAATTGCAGCCCTAAGGTTTTTCCCCTCAAAAGATTAAGTATTCAGTGCAGATGGTCCTCTTAGAAGTGTTTTCCGATTTAGAACACTGGTGTATATAAAATCATGACATACCCAGAGCTCTTTTACAGCTGGGACTCACCAGAAGTCAGTTCTGGTACCTCTCCGATGGGTGTCATTGTCATTATATGAGAACAAGGTGAGTTCCAGCATCTCTTTTTCTAGAAAACTCTTTTTTCTTTCTAGAAAAAGAGTTCTGCATATACCATCCCATGTGGCATTGACAGAGGCAAAGAGAGGACTCAGCTACATTAGTCAAAAAACAGCATTTAAAATGTGTTATAAACATGCAACACCAGATGGCGCTGTAGAGCAGAGAACTTTTCTATGCGATTTTACATAAAGCTTTTTTTCTTTTGTTAAAACAATTAAATTTAATACTTCTTTATTGCGGGTTTCTTCCCCTGTGTGTAGATCCACCCTGTTTCTCTGCCATCACTGCATCCTCAGTGTGCCACCCAGTTGGGAGCCCCAGAGCCCTTTGAAAAATCCACCATGTAAAATCTACAGCATAGTTTGAGGGATGAGTTGCTTGGGCCTTGATGCCGTGGTTGAGTCAAAGTCATGACTATGTCCTAGAGCACCATTCTGGTCTGGTTGTGTGGGGTCCGTTTTGGTTATAGTGACCTGAAGACATGGACAATATACTTCAAGGGGTCTGGCTGACGACATGTCTGTTGACCCCATCGTGGTGAATAAGTTCTCACTGAAGTGGATTAGCTGGGCAGGTCCAGGGATGGTTGATGCCTAGTTGTGGTAGAGGGTGATGCTGCCTGCCTTGAAATAAGCAGTGGTCTGCCTTTTCCTTGAGAGACCCTCCCTGGACCTTGAAGTATTTGACAAATAACACCCAGTGGCTACCATATTTTTATATTCACACAGCAGGGGCAGTTCAATAACTTCAAGTGTCCTTCTGTGCCTCTGACAGCAGTGGATTTTGGGCGGTGCTGAGCCAGGGGGGCACAAAATTGAGAAAGATCCATAACTGAGAAGATCCATTTGGTTTTTTTAAATTTTTACTCCAGTGTGGACACACTGAAATATTTATTAAGGTTTTACAAAAACAAATATACAAAAACACATAATAGAAGAAACAAAAAAATAAGAATAAACACACAGAAAAAATAAGAAAAATTAAAAACAATTCCATTTTTCATAACTTAAAATTCATTTGCTTGTTTCTTTGACTTCCTCACACCTCCCCTTCTTGTATTCCTATTTAAATAATCAAATCAGCAAATCCTTACCCTCTTTCATTTATCTTATCTCTATAACTTAAAATTTTATAACTCAGTATTTTCATCCATTATCAATTCATTTTTGCATATTCTTATTAACTTTGTTGCTATTAACCCTTTTTCCATATTCTTAAAGCATTACAGCTGGAAACCACTTAATTTCTATCCAACATCATTCTAACATTCATTAATTTTACAATATTTCTGTAGATAGTCTTTAAATTTCTTCCAATCCTCTTCCACCGACTCTTCTCCCTGGTCTCGGATTCTGCCAGTCATTTCTGCCAATCCCATATAGTCCATCACCTTCATCTGCCATTCTTCCAAAGTGGGTAAATCTTGTGGCTTCCAATACTTTGCAATAAGTATTCTTGCTGCTGTTGTAGCGTACATGAGAAGATCCATTTGGGAGTGCCAAGTTTTGGCCTCGGTCAGGGCACCATATTACCAAAGATGACTAAAGTTCACCCCTGCCTGCAACTTACCAGCATCTCTAGATAATCAGGGCCTCTTGGGCTTAGTATCCACAAGCCAGTAAAAGGGTGAGGCAAACGTTCCTAGGGGAGGAGTTCTCCATCTGCGTTGCCACCTGTTTCAGACAGTGGGGCTACTTGCAGCAGGGGATACAAGGAAACTCTCAACATATGGTGTGGTTCTGATGAGAAGTTTGCCATTACACAAGGCAATGTGGCCTGCTTCAGGCAGCAGTTTTGGGGGACCATTATAGTCATCAATTTGCCAGTTATCTGGCTTATTATTCTATATTCTGTATACCTGAAGGAGTGTCTCCACCCCCATCATTCAGCCCGGACACTGAGATCCAGCGCAGAGGGCCTATGGAATGTCCTCCCATCAGATGTCAAGGAAATAAACTATCTGACTTTTAGAACAAGAAGAAGAAGAGGAGGAGGAGGAGGAGGAGGAGGAGGAGTAGTTTGGATTTGATATCCCGCCTTTCACTCCCTTTAAGGAGTCTCAAAGCGGCTAACATTCTCCTTTCCCTTCCTCCCCCACAACAAACACTCTGTGAAGTGAGTGGGGCTGAGAGACTTCAAAGGAGTGTGACTAGCCCAAGGTCACCCAGCAGCTGCATGTGGAGGAGCGGAGACGCGGACCCGGTTCCCCAGATTACGAGACTACCGCTCTTAACTACTACACCACACTGGCTCTCTTCAGAAGACATCTGAAGGCAGCCCTGTTTAGGGAAGTTTTTAATATTTAATGCTGTATTGTTTTTAACACTTGATTGGAAGCCTCCCAGAGTGGCTAGGGAAACTCAGCCAGATGAGAGGGGTATAAATAAATTATTATTATTATTATTATTATTATTATTATTATTATTATTATTATCCCCAGCATGGAGGCAGCACCACTTGGATCAACTGCCTAGAGCAGTGCTTCCCAAACGTGGGTCTCCACCTGTTTTTGGACTACAATTCCCATCATCCCTGACTGCTGGTCTTGCTAGCTAGGGATGATGGGAGTTGTAGTCCAAAAACAACTGGAGCCCCAAGTTTGGGAAACACTGACCTAGAGCAATCCAGTGTCTTGAGCCATGGCTATGCAGATTCCTTCCCAGACCTTCAGTTCCATGAGATGTAGAAAACAAATGCTACAAATCACCCCAGAACTGGATATATTTATCATTTTGGTAGCTGCAGGAGAAGTGAGCTTAGGTTCACACTGCCATAGTCAGGAAACAAACCATTTCACTTGCGATGGCTCATGCACACATACAAATAATTGCTTGTTGAAGTCATTGAGTTCTAAATGTGAGCTGGGGGCACTGTTATATGGTGGTTCCGCTCCTTTCTCCTGGGCCGTGTCCAGAAAGTGGTGGGGGGGTGAGTGTTCAGACCTCTGGGCTCTCACTTGTGGGGTGCCTCAGGGTTCCATCCTCTCCCCCATGCTTTTTAATATCTATATGAAGCTGCTGGGAGAGATCATCAGGGGGTTTGGGCTGGTGTTCATCAGTATGCAGATGACACCCAGCTCTACCTCTCCTTTAAATCAGAAATAGTGAAGGCAGTGAAGGTCCTGTGTGAGTTCCTGGAGGCGGTTGGAGTATGGATGTTGGCTAACAGATTGAGGTTGAATCCTGACAAGACAGAAGTACTGTTTTGGGGGGACAGGGGGCGGGCGGATGTGGGGGGTTCCCTGGTCCTAAATGGGGTAACTGTGCCCCTGAAGGACCAGGTGTGCAGCCTGGGAGTCATTCTGGACTCACAGCTGTCCATGGAGGCGCAGGTTAATTCTATGTCCCTGGCAGCTGTCTACCAGCTCCACCTGGTACGCAGGCTAAGACCCTACCTGCCCGCGGACTGTCTTGCCAGAGTGGTGCATGCTCTTGTTATCTCCCGCTTGGACTACTGCAACGCGCTCTACGTGGGGCTACCTTTGAAGGTGACCCGGAAACTGCAGTTAATCCAGAATGCAGCAGCTAGACTGGTGACTGGGAGTGGCCGCCGGGACCACATAACACCAGTTCTGAGAGATCTGCATTGGCTCCCAGTACGTTTCCGAGCACAATTCAAAGTGTTGGTGCTGACCTTTAAAGCCCTAAACGGCCTCGGTCCTGTATACCTGAAGGAGCATCTCCACCCCCATCGTTCAGCCCGGACACTGAGATCCAGTGCCGAGGGCCTTCTGGCGGTTCCCTCATTGCGAGAAGTAAGGTTACAGGGAACCAGACAGAGGGCCTTCTCGGTAGTGACGCCCACCCTGTGGAACACCCTCCCTTCAGATGTGAAGGAAATAAGTAGCTATCCTATTTTAAAAAGACATCTGAAGGCAGCCCTGTTCAGGGAAGTTTTTAATATTTAACGCTGTATTGTTTTTAATACTTGATTGGGAGCCGCCCAGAGTGGCTGGGGAAACTCAGCCAGATGGGCGGGGTATAAATAATAAATTATTATTATTATAAAGTTCGATATATGAACTCACTGTCCTTGGTTTCGAAAGCCAGAACGTACTGTTTGTACCCACATACAGAAGTCAGAGTTTCTTAAGAACAGGTTAGTGGCCTGGAGCCCGATTACTAATCCATTCTTTCGTTCATTCTTTTATGATAGCCATGTTTTTTTAATAGCTTCTCATCAGTGGCAGCTGCCCCATTAGTTTAGGGGTAAAAGGGGGCACTGCCCCACCAGCCTCAGCCATCTTCCACCTGCCTGTTTTCTTACTGGCATCCAGTCCAGGGTGCGGCTCTGGCTGCTTTCTTTTTCCTCCGCCTCAGCGTGGCGCTTGCGCAACTTAGCGAGCAGAAAAATGGAAAGCAAAACTAGAATGAGATTGCTCTGCCTGTCGCCGTCTCTGGCTCCACCTACTGATGGTCTCCCCAACTTCCTGCCACACCATTCCCAAAGGGGACCAGCCACCACCGATTCCCATTGCACTATACTGTGAGCTTGTGAAAAGTCAGCATGGCTGCTGCTGAATAACACTTTCACAGTCATTGTCAGGCTCCAGGGAATCCGATCCCTCCCACGGTAGACAGTCAAGAATCAGATAAATAAGAAGAGATCTTACCAAGTCTTTTATTCAATATATAACACCGGTCTTGAAAGACCTACATTGGCTCCCAGTACATTTCCGAGCACAATTCAAAGTGTTGGTGCTGACCTTTAAAGCCCTAAACGGCCTCGGTCCAGTATACCTGAGGGAGCATCTCCACCCCATTGTTCTGCCTGGACACTGAGGTCCAGCATTGAGGGCCTTCTGGCGGTTCACTCACTGTGAGAAGCCAAGTTACAGGGAACCAGACAGAGGGCCTTCTCGGTAGTGGCACCCGCCCTTTGGAACACCCTCCCACCAGATGTCAAAGAGAACAACTATTACCAGACTTTTAGAAGACATCTGAAGGCAGCGCTGTTTAGGGAAGCTTTTAATGTTTGATGCATTACTGAATTTTAATATTTTGTTGGAAGCCGCCCAGAGTGGCTGGGGAAGCCCAGCCAGATGGGCAGGGTATAAATAAATTATTATTATTATTATTATTATTATTATTATTATTATTATTATTAATATTTTCACAGAGAGAGTCTTAGAAAAGGTGTCTCTGTTTCTGTAATGGCGTTGCTCTGAGAAAAGTCCCACCCGCTCTGTCTCTCCTATTATATGTCATCCCTATGTTGACTGATCTGTGCTTTCTGACTCTGAGCTTTCTGTTCTCCTACTTTCAATGCCTGCCAGGTTCTGGGAGAAGGGGGGATCAGGAATGCTTTCTAAAGTCACTGAGTCTGTCAGCTGTCTCTCCCCTGGTGCTTCTTCTTCCTGCTCCTCTCTCAATATTTCCCAGCTTCTCCCCTCTGCAGTCTCTGAGCTGTGACCTTCTGCAAACCACTGTTCTTAATCTATACTGTCTCCCTCTTCTCTGGCAGGTTCAGGCTTGGGAAGTGGTATCCACCATTCCTCCCCCTCTGCCCAGTCTCTGACAATCATGTACTGTGGATTCTACTTGTCCTAATGTTACTGTACATTTGGGACATATTTATCAGGCCAAACCGAAAGGGCTGTAGCTCAGTAGAACATCTCCTTTCCAGCATCTTCAGGTGAAGCTGAGGAAAACGCCTATCTGAAATCCTGGTTGAACTGCTGCCAGTCAGTATAATCAATACTGGATTAAATGGATTGATGGGCCTGGCTCACTTCCTAGGTTTCTGCATAACACTGCCACGGTCCCTTCTTTCACCAAAGCACCATTGCAATAAAAGGACTTTTTTTTGGAGTGGGTGGGTTGTGTGTGTGCCTGGCAATTCTGCACATAATTGAGTGGAATTTTTTTGGTTTATTTTATTCAGCACAATTTATTGATTGCATTAAAACCTCTGAGCCATTTACAGGGAATATTAAAATTATCAGTAAAAAAAAGTTGGAAACAAGTAACTGAAAACATGTCAAAGGATGTTAAAGGAATAACATTTGAAGCCATTTTGTGTCAAGCAGTCTTACAGAGGCTTACAGGGCTCTGAGGCAGTAGCATAACATGGGGGCACAGGGGCAGTTGCCCCGGCTGCAAAATTGCTAGGGGCACAAAATTTCAATGTCCGGTGCTGCCTCAATACAGCTGCGCTCTTCCATCGCTGGGCTCTGTTGAAAATGGTTCCCATGTGAATCAAGAAGTGACCTCTCCAGACCTTGTATCAACTCTTCTCTTCTTTTCTTATCTCTGCCGCTGCAATCTCCTGATGACATGGATGCTGTTAGGCAGTTGAATGCACATGCGTACTCCACCCATTTCCCTCCCTTCCACCCCCCCCTATGTGCAACCCCGGGCTCTGGCAACCCACGCTACACCACTGCTCCGAGGTCACTTGGAATGTTGGGAACAGCCCATTGCAGGGAGAAAGAACCACCCAGTTCATAAGTCCCCGTTTCAAATCTTGTATCGTCCATTAATTCACCATGGGGATTGAGCTGCAAGTCATGGAGTCTCAGGTTTGAAATTCACTTCTACCATTAACTTGCCAGGGGCCGATGGTAACGTTATATTTCTGGTAGGGGCTGCTGCAGCTGCTGCCCTGACTCCCCATCCTCCCCTGGCTGCTGCTTAGCAGGTGGCATCCCACCCCATAAATCTCTGGTCCGTTGCCTCACCACCACCACCTTGCCAGTCCCTGACCTTAGATCCAATGTCTAGTTTAAGGGATCCAGTTAAAAGTAGTAAGTGATATGACAGACCTTCTTCCTGAGACTATGCGGATCTACTCTTACAGTACTGGGCTAGACAGACAAATAGTATAACCTGGTATAAGAGTTTTCTAAGCATGAAGTCATGCCGCAGTGGTTCCCCTATTGCAAATCTAATGTATGATAGGCTCCATAGTGACTGTAGACAGGTTTCCCCCTCCTTTCTCTCATCTGCAACAATACTGACTCACCTTACAGTCATAAAGTATGTCCGACATGCGCTGAACACTTTAAAGCACTATATAAAAATGCTAATCATGATTGTTCTTATTATCTCGTGTGGTGTAGCAAATTGTGGCCTAGATGAATGTGGTTTAACTTGTTTTGTTTTTTTTAAGAAATATTTATTAAGATTTTACAAAAACAGATATACTAAAACACATAATAAGAAAAGCAAAAAAATAAGAGTAAACACACAAAAAAAATTACAAAAAATTAAAAACAATTCTTTTTCATAATTTAAAACTCATTTGCTTGTTTCTTTGACTTCCTCACACCTCCCCTTCTTGTATTCCCATTTAAATAATCAAATCAGCAAATCCTTACCCTCTTTTGTTTATCTTAACTCTATAACTTAACATTTTATAGCTCAGTATTTTCATCCATTATCAATTCATTTTTGCATATTCTTATTAACTTTGTTACAAATGCCACTTATTTCCAATCCAACATAATTTTAATTATGTTTTAACCTATTTATACCCTTTTTCCATATTCTTAAAGCATTACAGCTGGAAACCACTTAATTTCTATCCAACATCATTCTAACATTCATTAATTTTGCAATGTTTCTGTAGATAGTCTTTAAATTTCTTCCAATCTTCTTCCACCGCCTCTTCTCCCTGGTCCCGGATTCTGCCAGTCATTTCTGCCAGAATGTGGTTTAACTTGTAGAAGCTGTTGCTGGTAGCTCTTTTCCACACTTCTCATTGTGCGTGACAATTGGGGAGCCATTGTTGATTCCCGGCCATTGTAACCGTTGCAGGTCAATTCGTTCATTCAACTTCACATGCCTTAGATGAATTGGCATTTTGAAGGTGCAATATCAAATAATTTGCATTGAAGTATTAAGCAACGTAATAAAATAACTCACAATTTGAATGGTTAATAAAACCTGTGAGGTTTTTGATCTATTAGCAGGTGTTTGATTAAGGGTGTGTGAAAGAAAATCCAGAAGAATTGCGTAAGATGTGGGACTCCTTCAAAGGTTTGGAATCGGGTCACACCAGTACAGATTGCAAGAATGTATAAAACTGGTTCAAATGCTTCTTGGAAATGCAAAGAAAAAGAAGGGACTTTTTACCATATGTGGTGGGAATGTAGAGAAATTAAATTTGGGGGGGAAATGATATATAATGAGTTGAAGAAAATGTTTAAACTAACATTTGTAAAAAAAAAACCAGAAGCATTCTTGTTAAGGGATTGTAGAAATAGACCTGCCAAGGAAATTAAAGAACTTATTTATGTATGTGACAATGGCGGCAAGAGTCTCGATAGCACAAGGATGGAAGAATGAGGAAATCCCGACAAAAGAACAGCGGCAAGGGAAATTGATGGACTATGCGGAACTGGTGAAATTGACATACAAACTGCGAGACAAGGACAACTGTGGCTTTAAAGAAGAATGGGAACTTTTTACAAATTACGGTACTTAAAAAAACAACAAAATGAATTGGAGGACTCCTTGGCAGGTTTTGAATAAACATACACAAATTTATTATTGTTAACATAATAGATAATTTAAGGATTTTTACAATTTCATAATATGCAGAGAATAATATGTGTTGAAAAACCGGAGAGAGGAGCTGAGGGAAGTCTGGGATGGGGGTGGGGGGTGGGAGGGAGGGTTTTTCTTGGGGAGGAGGAGGGGAAAATGGGGGGAATGAAGATGGTATGTTTTTGATAATTTGTTATGTCGAAATTCTTAATAAAAACTACTTTTTTAAAAAAAGGAAATCGGTTCAGCAGGAAAGAGGAAAGAGTCCCTACCAGAGAGGAATGGTGAGCTAAGCTGATGGACTATGCCGAAATGGCAAAGCTGACTGGACAGCTCAGGAACCAAGAGGTCAAAAACTTTAAAAAAGAATGGGGCGAATTTATACTTTGTTTAAGGGACCAATGCAAGCAGATGAAAACACTAGCGGGATTTTAATCTCACTTGTAATGTAACAAATACTACGGAAAATATGGATCAGTATAAAACTTAGATTATGGAATAAATGTTGACATGGTTGACAGGGTTGTCCTAACCCATAGAGGGGATGGGAGGAAGTCTCGAGATTCAGAGTAGTCTCTGTATATGGATATGCATTTGGATTGTTATAAATTTACATGTGTAAAATCAAATAAAAACGATTTCCAAAGGAAAGGAAAAACGGAAATCAGTTCAGCCAGAGCGAAAATACAGTGGTACCTCGGGTTAAGTACTTAATTTGTTCCGGAGGTCCGTTCTTAACCTGAAACTGTTCTTAACCTGAAGCACCGCTTTAGCTAATGGGGCCTCCTGCTGCTGCCGCGCCGCCGGAGCACGATTTCTGTTCTCATCCTGAAACAAGTTCTTAACCTGAAGCACTATTTCTGGGTTAGCGGAGTCTGTAACCTGAAGCGTATGTAACCCGAGGTACCACTGTACATCTCCATTCTAGAAGGAAAGTGGCAGCTGAGTAATGAATATTATGCCATCTAATAGCAAACACGTGTGACGGCTGCTGACAGAAATGGACCCCAAATGGGATCGCCCCAAAACAAGAGGGAGATACCAGCAAGAGGGAAGACCAAGGTTTGCAGAAGTACATTTAAGAGAGCTGCTCCAGAGGAAGAACTGTGAAGAGAGAGAGACTTTGTGCCGGCCATCAGGCAATGGCTTTTTCCCTCCAGCCCTAGGAGCCTTGCAAAGACCATGACTTTGAGAAACAGCAGGAGCAGCTGGGAAGAAAGAAGAGGAGCTCAGGGATATTATTTTTTAACAAATTTATATGTTGTGTGTCCTTGTTTCTCAATTTGATCCTTTTACGTGGTTTAGCGTGTTTCATGGTATTTTATGCGTTGTGACTTGCCATTATTTTTATTGATTACAGTTTAGTAATTCCTTATTGTAATTGCTAAGTGTAAACTGTTTAATTATTATTTGTCAATATTTAATTTCACTGTTTACTATTATATGCTAATAAATTGTTGGACGTTGCTTTCTTTGATATAAGTTTTTTATTTTAAAGTTATGCTTCTATTACAACTTTTTTATAGGATCAGATTGTTACTAGGTGTGTGATCTTTGCTGTCTATTTTGCCGTTTCTTCAGCTTGTAAACCACCTTGTGTGTAGTAATATAGAAGGGCGGTATACAAATTAGAAATGAAATGAAATGAAAAAGAAATTAAGAAGGTGGGTGAGACCATAAGGGGCGCAGGTGGCGCTGTGGTCTAAACCACTGAGCCTCTTGGACTTGCTGATCATTCGGCAGTTCGAATCCTCGTAATGGGGTGAGCTCCCATTGCTCCATCCCTAGCAGTTTGAAAGCATGCCAGTGCAAGTAGATAAATAGGTACCACTGCAGTGAGAAGGTAAACAGTGTTTCTGTGTGCTCTGGCTTCCATCACAGTGTTCAATTGTGCCAGAAGCGGTTTAGTCATGCTGGCTGCATGACCTGGAAAGCTGTCTGTGGACAAACGCCGGCTCTCTCAGCCTGAAAGCGAGATGAGTGCCGCAACCCCATAATCACCTTTGACTGGACCTAACCATCCAGGGGTCCTTTACTTTTTTACCTTTTACCTACCACCACCACCACCAAAAACCAGCCCAACAGCAACAGAACACAGGAACACAGGAAACTGTCTTTTGCTGAATCAGAGTGACTTTCTAGGAATATCAGGTGGGGATCTTCCCCCAGCCCTAACCTGGAAATGCCAGGAATTGAAACTGGAACCTTGTGGGTGCTAAACAGATTCTTTACCTCTGAACACTGGCCATTCCCCTGAGTGCTACCTGGAAAAGAAAAGCAGAAAGCAAGTGGTGATGGCTGCAATGCACTAATTGGAGGGGACGTCTGGCTGGAGTCTGTAAAAGGAGCCCTTGTATTAGGAGGTGAGAGTGCATTGCAACATTTTATGGTGGGTCCCACTTGCATACAGAGGTGAAGAGGAGCTGTCCGGAGACACAAAGCCATAACCCATCTTCTTGTGAAAAGTGCAGTAAATCTTTTTTAATATCCATGCAGAACAGACAGATGTTCTTGCTATTAGCGTCTCATCCAAAAGAGAAAGAGAAAATGACAAAGCCCACATATCATAAACATCTACAAGCTATAATTATCTCTAATAGCAGTACACAGGACTCTGCACTTTCAAAGTGCTTTACAGACATCAAATAATGAAGTGCTTATGACATCCAGATAAAAAAAGATGAGGAAACTGTGAGGGCGAAATAAGCAATTTTCCCATAACTGCATATGGAAATGCAGTGTCTGCAGTGATGAGTTGGGGTATTAATCACAAGGGTTTGTACAGTCATGTCGTCAAGAAAGAGGCACTAATGATATCTGGCAGAGAATTCTCAACACCTCACCAACATCACTACCCAAGATCCTTTGAGGGAAGCCATGACAGGTAAAGGAATATGTCGGGCACTTGCAGCAATGCCTCACACTTAGATCCTTTTCATTGGACCTCTTTCTGAGAATGTTTGATAATAATCTTTGAATGCACTTTGAAGCTGCATTTTTGTGGCAAGTTGGGTTGGTGGGTGGGTGCAGGATGGTAAGAATGACCTTGCGGGATAATAATAATAACATAATATTGGCGGGCCCCAACAGAATATTAAAAACACAATAAAAGATCAAACATTAAAGACTTCCCTAAACAGGGCTGCCTTCAGATGCCTTCTAAAAGTCAGATGGTTATTTATTTCCTTGACATCTGGTGGGAGGGTGTTCCACAGGGCAGGCGCCACTACCAAGAAAGCCCGCTGCCTAGTTCCTTGTAGCCTCATTTCTTGTAGTGAGGGAACCGCCAGAAGGCTCTCAGAGCTGGACCTCAGTGTCCGGGCAGAATGATGGGGCTGGAGATGCTCCTTCAGGTATACTGGGCCGAGGTTGTTGAGGACTTTAAAGGTCAGCACCAACTGTCCGTCTAGTCCCGAGTTCTGCTTGTAACAGTGGTCAGTCAGATGCCTCTGGAGATACACAACCCATGTGTATGACGATGACAACCATTTCCTCTTTATCTCCAGAACATGCTATTCCAAAATGAGGAGATGCCATGCAGGGCCGCTCCAAAGTATTTTGCTGCCTGAAGTGGAACAGCAAATCCAAATCAACACAGGAAAAGAAACATGGAGCATCAGGCTAGGCTTGGGTTTCTTCAGTAATGTTCGAAGCAGGAGGCAGCACACAAGCAAGGAGTAGGTGCTTGGTATGGAGAAAGATGGAGAGATGCTATTGGGAGACAGAGAGAAGGCAGAACTACTCAACAGCTACTTTGCCTCAGTCTTCACCTAAAATGAAAGCACTGCCCAACCTGATGATAACAAAATGAACTAAACAACAACAACAATTTATTGTACCACACCCATCTGACTGGATTGTCCCAGCCACTCTGGATGGATTCCAACAAAATATAAAGGGACAAAACAAAACATCAAAAATTAAAAGCTTCCCAAAACAGGGCTGCCTTCATAAGGTCATGTGATTGTTTCATGACACCACAAATCATCCGTCTGAATGCTTGCTTCCGTGTAACTATGTGGACTAAGGTAAAGGTAAAGGGACCCCTGACTATTAGGTCCAGTCGTGACCGATTCTGGGGTTGCGGCGCTCATCTCGCTTTATTGGCCGAGGGAGCCAGCGTACAGCTTCCGGGTCATGTGGCCAGCATGACTAAACTGCTTCTGGAGAACCAGAGCAGCGCACGGAAATGCCGTTTACCTTCCCGCAGGAGCGGTACCTATTTATCTACTTGCACTTTGACGTGCTTTCGAACTGCTAGGTTGGCAGGAGCAGGGACCGAGCAACGGGAGCTCACCCTGTTGCGGGGATTTGAACCGCAGACCTTCTGATTGCCAAGTCCTAGGCTCGGTGGTTTAACCCGCAGCGCCACCCGCATCCCTAACTATGTGGACTAATAGTCATTAATTTGTCTATTCTCTCCAACCCCAGAATATATATTTTTAAAGCTATCTATATATAAGAAAAAGGATTGAGGGGAGAGAAACTGCTGGAACTTTACCCAAGAGGTTTCTCACCACTATCTTGTCACATCCAAATGTCAAAACATTGAGGGTGGCAATAATATATACTGATGAAAGCAGTTTATCAGTGTTTCAATAGAGGACAACTTCAAAATGTCTTTTGAGATGGGTGGTTTCATCTCCCCCATCCCCTTTCAAGAAAGCAAACCATAAGACAATGTTCTTCCAGGATCGCAGAGCCTGGAGTAAAATTTCATGGCACGCTGCTATGATAATCTGCTGTAGTTGCCACTTTGTTACTGATATGGGCTGGTGAAACATCACCCCGGACTTGATTTGCTATTTATGTAACTGATCCGTCAAGTGGAAACCTGCAAGTCCTCTATTCAGTTTGGTAAACATGGGCTTGTCTGTCACCTCGCATTGTTCCTCTTCAAAGTACAGTTGCCACCTTATCTGGCAACAGCTTTCTTTAAGAGTGCTGTGCCTGTGAAATCATCTTTCACCACCGAAGCTGGCATCTTCTTGTTTCTTCTTCTTCTTTTCTTCGCAGGGAGCAGAGACATTCATCTCTACCTTAATGGTTAATTAATTTTGAAAATGTGTATTTCACAACACAGTCATAATAAAGAATGAATAGAGACTGGGAGGTGGACAATGGAGTCCAATGCCCCTTCTTCACATTGCCTCCCTATTTAGTTCTTCCAATGTCATCCAAAACACAGATAACTTTTCTTTCATGAATTGTCCTCTTGAATGATTTATACATGTTGTGTTATCTGAAGCCCTCTCCAGATCCCCTTGTGGGTTCAGCCAGCCATCAGCTGAATAATTGTTAATTTTAACACTATAAAAGGTTCTGATGCCAGGGAGATAAAGTGTTGAAGGGGAGAATTAATTGAAATGTATCTTCTAATCACAGTGACTCTACACTTTTCAGCCCTACAAAAAAATTATACATCGGTTTTGAGGCGGAGAGAAATTTACATCTGCGTGGCCCATAAAGCTTTAGGACTAGCAGGAAATAGATAAGTTAATTGTCTCTTGGACCCATAAAGGGTTTGCCCAGAAAATAGACCAGGGCAGGCCTGCTGTTCACAGAACACTGAGCGCTCATACATCGGATCCTTCCAAAGCAACAGCAGACAAAATTCACCCGGAGATCTTTGACAGGCACCTTTGACAAGAAAGGAGACGAGGAAAGATAGAGGGAGGAGCAGCAGGGTGGGAGGGTGGGGGAACGATTCAACTCAACCAAAATTTAATCTGGGTATTAAACACTCTACGCTTCTGAGATACTTTTGAAAACATGCTTGTGCACACATACATACATATATATATTGAATTAATATGAGGCACCATTTCAGATGGCAGCAGGGCAGCTGCAAAGAGATCCCAAGGTTCCCCAAGGACCGAGGGCCTGTTCTTGGATGCGTTCAAGGTCAAAGTGCAAAAAAAAAAAAAAAACCATGCAATTTCCCTCTACAGTACAATAGAGAATGGGGGCCGTTATCAACCCAGGAGCAACTAGCATCTGTTGTCGCTGGGCTTCTTTTAAAACAACAAAAGAGCCTGCGCCTTTGGCATGCTAACCTGCTACATAGGTATTGTTTATTGGAATTGTCACTAAGTGTGTGGCACCTGTCAGCTATCCCGAGATCAGAGATGCTCCTGATGATTCGTGGGGTCTGAAATGTGGAGGGCTGGGCCCCCTTTATGGCCTCGCCTGAAGTTAAGCAAACAAATGCCACCCATTTTGGGTCTGCAGGGTATTTCTTTATAAAAAACCAACCAACCAATAATTTATACAGCATGGTCCCAGGGGTTATGATCTGAGCGCACTTGTGGTTGTTCAAACAGAGGGGAAAAGAAGAGCCTAATCTGGAGGATAGGATGGGAAGGAAGAGCAAAGGGACAAGACCGAGTTCATGGCAAGAGCGCCATGCCAGACCACTGGTGCCACTGAAACCGACTCTAGAAAATAAATCGGAAGTTTTGTGAGAGTACAATATCAGGTGTGTCCTGAACAAAGGGAAAAGGTATTAAAGTACATTAACGTGGCCTTTTCTTTAGAAACTTGAGTTTCCCCTCACAATTACTTTAAGTGAAATGAACTTTGAGCCACCTCTGCTGTCCTTTGCAAATGCTCCCCTCTGCAGGGAAAAACAAAACGTCTTTTGGACAGTGCTGGAACAACAGGACGTTACAAGATTTAGGCTGCAGTCCTATCCAGTGTATAGCAGGCTCGTCCAACAGGTAGATCGTGATCTACCGGTAGATCACTGGATGTCTGCGGTAGATCACTGAAAAATAGTCGAGAGTGGATTTCATGCTCTTTATTCAGCTCATGGTGGTGAGGAGGAATGGAAGTTCTCCCGCAATATCTACTTTATATACATTATTTACACAATAGGCTGCACATGATTGGCTAATTCTGGGATTCTCCTGTAGGCCAATCAGGTTGTGGATTCACTTCCACCTGGAGCTGGATTGGGTGGCTCCTACAGACCAATCAGACTGCTGCATTGTTCTATGACCAATCAGACTGCTGCATTCTGAATCCTATTGTTCTATGACCAATCAGACTGCTGCATTTTGGATCCTATTCAACTCAGTACATAACCATCACTATCTCCCCCTGAAGAAGCTCCCTGCCCCTCCCCCCAAAAATGGGCCTTTCCACTTCCTAAAAAAAGCTGACCTGAACACAGTTACAAAGGAGTAAGATCCATAGAACCCAAGGTGACTTACTCCTGAGCAAACCTGCAGAGCAAACTATGCACATGATGCTGTAAACCCTACTGAGTGCACTGGAACTTAAAGGTAAAGGGACCCCTGACCATTAGGTCCAGTTGTGGGCAACTCTGGGGTTGCGGCGCTCATCTCGCTTTATTGGCTAAGGGAGCCGGCGTACAGCTTCCGGGTCATGTGGCCAGCATGACCAGCATGGCGAACCAGAGCAGTGCACGGAAACGCTGTTTACCTTCCCGCCGGAGCGGGCTTCAAAGCAACAAGGTAACACTTGGGATACAGTGGTACCTCGGGTTAAGAACTTAATTCGTTCTGGAGGTCCGTTCTTAACCTGAAACTGTTCTTAAGACCTGAGGTACCACTTTAGCTAATGGGGCCTCCTGCTGCTTCCGTGCCGCCGGAGCACAATTTCTGTTCTCATCCTGAAGCAAAGTTCTTAACCTGAGGTACTATTTCTGGGTTAGCGGAGTCTGTAACCTGAAGCGTCTGTAACCTGAAGCATCTGTAACCCGAGGTACCACTGTACTCTGATTACCAAGCAAGGGCCTGTCCATATTTTGGTCAGATTTTGACTGCCTTATGGGCATGTCTTACTTTCAAAAATCTAAGGGCTCTTTTGCACAGTACATATTAGGGTACATCCAGGGTTGGTCGGTTGGTTGGTTGGTTTGTAGCAGGAACTAAGGGGAACTGTGTTCCCTTTCCTTTCTTAAATAATTATCAATAATTAATTTTATAATTAATTAAAATTAATTAATAATTAATAAAAATTAATAGATACGTTTTTTGTCCAGGGAGCTGGAGTGGATATACACCCAGTGCCTGAGCCAAAAATCTACCTATATCTGTAATCAATAAAGTTGCGGTCATTTCTAACCCAGATCATTGTCTGTTTGAGTTTATTAATCACATCTTACATTTAGACACTGTCAGGGCGGGGGTGGAGGGGGCAGCGGCACTGAAACTGGGCCCACAACTAACTAACTAACTAACTAACTAACTAACTAACTAACTAACTAACTAACTAACTTTGTGGTGAGTTCCCCCACCTTTTCCCCCAGAAAAAAAGCACTAGGTACATCTAAATATGCAAAATGTAAGAAACACGTCTGGTACCAGTTACCATGCCCACCCACCCCTTGTAATATGGTGAGATGTACCTTAAAATACAGAGGAAGATCAGTGCATGGCCAAGTGAAATTTGATGGACCTCTTTTAGTGGTGGCACCCTGGTTGTGGAACACCTTTTCCTGACACATGTTTGAATGTTTTTTCTGTAAGTCTGGGGAGTTACAGATTTGGATATTCCACAAAAAATTAAGGGTATCTTTTTATACGACACGGCGGCGGCAAGAGTTCTTATCGCGGCAAAATGGAAGAGTATTGAAATTCCCTCTATACATTAATGGATCCAAAAGCTGACAGAATATACCAAATTAGATGGTCTATCAGAAAAAAAAATAAAGAATAAATCAAAACAGGAATTTGTCTCAAAATGGGAGGTTTTCAAAGAATATTTGAAATACAAATATAGTAGTTTAAACTCTGTTGCAGCATTCAAGGAACTTCAGTAACAGCTGCAAATTAGACATAAGAGTTAAGATATATTAAGAAAAAGTTGATGATAAAAGTGTGTAGTGGCAATAAGTAATATGAAATTGAAATAAGGAATAGATGGGAGGTCTTTAGTGTTAAGACCAACTTATGTTTTATTGTTTGTTAAGGAAATTTTGTGTTTATTGTTATTCCTGTGTGTAATTCTGTATCTGTGTTTTCTCTTTTTTCCCCCTTGCTGAATCAATAATATTATATATATATATATATATATATATATATATATATATATATGGGGGGCTTTAGGAAGATGAACACAGCCCAATGAACACAGAGGATGCTCAATAGGAATAGAATGCATTTCACGGGGTGGGAAATGAAATGGTCTATCTGAGACAGAAGCTCTGCAGGTTGAAACATTCTTATCCAGACCCCAGTTGTTTTATTGCTCTTATTCTATAAGATGCCCTGAAACCTGTTGTTATAGCCTATAACACTGGGAGTTATAGCCTATAACACTGGGAGTGGCCGCCGGGACCACATAACACCGGTTCTGAGAGATCTTCGTTGGCTCCCAGTACGTTTCCGAGCACAATTCAAAGTGTTGGTGCTGACCTTTAAAGCCCTAAACAGCCTTGGTCCAGTATACCTGAAGAAGCGTCTCCACCCCCGTCGTTCAGCCCAGACACTGAGATCCAGCGCCAGCCGAGGGCCTTCTGGCGGTTCCCTCATTGCGAGAAGTGAGGCTACAGGGAACCAGACAGAGGGCCTTCTCGGTAGTGGCGCCCGCCCTGTGGAACGCCCTCCCATCAGATGTCAAAGAGATAAACAATTACCTGACATTCAGAAGACATCTTAAGGCAGCCCTGTTCAGGGAAGTTTTTAATATGTAACGCTGTACTGTTTTTAACACTTGATTGGGAGCCGCCCAGAGTGGCTGGGGAAACTCAGCCAGATGGGCAGGGTATAAATAAATTATTATTATTATTATTATTATTATTATTATTATTAATAATAATAATAATAATAATAAATGTATTAACTGTGTGGATAGCTCAGTTGGGTACAGCGTGGTGCTGATGATGCCAAGTTTGTGGGTTCGAGTCCCCTGTGGAGCAGCTGCGTGTTCCTGCATTGCAGGGGTTGGACTAGATGATCCTTGGGTCCCTTCCAACTCTACAATTCTATGATTCTACTATCTGCCCTGGGGCCAGTGGCATCTTGAAGCTGTGAACTAGATTTGGAGTATAAATTAACTGAATAACTTTTCTTCCATAGGAAGGTGCTAAATTCCTGATTTCTGCCTTAGCGTTTGGACTTTGAGATAAGTGTGGGGAGAGAGAGAGAGAGAGAGAGAAGGTTGCTACTATGTTTCAAGGCACATAGCAAAATGAAGATTAAGCATATAACTTCAGAACAAAATGCAAAAGCATCCAAGATACTGAACGAACCAGGGACATACTTGCATAAACTGCATTGTATTAAAGTACACAAAAATGTCATCCGAAGCTTTCCTCTGCAAAGCTCAAAAATGGTCTACGGGCTCAGAAACGGCTAAATAGCAAAAGTTTACTCATTACTTAGATGAAAAGTAATTCCCATTTCTCAGCAATCCATGTCTTTAATTGCATTTTCTTTATAAGCTGAATGTAGGTAGGCAGAATTGTAGGCAGAATTACAATGGAGCAATTGAGAACCAATGATTTTCTAAGCCGCCGATAGTAGGTATTTAATTTTGCTTTCAAATCCATACTGTGGTGGGCACTTAGGCACACAATAGCCAAGGAGATATGCCCCAATCAGTTTATAAGATAGTATGAAGAAAATGCATAATGGAGCAACCAGATATATAAATAGAATAATACAAAGAAACCTAATCTACTACCAAAGCTATAATTCAATCCTTTTGCAACACAAGTGCAGAGCTAAACTGGCTTATGAATAAGCACTACAATCCATAGATGGGGCTGTATAACCTTGGCTGGGTCTAAAACCTTGAATTGGCTGGGTCTAAAACCTTGAATTATTGTTGAGCATTTTAGAGGAAAGAAATAAAGAAAGCTAATGACTGTGTCAGAAACAGGAAATATTAGTAAATACTAATTTTGGATTAAACGCATGACAAAAGAGCAGGTCCCACACCCCCTTCCGCTCTCCTGTCAATCCCACCATCTTTTCTTACACATGCACACCCAGCTCTTTTTATCTCTCTCTCTCTCTCTTTTTGAATGTAGCCCATACAACGGGTGGGGGAGGGAGACAGACCGCAATTATGGAACTGCAGTTCAGGGAAAGGCTGCCCCGGCCTTTATTCCACACAGCTCTCTTGATATCAGATCAACAGACTATAAGGGAGGATAAAATTTAATCAGCAATACTGTGATGAATGTCGCTGGTGCCTGGATGCACCAGTCATTATGCATGTGTGTATATGTATTGTTGTTGTTGTTGTTTAGTCGTTTAGTCGTATCCGACTCTTCATGACCCCATGAACCAGAGCACGCCAGGCACTCCTGTCTTCCACTGCCTCCCACAGTTTGGTCAAACTCATGCTGGTAGCTTTGGGAACGCTGTCCAACCATCTTGTCCTCTGTTGTCCCCTTCTCCTTGTGCCCTCCATCTTTCCCAACATCAGGGTCTTTTCCAGGGAGTCTTCTCTTCTCATGAGGTGGCCAAAGTATTGGAGCCTCAGCTTCACGATCTGTCCTTCCAGTGAGCACTCAGGGCTGATTTCCTTAAGAATGGATAGGTTTGATCTTCTTGCAGTCCATGGGACTCTCAAGAGTCTCCTCCAGCACCATAATTCAAAAGCATCCATTCTTTGGCGATCAGCCTTCTTTATGGTCCAGCTCTCACTTCCATACATCACTACTGGGAAAACCATAGCTTTAACTAGACGGACCTTTGTTGGCAAGGTGATGTCTCTGCTTTTTAAGATGCTGTCTAAGTTTGTCATTGCTTTTCTCCCAAGAAGCAGGCATCTTTTAATTTCGTGGCTGCCGTCACCATCTGCAGTGATCATGGAGCCCAAGAAAGTAAAATCTCTCACTGCCTCCAATTTTTCCCATTCTATTTGCCAGGAGGCGATGGGACCAGTGGCCATGATCTTCGTTTTTTTGATGTTGAGCATATATAAACATGGAAACATATGAAATATATCTCAGACAGTTTATTTGGTGTATTCATGCTTTCTACCTAGGGAAAGGTCATCATCGCTCAGTGGTAGAGCTATGCATGCAGAAGACCCCAAGTTGAATCTCCAACATCCCCAGGTAGACCTGGGAATGTTCCGTCTCTGAAAAAAGTGGCTGCCAGCGAGCACCAACAATACTGAGCTGGTTGGACCAATGCTGTGACTTGGTGTGAGTCAGCTTCCCATGTTCTTCAATCACTCTCCTGTCAAGAAGAAGAAGAAGAAGAAGAAGAAGAAGAAGAAGAAGAAGAAGAAGAAGAGGAAGTTGTTATTATTTATACCCCATCCATCTGGCTGGGTTTCCCTAGCCACTCTGGGCAGCTCCCAACAGAATATTAAAAACATGTTCCAGTAGCACCTAAGAGACCAACTAAGTTTGCTATTGGTATGAGCTTTCGTGTGCATGTACACTTCTTCAGGTTTGCACACAAAAGCTCATACCAATAACAAACTTAGTCGGTCTCTAAGGTGCTACTGGTGCTATGTAGTTGGAACAAATTTTTTTTATTTTGTTTCAACTACAGCAGACCAACACGGCTACCTACCTGTAATTAAAAACACAAACATGAAACATTAAAAACTTCCCTAAACAGGGCTGCCTTCAGATGTCTTCTAAAGGTCAGGTAAGTTGTTTATTTCTTTGATATCTGGTGGGAGGGTGTTCCACAGTGTGGGTGCCACTACCAAGAAGGCCCTCTGCATGGTTCCCTGTAACCTCACTTCTCACAGTGAGGGAACTGCCAGAAGGCCCTCAAAGCTGGACCTCAGTGTCCAGGCTGAACAATGGGGGTGGAGATGCGCCTTCAGAAACTCCCGAGCTTGTGCTGTGGAATCCTCATGCATTGCAGATAACACTAGGTTTTTTGTAAGGACACACACTCCATTTGCACCCACTAGGCCCATGGGGAATTGATGCTGACCCCTGTGAACTTACTTGCCCCTATGGATTGAGCATATTTTTGCACGTTGCAGTGAAGATCAGCTGAAGTAGACAAGCTGGAGAAGCTTGTTCATCATTTCTGGTCATCTCACTGCACTGTCCACAATAAGCTTCCAAGGAAGCCCAGCCCTATGCAGCAACCTGTTCATTGAGCTCGTCCAGCAAAACTTAGCATATTCTTTGGTCATAAATGAATTTTATGGAAATGAATTGTCATGATCCTAGCCATGCCATTGTTGTCTCTCTTGTTGGAGAGGACAAAGAGGAAATTGCAGTAGGGTCTGCAGACCAAATAATGCCCAAGAGGAGAACTAGCTGGTCCACCAAAAACATGTAAAACTTCTCACCATTGTACCTTCCCTTTTGCATCACATCACAATCAAGCACGAGTCTGGCCATTTTGCCAAGGTCCCTTTTAGAAGGTGCATTCACAGGGACCTCACCAAGGAAGCCCAACATTTAAAAGTTCAGGTTATTCCACCACTGTTGGAATAAAATTGAGGCTACATTTATGATGTTGAGGAAGGATTCATTTTGCAGAGTTACTCACATCTATGTTACATCATGCCAAGATGATAGAAGGTGATCGTAGTTCAGGGGTGGCGAGGGCTAGAGAATGTGAGGCAGAGATTTGCTGCACTTTGAGTTTTTTAGAGCTCTATTCCAGATTCTCCATCATGTTCAGTCCTGCGTACATGCTTTCCATAATGATTGTTTTTCTCATTTGGCTAGATTACCTCCTATGATTTTTAAGAGCGACATTTGTGTTCAGGTGTAGACAACTCTAAACACTTACATAAGGAATTGCAAACAAGCACATTAAAGCCGCCGCTTCCATTTTCCCCCCTCTCCTCCTCCTCCTTTTTCAGGGCAATTTAATATTCTGCAAATGTTACAACTTTTCTCCCTCCCCCAAATTAAAAATAAATCAGCTTAAACGCCTAGAGGAAATCTGGCTGT
Source organism: Podarcis filfolensis (assembly GCF_964270895.1). Lineage (NCBI taxonomy): Eukaryota > Metazoa > Chordata > Lepidosauria > Squamata > Lacertidae > Podarcis > Podarcis filfolensis. The sequence goes on from NC_139607.1 coordinate 11,620,352, forward strand.
TTTTAATTTATTGTTTTGTCATAAAACTCTGTGTGCTAAGAGCCAAAATAAACCAACTCTTGGAACTCAAAAATATAATGTGAATGTTCTGTCCCTCTTCTTTTAAAAAAAAGAAGCCAAGGCAAGCAAAAGCTGTTAAAGGGTGAAATCCTTGTGCTTATTGTTTATTACAATTCTATACTACCTTTCTTCCAAGAAGATGAAGGTGACATCTCCTCTTCCCTGAGTTTATCCTCACGACAACCCTGTGAGGTAGGTGAGACAGAGTGGTTCCTGAAAGCAAATAAACATTTCAGGTCTATCTATCCTAATGCAGCTGCTTACAGACATGCCTCTGGTCTCCTTGTGAGTAATGCAGCATCTTGGATGTTCAGGGTTTGATGATGAAGGACAAACAGGGAGGGAAGACCATTGGCAATATTCCACTCTTAAGGGATCTTGACCCAGGTGGGTCAAAGCACGATCCTATACATATCTGCTCAGAATTAATTCTTGTTGAGGTTTAGGATTGCAACATAAATGTCTAACTAAAATGCATGCATGCCCATGGCTATACAGTTTGGCTCCAACACCCCTTTCAGTATACCCCCACCCTCAATATTCAGTCCACCTGGTCATTATAGCATTTAGAGTAATTTTCTCAGCAGCGGGGGGCGGGGTTGGGAGATATTGGAATTACTTTGTTTTTCTTTTTTCCACTCTACGCTCTTTTGCTTTTTTAAGAAAAGCATGTCCATTAGATGCTTGGCCTATGGTCAGGGCCTGTGTTGTCATTGTAGACTAATTTGTGCAACTCCTGGAAAAATGGTGTAGGTGTGCCTTGTCATGTGATTGCACCCCTGAGAACGACTGCTGGAAAAGTCACTCCTGCAAGATGGGGTAGAGAGGGAAATACAGTCATACCTTGGTTTTCGAACAGCTTAGTTCTCGAACGTTTTGGCTCCCAAACACCACAAGCCCAGCATTGACGGTTCTGGTTTGCAAACTATTTTTGGAAACCGAACGTCTGACGGGGCTTCTGCAGCTTCTGATTGGCTGCAGGAGCTTCCTGCAGCCAATCGGAAGCCGCGCTTTGGTTTCCAAACATTTTGGAAGTCAAACGGACTTCTGGAACGGATTCTGTTCAACTTCCAAGGTATGACTGTACAGCTTAGGACAGAGGGGTGGGTAGCTGGGAAAACAACGGAGTACTGATCTAGCCCCCAGCACCAGGATTGGGTGAGTGTGCATGTCCTAAGGAAAAGTGGGACATTCTGGTATCAAATGAAAAACTGGGATGGCTTCTGTAAAGCCAGGACTGTCCCTGGAAAATAGGGACACATCTGAAGCAGACTTTTGTGTAGCAGAGCCTTTCAGATGTTGTTAGGATGCATGAGAAGCCCCTGCTGAATCAGGCCCAAGCCCCATCCTGTCGGGCCTCCACTTCTGACAGTGTCCTATGGGAAGCCCACAAGCAAAACTACAACACCTATCATTCCTGGCCAGTTACCATACTGGCAGACCCTCCAAGTATTCCTATTTTCCAGGGACAGTCACAAATTTACAGAAGCCATCCCGGTTTCTGAATTGATTCCAGAATGTCCTGCTTTTCCTTAGGGCATCCCTAAGGAATGTTGGAGGGTATGGTAGGATGTCCCTATTTTCATCGGACAAATGTTGGAGGGTACAGAGTTATGCAACCACCAAGCCAAGGAGATAAGTAACTATACAACCTTTAGAAGACAACTGAAGGTAGCCCTGTATCGGAAAGTTTTTTAATGTTTAATGTTTTGTTATGTTTTTATATATGTTGGAAGCCATCTAGAGTAGCTGGAGTAACCCAGTCACATGGGTGGGGTATAATAATAATAATAATAATAATAATAATAATGGAATAATAATATAAATAATGGAATAGGATGTCCCTATTTTCATTGGAGAAATGCAGGAGGGTATGTACTGGCATGGCCTGATGGGAGTTGGAGTCCAACAACATCTTGAGAAGGAAGGCTGTCATGGCTGTTACTTGAGTTCTCCACTGAATAAGTTACCTTCCAGTTCTGGGATTCTGCTAAATCAGCTCTAGGGCAACTGAAGCACTTATAAACCTTAGTGTGTTCTTTCTCTCTCTCTCTCTCTCTCTCTCTCTCTCTCTCTCTCTCTCTCTCTCTCTCTGTGTGTGTGTGTGTGTATGATGGTGGGAGCTAAAGAAGGAAAACTATACAAATGAGGAATGTAGTCTTGCAAGTGTGTTCAAGGGCCTGGCAACTTTTGACAACTGAAAGTGATGTGGAATTGGTGGCGGAGACCTGCACAAAGAAAAATGTCAACTTTGAAGGGAGGGTATGGAAAGGCTTTCGTGCACAAACAAAGCAGCAAATACACAAAGTGCCTCTTCAAATACCGCAGTGATAAGTCTATTGAGCATGTGAGTCATCTTTTCAGTTAGTGAGAATGATTAGGTGCAGATCGCTATCAGGAAAACCACTATTCTCTTCTAATCCTTTTTTTTTTTTTAATCTCTCATGCTTGCCAATTTATTATTACATTCAAATTGCCAAAATTAGATGGGATTGCGGCTTTTTGCTTGCTCAGGAGTGTTGTTGGCGGTAATAAAAAATAATGCAACCAGACTTTTTAAACTAGGCCCAAGTATGTCAGAGACACATACACACACAGAGAAGGGGGGGCATCAATTAAATACCACCCTTTCTCAAAGCTCAGAAGTAGAGTAGCCATGCTGTTTGTGGGGAAATGTTTTGAGTCCCTGAGCCAACTGAAACTGCTTCTCATTGCCGTTTCAAAAACTCTCCCTTCTGCGCCTCAGTTTTGTGAAATGATTTATTCAAATAAGGCAACCATTGCCAGCATTGCACTTCCCTGATATGGTGGACTAAAATTCCCCTCAGTTTTAGCTGGCATGGGAATTGTAGTCCAAATTCCCCTGAGGGCACCAGGTTGGATGAGGCTGAAATCAACTGTTGCAATTTCCAGAGAGAGTTTATTAAAAAGAAAAGAAAATCAATCTTTGACATGGTAATGGATCTTATTCATTAAGAGACGATAAAAAACAAACAAAAACCCCAAGCAAAATGAAGGGCCTGGATTTAGGTTGCATCATGTGCTTCAGATGCAAATTGACTCCCTTGCACAAGATGACTTTCTCATTATTCCCCGTAATTATATCGATACCATTGCAACACCGCAAGAATTAACACATAATAAAGGCCATGTTAACCAAGCATCAAAGCAACTGAATGCATTTCAACCATCCACTCCTAATTAATAATTTTCAAGGGTCTAAAGTAAGAGCGTGATGGATGACAACCAGATTCCGCTTCTGCTGAAGTCAGTGGGAAATCTCGCAAAGGCTAGAGAAACAAGATTAGTATAATTGTGGTGTCTTGGTGGTGGGAAGTATGAAAAGGGGCAGATGTTTCGGGAGCATTTTCCTTGATAGCAAAACTGTCAGCCCTTTGATAGCAGCGACAGCTTTGTCACTGCATTCAAGGAAAAGGGAAACCAGCGAGGAAGGGATACCATTACTGATATCGGGAGGGGAGATGGAAGGGGCAGAGATTCCATTAGGAGGATAAGATTCTCGGCCTACTTTGGGAAGTGATGGGGGCTGAATTGCAAAGTAAACATAAAGCCCCAAACCACCCAATGCATTTTAAGAGTTAATTGTTGTGCGGTGCAAGGAGACAGTCGGGTCGTGCATCCACAGCAGTGGACCACTGGGAGGAGCACTAGATAAGAAACACCTTCATCTAGTCTGGCTGCAACAAAACATGTCTCTCCCATATCAGTCCCTACAGCCACAGCAGGTGCTGTAACTCTCCAACAATTTGACTTCACCCCCAAAGGTGCACTCCTCCCAAGACATATGCCAATAGATGCCACCAAGTTGCCAATACCACTCTGTTTCTTAAACTTCTTGGACTTGCTTCCTTTTTGAAGCTTGTATTGGGGAGAGAAGCTTGTGACCTCCTAGATGTTTCTAGACTGCAATTCCCATCACCAGTGACTATTGGCCTGTTGTCTGGGATTGATGGGCATTGGAGACCCAAACACCAGGAGAGTCACATGTTCCCTATCCCTGATTTAAACTTTTAAAAGAGCTTATTGTGTACACTAGGGATTTATATTGGTTTTGCTTCAGTTTAACGGTAATGATTTTCTCTAACAAATTCCTCCTTGGGGGCCTGCCCCACAGTTTGAGAACCATGGCAATATATTACATCACAGAGCCATTACTGGGAACAGGGGTTTGTGCCTTTGATGTTCTGCATTGAATTGTTTCAAATAAGAGTCAGGCCAGATGTAGTTAATGCAATAGCTAGCCAGAGGTATAAGTGCTCCTCCTGAGGACTAGCTGCTTGACATAGATGGGGGTCAGGAGGATGGGCAAAGCTTTCCCCTTCCCTCTCCAAATGGTGTCCCTGAACACGGCCTTTTCTCTACGGCAGGTCAATTTTGTTTGATGTAAAAAGAGCAGAGACACTAACATATTTCTTGTGACATAAACTTTATGGATTAGAGTCCCACCATCAAATGCAAGAAGTGTTCAGTTTGGGGTGGGGCATGTCTGGTTTGCTTCTCTCCCCCAGCTGATGAACTTGGAGATCAGGCAATGAGAGAATGTTCCTGATGTGTTTGAGTATCCTCTAACTTAATTCTGGGCAACAGAAAGAGGCCCCTTGCTTTCAACCTGATGTGAGGTGGAACAAGAAGAAGAAGAAGAAGAGTTTGGATTTGATATCCCGCTTTATCACTACCCGAAGGAGTCTCAAAGAAGCTAACATTCTCCTTTTCCTTCCTCCCCCACAACAAACACTCTGCGAGGTGAGTGGGGCTGAGAGACTTCAGAGAAGTGTGACTAGCCCAAGGTCACCCAGCAGCTGCATGTGGAGGAGCAGAGACGCGAACCTGGTTCACCAGATTACGAGTCTACTGCTCTTAACCACTACACCACACTGGCTCTCAAGGAAAGAGGAAGCTGAATTTAAGCAATTATAATGTTTAGGCAAAATGTATGTATATTGCACATTATAGATTCGTTGTATACAGGCAATCTCTCAACTCATGTTCCAGGGATCACGCTTAAAGTAAAAATTGCATATAGTCAAAACACATTGGGTAAAATGGTGAGGGGGTTGGCAAAGTCTTTTTTCCTGGATGCCTGCCCCCTTTCCACCCCCCTTTTAATTTAAAGAAATTGCCAAGCGTGTAAAGCTGAATGCACACAACTTAAATGCGGGTAAGTTGCAAGCTACCTGTATTTCACATTATGTGCACATTTTATGTCAAGTACACATTACAGAGTAAATCTCTATAATCTCTGCAATATGTAGAGCAGGGCTTCCCAGATTGAAATCTGTGGACCACCAGAAGTCCATCACATGTCTGCATTAAATAGCCATATAGATTTTTAATTGTATTTTATTGCTTCTTTTATTTCTTATACTGTACTCTGTTGCATTACAATTTGAAATGTAAGGAATGCAAATTGTAATACAATAAAATACAATATGAGAAATAAAATGCAATAATAATACAGTTTAAAATCACACAGCATTTAGCAAAGCACATTACAATTACTACAACAGGAAGGGACATCATTATGTGTGTTGCCAAGACCCTCAACCATTTTCAAGCGGTCTGTGGGATAAAATGTTTGGGAGCCACTGATGTAGGGTTCCTCCCTCTATATAATTTCAATATAAATTTCAAGTTTGGAGAAGCCAAAAAAAGGAAAGGAAGAAGTGAAGAAAGAAGTCAGTGTCATAAGAAGTAAGTGAATGTACCATCAAGTCTTTCATGTTAATTGGAACCATGTACAGGTTAAAAAAAACCCCACTTTTATACAGGGAGTGGATGAATTCATTGGGTTAGTCCTCTGCATTCTCAATCATTTGGTCATTTAATATGCAGTCCTATATTTACTTGACTGGAAAACTATGGGACTTACTTCTAAGTAAACATATAGAGAACATATAGAGAAGTGTGCTATATGATCCCCCAACTTAGTGCACTCCTGAAATATCAAAAAGTTTGGAGAGAATCATTCAGCAGCAGCCTGAAAGGATTAAATTGTTTTGAGCTGTAGAGGATCTCAGTGATCAATGACTTCCATGGTTAATGACTCAGGAACTTGAAAATGTGAATAATAATAATAATAATAATAATAATAATAATAATAATAAAAGGCTGCCTCTGAGTATATACAGAGGACTCCCCACCCCCGCCTACTGAATTACATAGTCATTCTTTATGAAAGGATTAGGATAAAGTCTTCTGCATCTGAAGCAGTTTTTCATAGCTTTAAGTTGAATATAGAAGAGTAATTAGAATAGCATTTCACTTACAAGAACAATCAACCATCTCATGTCTCTCTCTGCAAAGCATATTTCAAGAAATAACAGTGGTGATGATAATAATATCTCTTACATTATTGGCTTTTTCAATGCATAAAAAGAGGAAGCTTATACATTGCTTAACTGGACCAGTCAGATTCCAAGCAGATGATGGAAAGGAGCATAGGACTAGGCCTGGAATTGGGTCCTCACTTTCCCATTAAACTCACCAGTTGATATTGGGCCAATCACCATCTCTCGGTCTACTTCACATGGTTGTTTTGAGGCTCAATAGAAGAGAAAAATATTTGTGGTTTTGAGGTCCTTGGAAGAAAAGCAGAGTGCAGTGGTACTTAGGGTTAAGTACTTAATTGGTTCCGGAGGTCCGTTCTTAACCTGAAACTGTTCTTAACCTGAAGCACCACTTTAGCTAATGGGGCCTCCTGCTGCCACTGCGCTGCCGGAGCACAATTTCTGTTCTCATCCTGAAGCAAAGTTCTTAACCTGAAGCACTATTTCTGGGTTAGCAGAGTCTGTAACCTGAAGCGTCTGTAACCCGAGGTACCACTGTATGATGCAATAAATGGCATAAAAGGCATTGTCAATGACTGAGAGTAAATCTGGGCATGTCAGTCTGTGTTTGTGATACTTCCCCAGAATTTGCAGGGTGCTTAATATTTATTATTCAAAGCATGGTAAGTGTTGTAGTAGTTGTAACGGTGTTGTGTTCAATTATGCCAAAAGGAATTTTTTGTGTGTTAAAAACACACAACAACAACAACAACAACAACAACAACAACAACAACAACAACAACAACAACTTTGGCTGCCGTCCTAAATGCACCCCACTGAAAGCAGAAGGACTCAAATATACCGTATATTAAACATGTGTAGGATTTGTTTAAGGCATTTGACTTTAAAACAACAGCAGCAAACACATTTGCCTATCCGAAATTCTAATCTGTGTGATAAAATGTAATCTCTCTAAAATCCCCCCCCCCTTTTCTTAAATCCATGCCCACAGTTTGAAGATCCAAAGTACAAATGGAGGAGGCTATTTCAGGACTGTGGGGTTTTAGAAAGGGTGGCAAGTCGCACCCCTTCCCTTCTCGCTCCCCCCCCTCCCAGCCTCCACATATCCTCTTTTTTTTTGCTTCCCGGTTTAACTCTTCTAAACCCAACTGAAGCGAATGACACACAAGCGGAGTCGCTCCTTTGGTGTCCGCATTAATCAATCTGACACGTCCATTCATGCCGTGGCCACGGGAAGGGAGTGTTAATCGTTGGTTTTCTTTGACTCTTGAAGGGTGTAGCATTCTGCCATATGCTGGTATTTTCCAGATCTGGCTCTCTTGGGGCGAGGGAATTAGTCGACCCTTAGTCTTCTGGGTATATATGGCTGGCCTGTCTACCCGTTTCGGGAAGGGAGACAGATAGACAAATTAGATGCATGGGAGGAGGGGGAAAGAGGCTTTTAAAGGGGGGGGGAGCTGCTCCCATTCTGTTTATTGTAACGAAACGAGTTATAAGAAGTTCCCAGAAATGATACGGGGAGGGGGGAATCCCATGTCAGCCGCTTTCCTGCCTGGTTAGTAAATTTCTCAAAGAGAATTTCCTAGCCACCCTGAATGGTTCAGATGCCACAATTGGCAAAGAGATGGATTTTTCTTTATTTTTTTGTGTGTGTGGAGGCCTCGTAAGACCTTGCAATCTGGTGCATGTCTACTCAGAAGTTAGTTCGAATGGGTTACTGATATGCTTCCTTGAAATTCAGCCCCCGCTGAGTACAAGGGGACTTTCTGCTTCTTCTTGCAAAAACCGAAGCAGATTGTAGAAATAAGGCACGAGTCATTGAGGCACTATTAAGTCCCTTTGATTTCGGTTTCCATGCTCAGAACTAAGCCCACTGTGTTCAGCGGGACATGTTCCCCGGTCAGTGTGTGAGTGACTGGGCCTTCAAATAATTTATTATTATTATTATTATTATTATTATTATTATTATTATTATTATTATTTACATTTGTACACCGCCCTTCATCGGAAAAGCCTGAGGCGGTTCACAACAGAAAAAAATACAAAATGAGAATGCAGAATACATAGTAACACAGAAACTAACCAATAACCCCACCTCCCACAAACACAGTTTAAAGAGGAACGTTTTTGCCTGGTGCCTAAAGATGTATAATGAAGGCTCCGAAAGACCTTCGCTGGGGATAGCATTCCACAAATGGGGAGCCACCGCAGAAAAGTCTCCTCCACCCTCCGGACCTCTGCTGGAAGAGGAACATGAAGAAGGTCCACCAGAAAAGTGCTGGTTGCTTTTTTCAAATCTCAGAAATAAGGTCCCAAATATTAGCCCTTGACTTCTCCAATTGAACCCAAGAACCTGAAGAAGCCAGAGCGCAGAATAACTGGGGTTAGATGAAGACATCGTCTGCCTGCGTTTTTCTCCCTCCCTTGCCCTCTGCCTCCTTTTCCAGATTCCCCTCTAATCCCAGTTTTGATTATATCGGTATGAACATGCAAGATTATATGGGTGTGACCATGCAAAAGCGCCTCCTTCCACTCTGGCCTGGTTGGCGTTGTTGCTGTAGCTTCACTTTTAGCCAGGCACCTGTTACTTTTCTCTCTCTAAAGTTGGCGGCATGCATTTAAACGGGGGCGTCGTGGAGTGAGCCAGCAGCCCCGCTATACCTGAAAATGCAGACTGAATGAAGTTCGCGGACTCACGATTGATCTCTGGAAGAAAAGAACTTGAAGAAGGGAATAATACCGCGATGCCCAACCGAAGTCCCAGTTAAGTCGCAGCGCTTGAATTTAAGCCGACTTTGGTGTCGCTGAACGACACTGGCTGGACAAAACACTCTGAATTTCAGTCCGGAGTGAAACCGATTTAAGTCGTGCTAGCACCAAGGAGACTTTAATCGGTTTAAATCCAGACACTGCGCCCACGCAGTACATTCAAAGCGCCTTGTCCCTCTCTGGGAACTCTCGTTTAACTCTCACAGAGCTATAGTGTTCAGCACCCATAAGAACCACATTTCCCAAGATTCTTGGGCCAGAAGGAAGAGGAGAGAGATGTGTGTTTTAGATGTACTTTAAATGTGGATCGGGCTGACAGATGGCTGCAGCAATTCTTCACCTGAATATTTGGGGACGGGGAGGGTCACTTAAAGGAAAGGTGGATGAGTTCAGAAGCAAAAGGTTAGCTGCTAGACGGATGGCAGATAGCGGGACAAATTTAAGGAGTAAGTCGCCCGGCAAAAGCGACCTGATTTCAGAACTATCCGACGTGGGATGGGGGAAGTCTTACGCCCCACCCACTTCTGTACTCTTTGATCCGAGGCATCCTTTCATGGAAGTAAAAAAAAAGGCCTGTTGATTGAAAATGAATTAAATGAATTGAGCCTCTCCACCAAAAAAATCAGAAATCAAAGGAACGCCGCTTAGGGTCGCATCCTCTGCAGAGCATCATTCCACACGCAGTGATAACGTTTCCAAAGACATCCGAGGGGAGACTGGAGGAGCAGTCGCAGGAGGAACTCCCTACCGAAGTTGATGCTCTGAAGTGACCGAATTTCGGAATAAATCGTTTAAGAGAGCAAAAGGGAAAGTGCGACGCGTGGTGAGGGGGGCTTCTTGCCTCCCCCTTGCAAACTGCAACGGAAGAAATGCGCTTGTTGAACGTCCCCGTCCTCTCCATGGGCGTAGCCAAGAGGGGGAAGGGAGGGGCAGCTGCCCCCCAATCAATAATAATCAATAAAAATACGTAGCAAACTGAGGTTCTGCCCCCCTTTAACAAAAGGCCTGTCCCCGCTAACAAAAATCCTGGCTATGCCCATGCCGCTCGTACTGCCTGAGCGAGCCGGGGGGGGGGGGCGACGTGGGCTCGGTGCTCCCCCCCGGCTCCTTACCTCCGGCCCTCCCCCCTCCTCCCACCCCCGCTACTTCCCTCCCTCACCATCACCCGCCTTGTGGTATTGATCAGAGTTCTCGGACCGAGGCAAAATAAGCTCTCCCCCCGCCCCCGTCCCGTCGATCAGCCTCGCCTTCGCCGGGGAAAGAGTTAATGGTCCCTGCCGAGCCGGGCCGCTTGCTTCCACACACCACGAAGGTAAGTCACAACCAAGCCCGCGCGCCGCCTACGTTCAAACCAGGCGAGCGGGTTTTCCCTTGACAGACAGACGGGCAAGTCAACGCGACGGCAGCCGGCCTAGCAGGTGATCTGGTAGCAGAGAAGCAAGGGGCCGGTGAATAGGAGACAAATATTGGGGGGACCGGGGTCTCCTTCTCCTCCGCCGTTAGCTCCCTAAGGATTTCGGGTCCTCCTCCTCAATTCAGGACCCCCCCTCCCCGCCAGTTAAGTCTGAATTGCCAAAGGGAACGGGGTGCGTTTGGATGCGCTCGTTATCCCTTCCCCTGCCTTCAGGATCTGTCCCGGGTCATTTTTCCCCGGTGCGCCCAGGTGTGCACCTCGGAACCAAGCGCCGCCTCCAAGTGGAAGAGCGTTTCCGAGAAAACTTCGCCAGGAAACTGTCGAGAGAGCACTTTTTTTTTCCGCGAGAGAGAGAGATCCGCGCGGACCAACTCTCTCTCTCTCTCCCCTTCGACGGGCAAGTTGCTCCTCGGAGAGGAAGAGGAGCGAGAGCCAACGAAGCGCGCGTTCAGTTTGGGGATCCTCGTGAGCGATCGCGGCCGTCGAGAAAGGGGGAGCCGTGGCGGCCCCGTCCGCCCCCTCTCCTCTGCTTCTTCGACAGGCGAAGCCGGATGGCCGGCTTTTTCGGAAGAGGAGGGCGCAGGGTTTCCAAAAGGAAAGGTCCCGGAGAGATGGCTCTGAGTGCGCACGCGCCCCGTTTTTCGGGGGGGGGGCGGGCGGAGAGGGAAGGGAGAGAGGGAAACACCCCCCCTGGCCCAGTCCCCGCCCCTCGAAGGCCTGCGGCAGCGTGAATGGGAGACGGAAACGCGCTCTCTTTAATCAATGGGACGCGGGGGAGGGAGGAGGGGAGGAGCCGAGGGGGGCCGCCCATTCACTCGCCTGACACCCCGCCCCCTCCTCCTCCTCCTCCCCCGCCTCCTGCCCCCAGATACACACGCTGCCCATGCACCATATAGGCGAGCCTAATGCCTTCGCCAGCGCACAGGGAGCAGAGCCTGCGTCTCGGAGGCAGCTGGCACCCAGCGCTAGGGCGAGATACGGATATAAATACAGATACGGAGAAGACGCTTCCAATCTAAGGGCTTTGCGCCTGGATCGTCCGCCGTCGACACCGGCCGCGTTTTCAGCTTTTGTTTTGTTTTGTTTTCCCCCTCCTCCCTCCTCCCTCAGCCGCCTTCCGGCCCCCACAGGCTCCCTCTAAACTTCAGCGGAGCGGGGCGGGCGGGAGGAGCGAACGGGCAGAGGTGGAGCCGACGGGAACTTGCGGCAAGTTTGCAGCGAGATCGGGAGAAAGGAGCCGCTCCGGAGAGGAGCCGCTTGGCCGCCGCAAGAAGCGCGATCGCTGGCCGCCCGCCTTGACGCCGCCTGTCGTCTTCCTACTGCGCCCTCGACGGCTGCGAGGAGCTGGTCGTGGCGAGCGCAGGAGGGGTGCTGGCTTCTGAGCAGCCCGGAGGGGAAAATCCAGCCCGGGATCTCGAGGGGAAGGTCGTCAACCTGTTCCAGGAAGAGACCGGCGAGCGAGGATGACGGCCGGAGAGGAAGCGTCTCGCTCCCCGTCCACATAGGAAAGTTGACGGAGAGAGACGGGCGGGCACCGGACAGCCTGGCTGAGGGTCTCTGCGGGAAGCGGACAGCTCCCGTCCCCCTCTCTCTGGCAATCCAGATCGACTTTAGATTGGTGTATTGGACTCCAGAGAATAACACTCGTAACTAAGTTTTTTGGCCTGCTCGAACCGTCGGGTTTAAACTTTTCTCGGCGGCCAGTCATGCTGCCGGTGACGACAGTCCGGGGCTCCTTTGCTGTCCTCCAGTCGGCTGTCAAATGCCCCGATTCCCACCAAGAGTAAACGCCAGTCGGACTTGGGTGTTGCAGGGAGCGCTTTGCACCTACTCGAGCTAAGGAGCGGGCCATTGGAGGGCGGGGGGCGTCGGGGAACGGGACCCGAGGAGCAGGAGGAGAACCGACGGCGTGCCTAACCACCGCCAGTTATAGGCCGTGGCAGGGAGACCGCGGCGGGGTTTTGCCGGAGCACGTTTCGGGGTTCGGAGAGAGGGGGCAGGCACCCCCGAATTTGGGCGTCCGGAGCGCAGGAGCCACCATTGATTTCCTGCGGGTGGCTCGCAGCGACGGGCTGGGCGCTGCCGCCGCCGCTGCCGCCGCCGCTGCCGCCGCGGGCATGGCCAAGCCGGTGGACCACGTCAAGCGGCCCATGAACGCCTTCATGGTGTGGTCGCGGGCGCAGCGGCGCAAGATGGCTCAGGAGAACCCCAAGATGCACAACTCGGAGATCTCCAAGCGCCTGGGCGCCGAATGGAAGCTGCTGAGCGAGGCGGAGAAGCGGCCCTTCATCGACGAGGCCAAGCGCCTGAGGGCCATGCACATGAAGGAGCACCCCGATTACAAGTACCGGCCGCGGCGAAAGCCCAAGACGCTGCTCAAGAAGGACAAGTTCGCTTTCCCCGTCGTGCCCTACGGCTTGCCCGACGCCGCCGAGCATCACGCGCACCATCTCGGCCACCACCACCCGGCCCTCAAGGCGGGCGCCCTCCACGGCCACGAAGCCCTGCTGGCCAACCCGGAGAAGGCGGCCGCAGCCGCCGCAGCTGCGGCCGCGCGCGTCTTCTTCCCCCCGACGGCGGCCGCGGCTGCGGCGGCTGCTGCAGCGGCCGCTGCCGGCAGCCCTTACTCTCTGCTCGACCTGGGCTCCAAGATGGCAGCGGAAATCTCCTCGTCGGCGTCTGGAGGCTCGGGCGGAGGAGGCTCGGCGTCGGGGCTGCCCTACGCCTCATCGCTGGCTTACCCGACGGCTGGCGGCGCTTTCCACGCGGCGGCGGCGGCGGCTGCCGCGGCTGCGGCCAGCGGCGGCCACACTCACTCGCACCCGTCCCCGGGTAACCCGGGCTACATGATCCCCTGCAACTGCAGCGCCTGGCCCAGCCCGGGGCTCCAGCCCCCGCTGGCCTACATCCTCCTGCCGGGCATGGGCAAGCCCCAGCTGGACCCCTACCCCGCGGCCTATGCGGCGGCGCTATGACATCCTGCCCCCCACGTTGGACCCCTGTACAGAGGAAGCCTGTGGGGCGCCTGGGGGCTGGACTCCGACGCCGGACTCTAGCCGACGGGACCCTCTTCTTCCCAGCCCGATGCTGCTGTTGCCGCCGCCGCCGCGGTGCCCTCCAGCCATCTACTCTATGGGGCCGCCGACTGGGGTGTCCGGACGAGAACATTTCGCCTCTCCATCCGTCTTGTCGCCTCCCTCGCCGCCCGTCCATGTCTTCAACCTGTTGCCTTCCCTTCCCCACTCCAGAATCTGCTCGCGCTGCTCCTCTCCTCGGGTTTCCTCGACGGATTTGTTGGAGGGTGATGGGGGGAAAGAGAGAGGAGAGAGGTCGCGCGTCTCCCGGTGGAGACACTTCGGGTAGCCCGTTGCCTTTTCTCCTCGACGTCTCTTGGGATTGCCTTTTCCTTTTCTTTTCTTTTCTCTCTCCTTAACCTCTCCTCCCCCCAAATCCTACCCTTTCTCTCTCTCTCTCTCTCTCTCTCTCTCCACACCCCCGCTAAATCCTGCCCTGTCCACAGTAGGTCCAGAAAAACGGACCCAAAGCCATCAGCCATCAGCCTTGACTCCACGCTGAACCAAGTGGACGAGGCGCGCACAGCTAACCACCCCGCGAAATAAGCAGAGTTTGATACCTCGCTTTATGAGGAGGAGATCGGGTCACTAAAAGGAGAATCAGTATGCACTCTCGTTGTTGATTTCCTCCTAGCTCCCCTCCCTTCGCCCTTTCCCCTTTTAATGTATACAGCAAAGTTCCCCATGACAACTTTTGTAATTCTGGAGAAGGGACCTGTAAATGTCTACATGCGCGTGGGAGCTTTAGGTGTAAGACTGCTTCGCTGTATTATCTGAGTCACTTTCTTTAAAAAAATGAGATATAGATATATATATTGGCTGCGATCCTAAGCACACAGTACCTTGGTAATGGGTCTCGTTGCAATCAATGGGGCTTGTTTCCAAGCAAAACTGTGCAGGAGCTCGAGTGCCATAAATAGACAGCGCCAACCACAGCAAAACAACACCGAGGCGAATTGCAACAGACTGCGAAACTCCTTTTTGGGGGGTTTCGGAGTTCAAACTAAAAATAAAAATCAGACTTCTTGTCTGAGAGATAATTCTATACTTTCTGTGATGTTGGCGTATCCAAAACCGCTGTGTTTCGAGCGAAGACGTTTGAAATCCGCTCCCTTTCGGACACCTTCTTACGGCAAAACCTGGAGTGCTTCCATGCGATTTGGCCCGACTGGGGAGGTGGGGGAGGGAGAAAATATTCTTCTTATTATTCTTTTAAATAAAAGCATACAGGATTCAGTTGCAGGAAATGATTTTGGGGGGCGGGGGAAGTCATTCTGAGCAATCTCTTCCATCACGACCATTTTCGTTTACTTTTGTAATGTGTATATTTGGATTAATGTTTGTGAATCAAGTTGGCTAACCTGTATTTAGTTTCCTTTCCTTTTGTTTTTCGCTTTCTGTAATATAAGGTTTTTGGAGGGGGGGTAAGTTTTTAAGTATTGGTTTTAACATTTGACGTGTATAAATGAGTTTGCTGGTGTGTTCTAATTTAAAATTAGACGTCTAAGCTATATCTGTACATTTAGAATCCGACTTACCACTCTGTTCATTTTGGAACAATGAGTTTAAATAAAAGCCTGAAGCAGGGGAAAGAGAAAATACTCTGTTTCTTGTTGAGTTACTTACAAGATTTTAATCTCAATTGCCCTTACCTGCCTAGGCCAGGTGAAGTGTAAGGTATCCTCTAAAGACTTTCTTTGTTTCGCTTTTGAATAGATTGACTAGGAAATCTAAATCAGACCATTGTAAGGTAGAACTAAACCCTGATTTATCACATTTGAAATCGTGAATAGGAAAGTAGGGTCCCCCCCTTTTTTAAAAAAATCCAAGTAGCTCTATTATGTGGGGGATGGGTGGGTGAAGAAAAAGAAACAGCATTCATTTGTTGGTTGGATAAGACACACAGGGAACCCTGAACCGGTTTCCGTGTAGTGTTTTCAGAGTAGAAAGTTGTTTGCCTGCTCTGTCTTCCCACCACAAAGAGTTTCTCTGCTTCAAATCTGTGCAATTTGCTAAAAGTATCCTTGGGATATTTCTTATATTGCACACCTTGAGGTCGTCACCTGGCGCTCAGGACATGCCGTCCGGGCCTGTTTGTTTTCAGTCTGAAGCAAATAATTAAAAGCAGAGCGAATGGGGAGCCACCCCGGTTAAATAACCTTTTTTAAGGACCATTGATTTCAGCGGCCAACGTTTGCATGCCGCCCTGTTAAAAATCAGCGGGCACTTACTTTGACGCTGCACCCCTAAAAAAAACCCCTTAAAAATTTCATCCAGGTAAGCACATATCAGGTCGGTGTGCCCAGCTGCAATTCTTGGCAACCTGGACTTGGAAGTGTTTCTCGCTCCGGTTACTTTCGAGAATCCATCCTCAGGGCTGGGGTGGCACTCGGTTTCCATTGAGCCGGTTTCTTAATTTGTTGAGGAGAGAAAGGAGGATGGAGAAAGGCTCATTGAGCAAGCCTAAAAGGGAGGGGGGCTACCACTTCACCCAACGGAAGGGGAATCAGCTAGAAATAAAGCCCCCTTCAATCAATTTCAGCTTCCAAATCTATTTTATTAGCTCGGAGGAGTTAGCTCCCTGTTCCAAGGCTGGGCCCAACGTTTGCTTAGGAAGGGATTTCTTCTTGCAACTCCCCTCCTCGCTGGACGAAATTGAGTTTCCTTCTGCAACACCCCCTCCTCGCTGGACGAAATCTCCAGCGCCATTCTTGGCACGGTTGCTTGGAGGCAAGTCCCGCGGAAAAAGCAAGCGGGTCTCTTGCTCCCAAGCAAATGGGCACCGGCGTGCACACGTGCGATTGCTTCCCAAGCGCGTCTTTGACTCGGAAAGAGCTTGAGTGGGACAATCTCAGCCGAGTATGCAGAGGACTGGAGCCTTAGTTTTTCGAAATGAAATGTGTGTGTGTGTGTGCATGGGTCGGTGGGATTCTGCGTGGAAGGTGGGAAACACGTCCGAGGAAGGATGTCTTTCCTGACCTGGCACTGCTCATTAAAGCGATCTTCCTTTGTCGCCACTCCAGCTGTCCCCCCACCCCCCATAAGTGAATTCATATGGTTAGGAGCGATTATGCAAAACTAACTCGGACTGTCCAGGGGTAATTAGCCCTGACACGGTTAATTAAATCCCTTTCAGGGCTCGCCATCCTCCACCCCCCTCCTTTTGTAGCAGCCCATCATTGCTTCACATGGAACTTCCTGCTGCTCTCTAGAAATCCCAGCCCTAAATCTTCCCTGACCCCTTCTCTGTTCTGTGGACTCTCCTTGGACTCGAGGACCCGGGAGGCACCGCTGGCTTCTTCTTAGGCGCCGTAGGGCCTTATTTGTTAACTCCTAAGGCCCGTCGAGGGGCTGTTCACCAACGGAGAGCTTATAACGGGTGGCTCCCCCTCCTCTCCACCCCAGAAACCCCTTTGCAATGCACGTGGAAATGGCGCTTCTCGTCCGCCTTGGACAAGAACGCAGAACGAGGGGGCAGAAATAGCTCCAGATTAATCAACCTGCCCCAAGATTAATCAATCTTGTCCACTTTTACTGAGATGTAAATCGATTGGCAGGACTGACCGAAGCCCTAAAGGATCCTCCATCCTCTAGTAATAGTATGTGATCTTGTGTATGCAACCGTGGTAAACTTTCGACCAACTTTGCCGCCTGAAGCGTCTTAGAAAGGAATAAACAGAAGGGTGAATCGTTTGTTTTCCCCAATAAGCGGGATTGTGCGTGGAAATGAGTCCCACCAACAATTAGTAAGGCAGCCTTACTGCTAAGTAAATGGTTTTAGTTTTAATTTCTTCGCATTCCGCTCGGGACAGGGACCCTGGCCGTCAACCGTTTTTTTGCCCAAGGATGAGTGGCTTTTGCAAGATCAGAATTTCCCCTTGCAAAGTTCAAACGTGCAAAACGTTTCAAAAGAGGAAGCGAACTGGCCCAGGGCTGGCGCAGAGATCAAGCTCTGGTCCTGTTCTTCACCCAAGGGCGGGGGTGATCCCAGCCACCACCGCCTAGTAATTAATTTGCAACGACGTTGTCCACGGTCTCCAAGTATTTGAATAAGTACTTGAAGCAACCATCTCTTAATTGCAGTCTGGGTCAAACAGAGACCGATGAAAGTATGGAATGGCGGTGTGTACGTGTTTTTAAAAATGGGCAACTTGTTTCCTAATGGCCCAGTCCCTTTCCTTACTCCCGTACCTCCCGCCCCGCGCCGTGGAAGGGAACCCAGATTTCTCCCTTGCAGGTCACTTCCGAAGGAGGCCGAAGATTCCTGGAAAGAATGCAGAGGAGGCGAAGATTCCATCAGAGAACGACAAGAGCGCCAACATTCCACCAGAGAACACCGGAAAGCTCAGGATTCCACCAGGGTCCCTTCGACGACAGGGGTTAGAGACGGAGCGGCGGGCGGCGCGACCGTCGGGGAAGACACCACTTCAGACCTGGAGATCTGGAGCCCCCCCAGATGGGACGGAGGAGGCAACGGCCTCTTGGAGGGGGACCCGGGACGGCGCGCAGCACTTTTGCCCGGAATGCGGACGACACCGCCCGGCCCCCCGAGCACCAGTCGCCCCCCCCGGGCCACTCACTGCTTTAGAAACTTTCCTAATCTCCCCCTCGCCCCTATCCACCCCCCCACCCGGCCCTTCCCTTTCTCTCCTCCCTCCCGGTATCCCTCAAAGGTCACCACTTCCCTTTTCAAAGACTGATATTATTAATTCGCGGACAATTTCCCTCTCCTCCGCAAGCTCCTTTTCCTCTTTCCCCCCTCTTATTCCCCCCACCCCCTCTCTCTCACACACAAGGGAAATGGGGGCAGGGAGAGAAGGGACCAAATCGAGAAACGCTCTCTTTCTCTCCCCCCCCCCTCCTTCCCTTTCTCCTCTTTTTTTTTGTTCTGCAGTGGGAGCGTTTAGACTGTCGAGGGGTTTTTTTGTGCCAGAACAAAACCAGGGGTTGGGAGGTTCTGTGAGGGTGTTGTTTGTTGAAGTGGAGCTAAGAGAAAGCGGCGGCTTTCTCCTCTTTGTGAAGAAACCAATCAGTGGTATTTGGAAAACTGTTAGCATTGTGCATTTCTTCTGTGCCCATTGTAAAGCAGTTCTTTTCACAAGGCTTCTTCTTCTTCTCCTCTTCTTTTCTTTCTTTTTCTTCTTCTCGGGCTTTTTTTCTTCTCTCTCTCTCTCTCTTTTTTTAGCCGATCCAGCTGGCCAGACTGAATAGCGGTGCAATTGTGTACACGCTTTGTCCCTCCGGCCCTTCAAGTAGCCCCTTTTGAATAGACTAAGTTGACACTGCATGACAGAGAAACAACATAATAAAAAATACATGAGCCCCTGAATGGGAACAGGCGCATAAATAAATAAAATGGGTGACCAAAACTGGATAAACTGAATGACAAAACGGTGAAAGGGGAACAAAAAGATATTTAACACGCTAGATTAGCATTAGAATGCCATCGACAAGACTGAACAATTGATGAATAGGGTTACCGGCGAAGAAAGAAAGAAACTAAATGCCCTTTGAATAGATTTTTTTTTTTTTGCGTGTGTGTGTGTGTGTGTGTGTCGAGGGCACTGAATAGAATATGCTTCTTGCAAGACTGAATGAGAAAAGGTAAAAATGAAGCTATGCAAATTGGGGGAGAAGATGGGCGTGCGTGTGTATACGCGGTTATGCATATAGACATGCACACGCATATAAGCACATATGCATGCGCGCGGGTATATGTTTGAGAGATGCGCATCTACGCATGCATACGCATATCCTTGCACGCGCACACACTGCACTGGCAGATGCTTACAGCAAGCCGAATTACTGAATATAGATAGCCATATGCGGGGCATAATACAAACATACATCCTAGCTGGGGATATGTACGCACATCTATGCATATTTATTTATATATCACACGCACTTTATTTTTAATTGAATGGGTTTTTTCCCAGCTTTGCGTGTGTGAGAGAGAGGTAGAGGGAGAGAGAGAGAGACCCTTGCAATTTAGGATTTATAAGGTATCGCAGCAATATCCCCGCTTCTTTGCATAGTCTTGGAACTGGAATCAAATAACTGGACTGATCGTAGCCATTTCCCGAGGCCTAACTCTTTGACGAAGGAGCGGATCTCCACGCACCCATCACTAATCTTACCCAGCCAGGTTAAGTTCCCGCGAACTGACCTCAAATCCCGCCCGGTCCTGAAATTCAGCGAGCGAACCCTGGAGGTTGCTGCTGCTGCCTGCGCGCAAATCACATCTTATTAGCTCTCTGGTTCTCTAGTTATTTATTTCGTTTTTTCGAAGTGCCGCGTTTGTGGGAAGGATGGCAAGCCCCCGTTTGGGAATGTGAAGTGGTGAAGAACTTTTCGGGAGATGTAGCTAAGGAGAATTAGGACAGAACCCCGAAAAGTTTGCAGAGAGTTTTTGCAGTCTTTTTGTGGGGTGCTGAGGAACAAAACACTGCAGCCTGTGACCTATCTTGCTCTCGGCTAGAAACTGTAGGCACACATACAGGAGCGGAAAAGCCTTTCCGCCGCCTTCTGTGGTCCATAGAAATGACGAGAAAACGTCCTTCGAGCATCGTTCCTCTCTTGGCTCTCTTTGTGGTCTGAGCAATATATGGCTGACCCGCGTCTGGATAATGCGTGTGGAGGGCGTGCTTTCTCGAGTTGGTGCGTGCTTGCTGGAAGAGGGTC
This sequence comes from Podarcis filfolensis, assembly GCF_964270895.1. Taxonomy (NCBI): domain Eukaryota; kingdom Metazoa; phylum Chordata; class Lepidosauria; order Squamata; family Lacertidae; genus Podarcis; species Podarcis filfolensis. The sequence continues at coordinate 11,640,658 of NC_139607.1, forward strand.
GGGAACTGGGTCTTAGGGCCTTTCCGCTCCCTCCGATGCTTCCCCCAGTTCTGCTCCCTCCTGAGGAACCAGATACTATTTGTTTCTTGTTAAAAATAAAAAGAGCTGTTTCCTTCTTTATAGCCCCCGTAAAGCTGAAGTTTAGCTAAATGTTTCTCGACGTGTCTCCTCGAGAGCCTGCTGTTCGCAGCCGCTTTCTGACGTTTTGAAAACCCGCCTAGTTTCCAGCATATAAGAGCGCACCTTTTCTCATGCGAACAGGTGCGTGATGCGCGCGTTGCCTGGAGCGAGCGGGAACGACCCCTTTTCAAGGGGCGAGAGTCTGTTTCGATTTTGCACCGCTGTTGCAGGCGAGGGCCGCTCCTGCCTTGAACCTGGATGTGCCGCGTTTCTCTGGGGGAGAAGACCCCTCTTTGTGGCTTCTAAACAGGGTGGGCGGGGGGAGGAAAGTGAAGTAGAAACGTAGTCTGATTCAGTCGCACTGAATCCCAATAAACCGAAGTGGAATCGGATTGCAACAGGCATCCATTCCCCAGCCCACCCGCAATAAGTTAATTCGGTGAAAGACGATCACAGGTCGGAGTACGTTTTCTGCACTTAAATCCCCCCCCCCGGCGGTATGCTTTAAACCTTCGTGAAGTATAATGTCATATCATAGACGCACATACGTGTAATTCCATAAGGATTCCTTTTTATTTTTCTTCTCATTTCGTCCTTTGAAAGAACACGCCCCCCCATTCATTGAAACTTTCGCATCCACAGACCCAGGGAATTTGCCGGTTGCCTCTGAATACAAGGTTATCCTCTATCACGCGCGCGCACACCGAAAGTGACACTTGTTTGAGAAAATTGACGTCGAGGGTGCCACGTACAAACACAGTCGCTTCGCTCCTCGGAGTTTCCTCCTCGCGCCTGGCTCTTTCTTTCTTTCCATTTGGAAAAGAGGAGAGCCCAGGGTTGTCAGGGAGCCTTTGAAGAATCCCTAACAACAGCCTGAGTTAGCTGTGGGCACAGCAATGTACATAATTTCTTTCCGCCCGCTCACCCCCCCCGTCGGAAGCCCGGAGGATGCAAGTTGGCTTTCGCTGGTTTCAGAAATAAAAAGTGTGCTTCCTGATCTCGATTTGCTTTCCTTCCAGCCGCACCCCCCAGCTCACCTCGCCAGTCCTGAGACTTCTTAGGTGAGTGAAAGGAATGAAGCAGTCATTGTAAACACCTCGTTGCTTTTTCTGAATGTGCTTATTATCATATTAGCAGAGGAGTAAGGACACATGGCGCATTACTCATCCAGCGCCTCTAGGCAAAGAATTCTCCTATTGAGATCAACCAGTATAACCAGATTTCTTATGGGAAATTACAGAAGGCAGCTTTAAACGCTTCTCCCGGAAAGAGATTGCCAGTCCCCTTTCTCCTCTCTCCTCTCCCCCCCCCCCCCGCCGCATCAGCTACAAGCAAAAAAAGTAATTAGCTATTTACAGCTCAAGACTTGGAATTCAGCAAAGAGAAGAAGTGGGAGAGAGAGATGGAAATCACTTGGAGCACTCCAGAGGAGAGGGGCGAGGAGTGGCGCGCTGTGATTGGGATCCTGGCCACACTCAATGGAGAACAAGTCCTGTAGAACTCAGTGGAACTTGCTCTGGTGTAAACACACAAAGGGTCATGCTGTGCATATTGCTATGGATGGCATAACATACAGGAATTAAAAAAAAAATATGTCAGGAAAGTGATAGGAATAATGTTGGCCTTTTGAAAAGGTGTGATCAAAGGAGCAGGAGGAGATCTCTGTCCTCTTAGCACCTCCTAAATCCCTAAATTCCTTCATAGATTCCCCCCTCCCATGGGCATAAGAGAGACTTACATGTGTAGATCATAGATTACGTCCTGGTTCACACATGCATGCATATTACTTGATTACTCTGCAGTTGATTACTGTATAATTTGGGCTGGGTCACACCCACATTATTTGTAATTTGATGAATGTGAAATTTACAGCCTGTCAGTGTGTAATTGGGCCACCACAGATATAATGGTACAGATAGCACCTCGCACCACCTCAAATGCAAAAGCCGACTTTCCAAAGGAGCCAGGTCACATGTTTAGCTGCCGGTCATGGATGAGGCAGTCCTTGATGCTGACTGCATCAAAAACACTGGTGTTTCTGTCTTGTTTTATAGGCAATGGGAAGCTACATTAAAGTTCCATCTCTGTATCTGTAATGGCCCATTCGCACCTGCAAGTTATCATGATGCTAAGTGACTGGCAGGTATGTATCAAGGTGACCTGTAAACTGCATACATATTGTTTCCCATAAAATGGATGCTAATTGCTTCTGCAAATGTTGGGAAGCTGCAATGGGTTCTGGCCTCTCGGTTGCACACAGGTTTCCTACATGCTATAGCCTCCATGCCATAATCATAAACTTATTGCAATATCTCCATGTAGGAGTTCAGTATCATCAGCTTTCCACATACTGCATTGCCATCTCTTTCTCTCCTTTTAATACTTATCATGAAGGGAGAAACATCTCAAAACAATTATAGTACATCATTATGGTGTCTATATAGTAGAAAAATCATTACAGTACTCCTCCAGAGGAGACCAAACTTAAGATGCACACACACACACTATACAATTAAAGCAAATTCAAAGCACATTTCCCCCTCAAAAATTATGGGAGCTGCAATTCTCAGCAGCCCTTGACAAACTGTAGTGCCCAGAGTTTTTGGAGGGGTAGGGTGGGGGAATGTGTTTCAGATGTGCTTTAAAGGTATCCAGTGGTACCTCGGGTTACATACGCTTCAGGTTACATACGCTTCAGGTTACAGACTCCGCTAACCCAGAAATAGTACCTCGGGTTAAGAGGTTTGCTTCAGGATGAGAACAGAAATTGTGCTCCAGCAGCGCGGCAGCAGCAGGAGGCCCCATTAGCTAAAGTGGTGCTTCAGGTTAAGAACAGTTTCAGGTTAAGTATGGACCTCCGGAACGAATTAAGTACTTAACCCGAGGTACCACTGTAATGTGTATGGTGCCTTGGAAATAAAGGTGATAATAATCAAATAATGATAATGCAAGAGTGTGTGTTTTTCAGTGTGTGACCAGAAAGCCATGGTTTACTTTTTTCCAACACTGTGCCCCATTTTCCAGTCCATTTATGTTGTTCCATGGAATTTAATGGGAGCCTGTTTGCAAAAATCGAGCCTGTTCCCAGCTCTGCATAGCTCCATCCCAAGTTCTGCTTCTTGGTCTTCCTGGACTGTGGTGGAATCTTCATATCCAGGTCTTGTATGTTGAGGTTATCTTAAGACCCATCAGGTTTAATGAGGGTGGGTGGGTGGGAATAAAGCATGCCATCCCTTTTATCTATCCACAATTACTACCCCTAATCAAGACTGTCCCATCCCAATCCTGAAACGCACAGCATTAGAAACAAACTATCACCTTTACCTTTTTATCACAGTGCATCTGACTCTGCAGGAGTGATGGCTTAGTGGTGGAACAGAAGGTAGGTTAGAATCTGCTGATAGAAGGAATTATGAAAAGAAAATCTCTGGTAGATCTCTGGGTAATTTGCAGCACATCAGCAAGTGCTTCTGTTCTGATTCTCAACTATTTTACATTGCCAATCACACCACGACTTTTCCTATCTACATTCCACTACTGAAATGCAAAAGGTAATGAGGAGTGGGATGTGTTTGAAAGGACTGTGAGCTCCATTCAGTTTTGGTACTGAAAAGAATGTCCTAGGCTTAGCATCTGCTCAGAGGCACACTATTCTATAACTCTGATTTTAGATGTGACTCTGTTTGGTAGAAGATCTTGGGGTTCTAGCAAAACACCAAGTCGATCTGGCAAGTCTGCCCACCTCTGTGGTATGCTGCACGGCTTGGCTGCAGGAGGTCCATATGGGGAGGTCCATTCATGATATCGCCCGTTTAAAAGGGTCTTGGGTAGCATCGCTGGGTAAAGACCTCTGCCTGGAGATCCTGGTCAGCAGGTGCTACCCAGAGCAGGCAGCACATTGGACCAGTGGCGCAAGACAGCTTTGTGTGTTAGAAAGGTTGGAGGACGTTTCTATGTTAATAGGATTCTCTATATCAGTGTTTTTCAACCACTGTTCCGCGGCACACTAGTGTGCCGCGAGATGTTGCCTGGTGTGCCGTGGGAAAAATTGAAAAATTCGAAAGATTTTTTTTAAAAAAGTCAAATTTTCGCCCACTAGGCGGGCGCCGGACTGTGTCCACCCTATTTTCCATCCGTCCTGGGTGGGGATCAGATCGGATGGGATCGGATGAGAGTGGACAGGCGGTCCGCTCTCATCCGATTCCCCATAGAGAGCAGTGGGGCTCTGACATCTCCCTCTCCGCACACAGTGCAGAGACGGAGCTGTCATCCGCCGGCTCAGCGGGGATCAGCGGATCGATCCTCGCTGACCAGAGAACGGTCCGCAACGTTTTTGTTTGCCATTAAAGAAAAAAATATTAAACATTTTCTAATGGTGGTGTGCCTCGTGATTTTTTTCATGAAACAAGTGTGCCTTTGCCCAAAAACGGTTGAAAAACACTGCTCTATATACTAACCAACAATTGCACCCTCCTCTCCCAATGCAGTAAACAACTGAAAAGGAGATTATAGCCTCAACACAGCGTAGAGTTGGGTGCCCTTAAGCCTATTGAAATCAAAGGATTCTAAGTGTATGTAATTCTGTATTGGATTGTGGCCTGCATATTCTGCACCTCCTTCCAAAAAGTCTCTTGTTATGCTAGCTGGCTGCATGATAAACGTGACTGAAATGTTTTGTCCCTTCCTGTAAGTTCCTGCCCATGTACATTCACCCCGGGAAGCAATCCCCCGTGAGCCAGAGAAGACAACTGAGAAGGAGTGAGAAGAAAAGGAAATGAAGCCGGAAAATTTGTCCACCTTTCCCCAGTTCCCGCCTGCTTTTGGTTGGTACCAGGACTGTATAGAGTCCCCCTGTAAGCAAGTCCCCTCATTGCTGTTTTCTCTCATGTTTATCAAATGCATAATAGGTAAAGTAAGCTTTATAATGGGCTTGACTCTTTCCCACCCCCTTCAGTGGAGGTTTCCACCTGCTGGGGAGAGCTTTGGGCTCCAGCGATAACAAGATAAAAGGGACAGAGCTGGCATCTGGCTGCTGATTGGACGACAGGCCATCCTGTTTGTTCTGTATGACCAAACAGCTTTTGGAAAAAGTGAAACAACAGCAGAAGCAGCATTTGAACCCTCCTATCAGTTTTGCACATTCGCAACATCAGAAACAACCAGGAAAGCCCGGCTCTCTATATCTTTCAACAACAACAACAACAATAACACAGGGTCAGTAGAAGATTGTAGGGAAGAGGAGAACATAGACAGAAGTGCTAGCTCTTAAAGGAATTTTCAGGAGTGCCAGTGATTTTTGATCAAGCTATTCCCTTGGAAATGTTCCTACATGCTCTCTTGAATTGAAATTTCCTTTGGCTGCCAGTAATGAAATGTGAGAAATTACGATCAATTACTAGGCAAGGGGAATGCAAGGGAAACTTTGGGAGGGGAGGAAAAGAAGACGGGGGAGAGCCAAGTAACTGTCAGGTTACATAATCCAGTATTCCTTCATGCTTCCAACTAAGTAAACCCATGAAAATTGTGGCAGTTTTCTCACTGAACCAGGTATATGCAAGATCAGATTTTTAGATTCTATGTTAATTTGTCTAGAACAAATGTTAAACTCCATTCTCTGGTTTGGTCTTGACAACTAATACAATTAATAAGAAATATAGGTAAAGGTAAAGGGACCCCTGACAGTTAAATCCAGTCGCAAATGACTCTGGGGTTGCAGCGCTCATCTCGCTTTACAGGCCAGTGGCGTAGCGTGGGTTGTCAGCACCCGGGGCAAGGCAAGTAATTTGCGCCCCCTAACCCATGGATTTGCCCTAACCCCAGATGTTGCGCCCGGTGCGGCCGGCCCCCCCTGCACCCCCCACGCTACGCCACTGTTACAGGCCGAGGGAGCCGACGTTTGTCTGCTTCTGCAGCCAGTTTTTCCGGGTCGTGTGGCCAGCATGACTAAACCGCTTCTGGCGCAACGGAACACCATGACGGAAACCAGAGCGCACAGTGGTACCGCCGCAGTGGTACCTATTTATCTACTTGCACTGCGTGCTTTCGAACTGCTAGGTTGGCAGGAGAATAAGAAATATAGAGAAAATTAAACAAACCACCCTGTTGTGTGTTTTTTGCACATAACTCACTACAGATTAGCTACAGCTTAAAACAGCTTTAATTACCATTTTGTTCAGAGTAGCTAAAGAATTGCAAAAGGTTGGGTATTTCCTGAACTTATCCAGTGCATATTTGTGGGACTCTTCTCTTAATCCCCCGTTGAGCTCATAGTCACTATAACTGATTAGAATGACTGGTCTATACGTTAAGACTTAAAGTTTAAGTGCCCCTCGGAGGACTGAAAAAATCATATTTATTTTATCATTTCTAACCTACTTCTCAGAAAAAAATAAAAATAAAAATGAATCTTCAGGGAAAACGACTTCATACAATCACATGAATCACATGCCTTGGGAGCATTGTACACACTATGACTTACTTCTGAGTAACATGCAGAGAACTGGGACACACATGTCCAAGGTGCACAACTAGTTTCTTCTTCCATACTTTCCCGAAGTCTAGTGGATGAGAGTTGAACTATGACCAGTCATCATGTCCCTTTTAAGGGCAGAAAGGCAACACATAAATTCAAAGATTAGGAACTCCGGTTAGCATTTGGATGTATACAAACTTTGTCAGATGCCTTTGTCAAATTTGTTTATAGTAGTGTTGGTGGACTAGGTTTTTTTAAAAAATAGTGATGGTGGTAATGAAACCACGACAATATGACATTTTTTTGATGTGGTAACTGGTCTTATGAATGCTACAATACGTTTACACAAATTGAGACAGTGATAAACCGCTTGGTTGGAACTTACTCCTAGAACATGGTCCTCCGGAAGGTCTACCTGTTATTATTTAGGTATCAGGAAAAGACCATTTTATCTTCTCAACCTTTTAAATTATTTTTGTCTTGATCTGTGCTGGGTTATTTCTTATGCTGTCTTTAATTGGCCATTTTTAATATACGATGTTTTAATTGCTATTTTATTATGATCAAAATATCTTAAATAATAAATTATGCCAAGGATATAGACTTGGGCGTCCAAAGTTTGTGGGGATTTTCACAGCCTCAAACCAATTAGATCCTTGTCTGAGTCCCACCAGCTGCAGTGTCTGTGGCAACCTGGTTGTCCAACTCCCTTGTAATGAGGCTACCCTGGTGCTCATTTTATTAGCTTTTAGGCACCAGGGTACAACATTTTTATTCTTCCAGGCATTTGTACTTCAAAACAATGGAATTGGGTTTTTTGTTTTGATGTTTTAGTTTGCGTATTGTGCTGTTAGTGTTCTTTTTGACAAATATTTCTCAGTGGTTGCTTGCACATTCCATTGCTTTGTTTTAAATCACATTGTGAACTGCACAGGGATAAATATTATGATGGGCATTATCTAAATACATGGGCTGAGCAATCCTGTGGTTGAGAATTCACAAGCCCAAATGTATGCCTTTGTAGCAAAACAACCCCAAACCACCCCCAGCTTGGGAGGGGAGGGGTGAAAACAAGAGAAAGGAAGAGGTGGCAGTGGCGTAGCGTCGGTTGTCAGCACCTGGGGCAAGGCAAGTAATTTGCGCCCCCTAACCCGTGGATTTGCGCCCCCTAACCCGTGGATTTGCGCCCCCTAACCCATGGATTTGCCCTAACCCCAGATGTTGCGCCCGGTGCGGCCCGCCCCCCCTGCACCCCCCACGCTACGCCACTGAGAGGTGGACTTCCCACAGCCTGACTTGGAATTGGATCGGCACTTACAAGTGTACCTGGAGAATGTTATGTATATCTGTATGCACACAGATACAAACACAATATTCTGTAAAGGTTTTTAATCGGGTCATTTTAATTTTTTTACACATGCACGATTGCTCTCTGGAACACTCTAAGAATCTGCATGTATTCCAGAAAGCAACCATGCATGTGCAAAAAAAAAATATATAAAAAAGGGAAAAGGTGGGGAGAAGAATGTTGATTGGGAATTTAGGGGGTGAGACAGTAATTCCTACAGGTAGGTAGCCGTGTTGGTCTGCCGTAGTCGAAACAAAATAAAGAAATTCATTCCAGTAGCACCTTAGAGACCAACTAAGTTTGTTATTGGTATGAGTTTTCGTGTGCATGCACACTTCTTCAGACACACTTCCTACAGTTATGGCGGATAGACACTGATAAATTCAACTCTCCACTCTCAAAACAAAAACATCCGGTAGCAAGGTTTTAACTCTGAAGTGGGGTTGGGGTGGGGCAGTGATAACAAAAAATTAAAAATTAAAAAAATTATTTTTTTTTAAAAAAAACCCTTCAGGAAACAGTTTTTGAGAATTGACTCAGATATGTTCCACGAGAAACAACAGGATGCTTGGTCAGGCTGTGTGTTTCACAACAATCAGCAAGAATAAGGGTTTAATGTTAATTAACTTCTGTACATGTACTTACAAGGCACCTAGTTTTGAGCGGCAAATCTGCCGAAACATGACTAAGCATGGTCAGAATCTTCTTTAACTGTTCTCAAGGAAATCACACTAAATTCAGAGTGGGACCAGTTTATATTTAGAACCAAGCAGTTACAAACTTTGGAACCTTGATCTGCAGAACTGCTGTACCCTTTGGCAAATATTTAAGCCCTCACAGTTAGCGTTGTCAACATAAATTGATGTATTCAAGAGAAACATACTGCAGGTTGTTCCTAAATGTGGATTTCTAGACCAAGATTCCCATAAAATAGATAGCTGGAAACAAGCAAATATTGAGGGCATGTTGTAAAGCTAAGTGCATACATATTCTTTTCCAATTATGAAGCATCACAGAGTACAGTCTCCAATATGCCTCATATCTACTGATAGCTCCTGTATTTTTGCTTTTTAAGGCAACATGTAATTAAAAAACTGAGTGCAGTACCTGGATCAATTTATTTTACTGACTTCTTTACAAATTTATTTTGTCCTGCAGAATTCATGTAAACTTGGGAGTTTTGAAATAAAACTTATCCCTATATTTGAGTATTTTGAAAAGAGAAAGGGGGGGGGATCCACACAGGAGTGGAGTCAATTTTTCTTCCTTTACTCTCTATTCCTTTTCAAAAATTCCCCTTTCTTAAAGCTCCTTTTAAAATGCAAAGATAAAATATTATATTCACATTTCCTGGATTACTTTGAAGCAATGTGTGTCTTCTTGTGTTTGGTCACACCAAAATTGCACCAACTCTTGAGCTCATCTCATCACAAAATATATTGTAATAGTACCCATAATATTAACCAGAAATAACAATAAGCTATCAGCATCCGATGCAATTTGGACAATACAAGTCTCTAACCAACACTGGATATCTCAAGAGGTCTATACCCCCTCACCCCTCATCAAATAACACATTCAGTTTTGCAATGAATCTACATAAATGTATTTAGGTTCTGGTAGCAGGATATTGGTCCAAGCAATTTCTGGCATGAATTTGCGGCAGCTAGATTTCAGTATGGAACCACGCACCGAAGGCAAGCAAGATGGGATTCAAACACAGGGTCTGAAAATTGCAAACAGATCACTTCATTAGCAGACTGGAGAGAGGAATTTCAATTGGCAATTCCACTCTAAAGTGGGGAATTCTAGTTCCTGAATCCATATCTGGTTATGTTCAGGTTACAAGTCTCATGTAAATCTCTCAACTGGTTTCTTTGACCACCACATACAAGAAATAGATGCCACACTAACTCTTCAGACAGTTGAGCACTAACTCTTCAGACAGTTGTTGACTGGACAGTTGTTGCTTGACCACATTATGTACCTACTTTGCTGTGACTTCTCTAGGACAACATATATATAATTTCAGAACTGAGGTGGAGGTAACAGAAAAGAGTTTAAAGCCTTTGTAATTGCTTGTTATGAAAATAAGCGCTCTGTGAATCCTCTTAATATAAGTGGGGCCAAATAGAGACCATGTTCTCAGTGCTTCAATATATAATGACTTTGGTTTTCTGGTAATAAAAGCAGAGGCACTATTGTCTATGGAAAAGGGATGCATTTATTTTAAATAAAGTAGGATTGTCAACACTCCTATGAAAATTCAGGAGGCAAGACTATTCCTGGCATGCAAGTGATGGGAATCACTTTACCTGCATAATTGCTGTTTTGCCAGGTTGTCGTAGCAAGGCCCCAAAAGCAAACATACAAACTGACATCTAGCACTAAGCAATATAGAAGACCTGCATGTAAAAGAAGCTGATAGAAGGATAACATTTGTTTCACTGATATGACAAGTTTATTCACAGAATATCAAGGACTGTAGCCATGAGCTGAAATTTAACAGATGTGGTGTTGAGAATCAAGGATGCACCCTATGGGCCAACTGGGTTAACTGCCTTTTCTTAAACATGTAATCCAATGCTCAAAGCTTCTACAGCAGATGTCTGGCAAACATTTTCCTGAAATCTTGTATCAGTCTTCCGAGGTGTTTTATTTCATTGCTAAATTGCTCTTAACCTCTAGGATGTTTTTGTTTGTGGTAATGACAATGATCCACTATTATCCTCATACATTCTCCTCTTAATCATTTTCAAGCTGCCATAATATTGAGGATGCTTAGCCAGTACTGACTATAATAGCTTCTATTTCTTTTTTAACAGTGCAATCCTATACATCTTTACTCAAAAGTAAAGACCTAATGTGTCCAGTGGCACTTGGCTTAATCCCAGAAAACCATGGTTGGGATTGCAATCTAACAGCACAACACTGTATTTACCTGCAATTAAGTTCTACCATAATCAGTGCAGCTAACCTCCAGATAATGTGAACAGGATTGCAACTGGAGTCTCTGAAATGTTTAAAGTAATCGTAAAGGGCAGCGTCACAGTTGACTCTAGTTCAGTTTGTTGAATCTCTGCATATTTCTTGGAAGTGTTGCTTGGTTTATATTGTAAACTGGTTTATATTGGTTTATATTATATCTGGTTTATATTGTAAACTGGCACCTTATTTTGTGTTATATTTGCATCTTAATTACATTTTGTTGCAGTCTGTTTAATTTTTTCACCCAGGAGGGCAATTTTTCTGAGCTAATTTAAACACTTTTATCCTCTAAAGTGATAGGCAGTGACCAAAGGGCAGTTTGCAGACTATATCAGACACCTCAACCAGTTTAGTCTTGCAGGACCTGCCAGCAAACAGAGGGAGTCTCTCACACAGCTGCTATTTTTGTACCACATCCCTGTTAGGTAGGTTCATATTATATACATATTTCAAGATGAGGGTGCAAGTGGTTTGTATATGACATCATACTGAGTTTATGGCTGAAGTGAAATTTGAATTTGGGACTTCGTAGCTTGCACTCTTAGGTACCACACAACACAGTTATCATGTCACAATTAAGCAGTTATATTTATAATAAAGAAAGAAGACAGACAATGCTTTTCAGGAGGGATGGGGCCTATTCACCATTTACTGACAGAAAAAAGTTAGGCTGAAGGATAGAGAAAGGAATAAATTTATTTCCCAAAAAATATACAGTGTTGTTCACAATTACGGAACATGGTGCCATTTTGTAGTAACATTATTAACTGAGCTGAGTGCCTATAAGAGGCTTTGTGCTAAATCAGCTGACATTAGATTTCAAACTTAATTTAAAATAGTATGTACAAATTGTGAGCTATGGAGTGTACTCCTATGTATGTTTGCTCAGAAATACTGTGTTCAATAGGGCTTATTTCCTAATTGGTGTATTTAGTATTGCAGCCACAGGCAAACATACATTATTGCTCTGTTTTAATTCCCAAACCTTGTGACAGTAATACAAGCACTATTTGTGTGAATAGGCCTTGAGTAAGCAGTTCAATGGTGTTAGTCCTGAAATTAAGATGAATCCACAGGGTTTTTTATATTTCAGTGCAAATATTACTAAGAAACACATACTTTCCATTAAGATTGCCATGAAGTATCATCCCTCCCGCCATCAAATAATTCACAAATAAAATAACAGTATAAATGGGCTTCACAAAAGGCCAGAATGATGAGAGTCAACTTGGGGAATACACACAAGCAGAGAAATAATCACACACTCACCCCAAAATGTTCTGCACAAAAAAGGGTCAGATGATTGAGGTTTTGTGGTGGAAATCTCCTGTAAATACTTTACAAAATAGAAGTGTGGGGATGAAGCTATTAATTTTAATAGCTATGAACTACAATGTGAAGGGCTTCAGATAATACAGTTATATAGTTCAGCCACATTCCTGCCAATGGTAATTTCACTTTGAGGAGCTTTTCCTCTAACAATCACCCAGTTAGAGAAACACAGTGAAGCTGGCTATTTTTAATTGTAAGATCTGGGCAGGAGCCAGCCTTAAGTATTAAACACGAGACACCATCTAATATGGTTTTTAGGTCACTTTTACTACTTCATTCAGTGCCTGATACTACATTTTCCCATGTTGTTATCTCTTCTGGGCCTGACACTATTTCATCTGGGCTGTGCATCTTTAACAGGGAATTCAAACTGGCAGTGTGGAGAATTAAGAGATTATCAGCCATCAGATGATAGGCAAGTTGGATTTATGTTTAAACATTACAGTATCGCTGGTTTAAGAAATATATCAAAAGGTACATTTCAATGTGGTTTGAAATGTGATTTGAAAAGATGACCCTAATCTTCTGAGAGTCTGTCTGGACACATGTGCATTTCACTAGATTGTACCTTTTCTCTCCCTCTTTCCCCCACCCTGAGGAATTTAAAGAGATATGCTAAACTGTTACCTAATGCAGCTTTTCTGTACAGGAAGTGTTAAACTACAGCTACTGATAAAAGCGGCTGATAAAGCCTATGAAATATATGCCACTGCTTTGCTAGGAGTCTCCATTTTTACATGTCTGAAGCTGAAGTAAAGAGCAGGTTGCCTGGAACCAAAACTTCCTATGCTGAAATTGTAAGGGGAAGAGAGATTTAGGATGTAATGAGTATCCTTATCCTCCCTGGTATCTTTTACAACTGCTTTAGATGACTTCCTAATGGTTGCTTTAATACATTTTAATTAGGACGACACTTCCTCATTTTCGAGGATGATATATTAATATTACAGATCATTAACATTGCTAAATGGCTGTAATGGCACAGAAGTCTTTAATTGTCCCAGTTAGACAGAGACCCGCTTTTTCATTTGGCTTTTTTCTTTTCTTCCTTTTTTGCTATTGGTCATACAGAGAACTCAGCAATGACTCCCCAGTCCTTAAAGCATGTAGCAAGAAGCAGCTACACCCTCCTTATTAAATTACGGATAGAAGAAAGACTTTTGTGTAATGCGATTTCTTCTCGAGACTGCATGACAGCTAATATTGTCTTTCTAATATCCACTTCATCAATATCAGAAGTTAGGAAACTTTGGCTCTTGAGCAGAGCTTTCTTTAAAAAACCAATTAGAGCAGACTGTATTTAACATCTGCAAAATACTCATGCTTATAAGGAATGAGCTGTTCCATTCTGTTTGCAATGGTTTTAATCTCTTAACTTTAATATATGTCCTCTAGCAGGCTACACTACTTGGATTTCATTTTTAGATCCTTAAGGCTGCATATATCTGTCAAACAGACATAATGAATTTAAAGTGCGAATGCTTAGGAGGCAAGAAAAAAACAACAACATTGAAATATATCCTCGGTTGATTAAATTGCCACCTCCAGCGACTTTACCTCCTTATGTCCAAACTGATTTCCTTTTCTACTTTCCAGGTACTGGATCTAGAAGATGTGGAAGATGTAATTTAATGGTAAAACATGCACAAGTATTTAGACAAGAACATTTTTTTTAAGCATCTTTTTGACTCTGTGTCTATAAGATAGGGCTTCTAACTGACTTGAGGGACTTTCAATTATACTCAACCTCCAGGCTGACCTTAGGCTGAAGGAAGACTTTTGTATACCGGCACCAAAAGATGATTAGGGTTAAAAATATCTGGCATCACACTTCAAATTTCAAACAGCCTATCTCCCTCTTTCTCAGTTTAACTTGTTCTGCTTATTTCATGATTTATTCCATTATACATAATTGGTAGTGTGTGCTGTCCACACCTAATACTGTAACCTATTGTGCCCTACCTCTGTGTGATTTTGCCACCAAAATAAACAATCCTCTTAATGTGAATTTAATTATCACACTTTTTTGGGGGGGGGGAGAAAAGTGTTTACTATCAGATCATTGCTTCACTGGCAGTATTTTTTTGCAACAAGCAATTGCCTTGCTTTGCATCTATAGCTGGGCCATCATCATCATCATCATCATCATCATCATCATGCAATGGCTCATCAAATATAATCTATATAATGTCTTGCTTCTGCTGTCATTGTGAAGTGCAGTGCCACTATTCACAAGGTTCTTCCTTAAGGCATAGGAAGTGTCCACCCCAATCTGGCCCAGTCTTGTGGTACTTGAGCTGTGTAGAAGAATTAAGTAGTGGGAAGAATTAAGCTGGAGATGGTACTCCCTGCTATGGTAGTAGACTGGATAAAATACTCTACGGAGGCTGTTACGGTGTGATCAAAATAATATACAGACCAGGCTTTACTCATAATAGTTGAAAGCAGAGAGCACGGGAAATTATACTGGTTAAGCAAGGTTATAGAAACGTCTTGGTCTGCATAGAATCATGGTATTTGAAGGACACCATGTTCTCTTGTCCTGGAAGGTTTGAAAATATGCCCGTGCAACCACAGCATGCATATATGTGCCAAATAAAAACATGAATATTCAAATAACTTCAGAAACGCAAAGGCACAAATATGAAGGAAATTCTCCCGTATGTACACATTTAGTCTACGTAAAAAAGTTTACTCATGCAAATAGCTACACAAACAAAAATCCAGTTCAGGAATATTAACTCGCACAAGAGAGAGAGAGTGTGTGTAGATAGATAGATGATAGATAGACAGATAGATAGACAGATAGATCGATCGTACCCATTCAGGTAGCTCTACTAACCCATAAGTACACGTAAATGAATAAATTGTTGTTGCATCAAATATATACCATAATTAATCTTACTCTTTCATCTTTCAGGAAATACAGACATAAACATAGTCAGACCTTGCAAGAATGTGCTCGTGTAAATCTTCATAATAATAAAAAATACCCTATCCTTCATATTCTTCTCAAGATAACTCACATCCACACAATCCTGGGGTTGCACAGTTACAAATATTTGTTTCCTTGGCAGTACAAATATGCATGTGGTTAAGATGAACTTGCATATACACCCTACGGAAGCGCTATTGCTTCCTCCAGACACATCAATGCCCCTTCACCCCAAACACAAATGTGAACAACACACTCTGTTCGCACCAAACATGAATGCTCTTGGTTCATGGCCTGGGCTGCTTTGGTAGGAAGGGTGGGATACAAATGACATAGTAAATGACAATTTCCCTATTCAAATGCTCTCATCTTCTTTCATTTTCCTCAGAACCACATCCGCCCAATGGACTGCAAGAAGATCAAACCTCTCCATTCTGAAGGAAATCAGCCCTGAGTGCTGGTGCTGGAGGAGACTCTTGAGAGTCCTATGGAATGGAAGAAGATCAAACCTATCCATTCTGAAGGAAATCAGCCCTGAGTGCTCACTGGAAGGACAGATCCTGAAGCTGAGGCTCCAATACTCTGGCCACCTCATGAGAAGAGAAGACTCCCTGGAAAAGACCCTGATGTTGGGAAAGACTGAGGGCACAAGGAGAAGGGGACGACAGAGGACGAGATGGTTGGACAGTGTTTTCGAAGCTACCAGCATGAGTTTGACCAAACTGTGGGAGGCAGTGGAAGACAGGAGTGCCTGGCGTGCTCTGGTCCATGGGGTTACAAAGAGTCGGACACAACTAAACGACTAAACAACAACAACATCCACCCAAGCATCCTCCCAACATGTATCCACCCTCACAAAATATGACCGCAGCTTCCTTGAGATGCACATTTCTAGACTTTCCCCACATTCGGATTGGAGCACACTTTATCATTCCAGAACAACCACCACCAGCACCGACCTCACACTTATTTACCATTTTATTTCATTTTTTACACTCCTTCCCCACCAAGGAGCTCAAGGCGGCACACATACTTCTGCTTGTACAACAACCCTGTGAGGTAGGCTAGGGGAAGAGCAAATGCAGGGCCCAACATCACCCAGCAAGCTGCGCTGCCAAGCGGGGATTCGAACCCTTCTTGGGGAAATTTGCCTAGAAATACCACTCACCCCACAAAGCCCACCCGCTTCTTCCGTTTCCTCAAAGAAGCGCCCCATGTTACACTGAAGCACCCTCGCACCCCATCACGCCTCACGCCAATGCCCCCATGGTCTCCCATCTCTCCCTGTACTCACACAATGCCTAGTTGGCAGAGCGCGAGACCCTTTTAACCTGAGGGCCGTGAGTTCGAGCCCCACCTTGGGCGAAAGGTTCATGCATTGCAAGGCATTGGACTACATGGACTGTGCCCTTTTTAAAATGTGGTTCTTTTTGGAGTGTGTGTGTGTGTGTGTGTGTGTGTCTGTCTGTCTGTTATTGGGTTGCTGTTTTTATTTTGATTATATATATCTTGCAGTTTTATGTTTTGATTTTGTTCTGTGAACTGCCCTGCGACCTCCAGGTATAGGGCAGTATTAAAATGAAATGAAATGAAATGAAATGAAATGTCAGGGTTTTCCAATCTCAGGTCTCCAGCTATTGCCGGACTATGACTCCCATCATCCCTAGCTAGCAGGATCAGTGGCCGGGGATGGTGGGAACTGTAGTCCAGAAACCGCTGGAGACCCAAATTTGGGAAACCCTTGGGGTCCCTTCCAACTCTACAGTTTTGTGAGGCATCCCTTGGCCCTTCCTCTCAAATGCAAACAGGCTTAAGCCACACATAGTAAATGGCCACTTCTTCAAGTTTCTGTCTCACACACTCACAAGACACACTTTTCCCGCCCAGCAGTACAGATACACACACGTGTCGATCGATCGAGACAGGGCTCTCTTTTTCTCCCTCTGGAATCAATATGGCGGCATTCCCTTGTGAAGCGAGGGGCCATCTTCCCATGAAAAACCACCTCGCCTGCTCTGGAGAAAAGAGTTTTCCGACAAAACTCCCCTGCCATAAAATTCCCTTTTCCCCCCCCTTTGGAAAATTTATTTATTTGGCTTTTCAGTTGAAAGGTTTTACAATCACACGTCCAACATGCAACATGAAAACAAGATTCCAAAGAATCTTCTGGACTTCCCTCCTCCCCTTTGTGGGTCCCATTATTAGTCATTTCCTCCTGCATCTTTTATAATAACCCAAATCTATTATTATTATTATTATTATTATTATTATTATTATTATTATTATTATTACTATTACTATTAGAATTTATATACCGCCCTAAACCCAGGGTCTCAGGGTGGTTTTGCATCTCCATTAAGTCCAAAATTCACCATTAAACTGTAGTTGTTGTTATTGTTGTTGTTTAGTCGTTTAGTCGTGTCCGACTCTTCGTGACCCCATGGACCAGAGCACGCCAGGCACTCCTGTCTTCCACTGCCTCCCGCAGTTTGGTCAAACTCATGCTGGTAGCTTCAAAAACACTGTCCAACCATCTCGTCTTACATTCCACGTTCCTATGCAATATTTTTCTTTACAGCATTGGTCTTTCCTTTCGCTTCCAGGCATATCCGCAACTGAGCATCCTTTCGGCTTTGGCCCAGCTGCTTCATCAGCTCTGAATCTACTTGTACTTGTCCTCCACTCTTCCTCAGTAGCATGTTGGACGCCTTCCGACCTGAGGGGCTCATCTTCCAGTGTCATAACTTTTATATGCCTGTTGTCTTTGTCCATGGAGTTTTCTTGGCAGGGATACCGGAGTGGCTTGCCGGTTCCTGCTCCAGGTGGATCACGTTTGGTCAAAACTCTCCACTGTGACCTGTCCATCTTGGGTGGCCCTACACAGCATAGCTCATAGCTTCTCTGAGTTATTCAAGCCCCTTTGCCACAGCAAGGCAGTGATCCATGAAGGAGACCCATTAAACTACAAGCGTAATTCCAACCCTACTAACGATTTTAGCTGTTTGCAATGGTTTTTTTTTCAGATAAATTATAAATTTTCCAAATTCTTTATTAAAATTTTGGTCTTCCTGATCAGGAAAATCAGGACATTTCCTCTCCGCCACAGCAAGACAGTGATCCATGAAGGAGATCCATTAAAGTACAAGTGTTATTCCAACCCTACTAACGATTTTAGCTGTTTGCAATGGTTTTTTCAGATAAATTATAATTTTTCCAAATTCCTTATTAAAATTTTGGTCTTCCTGATCAGGAAAATCAGGGCGTTTCCTCTCTTTTGCAATGGGAGGTGTTTACCCTGCCTTCCCCCCCCCTTCCCCTCAGCCAGGGCCACAAGGGCCAAGCGGGCTCAAGTTTGCCAAAGGCCTGAGGGGCTCTCTCTCTCTCTTTCCCGCCATTTTGTTCGATGCATGCGCCTTCCTCTCCCTCCTCAGCAGCAGACAGAGCTGAGGGAAAAAAAGGGGGACACACAAATGGGGCCTTTCTTCTTCCTCCATTGCTGCTGCTGGAGGGTTGGTGGGGCCTCTGAGGCGCCCACAACATGACCAAGGGAAGGGGCCATGACAGATAGACGTATATAGGCATCGCTAGATAAGGAGCTTTCCCTCAGTTTTTCGTTTATTTTATTATTTTTTGAAAAGAAAAGCGAGTGCCCCCAACAGATGAGCAAAGTCCCCACAATTTGAAGTGGGTGGGTGGGGGTTAGGGGGCGATGGGTGTGGGGCAGCATGAGGTAAAAATGAACAGGGGACGGTGAAGTTATTGGGGGGGGGGGGTAGGGAGAAGCAAATGGAAATGAGTGAGACAAAAAAAAAAGGGAAAAAAGGCAGAGAGAAAAAGAAAAGAGAACAAGAGGGGGGAAAAGAAGTAATATTTTCCTTGATAAAAATGCACAAAAGGGAAGATGAACTTTGTTCTTTTTCTCTTTCTACTCTCCTCTCTCTTTCTGCTTTTCGCCTCGCAGCACGCCAGCCTAAGCTGAGAGCTGTAATGTCATTAAATTGCAAATGCTTTTTCATTTCCGACACACACTGTTTACTTATCTGGCAAAAACATATGTTGGAAGGAATCCGTTAAATTCTGCCCATTGCCTTGGGTAAAAGTGCAATGGAAACGGACCCAGTGAGCGTCTTCTTTCTTCTTCTTTTAGCACTTCCCTTATCTACAAGACTGCTTCGCAGCAAACTGGCTAGTTCAATGAAAAATGAAGATACAGCAGGAGATTAGAGAAGAACAGTGAGCAAAAAATTCCTGGAGAGAGGGTCACTTCATTGCAAATGATTTCACTTCTCTAGATCTGCATAAATTACTATTTTTAAGGCATCTCCAAAGTCTGTATATTTTTCTCACTCTGTCAAACATTTAATTTCACGCCCCGTGTTCTGAATATGCTAAAATGCATATCTCTGATGCACCTTTAAGCCAGAAAAACGAATGCAAAATTGAAGATAAAATGATGTGATTTGCACTACAAGCCTATTACTTGAGGTATTTACATATAGTTTACCTCTGCAGTTCTGAGAATGATTTATTAAAAAAAAATCGGGATTAAGCTCATATAAATATGTATAAATCTTTGTTTAGAAAATAGATTTTGCAGCTGTTGTGTCAAGAAGTTCTTTAAGATTCTGTGAAGAATTTTCCTTTTAGTGTGCCTTTCTATTTAAAAAACAACAACAAAAAGAAAGAAAAGAATTTGACAACCTTCTTTGGCAGGAAAACACATATTTTTTCCTAATGCCTTGGGGTTTCCCCTCAAAGATTCACTTGAAGTTTCTCTCCCCCCCCCTTTTGCCTCTCTCCACCTATTTTCCTAATGCCACTTGGGGCCTTTCTGTCTCATTTGTTTGGACCCTGAAAATAACCGCTACGGTATCTCTCGAATTCAAAGGGAATATTCCGGATTTATAAAAGTAGATCAAACCACTGTGGATTTCTCTTATTCCCACTAAACTATTGTTGTTGCATAGGCCCCAGCTATGGGAAAGAGAGCTCTTCAGATTTAAAAGATTCTTGAAACAGAAGCATCCTTTTTAAAAAGGGATGGGGAGGGTTTTCCCTTTTATTTTGAAATTGACGCTCCTTTAATCGCCTCAGTTTAGGTGAACAATGCCTTCCAGATCTGGCATCCTTTCACCTGGTGAAATAGAAAATAATGACATTATGACGTGTTCACCCTCCTTGTAATAAATCCCATCCCCACCTCCTAACAGTGAGAGTCTAACTCTTCTCTCCGGCCTTTGCTTACAGATATCAAAGCGATGGGAGATGCAAAAGCAAGGCTGAGCCAAGGTGCTGCCAGTCTCCAAACCAAAACCAGGAAGATGCTTCTGGTTTCCTCTGCTCTGGTGCTTGCTAGCTCAGCTAGCTCTGGGGAACAGGTACTGGAGGAAAAGCAGGTACTTCAAAGGTTACGTTAATGCAATTAAAAAGACGAAAGGACTTTGGCCAGAGACAGATTGTACTGGAGAGAGTGAGAGAGTTTGCTGTTTGCTTACAAAAGCTGCGATTGAGAGCTCTTAAGATGCGCTTGCATGGAGTTGGCTAATGACCGCTGGGAAGAGGGGAGGGGGGGGGGAAACACCCACAAACTTAACAGTTACTTCCAGAAATTCAATTTAATTTTCTCCCACGCACAAAATGGTTTAACAATCCCCCTAGCGGTATTTCTAGTGCTACTGTAAGTACACACACACAAAAAGCACATAAACAAATTCCTACTTGCAAGTGATAGCACGGTTAAAAGATGGAGATCGTATAGGAAGGATGTGTGTGTGTGTGTGTGTGTGTGAGAGAGAGAGAGAGAGAGAGAGAGAGATCATTCATGTTGTGAAATAAGCACAGCCTATGTTGTATATAAACTGCACATGCATATGCCTGTGAAGAGATATAAAAATGTATTTTAACAAATGTTTTTACCCTGCACATCTCAGATCAAACACATTGGTATAAACTAATTTGTCAGCATACTTTATCAAATGGGGCAATAAATTAAAAGTAAGCATCCTTTGGATAATTAAATCGTGTCATTCTCTCAGCTGTTAACCATTTCCTGAAACAGGACTGACTATGACCACTGCCTGTTCTCCAGCTAACCAAACCTATAACTAATATTCAGAGTTCAATGTGACTAACTCCCGGTAAATGAGTATAGTAGGACTGCAGCCTAAATACTATAGGTCTGTAAAACGAATATAAAAGCTTTATTGGCTAAAATCCACATTTGATTTTCAAGTTAGCTTTCTTACACTGCATTCAAATATCAGGTTATGTATTTCAGCACAAAGTGTGTGAAACATGTGCTGTCATCATTTGTGAAAATGCAGTAGAAGAACCATTTTACATATTATGCAGAAAGAGTTGTTAAGCTGTGGTGGTAGATTACTGGAGCATACCACTTCAGACTCCAGGTGGAGTTCATATTATTGAATGCGTTCCCTACTTAAACAGCAAATAATAATATTAGTTACTGCTACCTCCATCTAATGTGCAGAAAGACTCTAACATATCAGCTCACTAAAGCAAGGAAGTATATAAACAATAACTTTTGATTGTTACTGTCTATAGCTGTTGTCTGACATATGTAGCTGAAATATTATAAATGTATTCATATAAGTTTGTACAACGTAAGGGCCAAACTGCACCCCTGTAGTAGCAGTTTATCTGAAACAATTAAAGTTTGTGTGGCCTTCCCTTTCCAATGCTATCTTAACCTTACATTTTCCACACACCTGCGATTTCAAAGGTTAAAGGTGGGTTGCTCCTTTTGCTATAAGATTGCATCCTGCATCCTGTCACCTGTTTGCAGTTATTATAGAAAATTGCATGCTTTATTTTATCTATTGTCCATTTCCTCTGCTTTTACATGCACTTAAAAAAGCAACTTTGTGAGTTATCTACATCTTAGCCTCAAATGCTTCACAGTCATGTTTGGAAAATGTTGCTCTTTCTGATTTACAAAAATACAAAGGTAGTTTTAAATGGTGTTTGTGGTGGTTTAAGCAAGAGCAGAAGGCAGGCATGACCTGCAGACTTTCCTGGTTTTCAGACCCCAAAGAAAGAAATTACTCTAGGGTAATGCACATACAGTAGGTGCTGCAATACACTCTTTGTATATTAGGACTGATGCAGGAGTTACACTGGGACAACCTTTGCACTTGTGGAACATCTCCCAACAACCACATTCATGTGACTAACGTAGCAAATGAGACAGAAGCCTAAGACCTCTGCTCTCTAATGCACGTTAGACATATTGCTGTGGATGAGGTTCACACGGTTTGCTGCTAGGAAGAATGCCAGGAGAGCTTGGTGACTGCAAAAATTACCTCCGTGTAATGTTAAAATTGGTCCTTAGATATGTAGGTGAAAATGCCTTTTGCCTGACACAAGCAATTGATATTCATGATAGCCTTTTGCTCCAGTGGCAAATAATTCCAACCCTTTGGAATTCCCTCTCTTAAAATATTAGACAGACACCATTACTGTAGCCTTTTGGGTGCCTACTGAAGTCCTTCTTCTTTCAATAGTCCTTTTAAGTGGAGCTCTTTCCCTGTCCACATCTGTACTGAGATTGTTTTTAGATGTTTTAATTGTTTTCCTCTGGGCTCCTTTGGCAGGAAGTGTAGGATATAAATTTGAATAATGATAATGGCAATAATTTTCTTGTCTTACATTTATATCCCACCTTTCTTTCATTGTGAAAGTATGTCCAAAGTAAGTGCACTTCATGGTATAAAAAGTAAACATGCATTTTGTGTATGTTAATGAGACATCGTGTGACTTTTTTAGACAAAGAAGCACAATGTAGTTCTTTTAGCTGGGTGGAATCTACACACATAGTAAAAATGCTGTGAAAATGCTTTAAAAAAAGTTTTGAAAAATACATTGAATTTGGTATAGCTCACTGTCACCATCTAGTGTTACAACACATTTAAACTGTTCTATTTGCAGCTGTATAGCTGAGTCCCAGGTTGCCATTACTGGCATTTTCACATACACACATCTCTAATTTTTGGATATCAGAGCAGCAGCTTTCTTGTTCCAGTGAATGACACATTCATATGTGATTGATATAAGAACTTTCAAGATTGTTGTTACTTCCATTCATTGTTTTCCTAAACACATAGTCTAAGGTCCACTTTTCTAGCAAATGTTTCCCATTTCTATCTTCATTCTCATTGCAACACACTATATGGATGGTGTCAAGCACTGTTTTCCTTTCCAGGAAGGAAAACTGTAGTTCTGTAGAGATGATAGAGTTCAGCTCAATTCTACTTGCTTTGCTGTTCACTTCTGACAATATTGCATATGGCAACCAGATCAGGAACTGAGCTTGGACCTGCAGGGGAGCTGTCCAGCAGAATCTAAAGCTGAGTTAGGTAGGCTATGTGGCAACCTTCTCCATTGCTTTGTACTGACAGCTAGCAGGCCGGTATTTTATAGCAGACTTGGCAGCAGCAGCATCTCTTCCTGAAGCTGTTGTTGTTGTTGTTGTTTAGTTGTTTAGTCGTGTCTGACTCTTCGTGATCCCATGGACCAGAGCACGCCAGGCACTTCTGTCTTCCACTGCCTCCTGCAGTTTGGTCAAACTCATGCTGGTAGCTTCGAGAACACTATCCAACCATGTCGTCCTCTGTCGTCCCCTTCTCCTTGTGCCCTCCATCTTTCCCAACATCAGGGTCTTTTCCAGGGAGTCTTCTCTTCTCATGAGGTGGCCAAAGTATTGGAGCCTCAGCTTCACGATCTGTCCTTCCAGTGAGCACTCAGGGCTGATTTCCTTCAGAATGGATAGGTTTGATCTTCTTGCAGTCCATGGGACTCTCAAGAGTCTCCTCCAGCACCATAATTCAAAAGCATCAATTCTTTGGCGATCAGCCTTCTTTATGGTCCAGCTCTCACTTCCATACATCACTACTGGGAAAACCATAGCTTTAACTAGACGGACCTTTGTTGGCAAGGTGATGTCTCTGCTTTTTAAGATGCTGTCTAGGTTTGTCATTGCTTTTCTCCCAAGAAGCAGGCGTCTTTTAATTTCGTGGCTGCTGTCACCATCTGCAGTGATCATGGAGCCCAAGAAAGTAAAATTTCTCACTGCCTCCATTTCTTCCCCTTCTATTTGCCAGGAGGTGATGGGACCAGTGGCCATGATCTTCTAAGTAGGCCCAAATCCAAAACATGTACTAGTGCTTGCTTCCTCCTCCTAAGTAGGGATGAGGGAAGGGAAGTCTTGGGTTGCTGAATGGGCACTGTATCTTCAGTGCCTATTCTTGTACAGGGCCTTCCTTGCCTTTGTTCCTATGGTCACTGGAGTGATGGTATAGAGTCTAGAGCTGTTTGGGTCCCTAGTGCCGACAACCTCTTGGAGCAGGTGCGATCTGAAATCAGGGCATTTACTCCTTATGGTCCTCGTATGAGGTGCAGCTCTCAGAATGTGCCACCATTAGTGCTCTGCCTGCCCCCACTAGCAATGGAGAGGCAAGAAGCAGCAGCAGTGGCTTCTTGCAAAATTTCACGGAGCTCTTGTGAGATCTTGCTGAAAGCCACCGTTGCTTCTCCTTGCTTCTCTGCTGCCACTGTGGACATCCTGCCTGCCTTCTGCTGCCACAACTGGGGGAAATCAAGGCAGCTTCTGGGGGTTGTGGCAAGATCTGGCAGGACTCTTGCAAGATCTTGCCAGAACCTGGAAGTTGCTGCCGCAGCTGCACAACCCCAATAAGTGAGATTTTGGTGGGGGCAGTGGCAGCGTCCCATTTTGCCTCAGGCGATGAAGCAAGATGCACCAGCCCTGGTGAACACACACAGAGCAAAGGCAAATAAAGTTTATTTGCATCTGGATGTACCTAGAATTCCATGGGAAACTCATTAGCCCCAAAGTTGCAGCATTTCCTGTTTTCTACCCTGTGGGTAGAAATAACCCACGTAAGACTTTTCATAGCTGCTCTCAATCCCCTTGCATTTTAGATTAAATCCAGCCTCTCTCATATGCTTATCTTACTGCCATTTTATCTGAATATGTTTATTTAAAAGGCACCCACTGACCTCCACTACTCTTGTGCAGCAATTGCTGCCTATCACTCAAATACATATTTGAGCTTTGAGTAGCACCTTCAGTGTATGTTCGGCAGAAAACCTCCTGTGTCTCTGAAAAGTGGTTGCACTGTGTGTACAGCAGGCACTTTTCAAAGTAAAATATATCTTTTCAATTTTTTTTTAAGTGTCAAAATACCCAAAGCAGTAAAATAATGTAATTGACTAATCACTTGCCAATTTTCCTTTTTTTAATCTAATCTATTTTAATTTTTAACAGTGCCAAAATGCAAATGAAACTGGTATGCTTCCAAGCTGCTTTATTTCTTTTACAGCACAATTTAAGGTATTCACAATTTAGAGAAAACATTCCCCCCCCCAAAAAAAATAATAACATTCCCTCTAGTATGCATGAGCGTTGTTTTGCAAGTTTCAGCCTGAAGCAAAGGTTCGTGTTGAGGGAACTGAATAGAGGCCTTTTGTAAATATTGAAACACCTTTGACTGCAATGTATGTTTTCAGCGTATGGATTGAAATTCATAACTCAATTGTCTTAAAGTGAATCACATGCCCAATAAATGTTTGTTAAATGACTTACTGTCCTGATTACCCTTTCAGCTCTACCTACCACATCAAACAAGCCAATAGATGGCCTCCTGAAACTGCCTGTTTGCAGAGTTTTCCCTGGTGAGTTTTCTTAGTGTACCGTGAAATACTCATTAACCAGCCTAAACACACTCTTCAGCACTTTATCCTGAAGTGGGAAAACACAATTTAAGTAGGCTGCTTAAATGAACCTTGCCACCATTTTGTTTGTATTCCTTAGTACCCTGTACAATTCAGGCTGGTTAGCCTAGTGCTTTAAATCAGCCTAGTTCATGGACTGAATACAACTATCAGTGTATGGATTATGTATCTGTCTGTCCAACAATTCACCCATCCAGAAACACACACACACACACACCACACACACTTCCAGAAATCACATATGCAGTCTATTGCAATATTTTTTAATGATGTATGGCAGGGATGTCCAACCGGTAGATCGCGATCCGGCTGATCCTGGTAGATTGCGGGATCCTTATCGTGTACAAAAAGTTACAGGGGGGAAAGGCTAAAAAACTCTGTGCAGTCCTCCCCTCAAAAGTTCAACAACTCTGGGCAATTCACCCACCCCACACACGCTCCTCCTCCCTCCAATGACAAAGGGTAGATTACAGCCAGTTTTTTTATATAGTGGGAGTAGATCACAGTCTCTTGGGAGTTGGACATGCCTGATGTATGGCTTCTCTTGCCTTTCTTGCTCCAGAGAATTTTTTTTAAAAGGGTTTTCACAAGGAGAAGGCAACAGTGACATTCTGGTGTGTAGAGGTGACAACCATCTAGAGAACCAAGAATAGGATGGGGAATATCTTGGACCTTCTTATTGGCCCAGGTGTTTCTTGATTGCTCATTATGTGTAATTGTTAGACGCAAATTATTTCCAGACTGAGGATGACTCCGTTTCCCCACCCTCTTAAGCCTGGGCCTACTGACGGCGTCGGCACTGCTACTAATGAGTGGGCAGAACAGTATGCAGAGTGTTATGCAGTTCAGGCCTGACATTCCAAAGGGATTCGATGATTAAATCAACTCACGTTGGTTGATCTTGTTTCTATGCAAGCCTTAATGAGGAAAGATAAGCAAGAAGTGGGGATAGGCATGAACCAACTGACACTTTCCAAATGAGTAGCTTCCTAGAAGTCACAGAGGGCTAAGCAGGATCTCCCCGCTGTCTCTGGACAAAGCACTCTTAAAATGTCCAGATACCATAGCCACCAAACAGTACAGTGGTACCTCAGGTTAAGTACTTAATTTGTTCCGGAGGTCTGTACTTAACCTGAAACTGTTCTTAACCTGAAGCACCACTTTAGCTAATGGGGCCTCCTTGCTGCCGCCGCGCCACCGGAGCACGATTTCTGTTCTCATCCTGAAGCAAAGTTCTTAACCTGAAGCACTATTTCTGGGTTAGCGGAGTCTGTAACCTGAAGCGTGTGTAACCTGAAGCGTATGTAACCCGAGGTACCACTGTATGTCCAAAATGGGCAGTGTGTCACCATGAAAGCATTGGGAGCTGCCTGATTTTATTCACAGCTTTTACCTGTAAAAAATAGCTAGTATGGAGCTTGACCACAGAATTCACCACTGAAATAAGGCTACTTGTGCAACGCATCAACAGCTGCATCCAGGAGCTTAATATCTACCATGTGAGTGCGAAATATAGGCTTTGGCATTGAAGAAGAAGAAGAAGAAGAAGAAGAGTTTGGATTTGATATCCTGCCTTTCACTCCCCTTCAGGAGTCTCAAAGCGGCTAACATTCTCCTTTCCCTTCCTCCCCCACAACAAACACTCTGTGAGGTGAGTGGGGCTGAGAGACTTCAAAGAAGTGTGACTGGCCCAAGGTCACCCAGCAGCTGCATGTGGAGGAGTGGAGACGCGAACCCGGTTCCCCAGATTACGAGACTACCGCTCTTAACCACTACACCACACTGGCTCTCATTGAATGCAGCATCATGCATGAGAACAGCAATGCAGACTGCAGACAGGTGATGCTGCCTTGATAATAGAACTCTGGTGGAGCCCACGGGCCTCTGAAGAAGGCTGGGGTTCTCCAGTATTTTATAAAGATTATACCATTTGATAAAAGAGAGTCATAATAAAATACTGAAAAATGCCACTTGGAGGCCTCCATTTTACTCTGCTTTCAAGTGGACAGTGGAATACTTGGCAGTTGGGCTGACAGGGACAACTGCTGCAGAATCGGCTGTGTAATATATTTAAACTTGTTTAAATGCTATTAACTTACATAGCATTTATTTTAATTTCGAACAACTAGACACTTTTTAAGGCGGGAGATTTTGCTAGGAGGCTTAGCAAATGCAGCTGGCCAGATAAAGTGGCAATTTTGCAGCCTTTCAATTTTGTGCCTAGAGTCCTAAGACTGTAAATTGGATAGTGCAGGATACGGGAAGAGAGAGAATTTGAAACAGATTCTGGACAAGTACTGCACTATTTGGAAAGGGGCATCCAGCAGTGAGTAGCAGGAACAGTCAATCTGAACAGTGGGAACCAGAGATTTTAGCAAGAGTTATCAATTAAATTATAAACTAGATTATGTGTACTAATTTACCCTATGCAAATGAGAGTGGTAGGGGTACTTGCTGCACGAACAACGCACCTTGAGAAGTCATATATTAAAGGAAAACAGAAACCTTCTTCTACAGCGGTACCTCAGGTTTCAAACACCTCGAGTTACAAACACTTTGGTTTACAAACTCCACTAACCCGGAAGTAGTACCTCGGGTTAAGAACTTTGCCCCAGGATGAGAACAGAAATCACGTGGTGGTGGTGTGGCGGCAGCGGGAGACCCCATTAGCTAAAGTGGTACCTCAGGTTAAGAACGGTTTCAGGTTAAGAACGGACCTTCGGAAGTAATTAAGTTTGTAACCCAAGGTACCACTGTATATGTACTTCATGTCCTCTTCATGTAGCTAAGGAACTAAATTTGCTGTCATGAAAACTGGTATGTCAGAAACAAAATTGTGGCCCAGTTGCAGTTCTGGTATTTGTGGTCTGGGTTTAATAGTTCTGTTATGCTGTGTTATATTAACCTGGGCATTTGCCGGGTTTGGTTTACAGTGGTACCTTGGGTTAAGTACTTAATTCATTCCGGAGGTCTGTTCTTAACCTGAAACTGTTCTTAACCTGAAGCCCCACTTTAGCTAATGGGGCCTCCTTCTGCCGCCGTAGCACGATTTCTGTTCTCATCCTGAAGCAAAATTCTTAACCTGAAGCACTATTTCTGGGTTAGCGGAGTGTGTAGCCTGAAGCGTCTGTAACCTGAAGCGTATGTAACCCGAGGTACCACTGTAGTTTTGATAAGAGTTGTAAAGGACCTTGCAAAGATTTTTAGTTTTGAAAGGTGATATATACGTTTATTAAATAAAATGAAATAAAATCAGTCTGTGCTTTATTATTATTTTTTTGTAAAATTATTTTTTTGTACAAATCAAATTAAGGAAAGCAAGCAAACCGGCATGCATTTATTGCCGTACAGTGTTATTCTTCTTTTTACAATCACTGGGAGAGCGAACAACTGTGCAGACTCCATAAGCAAGCACACCCCCGCCCCACCCAGTTCTGAATCTTGCTTCAGATTAGAACATTTTATCCAGCATCACCCACACATTTACTGCCTTAAGCACTAGAAACTTCTTCCAATTTTTTTTTTTAAAGCTGGGATTCTGGCCCCTTTTGGGCCTGTGATTGCATGAACAGGGAAAGCATAAAAATCAAGGCAAATGGTAGGATGTATGCGTGGCTGAGAGTGAATCAGAGCATGGAGAAGGTCAGTCAGGGCATCAGCGATTCAAAATGGGTATTGATAATGGCCATCATCTTTCAAGACCATACCTTTTGGAGAACTGCAAAGAGAACTAAATGGTGCCCTGGTGCCTTAGCCGCTAAATTGTGTCTTACACTCTCAGTTTAAGGGGAGGTGCAACCTAATAATAGAATCTAACAAAATATGAGGCAAGGGTCAGAGAAGCTGCCTGCAGTTCTGAGATTACTTTTATTGCCATTAGGGCCTGTTCACTTAGAAAATCAGAGTTTCTGTTACATTAGCATCACTTGAAATATTGTGCATATTAGCAGAACAATAGATTGCTTAATTTTTTTTCCCTATTCCCATTCTATTTATAAGACCTTTTAAAAAAGCCACACACCCAATGAATGCCCTCTCCACTAATGTATGATATAGCAAGATTTTTTTTTTTACTCTTAATCCAAAAAATGCGATGAACTAGAATCCAACAATGTGTTGATCGACTAGCTTCTGAGAGAGCACCCTTTCTGTATCCTGAACCTTTTCTAATTATTAACTATGTTGGCTATGTTTGCACAGGCTTCCACAGCTCCAAATACGCCCACTGGGTGCTGCTCAAAGGGCCACAAAGCAGGATTGCGCTGGTTCTCTAGGCTACCCTCTTGCACCGTTGCTGGAATTCTAATGATGGATGGTGTGGCGATCACACAGGGCCCCCGGACGTTTGACGGTCTATTGACCCTGTGCCACCACTGTGATTGCTTTCTTTGCTGCCACCAACCCTTGTCTCATGGGTACACACAGAGTCCAGACAGTTGTTAACATTAACAAATAATCAAGTTTATTTATAGGCATGAACAAGCTTATGGTTTCAGTTAATTTTTCTTGGCAGTTTCTTAATCTTAGTTCCTTAACTGTCCTATGTGTTCCTAACAACTTCAAACTGATTATTCCAACTATCTATCTGACTCCGCCTAACAATTCCTCTCACTCACAACTCGACCAACCCACAGACTTTTCCTCCCTCTTCCTTCTCCAACTCCCAACTCTCAACTGACTTTCACACGACTCCCCCTCTAACCCTAACTCCTCCTATCAGTTTCCACTGGCCAATCCCATCACACTCATTTTAACCCTTTCCTTATGACCCACCTAGGAGGCAAACGCCACAGATCGGCTGCTGAATCAATGTGTGAAACAACAGAGAACTTCAGAGCACACCCATTTTAAAGACCAAAGGCCATAGCACTCGCAGGGACTTACTGTTTTTAAGGGCCATACTGCCAAGAAGCAAATTTCTACAGGGTAAAACTAGATAGCTAGTAGAGGAAGAGCGCCACAGCCAAAGATTAGAGTTAATGACTAGCCAGTGTGGAAACAGAATCTTTCACAGATGAACACCCCTTTCTGAAAAACAAAGGGGGGGGGGAGAGAAAACAATGCAGCTCACGGCAACTGCTTATCAATTGGTCCATAGAAATGGTGTATGTGGACAATTAACAATGGTACTATATGGTGCTGTATGGCATATATGGGGTGTTGGGGGGATAGTACCTCTGGTGGGGGACATGTGGTGCTCCTTCTGGGGTAGTGGGGCCAAATTTGGACCCCACCCTGCACCCAGCTCTTACCTGTGGGTTCTAGAGCTGTCAGCATTCAACAGTGGCCACAGCCCGGGAAACGGCTTCGCCTGGTCGGCTAAACCAGGCAAGGGTAGCCAATAAGTCTGAAACCCTTGATGGATTAGGGACTTCATCTGCATGTGAAGCGGATTGAGTGGATAAGACCAATAGCAAGTCCAATGGTGGAGACAGTTACTGCACATGCTGTAGAGGGAAGTGAGGCAACCTGGGAAGGTAGCCCATCGAGGAGAAGGAGAATCGTAAACTTCCACTGCCTTGCGGATATACTCATTTGTGAGAAAGGGGGAAGAAAAGGCTGAGGAGTAAGCCCTACACAAATCTGGAGTGGAGTCCCTACGACGATTGAATGGCATCCTGTACGCCTCTTTCCGGCAATTCCTGCAGCCAAGCTGGTGGCAAACATATTGCTCTGCTTTCCTTTTGAGCGCATCAGCGAGCCTGAGAGCTGTCTGCCCTGACAGTGGCTTTGGTGCTGCCAACGCAGCAAAAACAATGTAGGATGCAGCAGTTATGAGTCTTTGCAGCCACAGCAGGCACTGCGATTCTCCAGTGGTTTGGCTTCGCACCCAGAGGTGCAATCCACTGACTTCTGAGACAGATGGATGCTGATAACATGCTGATGGTAGACCATTCATCAGAAGCCCAATCATTACATTCTCCCCTAACTTCAACTCCTGGACTCCACTTTACGAGTAGCAACCCCCTGCTGTTAAAATAATCCAATCTCTAATTTGCCGGCACTTGGACTACTGAAAGCAGAAACCACACTGCACAATTAATATGAGAATTGAAGTATCAGAGTTTCATGCATTTTTTCTGGCCAAATGCAACTTTTATCACTCAAGATGACAATTGGTACCATTCCTCACTCTTGGTGCAAGCCTTGTGTGCATTTTGCGTGAGAATAAACCCAGATATATGTTCTCTTGTATTATTAAAAGTTTGTGCCAAAACCCACCTTTCCTATTCTGAATATGAGCACAGAGATAAACACAATTTAAGCCGACAACATTTTGATGTGGCTACCAGAGAAATGCAAAAATTAACGTTGCAGTCGTTCTGCTGATGGCATGAAAGTCTACGATTTCAATCTTTCCAGCCTCAACCTGCCGTTCTTGCCCTGAATTACAAAGAGTAACGAGTGAACCTGTTTAATGAACAACTTTGTCATGTTGCCATTTGCCTTAGTCAGAGGCAAAAATGTGGCACCTATAAACTTAAATGAAATCCCGAGACTGATTCTCAAAGCGGTTTGTAACTGGAAGCTCTATTACCTTTAGTAAGGCTTGTGCTGAAGCAGTGCTTTTGAAGACTAGACTGTCTGATTTTAAAGGCTGCATTCCTAAAATTATGTTCAAGCTTGTACTATATTAGGATTGCCGCCTCAGGCTCCCCTGACGCTCTCCCCGTACGCTCCTGACCAAGTTCTTTGAGGATAAGTCTGCCATAGTTGTGTTCCCCACTGCTGCTAATCTTGGTGTGAAGGGGGAAAGAGAGTGGGGAAGAGGATAAGTGGGAAGCGTTCGTTTTGTACGGCCTTCTCCTCCTTTCTTCTGGCAGTTGGCTCAACGCAGTGCGAGTATTGCCTTGGAGCAAGTGGGAAGAGTAAATAAGCATGAATCAATCAGCTTTCATGGCTGGCTTCTGATGATGGTACAAACACAGCCTTGTGTCTGGAACTCAGAAAAAAACTGAAGCGTATTATAAAACCAGCTTCACATTTCCTCCGAGACACCAGTTTACAAGCATGATTTAATAGCACACAACAGCACAGAAATTACTTAACAGGAATGTTTATTTTATATAGCAAAACTCATTCAAATTATTTCAATCTTGAGCAATAAATAGGCACTTCAGTAAGACTATATATTTACAATGGCAGTCTGAATGCTAGGAATCATTTCAAAGTGTGCTTCTACTACAATGGGTGGGAGATGGCAACTACTTAGAACCCACTGCCAACATGGATTATAACAAATCCAGTGAGTATTTTGTTTTTCAATTATTCATAGAAAATTTAATCCTGATTAAGTATCCTTGGGCAGGAATTCATGGGTAGTTGATGACTGAAACTAACATTTATTTGAAATGCTTCTGTTAATTTAATCTGTGAATATGGCTTAATTATGATTGAATCCTCAATGTAAGAGTAATGAATTATATCAGGATTAAAATTCTAGTGCTGCATCACATACCCCCCCCCCAGTTTAGGAGATGCTAGCCTGCTGTTTTTATAACCTTAACAATGCCAAGTTTTTGTTTTTTAAAAAACAAAACTCAAGTTAGTCCATCACCCTTATGCTCTTGTAACATTTGTCACAAACATGGTGTGTAAAAAGCAATTGGTAATCAAACTGAAATCTGAACTGCATCCAAATCTCAAGGCAAGGAAGTGTTTTTTCTTTTCGTTTTCAAAAACACAAATAATGAGTGCTACAGTTTGTTGTAAACATTTTACACTGGTTTCCTGGACCTATTACAATTTTCAAGTCCTTTTAAACTTCTGCACAATTTGCACTGTTTCAAAGCAACTTTAAACCAATATATTATTTTAATTCCAAAAGTGGTCTATGTGATCCATTTATGCTTGCAGTTATGACAATTTGGATCTAGTTCCAACATAAGATGAGGCAGTTTTTAAGTGAAAACACCGAGGTTAAGAATTTTCTTTGACTTCATCCAAGATGCTTGGTCACGATTTTTGAGAAAATCTGCCTCATACCTGCACTCGTTCAGCTCCTGCAGCAGTGTACTTCTGTATTTTGATTGTTTCGTTTCTCCCAAAGATCCTCTGTGGTGGATTCACTGCTGAAAATAGCTGCACATTTCCAAGTCTTTATTGCACATTTGTCAACGGATCTCCCAGATGCATCTCAGAAATGATGCCGGCTTTTATGTCCAGATGCTACAGTAAGTGGCAGTGTTACTGAAGAGAGAGAGGACACTTCCCAATACAGACTATGGGAAACAAAGAGTCGGTACAAGAGGACCATGGAGAACAACTGGCAGAGGATGGCGCCTACGGTAATGACCTAAAATATGAAAGGAAAAGAGAACAAAGAACAGAGCTTTGTAGGAAGAACAGAATATTCACCTGAAATTTACTGGACCTACCCAGAAATTCAAGTTTAGAAGTTCACCTTGGGAATTGCCAGATCTCTTAAAACACAATTTTATGTAGTCTTTCATGGGATCTCTTAACGTCACAATTCTAAAGCTGCCTGCATACATTACGCACATGAAGGGGCAACACGGGTAGGAAGGGACTGTGCAGTTCCTTCTGGCCCCACCATTCACGTTTTTCAGGCTTTCCTGGATCTTGCACAACTAGAGTTCCAGGATATGAGGAAGTCTACATGCACAGATTTCCCTGCCTCAAGCATCCAACTTCCCTCTATACATGTTGCTCCTTCATGTGGAATGATTGAAGGGGCTACAGGGGGGGAAATAGATTCATAAATTCCCATTACTTATCAAAGTTTAACAATCCAAAGTCTTGCATACAATTAAGCCTTCATTCGGTAACTGACTCAAGTTTTATTATGCTGCATATCTACCTACCTTCTCTCGCTGGTAATCTCTTAACATTAGAGATATGGATACAAGACTTGGGTGACACAAAAACCACAGAAGACAGCCCTGAAAGAAGAAGGAAGACCACTATCAGCTAAGGACCATCTCCATCTCCATCATTCAGCCCGGACACTGAGGTTCTTCTCCGAGGGCCTTCTGGTGGTTCCCTCACTGCAAGAAGTGAGGTTACAGGGAACCAGGCAGAGGGCCTTCTTGGTGGTGGTGCCCGCCCTGTGGAATGCCCTCCCATCAGATGCCAAGGACATAAACAACTACAGTGGTACCTCAGGTTACAAACGCTTCAGGTTACAGACTCTGCTAACCCAGAAATAGTGCTTCAGGTTAAGAACTTTGCTTCAGGATGAGAACAGAAATCAGGCTCTGGTGGTGCGGCAGCAGCAGGAGGCCCCATTAGCTAAAGTGGTGCTTCAGGTTAAGAACAGTTTCAGGTTAAGTACGGACCTCCGGAACGAATTGAGTACTTAACCTGAGGTACCACTGTATCTGACTTTTAGAAGACACTTAAAGGCAGCCCTGTTTAGGAAAGTTATCAGCATCATCATCATCATCACCATGTCAGTACTAAAAGTCACTCTGTCCATTAATGGATCTCTAGTTACATATTTTCATTTTCATTTCACACATTAAAATACGTTCTGTAACTTACCAAGTGCTCTTCTGCATCAAGCCATAGAACATTATGAGAGTCTTGATGTGTAACATCATACCTTGCTTAACCAAACCCTATGTATGTATGTACTCAGAAGTGAAGTCTCACTGTGTTCCATGGGGTTTACTTCCAAGTAAGTGCATAGGATTGCAGCCTCAGACTACAATCCTGTATACAATAATTTGTAAATAAGCTCCATTAAGCACAAGAAACATTTGTAAGTACATATGAGATTGCACTGTTTTATTTTCCTCCAAACTAGTCACTGCATTCAGTAGCGCTCTAGAAGAATACATTGAGTTTCTATATGATGCACATACCTTTGTGAAAGTGATATAGAATTCTCTTTTCAGTGTGCTTCTCTCAGTTCGGATGATCTGGTAAAGTCCGCAGCCAAGCGACAGAGCTAGGCAAATTCTCAAGCCAATGAGAAGCCCGCCTGCTAAACTTTGGTGTGAGTGGTAGCTGTGATGATTTGTATCCTCAAACTGTTCCCAAATTAGCAAAATGCCCTGCAAAAGAACAAGGAACACAATTAGAAGATAGTGTCAGGTGGATCTTTCTTCATATAACTTTGTACAGTATAAAAACAAAATATGATGGCCCCACATTGTTAGTCTGGGCAGTGGGGAGAGAGGAAGAACAAAAAGAGTACAATTCGCTGAAGGCCTCTTCAATAAAACTGAGATTCTAGTCAGCAATTTTTTTTTTAATACAATCTTTTTAGGATGTGAGGTGGTCAGGGGTGGACAAAAGTTCAAGCACTCTGTTTGGGACTGATGTGGATAATTTTGCCTCAATTATAGGGTCCCAATTCAGTGGCAGATTCCATCTGTTGACAACACCATGCAGGCTTCTATGAGGTGCGACAGACACTTGCCAAGAGAACTCTGTGAATGGGCTTTTTAGCCTTAGGAGAAGAAATAAACAAGCATTGGTTTAGAAATAATTAGAAGTATGTCGGAGAAGGAAACCTTTCACCTGTGCCCATTTAGCTTGTTTGTTTAAAAAGTAATATAATCTTTCAATATTCCGTATTTTCCCCTGTATAAGACTAGGCTTTTTCCCTAAAGAATAATATCAACATAGGGGGCATCTTATACATGGGGGCGTCTATAAGATGGAAAATACGTTACCTGTGTGTGTGTGTGTGTGTGTGTGTGTGTGTGTATGAGAGAGAGAGAGAGAGAGAGAGAGAGAGAGAGAGAGAGAGAGAGAGAGAGAGAGACATCACAGAAAAATTAAATGGCAGACAACACTTATCATGGCTGGTGTGCATATAATACAGGTACCAGCTGAGTGAGAGAGAGAGAGAGAGAGAGAGAGAGAGAGAGAGATCACAGAAAAATTAAATGGCAGACAACACTTATCATGGCTGGTATGCATATAATACAGGTACCAGCTCAGGGCCACATGTTGTAATGGGGTTCTCAAAGGCATATGGCTGAGAGGTGAGAACTGTTTTTTTCTGCTGAATGCCCATCGATATATGAAGCACAGAGGGCCAATGAATGAATGAATGCTTGGAGACATGTCTCTTCATTCTCTGGACCAGGGGTGGATAAATCAAGGCCTAATCCCATGGCACCCTGAGTTCATACAGGTAACAAGGGAAAACCAGGGAGTTAAACAGAGAGAATGGAGTGGTAAAAAAAGAGAAATAAAAGAGAAGCAGTGCCATCCACCTTTGGTGCCAATATGCGGTCTCCCACAGATTACCCTAAGGGTGTGAAGCCCTTGAAATAAAAGAGTTTGTTCACCACTGCTCTAGACAATAGTCCAAGAAGTATATTTTGCCAAAAATGAGAAAGAAAAGAATCCCGTCTATAGGCTCTCATGAAATCTTTGGGTAACGGATCAGTTGGAACATTGCATACCTTCCTCTCGCCCACCCCCTAAAAGGCATGTAAGATTCATATGTGAAATTTTCCTCACAGCTTTTGAGAACATTGGCCTTTTCCTTTCTAGTGATGAGCTGGACAAAATAGTTACCAAATCTTTATTTGAATTTGATAGAGTTGCTGGGGGATGGCGAGAGATCAATTACAGTGTACCCTCTAGTTACATACCGCTCTGGATACGCAACTTTCGGGTTACAAACGCAGCAAACCTGGCCGTGTATACTTCTGGGTTTCGCCGCGTGCAGAAGTGGCGCCTCTGCCTACGGACATTTCGGGTTGCGGACGGATCCCAGGAAGAAATTTAATTCATATCCACTGTACTTTGGCAACTAGTAAGCCAATGCTGGTATGAAGAGAAAAACAGTTTGCCTGTGGCAGCGGCGGCAAACATGATGCCCTCCAGACACTGGGCTACAAATTCCACCATCTCTGACCATTTGCCATGCGGTCAGGAGCTGATGAGGATTTTAGTCCAGCAACATTTGGGTGGGTGAGGGGGGCAGGCTGGCTTCCTCTGGCTTAAGACAGCAAAGGAAGTTCATGATTAAGAGCAGATTTGAACGAGGGACTTCCCATTTCACACTTTGGGCTGATGCGGTATATCAGTGTAGCTAAAGGAGAGACTTTGAGTGACCCTGGAAATACTTAGCCATCAGTGAGGATTTAGAAAATGTACAACCAGGTACTCAGGGCTGCTACTTTTTCAGGACCTTGGTATTACATTAAATCCTCTGCAAGAGCTCTTCTGAAGAGTTTTTCAATCATCTGTATCACTACCATCAACAGCAGCATTTGCAGTCTTTCGGGTTGGAGACCCTTTCACAACATTCCCAAAGGAACATCAGTATAGACAACCTCTTCTCTTCATGCAGGATCGTTATCACATCATATGCTTATTAATGTTTCTTAATTACCCCCCAAAGCACTTCCACAGTAAATCAAACACCCAGCACGAAAACAGACCTGTGTTACCACGACAGCTATTGCAATGGCTGTGGATGTTGGAGTGGAATCCCACTGGAGAGGTTTACTCTGAGATTTCTTCATTCTCCCTATTGTCCATCCCATGCACAAACTGAGCAACAGATAGAGCATCTGCACCTGAGAGATTATGTCGCACACTAAGGGGAAGAACATTAATATAACTGAATTGTCTGAATTACGCCACCAAGAAAAACCTCTGTATAAAATGGCCTGTTGTAGGGCTGTACTTCTGCAAAACATACATAAGAGGTCAATTAACACTGTTGTAAACACTTCAATATAACTAGCAGGATGATCTAGCCTAGATAAATAGCATGCATACTGACCAGCACTCTTGCAGTGTACAAATTCATTTAAATTTTGTCCATTGGTGTTACAATACGAAGCTTCCTGTATACACTGGCTTTTCCCTCAATATTTAGAGCCTCTGATGTACACAATGTCCTCTAGTAGAGGAATGCAAGTTTCATAATCTAGACCAGACTTCCCCAACCTCGGGACCCAAGATCTTCATCACCCCCAACAACTGGCCATGATGTTAGGGAAGGCTGGTCCAGAGCTTTACTGTGGTTGTCACTGCAACCACAGCATGAACAGTGTGCAGGGACAGCCTTGCATGGCTTTTAAACGTATTTTTGGAATGCTTAAACCAGAATCAGATATATGGAACGCACAAGGAAGAAGGAAAATGCCATAAAAATATTTCTGAAATGAGAGGGGACAAAATGAAGGAGGACCATGATTTCATGCTTATGTTTTCCCCCTCCCTCTTGAGAGTCTATACACGTCATCTATCCAGAGCTGTTCTGTATGTGTCCGGAAAAGCATCTTTTTTTAAAAAAACCTCTATGTCACCGGATACATCCAGTACAGTGGTACCTTGGTTCTCAAACGCCTTGGTTCCCAAAGTGGTAAGTGTTTCGGTTTTCGAACGTTTTTCAGAAGCCGAACATCCGATGCTGTTGTCGGCTATTGTTTCTGGGGAACCTGCACCAATCAGAAGCTGTGCCTTGGTTTTTGAACATTTCAGAAGTCAAACGGACTTTCGGAACAGATTAAGTTTGGCTCTTTTGTTTCTGCCATTTATTTTGCATTTTTGTTTTTGAGGCTTTTTTGGTTCATTTGTTTTTGTGACTGTGTGGAACCCTGTTCAGCTACTGATTGGTTGTGCGACTGTGGTAAAGGATAAAAGCTCCCCATCCAAACAATGACTATCATCAGTGCAGGTAAGAAATTTTTTAAAAACTTTTTTTTTATCATCTACAATACTGTCTTATTTAATGGTACAGTACATTGATTATTGCTTTCATTTTATGGATCAATGGTCTTGTTAGATAGTAAAATTCATGATAATTGCTGTTTTAGGGGTTGCTTTTAAAAGTCTGGAACGGACTAATCCATTTTGCATTACTTTCTATGGAAAAGTGCGCCTTGGTTTTGGAACGCTTTGGTTTTGGAACGGAATTTCAGAACGGATTCAGTTTGAGAACCAAGGTACCACTGTATTTGCCACACAACAGCAACACAGTCACCTTTTGTACACTGAAGGTCAACAATTGCAATAACTAGGGACAGAAATGTGTTTTTTTCCTTGGCACTTGCAGGAGATACACTGGTTTGCAATTAAGTTAAGTTTCGCCGCAACAAAAGCATTGGCTGCTCCAATAAACACTGCACAGTCCTCCTGGAATTACAAGAGCCCCAGGAAACAGCACAGTATTGTAAAAATTGTACCCAACAGATTTTACGCAATATGCTACAAGAAAAATTAAATTAAATTAAAATCAGCACATGTAAGGGTGGAGTCGTGTTGGCATATCTTGAAATAGTAAAGCTGTCAGGTTTAGCTTTTGCTGCAAGAAATTCAGCGAAGGCGTGCATGACTGTATGGAGACTTGAGTCTACAACATCTGGGGAAAATGCACACCTCTGTTGTGAGGAAGCAAGAGAAAGAATCTGGAAGTGAGGAAAGGAGCAGTGGCAAATCACAGAGTGGGCTCTAACCTGTGCCACGTCTTTACAGGAATATTTGCACAAGAAACTGTCTGCCTGGAACACCCTAAGGGGGGAAATGAAATTTGTTTAGCTGAAGCGATTTAACTTGTAGTTAAGCTGCAATCCTATATTGACTTATATGAATGAAGTTTTACTGATTTCATGGGGCTTAATTTTGAGCAGAATGCTTGAGTGGACTCTAACACTGTTCTAAAAAGCGTAACTATTTTTAATAAATAAGGGTAAAGAGCCCCATTTGCTGCAGGGGCTCCTTCAGACGCAGCCGGGAATTGCAACTCTGTGCAAAGGCAGTTTTCTAGGTGTGGCTTAAATTTTTTATCTAATATTTTAAACCACTCTGACTTCCCAACAGACTCAGCATTTCATGTTATACAAGATATATTAAAATCCAGATAACGTGCTTCCCTAAAACCAACGTCCTCATTTGTGACCAGCTCAAAGAAAGCAAGATATACTTACACTCGGCAAGGCTTCCTATAAAAGGTGCTCCTACTCCATTTTTAGAGTAACTAAAAAGGAAAACCAGCTTGATAAATTAGCCAATACTAAAGAAATACGCATCATAAAAGCATAAACTGATTGCAAAACACAACCACCACTAATACTATTTTTGGATATTAAAAAAAATGGAAATAAGTTTGTAAAAGCTTTAAGAATACATAACATGAAACTCAGCTGGGTTTGCCTCCGGCTTGTAAATGATAAAGGAAATGGGCAAACCTACTAGCATATAACTCTTTTGCATTCCGCACAGAAGCTCCAGAATTCTGCTTTTCTCATATGAATTTCTGTGAAGCAGATTTGACTTCTTAACAGAAGAGGCTACACTAGCGGTGTGCAGTGGCATGCAAATTGGGTTGATCTGGAGGTCTCCTGCCTCCCAAAATGCAATGCCA
This sequence comes from Podarcis filfolensis, assembly GCF_964270895.1. Taxonomy (NCBI): domain Eukaryota; kingdom Metazoa; phylum Chordata; class Lepidosauria; order Squamata; family Lacertidae; genus Podarcis; species Podarcis filfolensis. The sequence continues at coordinate 11,681,927 of NC_139607.1, forward strand.
ATAATGGGAACATCATCTTGAGTTGGATTAGCTGCTGCACATAATGGCCTTTCTCTGCACTGTATTTCCTATTTTTCTTTAGGTCCACAAGTTTTGCAACAAGTGGGGCTGTCCAAAATGTTGCCTGCAGGACACTGAAAAGATGGCAGTTGTTTTTTGTGGAAGTGCAGCAGAAGAGGACTTTCAAAAACTTAAAAGCTTTTATTTACTTACTTTTTTTAAAGTGTTTTTTAATTGGAGGGTAAAAGGGCAATACATATAGAGAGAGTGAGAAAACACACTTGATTGAATTTATGTAACTCTTATTACATAAAGGGGAAATACTAAAACAAAATGCCAGAGTGGTAGGCCTCAGTTAAGAAGTTAAAATGCAGCAAATCTAGAAGAACCAATAAGAATGACAATCAATCAATACATCTGAGTTGAAAGGAAGCTGAAGTATGCATGTTTATTACAAGAAAAAAAATTAAGGTGGAATAACACCTTAAGAACAGCATATTTAGGCTTTATAGTGGAAAGTGACAACAGCTTGTTTCTTCACCTGTTTTCTGCACTGAATTGTATTCCTTACTACAAAACCTAAATGAGCTCTGCTAAATGGTTATTTCCTATCTCACTCTTTGGTACAGAGAACAGTGGATGATCATCTATTGAGGATGGTGTAAATATTAGGAGATGTGTTTCCTACACACCCACACACCAGTGTTTCCTGCAGCAAATATGTATTACGTAAAGTGTGGAAAACATTCACACCTGTGAATGCATATGGAGACTCTGGCGATTCAGGCTTCCAACATACATTTACATGTTTGTATGTCTTTTATGCTGTTCTAGGAAACAGCAGTGTAATACCGTGGTACCTCGGGTTACAGACGCTTCAGGTTACAGACTCCGCTAACCCAGAAATAGTACCTCGGGTTAAGAACTTAGCTTTAGGATGAAAACAGAAATCGTGCTCCGGCGGCACATCAGCAGCAGGAAGCCCCATTAGCTAAAGTGGTACCTCAGGTTAAGAACTGTTTCAGGTTAAGAACGGACCTCCAGAACGAATTAAATTCTTAACCCGAGGTACCACTGTATTGTAGTATATGTAGCAAAACCATTTATTGTGCAAAGCAGGGAGCTGCCCTGAGATACATTTAGCCTACCTTTGCACAGTTGTTCAGGTAATTGTATCAGTGTGCCTGTGAGTTCAAAACCTGCTGTTCCCCTGTGCTGGGGCAGACCAGCACCCTGTATTTTGCTCTACCACCCTTGTGTGGTGATTTGCAGAAAGAACATTTCAGATTCAATCTGAAGGGAACAAAGGAACATGGGTAGGAATGACTTCTGGGTCAACTGCGGGCATTGGAGGATGATGGAGGCTGCTCACTCTGAGTGGCCCGATTGCTGTGAGGAAATGGGAAGGGAGCACTGGCAAAGCACCTTCTCAAAAAAGTCGAAAGGAAAAGTTCGAATTCCGAAGGGTCCAGCAGTGTCAAAGGATGCTCTCTAGGAGCTCCCAAAGCTTCGGAGGGAGCGGCTGGAGCTCCAAGATCGAGCACAGACGCACAACGTGATCGAGACCCACAGCAAACTGCCTCAAGAGCTGCCATTGAAGCAGCGACTTTTCCAAATAAAAGAAATTCAGACCAATTTGACAATGTAAATTCCTTCTTGAAACCTAGGAAGGTCACTGCCAAAGCAAAACCAGGGATGGGGAACCTGTAGCCCTCCAGATGTTGGACTCCACCCCGCATTTGCTCCAGACAGAATCACCAATGATCAGGGATGATCACTGTCAAGCAACATCTGGAGAGCCATAAGTTCCCCATCCCTGACACAGACAGCACTAGACATGGAAGACCAACTCGGTATGGCAGCTTTGTATGCCCAAAGGCAGAGGGTTTAAATTTACCTTGAAAAATGTAGGTAGTTAGCAAAAGCGGAAGCGGCTTGCAAGAGCAGAACAGTCGACAGAACTTTTAACACAGTGTGCATAGGCCCTGCTTTTTTAATCGTCTGCCACAATGTCTGGGCGTATATGCAAGCAGCGACGAAGTATGCCAGAACAAGCAGGAAGAAGAACTCATGGAGGCCTGCAAAGAGAAAAAGTGCCTTACGTAATATTTCTTTACTTAGATATTTAATGTCCAACCCTTAAAAAAACAAAAAAATTCCAGAGCTAAAAATAATAACGACAAAACACAGTAGCAACCTGACCAGATAAAATTTAAATTAAGAACAGAAGTCTCAAAGGGAAACTCAAAAGGGTGTCACCCAGTAAGGGTACTACAGAAAACGACTCATCTCTGGTGCGCAAAGATGAGCCTATTGAACAGGGGAAAGAAGTGGTCCCTAAGGTACAGCCAAAGCAGGGTTATTATTAATATAGGCCTATATACTGAGTAATTTCAACAGAGACAATTGCTAGCTCAGTTTATTTAAAAAGGCTGGGAAAAATTTTCTATTAATAAATAGAAGCAGGAAACTACAACTACTGCCCCAGCAGATTGCAAGTACTGTGCTCGCATATATACTCACAATACCAGCATAACAACACTGGAAATGCTGGAATCTTGTCATTAATTATGTTTGTTACCTGTCCCAGGTCCCAGGATAGGCTGCATCTAAAAAGATAATGCAATACATTTATGCTGATATGCCTTAACCTATGTTGTCGTGTGCTACCTTTCAAGGGCATTGCAACCAATTTATTTCAAAGAACCAATTAAGATGTGACCAAAGAATATTTTTTTCCTTCACTAAAATAACTTAATAGATTTTAAAATAACTGTTAACTATAACACCAATATTTCCAGTGTGATGCTGGTACAATGAATATTGCTTACAAACCTTGGGGACAGATATTGGATTTTCTTGTTTCTGTCTAATAACAAATAATTTGCAGCCTACTTTATTTTTACTAAGCCGGCAACCGTCTCTGTTGAAATTACTAAGTATATATGCAAACACACGCGCCTTGTCAGAAGTGTCTGAAACTTACTGTGCTTAGTGACAAGAATCTAGCCTTTGGGTAAATGTAGCTTCTCTTTGCAGTCATGGAATAGAGCTGACTTTGCAATACAAACATTATACATTTGCCTTGAGGATATGGCATTTGTGAACAGTGCTCTCAACTCAACAAATCTGTTTATACGAAGACTTCTTTGTTGCTGTTGTAATGTCTTTTGCTAAAGCAGTTGACAAACACTGAGTGACTGAAATGTTTCAAGCACAGCACACACAGAAGTATAGTAAACGCCAGGATAGTAGTATATGCATGTCAGTCACTCCCAGGCTAATGCCACATCCATTGTGAATGGGCATCAAAGCCACGCTTCACACACAAAATATTATTGCTTCCCAAGGGTGTGATTCTCTGAACCCTAGCTTGAAAGCGTCACTGAATTAATGGGATTTATTTCTGCGTAAACATGTGGAGGTTTGCACTATAAAAAGTGCTTCCCATGCACTCATATCTCTATTTTTCCTCACAATACCAAAAAGAGATGTTTGCAGCATGTTTGCTGCAAATATTCATAGCGATTGCAGCGTTTGAAGAGGAGGTTCTCAGGTGTCTGTTGGCAGACATACATTTCTGTTCAAATATAATGCTGGACATGCTCCAAACACCACTTTTTCATACAGAACAAAGAAGCTTTCACTTTTGCTTCAGACTTGCGGACACAATTGACTCACCAAGATTTTACTATGCCAACATTTGAGAGGCCGTGCAACAGATGTGTGAAACATTCATCTTACCACTAGATGTCATTGCTGCAACATTTAAAAGGCATAGCCAGTCCACAATGCACTTATTTTCAGTTTTGAATGAATGATGTTCATGTTCTATGGTGTGTAACATGAAGATGAATTAAAGAAACCTGGTCCCTGAATTTCTCAATATTTTATTTTCCTTTTATACTTGTCTTGATTTTTTTTTTTGCTGTGTAAGAAGTAGTCATTTATCTCTGTTACATTGTAAATTCTTAGCCCATTCAATGAACCCCAAAGAACTTTTTTTAAAGCTGTGTTTGCAGTCAGAACTAAAGTGCCATATATATATTAGCAACTAATGTTAATTATGTAATAATAAAATTGAAGTGGTTGATTCTATTAATATGTTACTGTATCTTCTGAGACATCACAATTAGAATGCAACAAAAATGGAACTAAATAGATACTTTGGGTAATTGTCCTGGATTGTGGAAAAAAGGTAAAAAAAAAAAGTGGGTGAACACTAATCTATTAGGGCAAATTAAAGTTATCAGACACTTCAAAGTCATCGTTATATGACTAATCCTATACTTTTTCCAAGCAAGTATGTTTCCCTCATCCTATAGATAACTGGATAGCAACATCTAATATATGTATACAATTTAATGGGTTATTTTTGCCTGTCACTTCCCCAACCAATTTCCTCCAAAGTCCAGAAGAAACATCTTACCTGATTCCCCTGCACTAAAGTGATCTAAAGGATTCCCTTCCGCATCTGGATTTAGTAACACCATTTCAAATTGAACTTCCTCGGATTCAGAGTCCTCATAATTCACTGCACAGGTAAACTTGTCAACATAAAACACATACCATGTGTCAGGGTACGGAATCTGGGACACAGTCAAATTTTGTTCTGTGCTGTTCAGGTGCACTGCAAAAGGAACCAGACTTGAATAAACTCAGAAAGCTTTGGCTTACAGGACATAAAACAATGCTAGAAAACAAGAAACTTTTCAGATTAGCTATGGCTAAGGAATGCACGAGCAGTTTTTGCCAGCTGCACATGCATCAAGGTGCTTTTTAAAAAACAGATCCATATGATGCATTTGTGTTACATGTTTTAGTGTGCCTGTACCCCTGTGGGTAAAACCTCAGCGCCTAGGACTTGCCGATCGCATGGTCGGCGGTTCGAATCCCCGCAGCGGGGTGCGCTCCCGTCGTTCGGTCCCAGCGCCTGCCAACCTAGCAGTTCGAAAGCACCCCCGGGTGCAAGTAGATAAATAGGGACCGCTTACCAGCGGGAAGGTAAACGGCATTCCGTGTGCTGCGCTGGCTCGCCAGATGCAGCTTCGTCACGCTGGCCACGTGACCCAGAAGTGTCTGCGGACAGCGCTGGCTCCTGGCCTATAGAGTGAGATGAGCTCACAACCCTAGAGTCTGTCAAGACTGGCCCGTATGGGCAGGGGTACCTTTACCTTTTACCTTACTCCTTAAAAACCATATGGTTCAATGCACCCACATGTTAAGCAGTTTCAGTTATCTTTTAATTTCAGTAGGAGGCAGTTAAGCATGTGCATAACTAACTCACTGCAATCAATGGGATATAAAAGTGCTAAGCTGTGCTTAGATTGTGATCATAATATTTGGTCTAGTTCAAATGTTAATTCGGCGGCATGCCTTCAGCCCCAAACCACATTCTCAATTCTCTACTTGTCCATGGTGAAATCTGGACAGGCTGGGCTAAAAGAAAAGGGCGGGGGAATCCAATTATAACTAGACTTGTTCATATAAATACACATGATACTACAATAATGCTTTTAGTATCTGTTCAATTCAGTTATATAATTATACTGTCCTGAGATATAATTTGCACGTCTTTATTTTGATCAATAAAATTAAGAATGATCATGATTAGCACTTCTTTGAGAATAACTGTAAGAGGAACTTCAATATTTTGTACATTAAATATTTGTGCTCCACAAATGTTATATTAAGCTTTAGATTCTGAACTGCTGACTTCATTTTCAATGAGTCTGTAATTGGACCATGGTAGCGTATGGGGAGATAGGATGATACAAATGACTTAATTTTCCCAGAAACTAAACAACACTGCACGCTTATTCTATGCTAGCTTACTTATGAACTAAATATTAACACTCAAGATATTCAAAGACAAACCACAATTAAGTGATGAAATTTGTTTTAAACCAGCTGTAAAGAGAGCAGAGCAGTCTACAAGTATTTTGAAGAGATAAAATGTTTAAGAGAGATGAGAAGCAAATATTTAGAAAACAAACAGACACTTTGTGCAATGCAATTCTATGCGTATCTACTCTGAAGTAATTGCCACTGAGTTTAGAGGAACTTGCACCCGGGTATGTGTATACAGGATTGCAGACTTATCCATGTATCTTAAAAACTCATTATGCCAGCAATGAGGAACTTGGGGTCCTCCAGATGTTCTTGGACTACAGCTCTCACCGTCGCTGAGTTGGTCATGCTAGCTGTGGCTGATGGGAAATAGAGGCCAAAACATCTGGAGGAACACACCTTCCCCATTGCTGCCCTAAAGCTCTTGGCATAAAAGCAGGGATGGGAAACCTGTAGCCCTCCAGATGCTATTGAACCAGCTCCCATCAGCCCCACCCAGCCAGAATGGTCAAAGGTCAGGGATGACAGCTTTATCTGGAGGGCCATAGGTTTCCTACTCTTGAATGTGAGCATAGTCCAGGGGTGGCCAACTCCCAAGAGACTGCGATCTACTCACAGAGTTAAAGACTGGCAGTGATCTACCTCCTTTTTGGGGGTTCAGGTAAAAGTTGTTGAGCTTTTTAAGGGGAGCCAAACTTGTTGAGCTTCTTTGGGGGGAGCCCGTGATCTACCAGTGATCTACCACAGACATCCAGTGATCTACTGGTAGATCACGATCCACCTGTTGGATGTGCCTGGATAGTCTATACCTGTAAGAGTTTGGAGATCTCCGAGAGGAGAATTAATATCAGCTTGGATTCTACAAGTTCATGGTAGAAAATTTTCCTCCTCCTAATTGCCCTCTAAATTCCAACCAAAATTGTTTAGGAAGACTCCTGATTTCCTGGAGAGGGGTTTTGGTGGAATAATGGGCTGGGAACTTATCTTAGGATGCAAGCCATTTTTTTCAATAATTACAAAACTTTTCCCCGATGGATTATCATGACAGTTTTGATACTTCCCAGATTAAAAATGGTGGTCACAGAGCGAGCAGGCTGCTTTCTGGATGGGGAAAGGGCAGTTGACATGCGGCTGTGTGCATTTTGCATGTGCTGAGCTGCTTCTTGCACATGATGCGTTGCCGTGCATATTTTTATGTGATGTGCTATTGCACATGCTTGCTCATGACACAGTTCAGCCTGCTGCTGCATTACTGCATTACTGTGTGGATGTGCTGTGCATTGCTACTGCATGTATATTCCCCCAGTATGAAAATTGTGGCTGAAAAACCACAGGAAAGTGCATGTATGAAGGCTAAGTTGCAATCAGGCACAATATATACTGCTTGCATGGCATGGAAGTTAAGTCTAGGTACCTTGGCTTGCAATTCCATGCCTTTTGTTTACATGAGCAAATTTATAAACACCATAACTCTTCTCTTAGTTTTTTCTTCATCCTAAACCTATTGTTCAACTGATGCATATAATAAGCTATGAACTGACTCAGTAGATTTATGACACCCACTGCCCATTCGAACTCACTTATCAGCTGAGCTTTGGACAATCTCTCTTTACAGCTGTAATCCTGGTGGCTTTCTTGCAGCTTTAGCCATTCCTGAGCTTGAAAGAGGTGAAGCTTGGCTTCTTTTCCAACTGCTGTTGCTACATTGTTGATTCTGACATACAGAAGAGCACAATCACCTTGATATTTAAAAAGAAGTCAAAGTCTATTACACAGATAAGGACGGAAATAAAGGAGAAATATTATCTAGATGGCAGAATCGCCTCTTAATGCAAACTGCTGCCAAGTGTTCATTTTCCTACCAATATATAGGTCAACAAATAGTTGTATTAGATGCCTGCAATTATTTTTCCAGCTTACATCAAGGCACAAAAAATTCCAAACTGCGAAAATGCTCTACATTGGGCTGCTATATATTTATCTTAAAATAGGATTGTAGAACCTAGATTTATTTGGGGAAGGGCACTTTGGACATTCTGACGTGGGTATAAAAAATGTTTTGGATTGTCCCTGCTGCAGAATGTTATTTATACAGCAAAGTGATTTCAGTTGGCTCAAATCAGACAGTTAAGACCTAGGCTGAGCGACTCAATTACACCCATGTACACACTGGATCTCTATGGCAGCAACCCTATACATAAGACACTGGCATAAAGCAAGCTGGTATAACTTAAACTAGGGTAAAATTACACCAGATCCAGACTCCGTTCAGCAGTGGGGCTGCAGCTGGCTGAGCCTGCCTAAGTCTGGCAGAGAGAAAGCAATAGTGTTTGAGTTGTTTCACTCGTTTTGCCTTTAACTTGTTCAGGCTTAGGATCCAGCCTAAATCTCCGCCCTCTGCCCCTATAGCGCCCTTTACCTTGGGCCTATGATTACTGGGGCAATCTCATAACTCCAAACCAGCAGAAAGGAGATGCGACTAGCAAGGCAATGCTTGTCAACTGACAGATGCCTGCGGGATAGATAGCTCAGTCAGTAGAAGAGCATGAAGCACTTTATCTCAGGGCTGTGAGTTTGAGCTCCACGTTGAGCAAATAGATTTCTGTATTGCAGGGGGTTGGGCTAGGAGGCCCTCGTGATCCCTTCCAACCCTACGATTCTATGACCCTCCAAAGGGGAAAACAAGAAGCCACTCCAACAGGAAAAAACCTCCTGGTGCAACAGTGCCATCCTCCCTCTTTGACAGCGAATGCTGTTTGTTAAAAGTGGGGCATGCAAAATTTAATTGCCTACCTAAGATATATAAAAAGGTAAAGGACTCATGGACAGTTAAACCCAGTCAAAGGCAACTATGGGGTTGTGGCGCTCATCTCGCTTTTAGGGAGCTGGCGTTTGTCCACAGACAGCTTTCTGGGTCATGTGGCCAGCATGACTAAACCGATTCTGGCGCAATGGAACACCGTGACGGAAACCAGAGCACACGGAAATGCCATTTACCTTCCCATCACTGCGGTACCTATTTATCTACTTGCACTAGTGTGCTTTCGAACTGCTAGGTTGGCAGAAGCTGGGACAGAGCAACGGGAGCTCACCCCATGGCGGGGATCTGAACCTCCAGCCTTCTGATCGGCAAGCCCAAGAGGCTCAGTGGTTTAGACTACAGCGCCACCCACTTCCCTTTACCTTTACAGTCACTTATATATGCGGGACTAAATGGTCTAAACCACTGAGCCTCTTGGGCTTGCTGATCAGAAGGCTGGAGGTTCGAATCCCTGTGATGGAGTGAGCTCCCGTTGCTCTGTCCCAGCTCCTGCCAACCTAGCAGTTTGAAAGCATGCCAGTGCAAGTAGATAAATAGGTACCACTGTGGCGGGGAAGGTAAATGGCGTTTCCATGCGCTCTAGTTTCCGTCATTGTATGCTGTTGCACCAGAAGTGGTTTATTCATGTTGGCGAGATGAGTGCCGCACCCCATAGTCACCTCTGACTGGACTTAACCATCCAGAGATCCTTTACCTTACCTATATAGGTGACGATATATATGACTGCAAGATCAGCGGAGGTCCAGTCAGAGCCGTAGCTACAGCGGGGGCTAAAGGGCGGTGGACTTCAGGGTGGGGAGAGTCTCACAGCCCCCTGGAGTCCGGGCAAACCCTTGTCAAATCCAGAAAGGGCGCATAACGCGTGGAATTGGGCGCAAACAGCAGAAAAGGCCCGGGCACGGGATCCCTCGCATCCCTCCTTCTCCCAACCGAAGGCCCTGCTGCGCTCCATCTCGAGCTCGGTGCGCATAGGATCGCGCTGCGCAAAGGCGCATAACGCGTGGAAACGTGCGCAAACAGCAGAAAACGCCCTGGCACGGGGTCCCTCGCATCCCTCCGTCTCCTCCCAACCGAAGACCCTGCTGCGCTCGATCCCGAGCTCGGCGCGCATAGGATCGCGCTGCGCAAAGGCGCTGGGCGGGATCCTCCTCCAGGCCGGGCAGCGCCCCGCTTACCGTGGAACTGGAACTGCGCCGCCGCCTGGCCAGCTCCGGCGGCCGCGCTGGAGAAGCCGCCCCGGACCGTCTTGGCCTGCGCCGCCGGGAGCCACGCGGCGCAGCACAGGGCGGCCCAGGCGAGCCACGGAAGCCCCATGGTCCTTCCCTCGGCGGCGGGAGCGGCCGCCTCAGTCACCGCTTTCTCATCCCCGTACCACGTCTACAACCTCACGGGTGGGCGGGCGGGAGCGGGATTGACCGCGCAGCTAACCAATAGCGTTCTTCCGATCGGCGGGGTGGGCGGGGCCAGCCGATAGAGACGGGGAATACTTCCGGCCTGCCGGCCCCCTTTTGAATTCCCCACTTCTGCGCGCGGCGGCGGTTGCTAGGGAACGAGCTCTCCAACCGCGTGACCCGGCCGTGTTTGACGAGCCTGTTGATTGGTTGCTGGGTGGGTAGGGGGGCGGGGAAACTTCCAAAGAAGGGCAGAGGGTGAGGGAACGCGGCGTCAGAAGGGGCTCGTGACGTCATGGCCGTGGGACACGTCTTATACAGGATGATTATGATGATGATTATTTATTGAATTTATATACCCCGAGGTCTCAGGGCGGTTCACAGAACAAAATCAAAAGATAAAAGCACCAAATATATAATCAATATTCGTATTTTACTTTATATTCAGAATCAGAAGAATCTTTCATTTGCATCAGCCACTAAGCAATGGTAATAAAATAAAATAAATTGTACTGTAGAGAGAGGTAAAAACTATACAAAATACATTTTGCAGATTTACATCAATAATCAAATAATAGATCTTATTCTAATTGTCCCCGCTAAAAGCCTTTAGTTTTTGCTGCCAGCTGATCATCTTGATCTGCTAAAAGAAAGTGCTAAAAGACACAGGAGCAATGGTCGAGCGACAATAATAGAGGGGTAATAACTTCACTCCTCAAATCTTTACAAAGAGTGCAAGCCAGAAGCACTTTCTATTGATTAAATGGGAGATCCAAGGGCGGTTCACATTTAAAAGGCTGTAGGATGTAGCATCTTAAAAAGTAGAGACATCACCTTGCCAACAAAGGTCCGTATAGTTAAAGCTATGGTTTTCCCAGTAGTGATGTATGGAAGTGAGAGCTGGACCATAAAGAAGGCTGATCGCCGAAGAATTGATGCTTTTGAATTATGGTGCTGGAGGAGACGCTTGAGAGTCCCATGGAGTGCAAGAAGATCAAACCTCTCCATTCTGAAGGAAATCAGCCCTGAGTGCTCACTGGAAGGACAGATCGTGAAGCTGAGGCTCCAGTACTTTGGCCGCCTCATGAGAAGAGAAGACTCCCTGGAAAAGACCCTGATGTTGGGAAAGATGGAGGGCACAAGGAGAAGGGGACGACCGAGGACGAGATGGTCGGACAGTGTTCTCGAAGCTACCAGCATGAGTTTGACCAAACTGCGGGAGGCAGTGGAAGACAGGAGTGCCTGGCGTGCTCTGGTCCCTGGGGTCACGAAGAGTCGGACATGACTAAACGACTAAACAACAAACAACTTCACTCCTCAAATCTTTACAAAGAGTGCAAGCCAGAAGCACTTTATATTGATTAAATGGGAGATCCAAGGGCGGTTCACATTTAAAAGGCTGTAGGATATTCAAAAGTCTGGTTGAAGAGGAACGCATGCCGCCTTTGCACAGTGCCAGCCGCGCTCAAGGCGGTCGACGACATGAGAAAAAAAACACATCGCTGCCACATAACAGAAAAAAAAATGAATACTTTGAGGGAGACGAAACAATTTTATTTGATCACGCCCAGTTTTGGAAAGAGGAGAGCGCCCGAGTGCGCATGCGCAGGACACCCGCCCCCCCCCCCGCCTTGCGCTACGTTCGCAGAACGCAGAGAGAGGCGCACGTGCAAAGGTCGCTGTAGGTGACAGTAGCAGGCGGAAGTGACGTATACAGCCGTGGCGGAAGTGACGCGTCGACGGGGAGGAGGCGAGAGAGGGAGGAAGGAAAGGCTCTCCAGCTGGGGGGAGAATGTCTGGGGGGTTGTCTGGGTCCGAGGCCGCCCCGCTCCCCCCGGGCTTCGCCAAGAGGATTTTGGTGACCGGCGGCGCGGGCTTCATGTAAATTCCCGCCTGGGTTGGGGTTTTTTTTTGGGGGGGGGGCTTTCAGGCTTCCTAAAAGCCCTCGCGGAAGGAGCAAAAAGCGCATTGAATATGATGGGGTGGGCTTACTCCTGAGTAAAGGTGCCTAGAGTTTTGTGTGTGTGTGTGTGTTTAAAAAACCAAAAACTTTTGGCCTGCTTTCTCTGCCAGCGTGCCTTTCAAGCAGCCTTGCGAAATTTAGATTGCATAAATTACCGGAGTACCACTTCCTTAAAAAAAAAAAAAAGCTTGCAGAAATAGGTTTTAGTATAACTCCTCTACCTGCTGAGCTGCAGGGTAGTTCTTTACCTAATAAGATTTCCTTCTCAGAAAATATGGGCTTGGAAAGAGAGAAAGGGGTCTTATGTTTCTTCTTCATTGAAACAAAAAAAAAATTTTTTTTTTCCTTCCAGTAGCACCTTAAAGACCAACTAAGTTAGTTCTTGGTATGAGCTTTCGTGTGCATGCACACTTCTTCAGATACAACTTCTTCATTGAAGTTCTTTACAACGAAAAGCAAGCTTGCTTGTGTTTGCTACTTAAGAAAGAAGAAAGCAATAGGTTTTAGTATTACTCCTCTACCTGGGGAGCTGCAGGGTAGTTCTTTACCTACTAAGCTTTCCTTTTCTGAAAATATGGGCTTGGAAAGAAATAAAGGTGTCTTATGTTTCTTCTCCATTGAAGTTACAAAAAACCCAAACTTGCTTGTGTTTGCTACTTAAGAAAAAGAGAGGAAAGCAATAGGTTTTAGTATTACTCCTCTACCTGCTAAGCTGCAGGGTAGTTCTTTACCTATTAAGATTTCCTTCTCAGAAAATATGGGCTTGGAAAGAGAGAAAGGGGTCTTATTCTTCTCCATTGAAGTTCTTTTTAAAAAAACTTGCTTGTATTTGCTACTTTAAAAAAAAGAGAGGAAAGCAATAGGTTTTAGTATAATTCCTCTACCTGGTGAGCTGCAGTTTTTTACCTACCATTTGTGATTCGGCATGTGTCCGTTTACAAGTTTGGATTGGGATGGGGTGAATTTGGGCCAAGGGATTAAAGGCCTTAAGCTTTCCTTCTCAGAAAATATGGGTTTGAAAAGAGAGAAAGCTGGCTTATGCTTCTTCTGCGTTGACATTCATTCATGAGGCCCATGTCATGTTTTCCATGACTGTAAAAATAAAGAAATCCTAATATGTATGACTGGAAAGGGTGTCACTTATTTCTTGATGCCCCTAATAAAGGGGTGGGAAGTTCAAACTATTTGGAGGTGGGTAGGTAAGTTGCTTATTTGCTAGAAGCTTTTTATGTTTTTGTTTCTTAAAGAAAACCACAGTTGCTTCTTAAAGAAAACAATATTTTGGATTCTTCTGAAAAAAGTTTACAAACAAATATTCTAAGAGCTCCACAAGTGAATATATTTTCCACTGAGATTTGCTTCTTGGTTCAGGCTGATTTCTTGAGAGACAGTTCATGAGACATTGCCACAAGACTCTTTTGCGGTGTGCCAGTCTTAGTGACAGAAAAAGCAATCTGACCGTAGCAGCAGAAACAAGGGAGCAGCATGGGACTGGTACATGTGTGTACGTGTTTTGGAAATACATCTGAAATCAATGCAGTTTGAATTTGAAATATGTTGATTTTTTGTTTTTTTCTTCAAAACCTGCAGTGCATCTCATGTAGTGGTTTCCCTCGTAGAGAAGCATCCAAACTATATGATTATTAATCTTGATAAGGTAAGACTCTTTTGCTTAAATAAACATAAATTAGCAAACCAACATATACTTGACAGGCAATCAGTGACTGCATGCAAGAATTCAGGTCTTGTTTTTAAAGTAAGCCATTACCTTGGAACTCATAAGCATGTGCTGCCATGGTGAATTTTGATCTGGAAGGCCAGTGTCTTGCAAAATACTCTATTTACTTAGCTCTGGAGATAAACAACAGTAAATGAGATTTGAATGTTTGCAGCTATGCCACTTTAATCCAAATAGCCATGCTCTAAGGGAAAAATCCCATGCAGAAGAAGCTGATGTAAAGTGAGCTAGTGTAAATTAAGGTGGCCTAAGGTTACACCTGCGGGACGCGGGTGGCGCTGTGGGTAAAACCTCAGTGCCTAGGGCTTGCTGATCGCATGGTCGGTGGTTTGAATCCCCGCGGCGGGGTGAGCTCCCATCTTTCGGTCCCAGCTCCTGCCCACCTAGCAGTTCGAAAGCACCTTAAGTGCAAGTAGATAAATAGGTACCGCTTTATAGCGGGAAGGTAAACGGTGTTTCCATGTGCTGCGCTGGTGCTGGCTCACCAGAGCAGCTTCGTCACGCTGGCCACGTGACCCGGAAGTGTCTTCAGACGGCGCTGGCCCCCGGCCTCTTAAGTGAGATGGGCGCACAACCCTAGAGTCGGACACGACTGGCCCGTACGGGCAGGGGTACCTTTACCTTTACTTTAAGGTTACACTAGATTCAAACCCTGTTCAGCAGTTGCTTCGTTGCTATAATAAAAATATTCATTCAAACCTCAATATACCTCCTTGTTCTTATATAAATTGAAGGATCACTCAGAGTATAGATTAGAGATACCACTTAAGGTTTCTTCATATGATACATATTACACCCGGTAACAGATTCTAAAAGATGAAGTTCAGTGCATTGTCATTAATGAAGAGAAAAAAAACTTATCATCCTTCACAGCTTACTGTTACTGACTTCCACACTGTTTCTTTTTGTAATCCTGGCTTTTGGTCTTCTCATTGACCAGTTCTGTGTGTCTTGCACATTTATCCATGTAAATAAAAAATTAAACTCTTCCTTGGAAGGGTTTATAATGAAAATACAGTCTCTATATCTCCTTCAGATATTAACTCTGCAGACCAAGGAGTTGTCATTAAACACATATTTGCTTTCATTATACTTTCTCTCTCTCTTAAGAATTCATTTTCTTGACATTATTTTTGTAATTGAAATGAGGATGTGATGATTTTCATTTATTTTGTACTAAGGCCCATCTGAGTTTAATTAAAAGGGTTGATTTGTATGAGCCCCAAGATACAGAGAAGGTGGGTTGGAAGAGAATGCTATGAGACAAAATGGAGGAGCAGAGGCTTGACTCTAGAAATAAAACATCTCTGTTATTTTCTCTTTTTTGCTGTTAAGCTGGACTATTGTGCAAGCTTAAAAAACCTTGAGAGAGTTTCTGAGAGACAGAACTACAAGTTTATCCAGGTAAACTATACATTTATTTTTTTTGGTAATTCATTGTTATTTTAAAAACCATCTACAGTATGAAGGCTGCAATCCTGTACGGACTTACTTGAGTGTAAGTCTTGTTAACTGACATGGAACTGGAAGCTTTTTCTTTTCTTTGTTACTGAGTATTTTATTGAGTACACTGAAGTTAGAACTGACTGGAGCATCCTTCTACAGAGCTTTGTGAAGCGAAAATATTAAACTTTCTGCATCAGATGTAAAATTTGGTCTAGTTGAAGAGTTTGGGGGTATGGATAACCAAATCTGATGTTGCCTACTAATTTTATACTTTTCATCTTTTATAGGGGGATATCTGTGAACCCAATTTTGTAAAAGAATTATTTGAGGCTGAGAAATTTGATATAGTGCTACATTTTGCAGCTCAGACACATGTAGGTGAGCATTGCATGTCACTACAATAATCTACTAGTAGTAGTAGCTTCCAGTTTTTGCGCGAGGGGCAGAGGATGCTGCTTATGCTGGCACTGCTAACATAGCTGGACACCTATCCTGCTGTCCCTCCTGGTGACAATGTACGTAGATTGCTATGTTTTACTGTTTTGCCATTGTGTCCCTTGATTCATCATTGTTTAAACTTTTGACGTCAGGTGCTAACTATGCTGCTGCTGTGAGTGGCACAGAACATCTGGCCCATGGACCTTATTAATGTCTTTAATAGGAGCTGCTCAGAGTGGCTGGGGAAACCCAGCCAGATGGGTGGGGTATAAATAATAAAATTATTACTGTTGTTAGGCCCCTTGGGGATCAGCCTGCAGTAGCTCCTCTGCTGAGTGAAGTTTGGGTCTGATGGAACTTTATCATGGCTTAATTTACACTGGCTTGCTTTATACCAGCTTCTTGTGTGTAGGATTTCTCTCTTAAGAGTAGTTTTGTTCTACTGCATATGGAGATAACATTTTTTCTTTTATTTGAGTTCATGTTGTAGGTCTGAAGGTCCCCCAGAGATCATGGCCTTCAGGCTTTTTTTGGTACCAAGTTTGACGTACATTTCTCTTTATTATTTTGTCTCAAAACTTAGATCTTTCTTTTTGGCATAAGCTTGAATTCAACTATGTCAACGTTTATGGAACTTGCATTCTGGTTGGTGCTGCTTATGAGGCTAATGTGGAGAAGTTCATATATGTCAGTACTGATGAAGTTTATGGGGGAAGCTACAACAAGGTGAGCTTGAATTAAATGAGTTTCTTACATCTCTTACCTTCATGTTTGTCTCTTGGGTGAATTAATCAGGGCATGATCTTGTAATGACCAGTAAGTGGAGACTGTTAGCTTTCTTTAACTAGTACTACTTTACTTCCCATGACCAACTAATAAAAATTGACAAACATTAGGAACTGAGCCTCTCTTGTTTCCAGCTTAGTAAGCGTATTGTTTTACATTTACACCAATGTTCGGCCACTTGAAAATAACCAAAAGATAATGATAATCTTACACAGAAGGAATGTGCTGGTACAAATTTGACCTAAAGAGCTTTCGATTCTGCTGTCTTTAAAGGATGCAAGAGTTTTTGTTAGTACTTTGGTATTTTAGGATTGCTGTGCAAGTAAATACTTTTTTTTCAGTAAGAGGATGGAACATGAAACCTCACTTGTCACGGAGCAAGAGTAAAATATTAATTACTGGTAAAGGTAGTCAGAGTTGAATTTAGGAGAACACTTTGGGCAGGGTGGTTTCCTTATACTATACAGTGGTGCCTCGCAAGACGAAATTAATTCGTTCCACGAATTTTTTCGTCTAGCGAATTTTTTGTCTTGCGAAGCACGAAATCCCATAGGAATGCATTGAAAATCAATCAATGCGTTCCTATGGTCAAAAAAAGTCCAAACAAAGCCAAATTTGGTACAACAAGAGTTTATTAAGTGCTCTTTAAAGTCACACATACTAAAGAGCATTTCAAAATTCAAACCCAGAAATTTTTTTTTAAAAACAGCAGAGTGCCCCAATGGTCACAAAAAATCATAAAAATGCAGAAAAAACACACACAAGCTCCCAGATTCTTGCAAACCCCTCCCCAACTGTTCCCCCAGCCACCCAGCACACAGAAATTCAAACCCAGATTTTTTTTTAAAAAACAGCAGAGTGCCCCAATGGTCACAAAAAATCATAAAAATGCAGAAAAAACACACACAAGCTTCCAGATTCTTGCAAACCCCTCCCCAACACCAAGTCCTTGAATTCCAAACACCCCAACCCAAAATCCAAAACCCCCCAAAAAAGTTTTAAAAGCTTAACTTACCAAATGGCTGCAAAAGAAGTTTTGGAAAAGCTTCAAAAATCACCAAAGTCTTTAAAAACCTCAAAAAAGGCTACTATGTACACTGCGTTCTATGAGTTGCTCCTCGAAGTCAAGTCGCAACTGTATTAATGGTGTTAAGAAAAAGGAAACAAACTTGCAAGACGTTTTCGTCTTGCAAAGCAAGCCCATAGGGAAATTCGTCTTGCGAAGCAGCTCAAAAAACGGAAAACCCTTTCGTCTAGCGAGTTTTCCGTCTTGCGAGGCATTCGTCTTGCGGGGCACCACTGTATAGGTAGACAGGATCACTCTCCCTTTTCCCATGATTTCAGCTGCATCTGCTAGGAAAAGGATCAGGCCCTCTGGGGTATCTTGCAGCACAATCCTAACCAACATCTACTCAGAAGTAAGCCCTGTTGAATTCAGCAGAGCTTACTTCTAGGTAAGTGGGTTAGTATTTTATCCTTATGTGCTTAGCTGGGGGTAGATTTTTCTTAGCACTACTGCTAATTAGAGAATGGAAGTATTATTTAGGTATAATGTTAGATAACTAGCAATGAGAAAGATTCAGGTAGGTAGCCTTGTTGGTCTGACGCAGTCGAAATAAATTTTAAAAAATCAAAAATTATTTTTTTTAAAAAATAATAAAATAGTCTAGTAGCGCCTTAGAGACCAACTAAGTTTGTTCTAGGTATGCATGCACACTTCTTCAGATACTCTTCATGCACATGAAAGCTTATACCTAGAACAAATTTAGTTGGTCTCTAAGGTGCTACTAGACTATTTTTAAATTTTTAAATTTTTAAAATTTATTAGCAATGAGAAAACCCTCTTAAATTTTTTCACTCCATATATAGAATTTTGGTGATTTTTAAAAAAATTATTACATGTTTTTGGCAAGCTTGCACTGCTTATTTGTGTTAATTCAAACCAAAAAAGGAAAGGTGTCTAAAGTAACAATTTGCATGCAATTCCACAACTATCTTAAAACTATCTTGGTATATAAAGGTAGAATTTAGTATTGTGCAACCATTAGCCAAACTGAACAACTTTTCCATGAATTATTGCTACATTAGTAACTTAATGTTTCTAGTTTCGAGCTTATCCTCAATCACTAGTCTAGTTTGTAGACTATTTAAGGCATGAATTACTGTTTCCTGAAAACCCTGGCAAATGACATAACTGTGGTTTATTTATTACCAAGAAACCAGAATATAAAGTTGTGATTTGTTGTTGGATTACAAACCCTGCTTTGTTTTACCTATGACTTGCTCTTAATGTGTGTGTCTAGTACCCTTCCTTAACCATAGTTTGGTTGGTTGCTTAACCCCAGGTGCTCACTAAGCTACAAAGACACAAGGCTAGTGTTAAAAAAATCCCAAACAGTGGAGGGACAAGCTGATCTCTGCTGCTTTATCAGACAACTCATGGTTAATTTGAGGTTTGTTAAATAAGTCATAGTTTACCATTATGTGAGAATCGGGCCATTAACAAGAGTCATTTTAAGCTGGCTTGTAAATCAATATAAATTCTTTTTAAGACTTTGAATGTCTGGCATGTAAAAAAATTGTTCTAGGAATTTGATGAATCCTCATCTAAAAAACCGTCAAATCCTTATGCAGCTTCTAAGGCGGCAGCTGAATGCATTGTCCAGTCATATTGGGAAAGATACCAGGTAAGCAGAAATGAAACTTGATATTTTAGGTACTATTTTTAATTATTTGGATTTCTGAATATGGTCCATATGCCCAAAGATGTTTTGGACACAGAAGAACCCACACTGAGGTTAAAGAAGTTACCACCACAAACTATATACATTTAGTCAGAAGTCAATTTCATTATGTTCAATGGGCTAACCAGTGCTGTGTCCTCCAGATATGATGGGACTACAACTCACATCACTCCTCACCATTGGCCATGCTGGCTAGGGCTGATGGGAGCTGTAGGACTGGAGCACACAATATTGGCTACCCCTGCTATGCTGGTACTAGTGAGTTTTAAAATACATAGTAGATTTCCAGTATAAAATATGGTAGTTATATCTTTGCTGTGGGCTTACTTACAACAAAAAACGAACATTTAAAAACTTGATATGTAACCTGCTAAACTTGCTATGCTTGTTTGCGGTTTTCTGTGAAATGCTGCACCACAGGTATCAATTTCCTGATGACGTCTGGCTTTTCCCTCTTTCGAGAATATCTGTTTAGCCTCTGACTCCAAAGCCCAGCCTTTAAGACAGGCATCCCCAAACTCGGCCCTCCAGATGTTTTGGGACTACAGTTCCTATCACCCCTGACCACTGGTCCTGTTGGTTACGGATGATGGGAGTTGTAGTCCCAAAATATCTGGAGGGCCGAGTTTGTGGGTGCCTGCTTTAAGAGAAGTGAAGCATGTCCCAGAGTCCCCTTTCTGCTGCTCCATATTGGAAGCAAGGAATACTTTAAAACAGAACACCACTGATTACTCTTGCTGGGCCTGGTGGCCATGTGGCACGATGTATAGGTATGCTTGTCAAGGAGCAAGGTTTTTTTAGTTTGTGTACGTGGTGATAAGCCCAGGCTTGCCATTGTATAACATGCAATAGGGCCCAAAGTCCTATCCCAAAAGTGTATTATTTTGATCTTAGCTGATATTCTTCTTCAGAGCTGTGAAAAGTGCACCACTTACTGCTTCTTCTGTTTGTGGAAGAAGGCATTGGTTTGTATCTTTACTAGTCCCCTGCAAACAGAAGGCCTTGTTTCATTTGCAGAGGGAACTGTGAGGCTAGGACATGATTTTTTCATTTCATTTCACTTCACTTTTAATTTGTATGCCGTCTTTCTATTTTACAATACCCAAGGCGGTTTACAAGCTGAAGAAACAATGAATGTACACCTTACAACAATCTAATTCAATTCAAAAATGTGATAATAAAACATACCTTTAAAATAAAGAACTTATATCAAATAAAGTAATATTCAACAATCCATTAGAATAGCATAAAGGTAAAGGTACCCCTGACCGTTAGGTCCAGTCGTGGCCGACTGAGGTTGCGGTGCTCATCTCGTTTTATTGGCTGAGGGAGCCGGCATACAGCTTCTGGGTCATGTGGCCAGCATGACTAAGCCGCTTCTGGCAAATCAGAGCAGCGCATGGAAGCGCCGTTTGCCTTCCCGCCAGAGTGGTACCTATTTATCTACTTGCACTTTGACGTGTTTTCGAACTGCTAGGTTGGCAGGAGCAGGGACCAAGCAACGGGAGCTCACCCCTTCATGGGGATTCGAACCGCTGACCTTCTGATCGGCAAGTCCTAGGTTCTGTGGTTTAACCCACAGCGCCACCCGCGTCCTTGAAACAGTATAGAATAATATTAAATATCAGCATATAAAAAATTAAACAGAAATCCACTCTTAACAATTACAATAAATAATTTCCAAACTATATTCAGTAAAACAATGGCAAATCACAGTGCATAAAATAATACAATACAAATTGATTAGCAGAGACTTGCGGGTGGGGCAAGGCAGATGGAAGAAGGCCTTGCCTGATGAAGTCTCTCCCCTCACAAGCTTCTCATGCTGCTTGGGAGGATATACCAACACCCTAGAGCAGGTTTCACAGGGGGAAATCAGCTGGGTGGTGGGAGGAAGGGGAGATGCCCCCCACCAGCAGAACCTGAGTTAGGATCTAAGCCACCGCAAACTTTTTCATGGCTGTTCTCCTTGAATTTGTACTGGCACACTCATAGTATATCCTTTAAAGTTTCCAGTGGTTATCACGCGGAGCAGCAATGTTTATGGACCCCATCAGTTTCCAGAAAAAGTAAGTGAGGTGAAGGCATTTCTTTTATCAAACAAACCCTTTGTGAGCCCTCAGTTAACAAGTCACAGTACTTTGCCAAGCATTTATTACGCGGCCTCTCTTCTGTAGAATTATTGCTTAATTAATGTGCATGCCGTTAAATATTAAGAGTTGGCCATTCATCTAGCTAGGGATTCTAGCATGTGAAAATAGGCTTCCATGCAAATATTAAATCCCAGCTGGGTGAGGAACCATGCATGTAGCAAGTGCTACCCATCCAGTTCACCTCTCCGATCCAGCAGCCAAAATTGTGTGTGCAGAACCCATAATTGAAAACATTTTGGCTTTTAATTGGCTGTTTAGCAGATGGAGCAGGTTGTGGTTTCAGCCCCTTCCCTTTAAAAAAAGAAAAAAGAAGGCACTGCTACAAGTGATTAGTGGTCTTTATTACTGTCTGTTGCTAGAATTAAATATGTTCTCACACAAATATTTCAGAAAAGCTGAAAGGTTTATCATTCTCTTTAAGTAGCCTGGATTAACAATTGCTGCCTATTTTTAATGTTTCTCAGGTTATTCCAAAGTTCATTTCTCGCTTGCAGCAGAACAGAAAATGGTATGTATCACGGTCATATTCGTTCCCCCTGCCCCTTCCGTTATAAGTGTATGGCAAGCCAAGTCAGTCACATACCCTTGAAATTGAACACCCCGTTCTAAAATCAGTCCGGACAGTAAAATGGGTCACATTTTGAGACCGCACTGCCCTGGGACAAAACCTGCATGCACAACTGCTTTTAATCAACAACAATAGGTTTCTTAATACTCTGTCCCACCACAAGAGGTCATAAATGTAGAGCTGGACATAGAAGAGTCATTGTTTCATGCTTTTCGCTAATTTAAAAGCTTGGCTGAAGAGAATGTATAATGCTGGGGTAAAGATTTGTTTTCTTGGTCTTGTAGTTTCTCATTGACATGGATTTACACCTGTTATATGTTTCAACTCTGCTAGGACACACTCTGTAGTGCAAAGTCTGACACAGGGTGCAGTGCAATAGCCACTTTTCCCTAATTCTTTGTAACTTGCTGTGCATGCCACCAGGTTTATTGCCACTGTGAAGAATTAGCATGAATGGAGGTTGTGTTTTGTTATCACATACTTTGCAATTTGCCCTTTGTAAGCATTTTATAATTTTGCAAACCTGGCTGGAATGTTAGAATAGCGTTTGAAAGCAATGCTAAATGTATGCACTGTCTTACTTGCTTGTAGCTGTATTCATGGCTCAGGACTTCAGAGAAGAAATTTTCTTTATGCCAGTGATGTAGTCGAAGCGTTTCTTACTGTTATGAAGAAGGGGCAGCCAGGGGAAATCTACAACATTGGGACCAGCTTTGAGATGTCGATTGCACAACTTGCAAAGGAATTAATCCATCTAGTGAGTAATAAACAGTGTTGGACATTGCTGGCTAAGTAGCATTAAATACTGAATAGGACAAATGAACTCTACTGATGCATTTCAGTAAATGACTCTAAGATATGTGTGTGCAGATACATTTGGAAATGGGGGAGCATGTGCAAACTTTTATTTTACTAACCAGTGGGGTCTGTTTGCTCTGCCTTTGATCCTGTGTCGACAAATTCATTTCCATCATATTTCAGGCAGGCTTTCTGCTTTTGGTTTTGTTGTTTATTTCCTAGCACTTGCATGGTTAGAGTTTAAACATTTGACTTAACCTCTTTTTGTCTATAACTATTGTTATTATTGCTGTTATTGAATTTGTATGCTGCCCTTCATCCAAAGATCCCATAGTGTTTCACAACATAAAATACAAAATGAGAACACAAAATATGTAATAAAAAACAAAAAACAAGCCAATAATCCCCTCCCACAACACTTGGAAAACTTAAATGACAAGAAAAGTGGCTTCATTACTGATGCTAGAGAAATCAGTTAGGCTTTCATAGAGGAAGGTTGATAGGGTAGAATCATAGAATTGTACAGTTGGAAGGGATCCTGAGGGTCATCTAGTCCAGCTCCCTGCAATAATAATAATAGTAATAAATTTTTATTTATACCCCGCCCTTCCCGGTTCAGAAAACCGTGCTCAGGGCGGCTAACAACAAATTTAAAACACTTAATTGATGCAACAAAAAACAGCATAAAATACAGAATAAAATGTGAAGAACAATAAATTCAGAATTCAAAAATCAATTTGGGGGAAAATCCATCCAATAAACATTAGATGATCACCAGGGCTAGCTGGTTAAATTAGTCCTATTTGGTTCAACAAGGAGACCAGGGGAGAATTAGCTGTGGGATCCCAGAGCGGGTAATCTTCATAAAAAGGGGAGGGGGAGGGAAGGAAGGGGAATAAAAGATCAGGTTAAGTTCAAATTGAAAGCCAGGTGGAATAGCTCTGTCTTACAGGCCCTGCAGGGCCCTGGTCTCATGGGACAGAGCATTCCACTAGGTTGGAGCCATCAGTGAGAAGGCCCTGGCCCTGGTGGAGGATAATCTGACTTCCTTAGGGCCCGGGACCTCTAAACTATGATTATTCATGGACCTTAAGGTCCTCTGTGGGGCATGCCAGGAGAGGTGGTCCCGTAAATACGAGGGCCCTAAGCCACGAAGGAATCTCAACTAAATGCAGGTGGTCATTCAACCTCTTCTTAAAAACCTTCCGGGAAGAAGGGTCAACCCCTTTCCATGAGGAACCGTTCCACTCTCGAAGAACTCTTAACATCAGAAAGTTCTTTCTGATGTTAGCCAGAATTTCCCTGTAACTTGAAGCCATTGGTTCAGGTGTTACCCGCTAGAGTAGGAGAGAACAAGCTTGTTCCGCCTTTTGTGTGACAGCCCTCAATCCATTTTCTGCTCAAACCAATCCTTGTCGTCCCGTCCCCCCCAAGTTCAAACCAGGGAAGAATGTGGCTTGCCCAATTACAGCAGACTTCCTATGGTGGACTCCTCACTGAAATGTTGTGTTTATGGATGTACCCATTAATTCCATTAGAGTCTCCCTTCCGGACACTTCCAGGTATCACCAATTATATAAGAACACGGCAGTTCTTTTTCTTCTCTTTAAGTGATGCAAGGTAGTTCCATACAAACTACTAGGGCAAATCCTCATCACTAATCTGCATGGCTTCACGCTCTTATATTACGGTCAATATTGCATGGCTCAGAATATATTTAGTAACCATGTTAGTCACATACACCAAAAGATAAACACCTTTGATTTCGGCCGACTAGCTAGCACTTAGCATCTTAAATGTAAGATTTATTTACGGCCACTTGAGTGTTTCTCACAACTTACGTCTCTTGTTTTCCTTAGTAGTTTTATAGATACAGCTAGCAGCACTTGGGAATCGTCTACATTTTAAACAAAACAGAGGATGGAAATGTTTGTGGAAATCTGTTCATTAGAAGTAGTTGTGCTTACAACGCAATAGAAATCAAAAACATTTTGTTAAATGTTAAGTCTCTCACTGCTGACGTAGTTCTCCCCCCTCCCTCCTGATTTACAGATTAAAAATACCAGTTCTGAAGCAGAGACAGAATATTGGATGGATTATGTTAAAGACAGGCAAGATATTTCTTATTTCGTTACAAATATTTTGTCCTGTCATGTAAAATATCCCACAGGATTTCCGATGCCATCTTAATTTGGGTAATATTATGTGTCCTCTTCTTTAGTGCTACAGAATGTTTTCCTTATGTTACAGTGAAGCCAAATTTTGAGCTCCTCTGCCCCCCACCCATTGTAGGTTGGGCTGTGGCATAGAGAGGCAAGCATGGAGCTTTGCTGTAAAATACTTTCCTGCTCCAGGATAGGAAGATGAGTTTGGTCCTGGGTTCCCAAGGTAAAAAGGTAAAGGTAGAGGACCCCTGGATGGTTAAGTCCAGTCAAAGGCGACTATGGGGTTGCGGCGCTCATCTCGCTTTCAGGCCGAGGGAGTCTGCGTGTTCACAGACAGCTTTCTGGGTCATGTGGCCAGCATGACTAAACCGCTTCTTGCGCAATGGGACACTGACAGAAGCCAGAGCGCACGGAAACGCCTTCCCGCCACAGTGGTACCGGTTTATCTACACCCTTGTGCAAATTAATTGAAACAAAGCATGTTTTCTGTCTTACTCGTAATCCTGTACTCAAAACAAACACGAAAAGTCACTTGATCATTGTGGTGTCGGAAGCCTGCAGCCAATAGAAGGAATGATGCGCTTGCCGCAATATATTGAGGTTCTACCAAAGAGAGTTATTCCAGAGCTGGAAAAGAGGTATCCTGACAGAACTGGGATATTGCAGCAGGACCTTGCCCTCTGTCACACATCGAAAGTGGTGAAGAAATTCATGACAGAGCAGTGCTTGATTGGCCAGGGAATTCCCCAGACATAAATCCCATTGAGAATTTGTGGGCTATATGCAAAAGTCGCCTCCGTGCTGTAGACTGTATGACTATGGAGAAACTCAGGCGCTGATTCAAGTGTGGTACAGGGATCTAAAAATCAGCAGTGACTGTTCGAAACTAGTAGACTCCATGCCAAACCGTGTTCAAATGCTGCTTAAAAATAGCGGAGGTCCTATCCGTTACTAATGTACGTATACGTGAGTTTTGTACACTAAACAACATTGTTTGTTTCAATTAATGTGCACAAGGGTGTACTAGTACTGGTGTGCTTTTGAACTGCTAGGTTGGCAGGAGCTGGGACAGAGCAACGGGAGCTCATCCTGTCGCGGGGATTTGAACCACCGACCTTCTGACCAGCAAGCCCAAGAGGCTCAGTGGTTTAGACCAATACACACTACCATGAGCAGTGAACCCAGAACAAACCTTTGGTGTAGCTTTGCATGCAAGCCAAGTCACTGCATTTCATATTGGCGTAGACACTGCTTTTATGTTTTACCAACCATCAAGTGACTTGCTTGAGACTTTTAACTATTTGAAAGTAGCTATAACTATTTGAAAGTAGCTTATAGTTTATTGCTACAGTTAAACAAAGACCCTATGCTTGGATTTGGATATAAAAGTAATGAGGCAAACTACCCAGTATTTTTACTGGGATATTTTATTTCTGTTTTATAGTTCCTTGAAGCAATTCAGTTAAAGATTTCATATAATGCAGCTTCTTCTTGAAAAACCAAAAACATCACAAGAGATATTCAATTGGG
The DNA here is from genome assembly GCF_964270895.1 of Podarcis filfolensis. Lineage (NCBI taxonomy): Eukaryota > Metazoa > Chordata > Lepidosauria > Squamata > Lacertidae > Podarcis > Podarcis filfolensis. The sequence goes on from NC_139607.1 coordinate 11,708,318, forward strand.
TCTGCGGTCACACGGCAATTTTTTGGTCTTCCTGGCATTTCCTGTTATTTTCTGCATTGCATTTGATCTTTCACACAGTGGAAATCTGGCTGAATTTAGCATTAATTGCTTTACAGATAAATTCTGTATCCAACTCTTTTAGCTTGGAAAACCACAGGAATCTGGCGTTTTAATTTCATTTGACAAATTTTGGGGTGGTATCCCAGCATGCACTCCTTTCCTGCCATTTAAAATTTAGTGTAACATGGTGGTATATCAGTTTAGTGTAACGTGGTATATCAATCAATTTAGTGTAACATGGTGATATATCGATCAAAAAGCCGCCACTCCAGAATGAAACAGGTACTTCAGTGTGAAAGGAACTTTTGAAATCAGGAAAGAAATGTTATATATAATAAGAAAAAACAACACAGTAATCCCCACATATGAATTCGTGCAGAATGATTGAATCAATGGACCTAAGTTAACTGATTTCAGTAGGTCTGCTCTAAGTATGATCAATGTTGTTTATTGCTAGATGCAGCTACTGAAATAGTCCTAAATGTGACTTGTTCTTATCTATCTCATTTTCTTTACTTGTACCAATAAAATGTTTCATCTGCATCTATGTGATTCATGGTCTTGCTTAAAACATTTAGGGTTGTAGAAAGAGTGGTTTTCATTTATGAGAGATTAGAAGTCATCAGTGTGGTGTAATGGATAAAATATTAGTCTTGAATCAAGAATACTTCAGGTTGAAGGGATGCAGGTGGCGCTGTGGTCTAAACCACTGAATCTCTTGGGCTTGCCGACCAGAAGGTTGGCGGTTCAAATCCCTACGACGGGATGAGCTTCCTTTGGTCTGTCCCAGCTCCTGCCAATCTAGCAGTTCAAAAGCATGCCAGTGCAAGTAGATAAATAGGTACTGCTGTGGTGGGAAGGTAAACGGCGTTTCCTTGTGCTCTGGTTCCGTTGTACCAGAAGCAGTTTAGTCACGCTGGCCACATGACCCAGAAAGCTGTCTGTGGACAAACGCTGGCTCCCTCGGCCTGAAGCGAGATGAGCGCCATAACCCCATAGTTGCATTTGACTGGACTTAACTGTCCAGGGTCCTTTACCTTTTACTTGAGGTTGAATCATTTCTCAACAATGAAGCTTATGACTCTTTCAGCCTAAGCAACCTTCTAGAGTTGTTAGGATACGATGACAGCTCCTTGGACAAAGAGTGGGACAGAAACGTAGTAAACTTTGAAATGGAGTTTTGAATATGCAAGGGCTTTCAAAACTCCATTTCAACGTTTTGATACATTTCCTGAAAAATGCTGTTGGTGTTAATACTCCTTTCCAATTTGTTTTTTTTTTAAATATAAATTGACTGGGATCTGATTTGGCATGTTTGTGTTATGTGTTCCACATGCTTTTAATTTACACACGCCCCATTTAGTGACTGGAATTGTGATGGGTTATATAAATTAAAACTAAAATAAAGGTATTCATAATCAGAATGTATATGAATATATCTACGCACCTGCTAGGGACAGTCACCTGAAAATGCAATTACAACTCCTCAGATTCATTGGTATTCATCCATAATATTCCAAATAAATTTCCCATGTTTGAGGTTAGTGGTAGTATATTTTGCTGCCCCACATGACTGATCTTTGCTATGATTACTCACACTCAGGTCTGTGATTGCAGTAATCGAGTCACAGATTGGAAATTATTTGGGTGCCTTGCAAGTGCGTAATATTTGTGAATATAGACTATTCTGTGTAAAACATGCGTGTTTAACAAGAGAAGGAAGGGCAGCCTAAAGATTAATCCAAAGGAATAAATCCTTTGAAGGTAATTAATTAAGGTAATTAAGGTAATTAATACACATGCTGTATGAAACTTTGAGTTTTCCATTGGAATAACACTCTTCTCATTTACTTAAAGGCCTACGAATGACTTGGGATATCCAATGAATTCTGGAAAAATGCACAGCTTGGGCTGGAGACCTAAAGTGCCTTGGAATGAAGGAATAAAGAAAACCAGTATGTTGTACTGATACTAAATCTGGAATGAGAGTGGAAGGAAAATAGGGAAGCACTGTTTTCAAAAAACCTGTTTTTTTATAGGTTACTTTGGAGAGTAAGCTGTTTACTGAATTAGCTAAAGCTAGAATTTTTAAAGTAAAGGCTTTGAACCTCCCACTGTATTTTTGTTTGTATATACAGTTGTACCTTGGATCCCAAACGCCTTGGCTCCTGAACAAATCGGCTCCCGAACGATCGAAACCCGGAAGTGAGTGTTCCGGTTTTCGATGTTCTTTTGGAAGCCGAATGTCCGACGGGGCTTCTGCGGCTTCTGATTGGCAATAATAATAATAATAATAATAATAATAATAATAATAATAATAATATCTTTATTGTCATTGCCCCCTCTCAGGGACAACGAAATTACTTGACTGCTCCATAAAAACACTAATTAAAACAATACAGTATAGTACAGCAAGGAAGATTAGATGACTTTCAAAGTCCAGGCTTCCCATTCAGGGCCGAGATCGCTCTGGAGAAGAAGCTGTTCTTAAGACGGCTCGTTCTTGTCTTCATCGTCCTGTATCTCCGTCCCGACGGCAGGATCTCGAAGAGACAGTGACCAGGATGCGATGGATCTTTTACTATGTCCAGTGCCTTCCTATGGCACCTTGTGGCATAAATCTGCTCTAAGGTGGAGAGTGGGCAGCCAACAATGCTCTCTGCTGCCTTAACAACTCTGCACAACCCCATCCTGTCCTGGGTAGTACAGCTTCCGTACCACACACATAAGCCATAAGTGAGCACGCTCTCAATGGCACAGTGATAGAAGGCAAGCAGCAGTTTCTGCGGAAGATGGTTTTTCCTTAGAATTCTCAAAAAGTACAGTCTCTGCTGCGCCTTCTTCACAAGCCCCCTTGTGTTGACACTCCAGGACAGATCCTCTTGTAATTCAATGCCCAAAAATCTGAACGTTGTTACCCTCTCCACACAGACCCCATCAATCAAAAGTGGCTGGATATTGCTCTTCTGTCTGCTGAAGTCCACCACAAGCTCCTTTGTCTTCCTTGTATTTATGAGCAAGTTGTTAGCTCTGCACCACTCTGTCAGCCGCTCCACCTCATCTCTATAATCCGTTTCACCCTCCCTTTCAGGGATGAGCCCAATCACGGTTGTGTCATCTGCAAATTTGACAACCCTATTACTAGGGTGAGCAGCGACACAATCGTACGTGTAGAGAATATAAAGGAGCGGACTGAGTACGCATCCCTGTGGTGTTCCTATGTTAGTCTTAAGCATATTAGAGGTATAAGGGCCCAACCGAACCCTCTGGGGGCGGTCTGACAAAAAGTCCAGTATCCACCCACAAAGTGATAACGGAAGCCCCAGATCTTCCAGTTTAGACATCAGAAGCCACACTTTGGTTTCCGAAAGTTTTGGAAATCCAGTGGACTTCCAGAATGGATTCTGTTTGACTTCCAAGGTATGGCTGTAATGATAAGAGAGGAAATAAATGTTGCTTCTGCGAGTTTGAGAGTAGGGTCTATGTGTTGGGGTGGGGGAAGCAGTAAGAATTATGAGAATAAAACTTACCGGTATCTACATCCAGGCAACTGTTAGACTAGACCACATAAGCACTTTTCACATACATCATTTACGTTTGGACGTGGTATGTGCCGTTGAAGGGATTTCACTTCTGTAGTTTGCACCAGTGCTTTTTTTCCTAAAAAAATGTTTAGGGTACTCTCATTTTCCTACCCGTATTGAAATACTCCCTCTCAATGAGGCCAAACTTAGATTTACAAAATAAACCATTAGCTTAAGTGCCCCATTAAGTTCCTAGGCTGCTCTGGAAACTTGGCAAAGGACTGCAGACCTTGACTTAAACTTCCATAAGACAAATATTTGTTCACAAGTTAACCTGGAATTCAGGGCCTTCTCTGTGTGAGCAAAAGCCAACTCTGCTCGTGCAAGTATTGCCTGAATTTCACCAACTTGTGCTAAAACCCTGTGGACCTTGAGGAGTGGGAGTGGCTTCTCAAGAGAGACAAGGGCCTGTAGAGGAAGATAGGGTGGCTTGTTGTGAGAGCAGAGTTCTGCATACCTTTCTCTGGTTCCAACCAGAGAAACAAGTCTATATATGCTGTGAGATGAAATTGACTTCCTTTTGGGGCGATCAAATGCCCTGCTTAATCCTAAATGTCTGGCATTGTTACTCTGCTCTTAACAACATTTAAACCATCATAAACCAAAACTTTTTATTTGTGCCTTTTGGTTCCTGAATCCTTGAAATGTGCTGCCAAAAAAATCATGAGATAGAAACCTTTTTCAAACTGAAAAATATACTGTCTTGATTATAACTAGTACCCTGTAATCTGTCACCCTCTGCACTTAATGATTTTGTGTGTATTTGAGTCTGCATGGAATAGCACTGTAAGATTGCTTATTACATGTTCATGCTTTGAAATCTTCCTTTTCTTGTGCTAGTTGAATGGTATCAAGAAAACTTCCACAACTGGAAGAATGCGGAGAAAGCTTTAGAGCCTTTTCCTGTTGCTGAAGAATCGGTATGATTTAGTCTGCGGCAAAGTTGTGAAGAAAAATACTAATGAAGGAAAACATTCTACCTCAAGATCATCACATTATTGAAAAACTGTACTCAAGCAGCAAAATGGGATTGTATTCATAGAATGTCAACTATCAATAATATGAAGAAAGACAATGGAGTACAATTTTACAGTATGGGCTGTAAGGGCTAACGCCTTTTAATCAGCATTCCAGTGCAATATTGAAGCTTTAATATTTTTCTATAAAAATAATAATTGAATTGGAGCAATTTTTATTAAATAATGCACCTTTTAATACGTACAGCTGTTTTGCATTTTAATTATTTATTAATGTATTGCATTGACAGGGTTATAGTTTTTTACAACCCAGGCAGCAGATTTTGGTTCAGGAGTATTTTCTGCTTTTTTGTAGTTGTATCTTCCTGTCCCAGAAATCTATGCTTGATCACGTGCTTGTTTTAAAATACTGTCATATCATGTGTCCTCAATGATCTGGTAAGGAAATCTGTCTCCCATTGCTCTACAGAAATTGAGCTTTGTAGACAACCAAAGACTTTCCTGAACTCAAGAATACAGTATAGAAACCTGAGAGTGCTTTCATGCCAAATATTTATCATTTCTAATAGCTTCTTTCAAATTTATTTTGAAGAATAACAGTGCTTCCAAATTTAATTTGTCTTTCTTGTTGCCTAAAAGTATTTTAACTCTATGAACATGTGAAATTATGTGAACAATATTAAAATGTAAGACTACGTTAAATGTAGGACACATAACCCAGTGGTGCTTTTTCTGAGTTAGACTTGGAGCTGTGTATTCAAAAGGTAGAAAAGTGCAACAGCTGACATCTGTTTTGTCACTGAGCAATCTGGCAGTAACTCCCATGCTTTACTACTATTCTTAATAATAATGATAATAACAACGATAATTTATTGTTTATATGCCGCCCATCTGACTGGGTTGCCCCAACCACTCTGGGCAGCTTCCAGCAAATTAGAACACCAAACACAATAAAACACCAGACATTAAAAACTTCCCTATACGGGGCTGCCTTCAGATAGTTGTTTATGTCCTTGACATCTGACGGGAGGTCGTTCCACGGGGAAGTCACCATTGCCAAGACAACCCTCTGTCTGGTTCCCTGTAACCATGCAGTGAGGGAACCACCAGAAGGCTCTCGGAGCTGGACCTCAGTGTCTGGGCTAAATGATGAGGATGGAGACGCCTCTTCAAGTATACAGGGCCAAAACCATTTGGGGTTTTTGAGGTCAGCACCAACACTTTGAATTGTGCTCGGAAACATAATGGGAGACAATGTAGATCTTTAGGCTGACATGTATCCCATAGTCTCTCCTTTCACTTAGTCACACCTCGGGTTACAGACGCTTCAGGTTGCGCCGAACCTAGAAGTATCCGAACGGGTTACTTCCGGGTTTCGGCGCTCATGCATGCGCAGAAACACTAAATCGCTCTTTGCGCATGCGCAGAAGTGCCGAAATGTGGTGCGTGTGCGCAGATGAGGCGCTTCAGGTTGCAAATGCTGCGGGTTGCGAACGTGCCTCCCGCACGGATCACGTTCGCAACCCAAGCGTCCACTGTACTGTTGATGCCACTTGGCACATTGTATCTAAAGGCACTGAAAATATCAAACCCAATTAGCTTGTACATTGCTTTATGTCGATAGAGATACAGTGGTACCTCAGGTTACATACACTTCAGGTTACATACGCTTCAGGTTACAGACTCTGCTAACCCAGAAATAGTGCTTCAGGTTAAGAACTTTGCTTCAGAATGAGAACAGAAATTGTGCTCTGGCGGCGCAGTGGCAGCGGGAGGCCCCATTAGCTAAAGTGGTGCTTCAGGTTAAGAACAGTTTCAGGTTAAGTACGGAACTCCGGAACGAATTAAGTACTTAACCTGAGGTACCACTGTACTGAACCAGTGATAAGTATTCTTCATCACAAACTGCAGTCATATAAAGGCGATCTGCCAAACCCCTCGAACATCGAATCCAAGTCTAAAACACCATAACCACATTCTGTCGTGCCAAAAGGGTCGTGTGAATTTACCATTGCTGTCTTCCCAAAGCTTTCAGTATGAGGAAACGATGATCAAGGTATTCTGAGGCCAAATTTCATGTCATGCTGGCCACTGGTGAAGCATTTGCCTATATGATAGAGGGAGCTTGCTTTAGGCCAACTTGGAGCATTGATTCATCTGTTGTTGACACTGACTTAAGAAATGGCTGTCCAAGGTTTCAGGCCGAAGTCTTTCCCAGCCCTGCCTGGGGACACCCAGGGATGGAAGTGGAGACCTTTTGCATGCAAGGCATGCGCTGTACCACCAAACTATGGCTGTCATGTCATTTAAATGGTCTTACCGCTTGAGCTGGCCCATATGCCTGCCGTGTTGGCATGCCAGCAGCAGCTCTGTAGGGCTCAGAATTCACCAGCATGCAAATACCGCGTGTGATAAAGAGAATTTAAACAAGATGCCGGCTTTGTGGAATGCTTACCTGAGTAAATGGTTCGCCCAAGCTCGTCATAGCCTTGGAAATCTAGTGAAATCGCAATGGAAAATGTTTACTGAAGAGGAATGCATACATGTCCATATTGTGTAAAAAAAATAAAATGCGAAAAAGGACAGACTATAATTGAAATGGCATAGGCTACACATTCAATACTATTATAACACAGGAATCGAGCTAAAGGCTCATAAACCCCTAACTCTGTTTAGCTCCTGAAATGAAAGATGCGAAAATGGAATAGTTTTCCTTTGTCCCACTTTTTTTTTCTTTCAAAAATTTTATTGGTTTTCACAATATTATAAACAAACAAACACACAAGACAAACAAACATAAATCATAACCTTATTGAAAATTACAGTTATTAACTTTGTTAAGTGACTTCCTCGCATCCCCTTGGTTGAATTTCATTGCATGTCCTTTTAACGGTTTTCCAAATCCCAATTTTTATGAAATTTAACTTAAACATTAATATCCTTAGATCTTCACCTTATGGAATTAAACATATTAATTCATCACTTAACATAAATAAAATCCTAAGCCCATTAAGTATTTGCAAGCTATTTTCAGTTAATTTAACTTAACAAATGTAACTAAATAATCATTAAATTTATTCCACTCTTCCTGATACGCCTCCTCCTTCTGGTTGCGGATTCTTCTGGTTAGGTCGGCTAGCTCCGAAAATCCCATCATCTTCATCTGCCATTCTTCTATTGTTGGTAATGCTTGGGTTTTCCACTTTTTAGCTAACAAAATACGAGCAGCAGTTGTGGCATACAAAAATAATTCAACATCTTTCTTGGGCAATTCCAAACCTGTTATTCCAAGAAGAAAGGCCTCTGGTTTCTTTATAAATGTATATTTCAACATTTTTTTCAATTCATTATAAATCTTTTCCCAGAAGTCTTTCATCTTGGGACAGGTCCACCACATATGATAAAAGGTTCCTTCTTTTTCTTTACATTTCCAACATATATTGTCACAATTATGATATATCCTTGCTAATTTTACAGGAGTCAAATACCATCTACACATCATTTTCATTACATTTTCCTTTAACAAAGTACATGCGGTGAACTTGTTTGTCCCACTTTTTTTTAATGCTAAACCATTGAAGACTAAATCAGCTGAATCCCTCAAAGGCATGTTTCCGCACTATGTTAGTTGTATGGAATAATTCATTAATTATGGTCATTTAAAAAACAACGCAGAGAACTTTGATGGCTACTACTTGAAAGCACTACTTGCCTCCTTTAAATGACCTCCCCCAGTCAATGTGTTTTGATGTGTGCAATGCGCCATCCTTTGAAAGCAACCCAGGACCGTCAGCTGGTTCACAGGACGCCAGCACACATTTTTGTCGTCTGCGATGACTTCCGGTCCATTTCTGTGTCCAGTTCAAAGTGCTGACGTTAACCTTCAAAGCCCCAAATAATTTTGCGCCAAGTTATCTCAAAGGACTGCCTTCTCCCACAAATACCGCTCAAGCTTGGCCCCTAAGAGCTTGTGATGTCCTCATGTTCCCTCACCCAGTGAAGTGAGGTGAGTGGGTTACTACAGAGGGGACCTTTGGGGTTAATAGCAACCCACGGCAATGCCCTCAAATATACTTGCATCGTAACCTACCACCAGGTAAAACACTTTTTATTCTTACAGGCCTTTGCACAACATTTGCATATTTTTAGTACTTTTTATATTCCTCAACCCTTTGTGTTTTTATGCTATTTCATGTTGATTTATGCTGCTGGGGGCATTTTTGTTTGTTTTATCTTCTTTTTTATATATAATTTTTATTAAATTTTCTGTTTTACAATTTACTCATTTTTACATCCTTAAAATATCAGTGACTTCCCTTCTTCTCTTTCCATGGATCATTTTACTTTGTGTTATGTACTGAGTTGAATAGGATCCAAACTGCAGCAGTCTGATTGGTCCTAGAACAATAGGATCCAAAAGGCAGCAGTCTGATTGGTCCTAGAATAATAGGATTCAGAATGCAGCAGTCTGATTGGTCCTAGAACAATGTAGCAGTATGATTGGTTGGCAGGAACCACCCAATCATGCTCCAGATAGAAGTGAATCCACAACTTGATTGGCTTACAGTAGAATTCCGGAATTAGCCAATCATGTGCAGCCCATTGTGTAAATAATGTATATAAAGCAGATACTTTGAGGGGACTTTCATTCATTCATTCCTCCTCACCACTATGAGCTGAATAAAGAGCATGAAATCACTTTGCGACTCTGAGTATATTTCACTTTGCCTGCATTATTTTACAGAAACTATACCATTCAGTATCCCATTATTACATCCATCAAAACTTATATTCACTTTTGAGAATCTCCAGATTATCTTAAAGTGGCCAGCATTCTCAGCTGTTGCCTGTTTTATCTTCTATTTGCATGTGTGCAGCTAATTCATACTATATTTTTTTTCTGATTGTATGTTTAATACAATGGTAAACCACTCAGGGGCCAATATATAGAAATGCAGCTATGGTAGTGTGTTAATAATAATAATAAAATAATAATAATAATAATAATAATAATAATAATAATAATAATAATAGGGCAAAACTTTGCATGGTGCCTTTAAAACCCCACGTGGCAAAACTTGCCCGCAGCTGCTTTCGCTGCCATAACTTGGAAGTAACTCCCGTTGAAGTCAATGGGCCTTAACTTGAAAAGCAAACATTAGATAAGATACAAAGATTTACTGGAAAATAAAACCCCAAGGTGGTTGTCACCAATGGAAGCGAAGGCTCAGAAAAAGCTCAATATGGAGGCCAAATGGCCGAAATATTGGGAAATATTGGAACAAGAAGGAGACAAATTGAAATTGCAGAGTTTTGAGAAATTAAAAGATAAAGTGCGAGACTGGCTTCATTATTATCAAATAAGAGAGGCCTATAATTTGGATAAAAAAATGGCTTCCAGGTGGAAAAATCAAAATTGGAAACAGAACTGTTAGATCCCAAAACTAAGATACTTTCAAGAATGTATTAACTTGCTGTTAAAATGGAATACGCAGGATGAAACGGTTAAATCTGCTATGATCAAATGGGCACAAGATATTGGTCACAACATTATGTTTGCTGACTGGGAACAGTTGTGGACCACCGGTATGAAATTTACGGCATGTAATGCCTTAAGAGAGAATATTATGAAAATGATATACAGGTGGTACATGACACCAGTCAAGCTTGCAAAAATCTATCATTTGCCTGATAATAAATGTTGGAAATGCAAAGAAAATGAAGGTACATTCTTTCACCTTTGGTGGACGTGCCCAAAGATTAAGGCTTTCTGGGAGATGATCTATAATGAAATGAAAAAGGTATTTAAATATACCTTCTTGAAGAAACCAGAGGCCTTTCTCCTGGGCATAGTCGGCCAATTGGTGCCAAAGAAGGATAGAACTTTCTTTATGTATGCAACAACAGCAGCAAGAATACTTATTGCAAAGTATTGGAAGACACAAGAGTTACCCACCCTGGAAGAGTGGCAGATGAAGATGATGGACTATATGGAATTGGCGGAAATGACTGGCAGAATCCGAGACCTGGGAGAAGAGTTGGTGGAAGAAGACTGGAAGAAATTTAAAGACTATCTTCAGAAATACTGTAAAATTAATGAATGTTAAAATGATGTTGGATTGAAAATAAGTGGCATTAGCAACAAAGTTAATAAGAATATGCAAAAATGAATTGATAATGGATGAAAATATAGAGTTATGATATGTTAAGATACAGAGTTAAGATAAACGAAAGAGGGTAAGGATTTGCTGATTTGATTATTTAAATGGGAATACAAAAAGGGGAGGTGTGAGGAGGCCAAGGAAATAAGCTAATGAGTTCAAAGTTACAAAAAACGGATTTGTTTTTAATTCTTTTTTAGCTATTTGTCTTTTGTCTTTTGTATTTTTATTCTTCTTTTTTCTTTTTTATGTATTCTATGTTCTCTTTTTTGTATCTTTTTCTTTTTATATGACCTTTTTTAGTTTGTAAACTTACGTTTTTGTAAAACTTCAATAAATATCTTAAAAAAAAAGAAAAGCAAACATTGGCAGAGTTGCCATGTGGGCATCTTTAATAGCGCTGTTATCGCTGGAGAAAAGGCGAAAGAGGCTGCCCATCTCGCCCCCAGTTTGCAACGTCGGGTTGCAGACGTGCCAGCCTGCGATTTCCTCCTTTCCATATATATATAAAAAACAAATTTTTATATTTATATTTAAGTTTATTTTTAGATATATATATATATATATATTTCAGTATCGGCATGGGCTTTGCAGAGAGCACCACGTGAGCTAAAAGTTTTCCTGGCAGTTTATACATACATACATATATATATATAAATTATATATATATATATATATATATATATATATATATATATATATATATATATATAAAATTTATATATATATATATATATATATATATATATATATATATATAATTATATAATTAAAAATATATAAAAATATCAAAAATATCAAACTCCCAGGAAAACTTTTAGCTCACGTGGTGCTCTCTGCAAAGCCCATACTGAAATGTAAATTTATATCTATATCTATAAACTTAAATATAAAAATTTAAATTTATATATATGAAAAGGAGGAAATCACAGGCTGGCAGGTTTTTCAGAACGTGTGTAAAAATAAGTCCTAAAGAAATCGCCAGCCTTGTCGGGGGAGGGAACCTTTCCAGGTGGTTATTATTATTAAAATAGTTTTTTTTCCCCTTTAAGCAGAGGCGCTGCTCACAGCCACTGCCATGAAATGGAACCTGCAACTAATTCAACCATCGTCGAGAAGCTGCCCAGGACAATACCAGCGCCGAGCGAAGCAATATATATGTATTTTCAAATAAAAAACACGCAATTAATCAAGCGGGAGAGTCCTTTTGTCAGTCCTTCCTCGAAAGCGGCAGAGCAGCTGCCGAAATAGCTCAGTTGGGAGAGCGTTAGACTGAAGATCTAAAGGTCCCTGGTTCGATCCCGGGTTTCGGCAGGCGGTGTTTCCTTAGAAAGGGAGATATCTTTTTTTCTCCCCTCCTTGAACTACTTCCTGCACGTTAAAATCTGCTTTTCGGGAGAGGTTAATCGCTGAAGCTCGATAGCTGCTCTGCAGACGGAAGCTGAGCTTTTTCTTTTTTTTGCTCTGAAAAAGCAAAGGCTGCCAGAGCTCTGTTGGCTGTCTGAGAAACCAGAATTAAGAGGGTTTAACTCCAGACAGAGGCTTAACAGGTCGTTCAGATATCATAAATAGGTTGACAAAATTAAAACAAGCCCCCCCCCAAAAAAAAACCTTGCTGGAATTTCTCTAGAAAATGTAAAACTGGATTCAATTGGGGGGAGGGTGGGCTGGCAATTTTTATGCAGTTGATATAGAAAAAGAAGGGTGGTTGGCTTTTGCTGCCCAACTCCTGATCTGTCAGGTGAATGGATGGGGGCAGGAAGCAGGGAAAGCAAAGCAGATCTTTATTTTTCTGTAGCAACCAAATTCCCTCCCTTCCTAGCAAGGAGGCCAGAGAGACCCAGAACCAAGAAGAAACACAATAATAATAATAATAATATTAATATTATTTATACCCCACCCATCTGGCTGGGTTTCCCCAGCCACTCTGGGCGGCTCCCAACAGAATATTAAAAACACGATAAAACGTCAAACATTAAAAACTTCCCTAAACAGGGCTGCCTTCATCTCTTTTAAGGGTTTTCATTTTGGTGTGCATCCCCTCTACAAACAGTCAGAAATTACATCACACCTGAGGTTGGGTTACTGTGGCTCAGGCAGGCCAGGGTGTGATATTCCTGAGGATTTAGCAAGTTTTACATAGTTCCAGACACAGTTTATGCCAAACATTAGCATTGGATCATAAGACCATCAGGATGCCCCTTGGGCATCCCTCAGTGCAGAGCATCTGGGCAAACAATTGCAATTATTACAAAGAAGTTTCATAGATATGTGGGACGCGGGTGGCGCTGTGGTCTAAACCACAGAGCCTAGGGCTTGCCGATCAGAAGGTTGACAGTTTGAATCCCCGCGACGGGGTGAGCTCCTGTTGCTCGGTCCCTGCTCCTGCCCACCTAGCAGTTCGAAAGCACACCAGTGCAAGTAGATAAATAGGTACCACTCCGGCGGGAAGATAAACGGGGTTTCCGTGCACTGCTCTGGTTCGCCAGAGGCGGCTTAGTCATGCTGGCCACATGACCCGGAGGCTGTCTGCGGACAAACGCCAGCTCCCTCGGCCTATAGAGCAAGATGAGCACCGCAACCCCAGAATTGTCTGCGACTGGACCTAATGGTAAGGGGTCCCTTTACCTTCATAGATATAGGGGAGGAATTCCTTCAGCAACTTCCCTGATTGCTCTCTGCCTGCATCTTCTCAGGCAAGGGGGATTAAGGAGGCAGAGGAAATATTGAGGGTCTTTCAGAGAGCCAAGATGGCTTTTGGATTGCTCTCCTGTACTGTTTTAGACATGTGGTTTATATACTTATGCATGTGTGTTTACCTTATGCAATTATCAACATTTATTCTATATTTGAGACCTTAGCCAGGGATCAGCAAACTTTTTCAGCAGGGGGCCGTTCCACTGTCCCTCAGACCTTGTGGGGGGGGCAGACTATATTTTGAATGAAAAAGAAGAAGAAGAACCAATTCCTATGCCCCACAAATAAGCCAGGGATGCATTTTAAATAAAAGGACACATTCTACTCATGTAAAAACATGCTGATTTTTGGACCGTCCGTGGGCCTGATTTAGAAGGCGATTGGGCTGGGCCTTAGTTTGCCTACCCATGCCTTAAGTTAAAGGTAAAGGACCCCTGACAGTTAAGTCCAGTCGCGAACGACTCTGGGGTTGTGGCGCTCATCTCGCTTTACAGGCCGAGGGAGCTGACATTTGTCCACAGACAGTTTTTCCAGGTCATGACTAAGCTGCTTCTGGTGAAACCAGAGCAGTGCACGGAAACGCCATTTACCTTCCTGCTGGAGTGGTACCTATTTATCTACTTGCACGTTGCCATACTTTCAAACTGCTAGGTTGGCAGGTGCAGGGACCGGGCAACAGGAACTCACCCTATTATGGGGATTCGAACCGCTGAGTTTCCGATCGGCAAGCCCTAGGCTCAGTGGTTCAGACCACAGTGCCACCTGTGCCCTCTACCCATGCCTTAAAAAGGTAAAGGTACCCCTGACCATTAGGTCCAGTCGCAGACAACTCTGGGGTTTCGGTGCTCATCTCGCTCTGTAGGCCGAGGGAGCCGGCGTTTGTCTGCAGACAGCTTCTGGGTCATGTGGCCGGCATGACTAAGCCGCATCTGGCGAACCAGAGCAGCGCACGGAAACGCCATTTACCTTCCCGCCGGAGCGGTACCTATTTATCTACTTGCACTTTGACGTGCTTTTGAACTGCTAGGTGGGCAGGAGCAGAGACCGAACACTGGGAAAAGCTTGCCTGCCTGAGGAGGAGTGATGCCGCAATAAACACTTGTCTGGAATGTGTTCCTTCTGCTCCTGATCTGCATGGCTTGTGATAGGGCCAGCCTAGCCCACAGATCATTTAGGTACATTTGCCCTAAATAACATCATGTTGCTTCTAGGTCAAAATGCATCATAAAATAAATTTACGGCTATATTGTTCAGGAAAGCCTTAAGGCTTAAAGAAAGAAGCTTGCTTTGTTTAGCTACTACTACTACTGCTACTACTATTTATTTCAGGCAGTCAATGCTTCCATTGTTCCACATGCAGAAATATGTCAATGAATTTGAATGACTTCTGCACAGCAGTGCTGTTGTGTTTCCTTCTGCCAACTTCGAGACCTGGGTTTCTGCACTGATAAAAAGCAAAGCAAATAAACCACTCTCAGGGAGTATGTGATTCACTTCAATGCTTGCTCACATACGGACGCAAACCTGCGGCAAACAATTGTAGTTGCGTGATTCGGTAATATGGCTTCCCATGTGAACAAGCAGTCCTGCCGATGGCTCACATTTCCTGTTTCCCAGAAGGACAAGCCAGTCATTAAAGTACCATCACATCGACACAAACCAAAACACCAGAGACAAAGCGTTCCACACACAGAAGACTCATTCATTGAATGTTTGCTGAATGTGTGTGCCTGCTGCCTTGTCTTGTTCATAGGATAGTATGCCCTTTGGTGCTGAACTGTTTTCTCAGATCTTGCTTTGAAAAGAACTTTTTGAAGATGAAAAATCAAGTAGGAAAGCCAGTGCCGGGCTTTGCTGGAACTTCAACATGGTGCTGACAGCAAGATGGGCCCCTGCTTGAAACTCAGTGCCTGACCCAATGTTTGTTCAAGTTTTGAGTTTTGAGGCAATGTGGCCACTGCGGAGCAGAGCCAAGCATGAGTTTGTTGTTGTTTAGTCATTTAGTCGTGTCCGACTCTTCGTGCCCCATGGACCAGAGCACGCCAGGCACTCCTGTCTTCCACTGCCTCCCACAGTTTGGTCAGACTCATGCTGGTAGCTTTGAGAACACTGTCCAACCATCTCGTCCTCTGTCGTCCCCTTCTCCTTGTGCCCTCCCAACATCAGGGTCTTTTCCAGGGAGTCTTCTCTTCTCATGAGGTGGCCAAAGTATTGGAGTCTCAGCTTCAGGATCTGTCCTTCCAGTGAGCACTCAGGGCTGATTTCCTTCAGAATGGATAGGTTTGATCTTCTTGCAGTCCATGGGACTCTCAAGAGTCTCCTCCAGCACCAGAATTCAAAAAGTCATAGTGGAGAGTTTGACCAAATGGGATCCACCTGGAGCAGGAACCGGCAAGCCACTCCAGTATCCCTGCCAAGAAAACTCCATGGACAAAGACAACAAGCATGAGTTTGGCTCCTGTTTAAAAGTGAGGTTTGTGTGAAGTGATGGCAGCAAGCGGCAACAGTGTCACAAACACAGCTTTGGTGGTGGTGAACATGGCAGGGCCACAAAGCGCAAGAAGATGGTCCTGATGGACAACCTGGCAGATGTGGGTAGGCAATGGCCCTTTCTGAGTCCCGGGAGGTGCCCATCCATGCTGATCCCTGGTGCTGGGCCTCCCAGGAAGCCATACATTTGAGGAGAAACATCATTTCTGCACCATCCCTTGGAATCCAGCCACCACATACTTGATATCAGAGGAACAGGAGATGAGGTTTCCAAGTAGGAATTGGAGTGATTCTTGAGAGCTCTTGGGAAGTTTCTGGCTAGAATGGTTGACTATTCTGTCAATGTCCTGGTCATTCTGTGGGATGTGGAGATGACTCAGGAGGTTGACATAATTGTTCCTAAGCATCCTGTCCTCCAATACAGAGCCCATCCAATACTTTGATTTTCTGGGCAATGAAACTAGAACTTAGGAGATGGTAAACCCTGATGTACATCTAGACTAATGCAAGGGTGAACATGTTATCCAGGCTACAAAGTGGTGGCAAAGAAGTGATACTTCACTGCCATGGTGTCAATGGGGTGCCATCCAGTGATGCTTTTGTTACTGGTCTGAGGCCTCTTAAAGCTTGTCTTGTGGTGTAATACGAAAAGGAACTCTGTTAACATGTTTGCTATGCACTTTGAGGAGAGGAATTGCGTTGTCTCAGGCATCACAGATTCTGCAGATTAGCCAAGAGCACCATCTAGTCATTTTCTATGGGATGCATAGCTTCAGTGCCTGAAGGAGTCCCAGTTTTAAGAAGTACTGGTTCTCAGTGCTTGAGCCTACAGCTGGAGACATAATTCAGATTCCAGCTGGAGTGATGATGATGAGCAACTGTGTGAGGTTGGGAAGCGACCGTTTGTCCAAATATCTAAGCCTACTTCTATTCAAATATAGATACCTGGTAAAATCAGAATGTGTATTAGTTAAATAATTGTCACACACTAGCTAATGGGGTGCGATAACATTAAACTTGACAATGATAGCGGTAGGTTGGAAGAGCTTGAGTCATTTAAATTCCAACTTAATTTCCGATATTTCTCAGATGAAAATAGGAGCCTGCTTGTTAATTCTCCAATTCTCGTCCCAAGGATTTCTGCCAGAGTCCCAGCCACCTCCTCTGTGATACACTGCAGAAGTCTAGTGTTTGCTAGTGTTTCTTTCATGGGCTGCACTCATGCTCTGTCTTCTAATGATAAAAAACCCAAGAGAATTCGGGCAAAGAGGTACTAAGTGCAATAATCCCATGAGGTTGCTTAGGCTGTGATAACCTCGCAGCCCAAACGACCTCACGGGATTATTGCAAGCATACAATGAAACAGAAAGCTTTGAACCTTCAGGGGAAGGGGGAGATGTCACCTGAATGAGTGTGTACATGTTTGATATCATCTTAAAAGTCTGGCCTGGGTAAGTTGGCAGACAACGTGCCTACCGTTTCTTGAGATGGGGTTGCTCAAGGCGAATTTCTGGTGAATTAATTGCATTTGCAATGCTCTTTCATTACTTTAGGAAATGAATCCTCAGTTTAGGGAGATTGGCAGATGCAAGATGGTACAAGAAAACAAAACCAAACAAGCCTTGTGGGCAGGAATTGGGGCAGGCAATCTTATGGGGTGGGTGTGCTTGGAGGGAGAACATCGACATTTGGGGGTGTACCCCTGTGAAAGTAGGGGGGAAGAAAGCCCACAGCAAGGACTCATTCACACTTCTGCTTGCCCTGTGCCCAGAAAGTTCCAAAACACTTGTTCCAGTCCTGGAACTGGGCCTGAGATCTTATGCATGTGCAGAGTTATGGACCAGTCTCCGCAGAAACAGTTGCACATGGAAAGCTGTCTTATACCAAGTCAGTCCTGCTTCCAATCAGCTTATCTGAACCTTCACATAAGTCTTTATGCATACAAAGCATGTGACTCACCTCCCAGCAGTCTGGCATCCCCTTCTGTTGCTGAGCAAGGACTATAGCAATTGTTGGCTTCTGTTTCCTTTCCTTTCCTTTCTCCCTCCTTCCTTTCTTGACATTCTTCAGCCCAGAAATATACTTAAAAGAGGGAGGGAGGGGGAGAGAGAGAGAGAAGAAAATGGTTTGGAAGAGGAATGTCACTGTTAGTGGCTTGCAAACTCATATTGCTTTTTCCTCCAGTAACAATATTTAGCAGATTTTCGATACTGTTTAAAAGACCTGCAAATCCTGTCTTCTCATAGATAACAATGGCACAAAAGATGTGTGTATATGCTCCACATTGAGAAGCGAAAACTTCCCTCCAACTGCTCTTGGTTTTCTCATAAACGATTATCTGCTTCCAATTTATTTATACAGTACTTATTTTATTTATCTCTAGAGAAGTTCTACACCTCAGCCATCTGGTGCCTGCATGCTACTTTTTGCAGCTATGAACAATTAAAACCAACCTGAAAATACAAGGCAAGTCCGAAAGAACAAAGACAAGACAAAGAAACTCACAATATTATCAAACCAGAGATAGGTGCAGCAGATAGGCTGAGGCTTTTAGCGCTGAGTATTTATTTAAGGCTTTTATAGTAGGTTACTGTTTTAATTCTCTCTCTCTCTCTCTCTCTCTCTCTCTCTCTCTCTCTCTCTGAATAACATTATATTTATTCTAGCTATCCATGCCACAAAGAAACCGGTGTCTCCATGCACAGTGCATGAACTCTGATGCTAGCGGTGTTGCAGAATACAAAAGAGAACAAGCGAGAGAGAAGACAAGGAGACCCAGAGCCAAAGTCTTTCACATATCCCCCACCTCTCAAAAGGCCTCTTTTTGCCCTTGATGTCATGTGCTAAGCACGAGGGTTGGTAGAAAGCTAATCCTTCTAATTAGGGTTTGCTGCCCCTACACAGAAACCCCCCAGCCGTGGCCTCTTGGCAGGCAACAAAGGACCAAACTGTCCTCGTTTCTACCGCATTCAATAAAATTAGGCTCCAGGATTAAGCAAACGCCCCAAAGTCTAACCCGGTTGTGGGTTGGAGACCTCATTTGGTCACATAAAACCTGGCTCGCTTGTTCAGCCCAGAGGCTGAGAATAAGACCGCCTGCCCTGAATCCCATGCTGACTTTGCAGGTTGAACAAAGCGAGTCGAGAAGTCCTGGAGTCTGATACTAATGGCCTTCCTGCTGCTTTGCTGCGCTCTCTTAGGATGCCTGAGCCCCTTTTGGCTTCCGGAGACCACGGCGCAGTTCCCACGAGTGTGCATGACTGCGGAGATGCTGCAGTCCAAGCAATGCTGCCCTCCTTTGGGGCCTAATCCTGACAACGTGTGCGGCTCGCAGCAAGGCAGGGGGATCTGTAAGGAGGTGCAGGTGGACACCAGACCTTGGAGCGGGCCCTACACTCTCCGCAATGTGGACGACCGAGAACGATGGCCGCTGAAATTCTTCAACAGAAGTTGTCAGTGTACAGGTGAGATGATAATAATAATAATAATAATAATAATAATAATAATAATAATAATACCCCACCCACTCTGGGCGGCTCCCAACAGAATATTAAAAACATGACAAGACATCAAACATTAAAAGCTTCCCTAAATAGGGTTGTCTTCAGATGTCTTCTAAAAGTCAGATAGTTGTTTATTTCCTTGACATCTGATGGGAGGGCGTTCCACAGGGCGGGCGCACTACTGAGAAGGCCCTCTGCCTGGTTCCCTGTAACCTCACTTCTTGCAGTGAGGGAACTGCCAGAAGGCCCTCGGAGGTGGACCTCAGTGTATGAGGGCTGCATGATGGGTGTGGAGATACTCCTTCAGGTATACTGGAAGGGAGGTTCCTTACTCTCTGGAGAAAGCCAGGAAGATTCAGAAATATACAGTGGTACCTCGGGTTACATACACTTCAAGTTACATACACTTCAGGTTACATACGCTTCAGGTTACAGACTCCACTAACCCAGAAATAGTGCTTCAGGTTAAGAACTTTGCTTCAGGATGAGAACAGAAATTGTGCTCCGGCGGAGCAGTGGCAGCAGGAGACCCCATTAGCTAAAGTGGTGCTTCAGGTTAAGAACAGTTTCAGGTTAAGAACCGACCTCCGGAACGAATTAAGTACTTAACCTGAGGTACTACTGTACTAGAAAGTCCCCATGATTCTGCTGGGTTCCATCTATTTTGCATGTGCAAAATAGACACAAAGCTACGTTTTATATTTCTTATTTTCATCCCCAGTACTTGTGATACGTATCAACAGTTTCCGATGTTACTTTTCCCTATTAACGTTCCAAAAACAGCTATACAGAAGCAGGAAGAAAATGGCTACAGGTGCACAGCTTTGTAATGTGTTCAGACCCGAATCAGACGTACTTCATGATGAAAGGCAGGAGAACAGAGTTTTGCCACTTTTGCCACTTTTAGGCTTTTCCCCACATTAAAAAGAGGTCTTTTGATTCATGGAACTTACTAATTGCCTGACAAGAAAGACACTAAGGGCAATGTACTGTTATATGGTCCTCATTTTCCTGAATGGCGAAAATTTACAAGGGAAGAGCTACAAATTTAACTTCCTTTGGGGGAGAGACCACTAGAGATTTATGGTGCCTTTGCAATATATGTTGAAATTGTAAGTATATGAGCAGAGTATATTGGAAGCAAACAGAAACTCCAACAGCAGAAAGCAAATCCCATACAGCGTTTCTGAAAGCTCAGTTCAGCTTTTATACCTCCAGACAATTTTACAGCTCCCAAACTCTCTCTAATGCTCTTTAAATTCAGACTGACATCTGGATCCAACTTTATTTACTCTGCCTCTCACCTAGAGAGTCGTCATCTTTTCCAAGCACTGGATATCACATTGCAGAAGCTGGGGGAGAGATTTCTATTCCAGCTATCTCCTATCATTTGGGAATGTTTTAGTAGTCAACAGACTGATAAATAGATGCTCACAGTCACCAAACAATAACAAAACAGTATTAAAATGAATACGACATTTTCTTCCCTTCCTGCTCTTGGGTTTTTGAAATGCGTTAATTTGGAGGAAGATCTGGAGCTAATTACCAGTTTAGTAGCAGCAATTAGACAAACAAGAGATCTTTTTGGAAATCTCCAAGATCTCCCAAAGTGCGTTCTCTGGTATAGTTGTTTGTTTTTCTAATGCATTAGTTTTACCTTCTGGTGGCTGCTTTGCTGATAATATCGCTCTGTTATGCTAAAGGCAGCACTGTTCCGTCTTTGCCAAATGTTTCAGCCACCAGAACACAAAGTGCAGTTATGAGACCTCATGTAAGAACAGCGCATGAGGCAGCTTGAATGAAAGTTTTGAGCTGACAGATAAGGTTTCATTTGAAAGCATTTGTGTGTTCCGCATCAAATGCATTAGGGTAGCCAATTTGCCCAGAGGTGAGAAAAGGAAAAAGAAAGAAAAGAGCCAGTAACAGTTGCTGCGGTTGTACCTATCAAGTTCCTCAATGTCAATTTGATTGGCAGGTTAAAACACAGAGATAATTCTATGTTAATTTATTCATTATATTTACATCCCATTTTTACTTCAAGGATCTTAAGGCGGGGAAATGATCCTCCCCACTTTTATTTGGACTAGATAGATCTTTGGTCTGAACCAGGAGCTCTCATTCATATTTGTAGGCAGTCTAGAGAGGGTATTTTGTTCATGAGCTCCCAAAATCTGGAGCTGGCATTGTCTGCAGGTAAGTTTCAAACAGGAGCCAGGTGGCAACTAGATACTTCAGACCACAAAGGTTTCGGTTGTGAAAACAGGGCATTTGCACCTCGTCAAACAACACATGTTCTCTCCATCTTCATTTCCTCCATTGCGGGGGTAATCTTGACTGTATCCTTCCCAGATGCAGTTAAAGAGTTAGTGATGACATTCGCTTGCCTGAACCATCTGAAACAATTGCAGCTTGTCATTGCAGTTATCAGAAGAGTTATTTAGAAGTGTGACTTAAATGTCCCTGCAGAGCTTAGGCACTTTAAAACTATCATCAGGCATGACACTACTTCTGAATGCAATTGTTTTCAAGCCAGAGCAGGGAAAATAATTCCTGCTTGTCGGAACTGGTTCGTCCCCACGCACTCATCCGCAAATTTAGATCAGGTCTGCACAACTTGTGCCCCAGCAGCCATGTGGTGGCCCACTAAAGGTAAAGGGACCCCTGACCATTAGGTCCAGTCGTGACCGACTCTGGGGTTGGAGCGCTCATCTCGCTTTATTGGCCGAGGGAGCCGGCGTACAGCTTCCGGGTCATGTGGTCAGCATGACTAAGCCGCTTCTGGTGAACCAGAGCGGCACACGGAAACACTGTTTACCTACTTGCACTTTGATGTGCTTTTGAACTGCTAGGTTGGCAGGAGCTTGCTTCTGGTCTGGGACTGTAGAGGCTGGGAGATTATGAAGCAAGGGGCCAGTACATGACTGATGGTCTCTCTTGAGTTAGGTGGGTCAATCAACACAGACTGCCAACCTAGCTGGATTTCCTGAGAGACCAAGGTTGTGCATGCTATATATGCAAACCCTCCAAGTGCCCCTATTTTCCAGGGATAGCCCCGGATTTACAGAAGCTGTCCTGGTTTCTGATTTGATCCCAGAATGTCCCGCTTTTCCTTAGGACGTCCCTAGTTTCATCAGAGAAATGTTGGAGAGTATGGAATAGGATGTCCCTATTTTCATTGGAGAAATGTTGGAGGGTAAAAGGTAAAGGACGCCTGGACGGTTAAGTTCAGTCAAAGGCAACTATGGGGTTGTGGCGCTCATCTCGCTTTCAGGCTGAGGGAGCCGGTGTTTGTCCACAGACAGCTTTCCGGGTCATGTGTCCAGCATGACTAAACCGCTTCTGGTGCTATGGGACACTGTGACGGAAACCAGAGTGCACAGAAATGCTGTTTACCTTCCCACCGCAGCGGTACCTATTTATCTACTTGCACTGGTGTGCTTTTGAACTGCTAGGTTGGCAGGAGCTGGGACAGAGCAATGGGAGCTCACCCCATCACATGGATTTGAACTGCTGACCTTCTGATTGGCAAGCCCAAGAGGCTCAGTGGTTGCGGTTAATGACAGTGGCAAACTCAAATTTCAGTGGTGCCTTGCCCAATGCTAAAATTGAGCACCCCCACCTCTCACACTCTGTTTTGCAGCATCATTTTGGCGCCCCCTGCAATGCAACCACAGTGTTTGCACTTCTATAAAACTGCCTCTGTTAATGACCTACCAACGGGGCAGTGGATCAGTAGCCTTACTGAGCTAGTGTTATTAGAGCCATACTTTGTTCTGTGGACACTGCTCCTCCTTGTAGCTAGGGCATTATAAATCAGAAATAATTGAATATGAAAGTCTGACCTATTCCAGTTTTCTTCTGCTAATACTGCTTGTAAGGGATTATTGTTTGAATGCGTCAACTGATTTAGGGCAGAGGTCATGAATGTAATTGCAAGCAATTACCAGCCATTATGGCTCTTAGATGGCTTCTTCCATACTTCATCTTTTATGAATGTGATAGATATTCCTCGTATGTTGAGACAAGTCAGCAAATCCTGTCCACACACTCCCCTTTTCTCTGCATCCCATGTGCTCCCTGTATCAAGTGGTGTTCACAGGGCGTTAGTCCCAATCAGTATCTATACTGTCATTTCTTATCAAGTACTGCATTTTGGGGTCTTTCCCCCCAAACCAGCTTTGATCTGAATTGAGGCAAAGAATGACCCTGGCCATTTCTACACAGTCTGTACTCTGTTTCTGCGGTTTTTATTTCTGCTGAAGCTAAATCCCAGGGGGCAGGGATCTCTCCAGATCTCAGAACTAGGGAAGGGGAATAGTACTGCTTAAAAATAAATATATATTTTAAATCTGTTCTCATAGCTGGCTCCGTGTTACCTACTGCATGGTGAGCTTTTTCTTCAGGTTTAGGCTGCTTTTTTTCCCAAATGTCATACCAACTCTGCAGACTTCAGGGAGGATGGCTGGCAAATCTGACCAAGGTAGCAGTCATGGTCTCATTTGTTCACAATGCCTTTAGCGTACACATGGAGGTGGATTTATGGAAACAGCCCTCCTGAGATGTTGGAGACCGTGGAGCAGTCATTTTGGCTGCATACACAACATACATTTAAAGAATCACAAAGAATCATGGAAAATGGAGTTTACCCCTCTCTGAGTTACAATTCCCAGCCTCTTTAACAGATTATAGTTCTCAGGGTTCTTGATATGCATGTGTGTGCATGTGTGCGCTTTTGTCAGGCTTCAGGGAACTGGCTTCCCCTCCCGTAGCAGTAGATAAGCAGAACAAAGGAAAACGAGTCTTCTTACCAGTTAGAAACTTTAATAATCACAGTGAGAGAACAAAGAACACCTCTCCTAGAAATGGCGGTGCTCCCAGTTAAGGAATCCACCCCTTTCCGTCCCTATTAATCGACGTCACTCCTACGTCTTGTAATCTGAGCTTGTACCCTCTGTGCTTTCTGTTCTGCCACTTTCTGAGCTCTCCGTGACTTTGGATAAGGGGGTGGTGGGGTGGGGGATGCTGTCCAGAGACTGTGAATCTGTTAACCCCCTCTCTCCCAGTGTTTCTTCTCCTAGCTGTTCCCCATCCAGTATTTTCCAGCTTCTGCCTTCTGAGCTATGTCCCTCTGCAAACCACTGTTCCAAATCTATACGGTCCTCCTGCTCCTGGGAAGATTCAGGATCTGGAGCAGGAGCAGGAGCAGGGGGAGGCGCCCAGCATTCCTCCTCAGCACGGTCCCTGACAGCTTTGAATGTTTAGCATTTACAGTGGTACCTCAGGTTACATACACTTCAGGTTACAGACTCCGCTACCCCAGAAATATTACCTTGGGTTAAGAACTTTGCTTCAGGATGAGAACAGAAATCATGCAGCAGTGGCGCAGCGGTAGCAGGAGGTCCCATTAGCTAAAGTGGTGCTTCAGGTTAAGAACAGTTTCAGCTTAAGAAGGGACCTCCAGAACGAATTAAGTACTTAACCTGAGGTACCACTGTATTCAACCTTTAACTCCTACTCATCACAGAGGTTTGGGCAACATCTGCTTCTGTATGCTGACGTATGACTGATGCTGTCTTTTTAATACAGGGAACTTTGCCGGCTACAATTGTGGGGTCTGCAAATTTGGTTGGTCAGGGCCCAACTGTGACGAGAAGAAGCCTCTGGTTGTCCGGAAGAATATCCACGCTTTGACGGAGGAAGAGCGAGAGCAATTCTTGGATGCCCTCAACCGTGCAAAGACCACTGTTCACCCCGACTATGTGATCGCTACACAGCATTGGCTGAGTCTGCTTGGTCCCAGTGGAAATGACCCGCAAGTTGCAAATTGCAGCATTTACAATTACTATGTGTGGCTTCATTATTACTCAGTCAGAGACACCCTTTTAGGTTGGTGATTTCCATTAGCAAGGGATAAGATAGGAAAAGGTGAAACACACACTAAAAGGAATGTCAACAGAGCCACTTTGGAAAAACACATAGGAAATGGAACATTTCCAACACAGTGGATGTGATTTGTCTGAGAACTTCCCCTCTTCTGGTGAAAAGGACCCCCCCTCCCCATTCTCCCTACTTAGAAGCTTCAGAATGCTCCTTGAAGCTTCTTAGGATTCCTGTAATTTTTGGAATAGTCTAGTTAGTAGAAAGGCAGTATGGTTTGTACAGTACTGAGGTTTGAATTTGTATTACATTTATTTTACACTGTTTGGGTTTTTTTGTGGGGGGCGCACGCGCATGTTTCTTTAAAAACACACAAGAAAGCCATTCAATAAACCCCAATAAATCAGAAATAGATGTGGAAATGTTCTAGTAATTCATTCCTTTGTCTGAAACCTAAAGTTTAGAGCCACATACGATCACTGTTCTGATAGCCAAAAATGGAAATAGTTTTGCATTCTGACTTTCCATGCAGAGCATACAGGGTTTTCACCACAGGATAGGAAAAAAGAATGGTGCTGGCAGATAACATTTCATCTGAGCCTATGTGGCCTAATCTGAATCCTGGGCATATGGCAGTCAGCTAAATGGGTAGATATCTAGAATTTTAGAAACAAGAATGTGCCATAATTTATAAGCCAGGACAGCAAAAGGCGCAGCTTTCCCTCATCTGTCAAGGCATCATAGCAATGTTTTTTGACATGGATTTCTATCCAACGTAATAGAGAAAACGTCCCCTTTCTGAGTTTGATTCCATTTTAACCACAGGACCAGGCCGCCCCTTCACGGCAATAGACTTCTCCCACCAAGGACCCGCCTTTGTAACTTGGCACAGGTATCACTTGCTGCTGCTGGAAAGAGATCTGCAGGTTAGTGAAAACACCGACTGGTGTATGTTTGAAAGATGCAAAGAGGGCAGCTTCTAAGCCCTCCCTCCCTCTCACACCCCACGCCATTCCTGAGAGGGAGGAATTCTCAACATAATGAGCCTCCTTAAGGTTTAGCATTCTAGCACAAATTGGGAGATATGTAAAGATGGCCCTGAGGAAAGAGAATGATGTGACAAAGGATTTGAAGCTTCCCTATCTGCTGCATTGGTAAAGGTAAAGGTAAAGGACCCCTGGATCGTTAGGTCCAGTCAAAGGCGACTATGGGGTTGCGGTGCTCATCTCGCTTTCAGGCCGAGGGAGCTGGCGTTTGTCCACAGACAGCTTTCCCTGTCATGTGGGCAGCATGACTAAACCGCTTGGGCCCAACAGGACACTGACGTAAACCAGAGCGCATGGAAACACTGTTTACCTTCCTGCCGCAGTGGTACCTATTTATCTACTTGCACTGGTGTGCTTTCGAACTGCTAGGTTGGCAGGAGCTGGGAGAGAGGTCACCCAGTCGTGGGGATTCAAACTGTCGACCTTCTGATCAGCAAACCCAAGAGGCGCTCAGTGGTTTAGACCACAGCTGCATTGGCTGCATTGGCTGGTAGAGGGATCAGCTGAGGTGGGGTTAAACTACACGGACAATAATCCAAGGCCATCCCACTCTAATTAGGCATGTAAGAACGATTGTTTTGCATGCCCAGGCGGTGACCCCCCTGACCCCCGAGAGACCACTGCATGCTTTGCTATCGGCTCCGCCCCCTAATAAACAGCATGAGTAGACTGGAGTAAAGCCTGCTCACTCACAGTCCCCTTGGCTGGCCCCGCCTCCACCAATGCCACTGATTGGATTATTTGAACCAAGGTTTGGCGGTAACCCCCAATGGCTGTGGCATCAGGGAGGTGGGTCAGCATGGCAAGCTGGTAAGTCCCACAAGGCTCGGGGGTGCTGCACGTGGTCCCGCAAAGGGCGCCCACCGTCTCAGGACTGAGCGTTCCTTTTCTTCCCTCCTGTATTTTCGCATGCAACACTGTTTCCATTCCACTGCTGTTCATCTTCTGCTAAAACTATGTTTCTCTTGTTGCCTGCTATCATTACATTGTTCCTCTCTTTTCATTTTGATGCAAAGGCAATTCATTGGATAGCTCAGTTGGTTAGAGCATGGTGCTGATAACAGCAAGGTCACAGGTTCAAAACCCCATATGGGACAGCGGTATATTCCTGTGAAATATACTCGGAGTCGAGAGTGGATTTCATGCTCTTTATTCAGCTCATAGTGGTGAGGAGGAATGAAAGTTCTCCCACAATATCTGCTTTATATACATTATTTACACAATGGGCCCCACGTGACTGGCTAATTCCGGGATTCACCTGTAGGCCAATCAGGTTGCGGATTCACTTCCACCTGGAGCTGGATTGGGTGGATCCAGTGGACCAATCAGACTGCTGCATTCTGGACCCTATTGTTCTAGGACCAATCAGACTGCTGCTTTCTGAATCCTATTCAACTCGGTACATAACATCCTGCATTGCAAAGGCTTGGACTCGATGATCCTCAGGGTCCCTTCTGATAGAATCATAGATTTGTTTTGTATGCAACACAAGGCACATGTGTGTCTGTGTGTGTGTGTGGAGAAGCTTTGTGCTCTGATTTCAGGCAAATATAGCACACCTACCTGAAGGGATGTTTTTGTAGGGATTGGGATGGCCTGGATTTGAAAAAGGAAAGAGATGGTTTGGGGAAGTGTTGCAAATAGGTTATATGGGGTTTGTTGAGTTGCGGAAATAATTTTAACAAATGTTTTATGCAAAGACCTAATCCAAAGTGGTTTCATCTCCACCCCCTCCATCTCCCCACTCTCATGTTTAGCGGATGATTGGGAACGATTCCTTTGCATTGCCTTATTGGAATTTTGCTACAGGCAGAAATGAATGTGATGTGTGCACTGATCAGCTTTTGGGAGCACCGAGTCCAGACGACCCAAACCTAATAAGTCAGAATTCAAGGTTTTCACAGTGGCAGATAATATGCAACAGGTAACATATTTTTGTTTAGAACTGAGGTATTGGGGATACCTATGCATCCAGGTTTTTGACTCCTTCTTTGATTATTTTTTTTGAGCTGTCAATAAATTCAAGAATTACCTGCCTTTTCATTGATGAATAAATTCATTCATTGCATTTAAAGAAATGCTGCATCAAAACCTCAATAAAGGTGACATTTTAAAATCTCTGGAGGAAGTGTAAGATAATTTTTGGTTTAATAAGTAATAGCTGCCACCAAGACTTGGTTCAGATGTAATGCTAAACTTTGGTTTGGTGTTACATGCAGAGACTTGGGCTCATATTCTCCCTCTTCCTTCTGCAGCACAGCTGCAGTTAACTCTGGTTTGCTCTTATGCCTGAAGCCACAACCATGGTAAATATTCACTATGGTTTAGCGAAACGAATCAGGACCACAAACCACAGTTTGAAGTTGACTTGTTTTCCTAAAGTGTAGATAAGACTACCTACAGTTTGTTTGGGTTCAGACATAACAACAAACCTTAGTTAGTCAAAAATGGAAGCAAAAGCTTCTGATTTCCTCTCAGCAAACTTGGAGAGGAAGGGGGGGGGGAGCGGCATATGCATAGGTGCCTGAATACAGCCAACTATTTGAAGAAAAATCTATTTTTAATTTGTTGAGCATGATTTATTTCACCTTCTTTGCATATGGCTCCAAGAGGGATTCCTCAGTTGGGACCTCTAAACTCCCCCAGCCCTGAATCTGCCTGACCATTATCTCAAATGTGTGTGTGTGTGGGGGGGTATGTTTGTACTTCCAACACAAAGATCCAACACTTTGTACCTCCTATGCAAGGCCGTCTTAAGCATTAGCCCTAGGACCCACGTACCTACGGGACCGCCTCTCCTGGTATGCCCCGTGGAGGACCTTAAGGTCCACAAATGACAACATTTTGGAGGTCGCAAGGTGCTTAGATTGGTCTCAACTAGGGCCAGGGCCTTTTCAGTACTGGCCCTGACTTGGTGGAACGCTCTGTCACAAGAGACTAGGGCCCTGCGGGAATTGACATCTTTCTGCAGGGCCTGCAAGACAGAGCTGTTCTGCCTGGCCTTTGGTTTGGACTCAGTCTGATCGTTATGCTTCCCTCCCCTTATGGTTTTGAGCTATGGGCTACTTTTAAAATGAGGCTGCATTTTAAACTGTATTTTAACCTGTATTTTAAATTGGTCTCCCCCCCTTATGTTTTTACTGTAATTTTCCTGGTGTTAGCCTCCCTGAGCCCGGCTCTGGCCGGGGAGGGTGGGGTATAAATAAAATTTATTATTATTATTATTATTATTATTATTATTATTATTATTATTATATCCGGCGCTGTGGTGCAAAAGCTCCCTCTGGTGCCCCTCCCGTTTCCCAGAGTTTTTAAGGGAGGACTGCACTGCCGGCAGGGCTGGAGGAGGCGGTTAGCGGCTGGAGGGCGGCTGCTCCGGAGGGGAAGAGGCGGAGGCTGGACGCTTCGTGCCGTGGTAGCCATGGCAGATGGAGGCTCTGGGCACGGCACTGCTTCGGTGCGGCATGGCGGAGGTGGGCGAGGGTGGCGAGCTGATTCCGGGAGGCACTGCGTCCAGCCTCCACCTCTTCCCTGGCACCCTCCAGAACTTGGCGCCCCGGCCCCCTGCGCCACTAGCCTCTATGGGTAAAATGCCCCTGCTCCTATGCTCCCTGGTGCGCAGTATGAACACTTCATGTATGGGTGATCAACATTTCCCCCAACTGGAAGATTAACTAAGCACCGGCTAATTAATCTTCCTGTTAAAACCAATTAAAGCTTTCGGCCTGTCTTCCTCCCTGCATAAAATCAATAACAAGAAAGCTCAGCCCAAAATCAAGTCTGACTGCTTCATGTCTCTCTATTTGTAAACCCAAGTTTGGATGACTATAACCGCCTGGTTACACTTTGTAACGGGACCAACGAAGGACTTCTGCAGAGGAACCCATTCAGCAAAGCAGGGGACCGGCTACCAACCATGGAAGATGTCCAGAATTGCCTCTCTCTGCAAGACTTTGACAAGCCGCCTTTCTTTCGGAATTCTAGTTTTAGCTTCAGGTTAGTTCTTTGGTTTGCATCGTTTGCTTTGCTGAACAACGGAGCTTGTGGGATGGTAATGCTCTGCGTTGCTTGACACAGGAATACTTTGGAAGGCTTCGATGAACCCAATGGAACCCTGGGGCCATCAGCCGTGAGCCTCCATAACTTGGTCCACTCGGTCTTGAACGGAACGAGTGCTTTCCCTCATTCTGCAGTGAACGATCCTGTCTTTGTGGTATGTCCTTATCTCATTTTGGGTCCCTTGAAGTCCTTGTAACCAAATATGCCTATTGGGACGTGGGTGCCGCTGTGGTCTAAACCACTGAGCCTCTTGGGCTTGCTGATCGGAAGGTCATCAGTTTGAATCCCCAAGACGGAGTGAGCTCCTGTTTATCTGTCCCAGCTTCTGCCAACCTAGCAGTTTGAAAGCACACCAGTCCCAGTAGATAAATTAGGTACCACTGTGGCGGGAAGGTAAACGGTGTTTCCGTGAGCTCTGGTTTCCGTCATAGTGTTCCGTTGCGCCAGTAGCAGTTTAGTCCTGCTGGCCACATGACCCGGAAAGCTGTCTGTGGACAAACTGAAGGCTACCTCGGCCTGAAAGCGAGATGAGCGCCCCAACCCCATACTTGCCTTTGACTGGACCTAACTGTTCAGGGGTCCTTTACCTTTACCTATTGGGGAACATTTCCCAGGAGGACCACTACAAATGAGAACAGAAATCATGTCTTCTCTTGATTATTTGGTGTACCTGCTGATGCTATCCACCCAATATTGACATTTTTAATTTTCACTAGAGCCAGATGTGTGCCCTTTTTGGAGCTGTGATCTTGAGCAAGACATGTGTCTAGCCATGATCACACACGTTTTTAGGTGCTGTGCTCTCACATGAGAGCATGGCCCCCAAAACAGGATGTTGCGGACCTGTGATGGGTGGGTTACACAGATCCCCTGGAGTGAGCCACCAGTTAGGAACCACTGGGTTAAAGTGTTGCCACTTCAGATTTAACCAACATATGTCAAAAGTACTCAGGTTGGTGAATCGGTGATCTGATGCCGTATAAACAGACTTTAGTACACTTTTGAAATCTGGCCTGTGTTTCAAAATAATGGAATGAATTGTGGAGGTAAAAACAACTCTCTGATCAGATCACTTAGACACAGAAGGGAGGAGTCTGTGGAACACCCTCCCATCAGATGTCAAGGAAATAAACAACTATCTGACTTTTAGATGACATCTGAAGGCAGCCCTGTTTAGGGAAGTTCTTAATGTTTGATGTTTTATCGTGTTTTTGATATTCTGTTGGGGAATATTTCTCAGCCTAGAGTGGCTGGGGAAACCCAGCCAGATGGGTGGGGTATAAATAAAATTATTATTATTATTATTAAGACAAATCAAAATCTGATTCATTACTAGTTTTGTTTTGATAAAGTGTTTACAACCCTTTTGTGAGTGTCCTATTCGTGCACCTTACAGAACCCCTATGTGGGCAGACAGGGGGGAAAAGCAGGGAAGAAGGAATATTTCGTATGCATGAAAGTGCCTCTGTTAATTCATAAGATCGGTGTTCTGGGGGCATAACGGAGTATGTGAGCTCCATCTGGTGGCTAAATTAAAGCTTGAACCCTGCAGCTTTAGTAATGCAAATAGAAGAACTACCGTACATGGGAAAAAAACATGTTATAAATGTAAGAGCTCTGGTTGACTGCAGTACAATTCTGTAATGATGCCTAAGGAAAGAAGCCACAGCTGTGTTCCTTCATGGCAGGTTTTTAAAGAATGGTTGATACCCAAAGAAGGAGGTGGATTTTCATTCTCTGTGGCCCAGAGAAGGACCTGAAGGCACAAGATGCTGGTCTCAGTAGAGCTGACGCCTTTATAGATCTCACAGAACCCCATGTGAAGTGTCCTGAACTCCACAGGGATCTAAATATAATAAATAAAACTGATAAAAATGGAGAGAAAATGAAAATCCGCATCCCAGGACCAGCCTATTAGAGAATCTAGATGTAGTAATATTGATATATTATTAAATCCAACCTTGCAATTCTTAAATATTGTTGTTGACTTCAATCTGTCTCAAGAGAATATGAAGTGCACCTCCAAATCACTGTGCTAGCTGCACCGAAGTAACCTTCCACTGTGTGCAAGCTTGGGCAGTGTGTATGGAGGTCCTGGATTGTCTAGACAAGATCTCCCTGATTCTTTCTTCTTCTTTCTTTCTTAGGCAATCACTCATATAGCAGAGTAAAATTGTCTCCCATAAACACGGTTTTAACAATGAGTCCGTAAGTGACTGTGGAGGCCAATTCTGGATCCACACGTCCTTCCACAGTGGGGACATTGATAATCCAGTCAGGGAAAAAGGGAGGCAGACTATGTTTAGGGCACCTTTTCTAGCTCCTCCCCCTTTTTGGGGTGAGAAGAGTGGGTCCTAAAAAGGGCTGCTCAGTCATGGATACAGCTGCTGAACTGCTCAACTGCCTCGTTCCTTGAGTCAGAACGACTAAATCTGTATCCACCGTCCATGTGCCAGTTCATGACTAGGGGCTTCCAGATTTCATGATCCTGCCCCCATTACCATGGGACTTTTGGGGTTTGGTTTTGGGATGGGTTTTTGGAAGACGCCTGTGCATGAATTTGTTTTATGTGTGTAGATCAGTGCACGCTGACTACCACACAGTCTTCGCAGTAAGGCTCTGTTCCAATGGCATGATAGTCACGATGACCAGTAGATACTTATCTGCTGCAGCCTTCATCCACCTTCACAGCCGATGTAACATACTGCTTGTTATCACCTCCCTGATGTGATCCAAAGGAAAGCAGAGCAATATGTTTGACATTAGCTTGGCTGCAGGAGTTGCTGGAAAGAAGTGTACAAGATGCCATCCAACCATCCACTCCAGATTTGTGTAGAGTTTATTCCTTAGCCTTTTCTTTTCCCAAAGGTAAAGGGACCCCTGACCATTAGGTCCAGTCGTGGCCGACTCTGGGGTTGCGGCGCTCATCTCGCTTTATTGGCCGAGGGAGCCTGCGTACAGCTTCCGGGTCATGTGGCCAGCATGACTAAGCCGCTTCTGGCGAACCAGAGCAGCACACGGAAACCACATATACCTTCCCGCCGGAGTGGTACCTATTTATCTACTTGCACTTTGACGTGCTTTTGAACTGCTAGGTGGGCAGGAGCAGGGATCGAGCAACGGGAGCTCACCCCATTGCAGGGATTTGAACCTTCTGATCAGCAAGTCCTAGGCTCTGTGGTTTAACCCACAGCACCACCCATGTCCCTTTTCCAAAAGATATCCTGTGAGATAACAAGATGGGCTACTTTTTGGGGTTGAAGAGCCCCATCTGCCCCTTAAAGGTAAAGGTAAAGGTACCCCTGCCTGTTCGGGCCAGTCTTGCCAGACTCTAGGGTTGTGCGCTCATCTCACTCTATAGGCCAGGAGCCAGCGCTGTCCCCAGACACTTCCGGGTCACGTGGCCAGCGTGACAAGCTGCATCTGGCGAGCCAGCGCAGCACACGGAACGCCGTTTACCTTCCCGCTAGTAAGCGGTCCCTATTTATCTACTTGCACCCGGGGGTGCTTTCGAACTGCTAGGTTGGCAGGCGCTGGGACCGAACGACGGGAGCGCACCCCGCTGCGGGGATTCGAACCGCCGACCATGCGATCGGCAAGTCCTGGGTGCTGAGGTTTTACCCACAGCGCCACCCGCGTCCTTACTTCTGCCCCTTACTTCCTTCTATAACACATGCAGAAACCATATTTTTGACCTTTGGACCCACTCTTAGTCTCATCTGCTCAATCCACTGCAGCCTCTCTTCGAATGCAGCAGAAGTCCTTAACTCACTGAGGGTTTGAGGCTCATTTGCTCCCCTTACCTACAGATCATGGCTTCGTTTATCTGAAATTTGGATTATTTTAAATATTGAGTCTTGGTGTCACTTCAAAGCACACCAGGAAGCAATAGCCAGCACTGCTGATTGCATTATGATAGGACTAGGAAATGTGTGGGCCTTCAAGTGTTGATAGACTCCGACTCCCATCAAGAGCAGGCAACCTCCCATCCATCTGGTCTAGGGAACCACCCACTAACAGTGCATCAGTCTTATCTACCTTGAGCTTCAGTTTGTTGACTCTCATCCGGTCTATTACTGAGGCATGACATCGGTCCAGCACATCCGCTGCCTCACCTCACAGATGTAAAAGAGAAACAGAGTTGTGTATCATCAGCGTATTGCTGTCAATGTACAGTGGTACCTCGGTTTACGAACTTAATCCATTCCGGAAGTCCGTTCTCAAACTGAAACTGTTTTTAAACTGAGGCGTGTTCCCCAATGAGGCCTCCTGCCGCCGGTGTCCTTTCACCGTTCGGCTTTCGTTCTTAGACTGAGGTAAATTTCGCAAACCAGGACATTACTTCCGGTTTTGCGGAGTTCGTAAACCGAATAGTTCATAAACAGGGCTGTTCTTAAACCGAGGCACCACTGTGCTCCAAAACTCCAGATGACCCCAATCAGTAGTTTCATATAGATGATAAACAGCACAGGGAATAAAATGAACACGGGCAAATTATTTGTTTTCATCACATTGGCCTGGGCATATCCCTGTGAGCTTAAGATCATATGTGAATTGGCTTCCCAGGTCCTCCATTCCTTTACGGACGCTATTTTTGATGAATGGATGAAACGATTTCGCCCATCTGGCAGTGCGTGGCCCGAAGAACTGGCTCCTATTGGCCACAACCGGAAGTTCAACATGGTGCCTTTCTTCCCTCCAGTGGCCAATGATGAACTGTTTCTACCTGCAGAACAACTTGGCTACAGCTATGCCATTGACTTGCCTGGTAACTAGATAGTTTTGTGAGTTATATAGTGCAAGTTTAGCTTGCAAGAGCTCAGCACTGCAGCATGTACCAGTTGTCGCAGTGTGGTACCACTCTGGGCTAAGGGCACAGTGTGGTAGCCTTTGCCAAAGTGGTGCCCCTGGTTGTTTTGGCTCACAATCCCCACTGGTTTAATAGCATGGCTATTAAAAACAATGGAAGCATTGCCAATTATGGCAGTTGTCCAGGGATTTAGTGTAATGTGTGGTGTGTAGAGTGTGGTGTGGCCCCCAGAAAGGACTGTGGCACTCTCATTAATTTAGGCTCCCCATCCCGGCTTTACCACAATGTTGTAACTGGCTTTGTTCTTTGTTCTTTTTACAAAATGTATTTATTTGATTTTTCAAATTAAAAAATTACAGAGTTATATCAGACATAAATCATAAAAGCAAGAGTCCAAGGAATCTCCTGGACTTCCATCCTCCCCTGTTTTGGTCCTATTATTAATCCTTTCCTCCCTCATCTTTTATGATAATCCAAATCCTTTACCTCTTCCATTATGTCCAGAATTTAACCTTAAACTACAAGTGATATTCCAATCCTACTAACGATTTTAACTGTTTACAATGGTCTTTAAGGTAGCTTATAAATCCCCACCATTCCTTATTAAAATTTTGGTCTTCTTGATTTCAGACTCTTCCTGTCATTTTAGCCATTTCAGCATAATCCATTAACTCCATCTGCCATTCTTCTCTGGTAGGAACTTTATCTTCTTTCCATCTCTAGTCCAGTAACATCTGTGCAGCCGTGGTCGTATACATAAATAGTATTTTCTGCTCCTTTGGGATTTCCACACCTAGAATTCCTAAAAGGAAGACTTCAGGCTTTTAAACAAAGGTTATTTTAAATATTCCCCCCAACTCATTATATATCATTTCCCAAAATCCTTTTACTACCTTACAATTCCACCACATATGATAAAAGGTGCCTTCTTTCCCCTTACATTTCCAGCATACATTTGAGCACGTTTTATACATTTTTGCTAATTCACTAGGAGTTCGATACCATCGGTACATCAATTTCATATAATTTTCTTTCAGTGTATAACATGCAGTGAACTTTAAGTCCCCAAAATCATAAAGCTATTTATCTGTTTGACATCTGTTGGGAGAGGGCTTTCCACAGGGCAGACGCAACTACCCAAAAGGCCCTCTGTCTGATTCCCTGTAACCTCACATCTCACAATGAGGGAACCACAAGAAGACCAACAGCTTCAGACACTCAGTGTCACTCTCAGCACCACCCAACCCTTGGCAGCAGACATGCCAACTTTGAGGGCTGACGTATCTCTGGCCCTTTCAGTCTTTGTTGCGGCCTAGGACCCTCGTACCTACGGGACCGCCTCTCCTGGTATGCTCCACGGAGGACCTTAAGGTCCACAAATAACAACACTTCGGAGGTCCCAAGCCACAAGGTCGTTAGATTGGTCTCAGCTAGGGCCAGGGCCTTTTCAGTAGTGGCCCAACTTGGTGGAACGCTCTGTTACAAGAGACTAGGGCCCTGTGGGACTTGACATCTTTCCGCAGGGCCTGCAAGATGGAGCTTTTCTGTCTGGCCTTTGGTTTGGACTCAGTCTAACCCTTATGTTTCCCCTCCCCTTATGGTTTTGATTTATGGACTAGTATTAAAATGAGGCTGCATTTTAAATTGTATTTTAACCCATATTTTAATAAACTGGTGTTTGTTTGTTTTTTAGTTTCTTCCCCCCTATTATGTTTTATTGTAATTTTATTGGTGTTAGCCGCCCTGAGCCCAGCTCTGGCTGGGGACGGTGGGGTATAAATAAAAATTTATTACTACAACTACTACTATTGTTATTATTATTAAAGGAGTTGGGACCCCTCAGTATTGAGGAGGCCCAGCGCATGTCCCACAGGCGTGACATATAACATGCCGTGAACGTTAAATCCCAATTCCATAACTTCTCCCAAGCTGTGAGCTGTATGTTATACCCAAAGTCTCCCGCCCAGTGTATCATTACAGATTTGACCTGTTTGTCTTTTGTAGACCATCATTCAGTGGCGTAGCGTGGGGGGTGCAGGGGGGCCGGCCGCACCGGGCGCAACATCTGGGGTTAGGGCAAATCCATGGGTTAGGGGGCGCAAATCCATGGGTTAGGGGGCGCAAATCCACGGGTTAGGGGGCGCAAATTACTTGCCTTGCCCCGGGTGCTGACAACCCACGCTACGCCACTGCATCATTGGTGTTATGTACTGAAGTTCTCACTCTGGGCCAGCAGGGGATACTGTAGATAGTTTTCACTCAGGTCCACATATGCAAATAAGAGACTGAAAGTGACGTTCAGTGATTGGATAGTTACAGAAAATGGTTACTGTTGCGTTCTAGTGGAGCTCTATATAAGCAGGCTGGCTGAACCCTTCAGTTCAGTTCTGTTCTGGCCTGTGAATAAACAAGAGCTGTTTGAAGTATCGCTGTGTCGTCTGATATGTTCACCCACAACTTAACAATTGCCTTTGCACTTCTGCCTTCACAGAATCGGCTGAAGAGGCCCGCGCTTGGGCTCTCATGGTTGGATCTACCATTGGAGGAGCTCTGATTGCTTTACTTGTTCTGGTTCTTCTGCTTGTCCTCTTCCAGCACCGGAGACACCGGAAAGGCTTTGAGCCGCTAATGAACGCAAGGTTTAATGTGAAGAAATATAGCGATGAAGCCTAAGGGCTGGGGGGGGGTGGGTGGGAAGTGTTTTGCAATCGACTGCCCTTGAGAAGTCAGTTGGTCAACACATACCATTTGTTGCTTTAGCATCTTGACAGAGAACAACGCCCAGACAACTTATACTTTTACAACCAGCTCAACTAAGCCTCCATTCCTTTCTGATTTGAAGTTGTCATCTCCACGTCAACACCCTTCGAAAGGACAGGTGCAGATCTTGAT
Organism: Podarcis filfolensis; assembly: GCF_964270895.1. Lineage (NCBI taxonomy): Eukaryota > Metazoa > Chordata > Lepidosauria > Squamata > Lacertidae > Podarcis > Podarcis filfolensis. Next base: position 11,746,474 of record NC_139607.1, read on the forward strand.
TCCTGTTTCACGGACTGCACCTCATCGGCTCTCACAGGATTTAAAGTGGGGTGCTCACATGTGCAGGAAGAAATCCTCCCCAGGTCGCCAAATCTCTGTGAAATTGATTTGTCCGCTCTTAGCCCAGAGTTACCTTGAGAGATTTCTCTTAGGTGTTATAGGTGGCTAGGTGCACAAATATAGAGGAGAAGAACTGATGTGTTGCAAACATTCAAAATACAGTGGTACCTTGTTTCTCAAACGCCTTGGTACTCAAACAACTTGGAACCCAAACACTGCAAACCCAGAAGTAAGTGTTCTGGTTTGCAAACTTTTTTCGGAAGCTGAACATGCTCCATTTTGAGTGTTACACTGAGGCCTGTCTGTTTTTGCTATTGATTTTGCGTTTTTGTTTTTGCGGCTTTATTGTTTTGTTTTTGTGACTACTGTATGTGGAACCCAGTTCAGCTACTAATTGATTGATTGTCTGCAAACAATGCAGTACATTGTCTATTGCTTTCATTTTATGGATCAATAGTCTCATTAGATAGTAAAATTCATGTCAAATTGCTGTTTTAGGGGTTATTTTTAAAAATCTGGAATGGATTAATCCATTTTGCCTTACTTTCTATGAGAAAGCATGCCTTGGTTTTGGAACACTTTGGTTTTGGAACGGACTTCCAGAATGGATCAAGTTTGAGAACCAAGGTACCACTGTATGCCTTGTTATAGACAGGCAATGCTGATATCCACATATCCATCATATGGGTAACACCACTTTGATCTCCTAACTACTTAACTGTGAATGCTGTTCTAACATTTATTTAGCACAGCGTGCTAAGTGCTGTACAGAGCATGCCCACGGTGCTTAAAGAACACTTGCCAGGGGAGAACTGTTGTCGTTTGCTACCTTTCTATATTTTTGGTCGGCTCTGAGTGCTTATTACACTGTGCTTCGCATGTTTCACTGAAGTGTTCTGTATACATTAAATTCCTCATCTCTTTGTGTGCAGTAACATACTTTGATTCTTACTTGTATGTCTGCTCACTGGTGAAAAGGTGTTCACCAGTATCTGATAGTGCCAATTGCCTGTTGGAGAGCATGAGAGAAAAGTGGATTCAGTGGGCCTCTCCCCTCTATCCTGCTTCCAAAAGTTATTATTATTTGTTTTTATCTCAGTTTTCCTCAAAGGACCTCAAGAATAACGCATGGCATTCCCTCTCTGCCCATTTTATCTGCACAACAACCCTTGGAGGTAGGTGAGGCTGAGAACTGATGACTGGCCCAAGGTCCCCCAGTGAGCTAAATGGCTGAATAGGGATTTTAACCCAAGTCTCCCTTGTGCTAAGGGTTGGCTGTTCGAATCCCTGCGACGGAGTGAGCTCCCGTTGCTCGGTCCCTGCTCCTGCCAACCTAGCAGTTCAAAAGAACGTCGAAGTGCAAGTAGATAAATAGGTACCACTCTGGCGGGAAGGTAAACGGCGTTTCCGTGCGCTGCTCTGGTTCGCCAGAAGTAGCTTAGTCATGCTGGCCACATGTCCCGGAAGCTGTACGCCGGCTCCCTCGGCCAATAAAGCAAGATGAGTGCCGCAACCCCAGAGTCAGTCACGGGGTCCCTTTACCTTTACCTTTACCTCCCTTGTGCTAGTCAGATACTCTAAACACTGCACCACAAATAGTGGGTGCACAATTTGGAAACAAATGTATAGGCCTGATTCAGAGCAGCTCCAGGGAATGCAGGACCCAGAAGAACCTTGCTTCCAAGTGCGGCTAGTAATTGCTGGATTTTACTTAGCTTGTTTTGTTTAACTGCATACATGAATTCATTTTTTAAAAAATGTGCTGAGATTTCTGTAGTAAATCCTTGGCTAATACACATTGCAGTAGCACTTTAGATCCCAATGAAATGTGGCTATTCGACCTACAAATCACGGAGCTGTGAGTCTTACTTTCCCTCCTGTGTTTTGCTTGCTTCATTGAATAAAACGTAACCTTCAAAAAATGAAAGAAGGAGAAAACTTTGTTTTAGAAGGGATGGAAACCTGTTCTGCATGAAAGTGTGGGTTGCCCTCTTGTGGCTTGCTTGAGAACTACAGGGAAACCCTCTTCTGCTTGATCAGAATCAAGACCGAGGACCAAAGCTTTGGGAAAAAAGCATGGTTAGACTGACCACTTTTGTGTTGAAGAAAAAGCAGCTGTGGCATCCTGACCTGAAACATGGTCTCAATCCAGATCAAGGGCTCCATGTTGGAGGGCCTCTTCCAACAGAGGTGCACTCTAAGCTCTGTTCCAGCACCTGCCAACCTAGCAGTTCGAAAGCACACCAGTGCAAGTAGATAAATAGGTACAGCTGCAGCGGGAAGGGAAAAGGCGTTTCCATGCACTCTGGTTTCCATCATGGTGTTCTGTTGTGCCAGAAGCGGTTTAGTTAGGCTGGCCACATGACCCAGAAAGCTGTCTGTGGGCAAATGCCGGCTCCCTCGGCCTGAAAGCGAGATGAGCGCCGCAACCTCATAGTCACCTTTGATGGGACTTAACTGTCCAGCGGTCCTTTACCTTTTTTACTCTAAGCTACAAAGGGGTGGTATTGAAAACAACCCTGCCACAAAAGCCAGTCGCACGATAAACCTCTGCGTCATGGCATCATCCCAGAGCCTCCCTTGCATTTAGGCTGTCAGGTCACCATGCACATGGAAAAGGGAACCATTTTGCTTCCATGTACAGAACAGCCAATATTCATCCACAGTATTCCCTGGCTGAAGCAGAGTGCCATTATGTCAGTAAGGACCCCAGAATGCTGCTCAGAAAGCGTGAGTGTGGCCTTGTCATAATATATGGCTGCAACTCTTTGGCGAGGGGGTAGTCTATATATGGTGTAAGCTCTTTAGAACCCTTTTTGTGTGTGAATGTGGCAGCACACTCTACCCTTTAATAGTTCGGATTTAATTTAATACATTCAGTGATTTGCTACACTTGGTTTAACCTCCCTGTACTCCCCACCAAGAGATGCTGCTGCTGCAGGCTGATTAACAAATTAGATTATGAATTCTAAGAGAGCTTGTTGTTAATTTAATTGAAACCTAATTGTGACTTCATTAGCATCTTCTATCCCCCCCCCCGATACTTAAGGTTATCTGAGGTATTGTGCCTCTCTAAAAACATGTTGTTGAAAGGAAGCCCCATTGATCCCTACATGACTTGCCACTGTCTTAAGTGCTTAGTTGCCCTTCTGGCCTGATATGGAAGGATATAGGATGCAGAAAGGCATCGTTTAGGGAAGACGTCATGTGAAAAGCCCTGCTGGTTCGGATCAATGGCCCATCTAGTCCAGCATCATCTTTTCACAGTGGCCAATCAGATGCCTGTGGGAAACCCCAAATGCAGATCCTGAGCACAACAGCACTCTCTTCATTTCTGATACCCACCTCGATGGAGGTGGCTGGAAGCCACTGATAGATTTATCCTCCATGAACTATCCTCTAAAGCCCCTTTAAAGTCATCTTCACTGGTGGCCATCAGAATGCCTTGTAGTAGAAAATTCCATAGCTGAACCATGTGCTGCAAAACAAAGATCTCTTGCTTATTACATAGATCCTTAAAAAAACCCCTGACTTCCTGAACAACTTCACACTCCCTGCTGGACATTTGTCAGGAAGGTCTTGAGCCCCGAACCCTGGCAGCTGCTAAGACAGTTTTGCAAACAAACAAACAAACAAACAAACAAACAAACAAACAAACAAACAAGCTGCATGAATTATTATAGCTAGGGAGTGGAAGGGGCAAGCAGAATATAAAACGGAAGAATGTCATAAAGAGGTGTGGCATATAGCTATTAATGATAAATTAACATGTGCCATTAAGGCAAGGTGGGGAATATGCAGGAGAAATGATTTTGAGGAGATATGGAGGGTGTTTGTAGAATTTGTACTGTTAAAACGGAAAGGGGTCAAACCATCGTAAGAGGTCTTGAAATTTTGGGAGACTGTATAGTTAGAATGGAATGGTCTCGGTGGTGGGGTGCACATTTTTATTCTTATTTATTTACGATTATTACTTTGTTAAAATAGATCAAATTTTTTTAAAAGAACAAAAAAGAGCATTATAATATATCAGAGATATTTAAAAATTATCTGGCTTAAGGCCAATATAAACAACAAAAAGTGAAACAAACAACGCAACACAACACAAATTACAAGACTGTCTGCATATATCTGTGTTAGTGAAACACCAAGATGGTCTGCAGGGTGGTAAAGGTAAAGGTACCCCTGACCGTTTGGTCCAGTTGTGGCCGACTCTGGGGTTGCGGCGTTCATCTTGCTTTATTCGCCAAGGGAGCCGGCGTACAGCTTCCGGGTCATGTGGCCAGCATGACTAAGCCACTTCTGGTGAACCAGAGCAGCACATGGAAAATGCCGTTTACCTTCCCACCGGAGTGGTACCTGCTTATCTACTTGCACTTTGATGTGCTTTCGAACTGCTAGGTTGGCAGGAGCAGGGACCGAGCAACGGGAGCTCACCCCGTCGTGGGGATTCGAACTGCCGACCTTTTGATCAGCAAGTCCTAGGCTCTGTGGTAGTTGAGGCCAATTCTCTTCCAATGCCTAGTTGCCTGTAGATGATTTTTTACTTGTGGCAAGCAACCAGGCAAACTGCTCTTCACAAGCCTGTGGCAGGTTAAGAAGAAGAGGCAGCCAAGTCTGTCCACTGACTTGCTTGTGATCCGAAGTCACCAGGAAACATCTACTCCCTTCTCAGGCAGCAGCTGCAACAAGAGGCTATTTTGTGCGGCTAGGAAGACTGCACACCATTTCAGAAGCATCCCTTAGAAGTCTTTCTGAGATTTCTTGCTGCTGTACTAAATGCATCAAACTGACTCATGACTTTTGCTTTTCCTCTTGTAAAATATGTTGTCCCCATGGTTATTTTAGCTCTTTGTCTATGCCATTGCTCTTCTAACAAAAGGACCATAATTGCAAATGGTAATGAGATTGCTATAATGAACAAGCGTATCTAAGCAGAATGGAAAAGCTGTTCTATTTGGAGCCTTGCTTTGCTGACTGGTCCTTGTTTGTTATCTGAATGCAGGCACTGAGCGCTGAATGCATGGACGAAATATACTCACATTTAATCCTCAGCATCTAAAGAAGTAAAACTGAAGCACTTCCAGATGCTCTAGACACCAAACTCTGATCGGATCTGTGTTATCTTACCTTTCATCTACAGAGAACCTGGTTTTGCAAATGTCAGAGGCATGGATTCCTTTCAAAATATATGGGGTGCTTGCCAGAATTTCCTTTCCATGTGCTCTGAAAAAATTGCATTTCCACCCTTTTTCCAGCAGGAAACTTTCCAAACTTTATTTTCTTCAATGGTGCAATGCTCACGAGGAGAGCAGAATATGGAATGTGAAAACATTGTTTAAAAAGAGAATATGGCTGTTATTCACTCGAACCCTGTGAATTCTCACCATCAGCCACTATTTGCTCCAGGGCCAAATATAGCCTTTATGCTGTCAGTTAAATTTGTGTACAGTACAGGTGATTATTTTTGTGGTGTAACAAAAGAATCTTTCCCCTCTCTGCTACTATTCCTGATTTCTCCTTGCTAGCTTTACAACAATACAAATAGAATATGGAGGTTCATTATTCGCTCCGCTTTTCCAATTGCACCAGCTTCCCCTGCCCATATAAGTAAAACAATTCCAGCATTCCTTTTACTTATATAGGCAGTTTCTGGCTTAGTCAACTTCACTCCTAAGGCAAATGAACTTTAAAAACAAACAAAACAAAGTGAATTTATGTCCATTACACCAGTGTTGCTCTTGCTTCTGGTAGCTTGTTTCAGAGACCTTGAAGTGCTACAAAAACGTGGAAAAGCATCAGATATCATAGTGCCACATGAAACGCAGGAGAAATGGCAGCTCCACAGTACCACTTCCAAGTCACAGGAACATTTTCTGTCAAATGCGGTGACATTTCTCGCTGCTCCTGAGATCAGTGTTCTTGTCACACTCCCATTCGGCCGATCACTGGAAAAAGGAAACCACTGCCTCAAGAAACAGGTCTTCCTGCAATTGCGCAGATCTTCCTGTAGCTGGAGCTCGTGGAATCTAGAAAAGGTCAGGAGCAGGCTGAAAATATGCAGCTGGTTCTGTGGCGGCTGCCGCAGTATTCAGAAGCTGACCACTGTCATTTAAAATCAGCTGAAAAAAAAATTCTGAGAACAATGGATGAATCACTCACAACACACCGCACTTCGGCTCCTTGGCTTTCCTGATACACAAATCAGGTGGATTTGGCTGCTGTTGGGATGAATGGGACTTAAACCCAGTGATTTTTTTCTGAGGGTATGCAGGGGTACGCATACCCCTAAACATTTTGTGAATCTTTGTACTTTTGTCCATTTACTGTATTTATTTCCCCTGATTTGAACTATAAAACGGTGCTTTTCCTGAGTCAAAATGAGAGCACCCCCAAACATTTTAAATTTTTTAAGAAAAAAGCATGGCTTACACCATACATCTAAAGCATATTGCTTCCCCCCAAAAATGCTGAGAGCTGTAGCTTACCACCAGCAGATGCATAATTCTTCTCATTGTTGTTTAGTCATTTAGTTGTGTCCAACTCTTCGTGACCCCATGGACCAGAGCACGCCAGGCACTCCTGTCTTTGCATAATTCTTAGCACTCAACAAACTACCATTCCCAGAATTCTTTGGGAGAAACCATGTGCACTGAATGCCTGGCATCTACGCTGTCACAGTAATAAACTCTCATTTGGAAATGGCATGAAAAATATTTCCCTTAGGGGGTTGGTTTTTACAATGATTAATTGTAGAATCCCATAGGTAAAGGTAAAGGGACCACTGGCCATTAGGTCCAGTCGCGGACGACTCTGGGGTTGCGGCGCTCATCTCGCTTTATTGGCCGAGGGAGCCGGCGTACAGCTTCTGGGTCATGTGGCCAGCATGACTAAGCCGCTTCTGGCGAACCAGAGCAGTGCACGGAAATGGCGTTTAGCTTCCCGCTGGAGCGGTACCTATTTATCTACTTGCACTTCGTGCTTTTGAACTGCTAGATTGGCAGGAGCAGGGACCAAGCAACGGGAGCTCACCCCGTCACGGGGATTCGAACCGCCGACCTTCTGATCGGCAAGCCCTAGGCTCTGTGGTTTAACCCACAGCGCTACCCTTAGAATCCCATAACTCCCCCCCCCATTTTAAGCACTTTATCGTTCATTTATGATTATTATCATTATGTCCGGCCGCCCTTTTTGTGTGTGCAAAAGTCAAAGCAACCAGGGCTCTCTCTTCCAGCCATTGATCAGGTCCCATTTATTTACCTTCACCATTGAATATGCAGCTCCAGGGAGCTTCATGGGAGCTTCATGTGTCATTCTTGCCATCTTCCCATCGGCACCTGATTGGCCACAGTCAGAAAGAGAATGCAGGGCTAAGATAGGCTTTTGGTTTGATCCAGCAGGGATCTTACTCTCTTAAATCCTCCATGTGCTCCGTCAAAGTGAGAACATGAGGAACTAGCACCCTGAGAAGGTTATGGGAAAAGCACCGAATTGGACCTTACAATGTTAAATACTATGAGACCTGGGGAGGCAGGGAGGGCCATAGTACAGGGTCTGCTGCTCCCTCCCTCCACAATTTCACATTACATATGTGCAGTTCCTCATCAAAAGTTGGTATTTACCAAGGTGGCAGCGGCACTAAAGCCTCATAGATGGGCCACCCAGTTTGTGGAACTATAGCAGAAACATCACCTAAGGGGAAAAAGTAGGGGGAAATGATATCTGCATTGCAAGTGGAACTAATGAATAGGGTTTTATTCCCAAACAAAATTTAGCAAAATCCTTGGGAAGCGTTCTGTTTCTAGTTGGTATGGATGGTTAGGACAACTACCATACAATTATCTGCAACCATAACCATGTAATTTCCACATCCAATTTAATTATGATGCTGCATTAATAAAAAAACACTATGATATTCTAAGGGATTTCAAATACGCTGGCCCAGCCGTTGCATGATTATTAACGCGACCTCGTTGTGAAAACAACTTAAGCTTTGTTCGCTGTATCTCGCCATAAACAGAAGAGAACCGTTTGAATTATGGCACTGAAATAATTCCACATTTCCTGTAGACAAATAGTTATTATAAGCAAAGAAAGTGTAAAGAGAGGCACTTCAAATGATATAGAAACTTGCATTTAGAAGCACCAGGTTTTTAAATTTTTATTTCCTAACTCCAAAATCCAACACGCTCTGTAGATTTAATAGCTCCTTCACATTCCAAGACAATCTGAGGTGTGAAAAAAAAAGAGACAATTCAAGCTTTAGGGAATATTGGAGAATTATGTGCACATCTCGCACAAAGCGATCACCATATCTACTGTGGAGAAATAAACAGAGAACTATGACCAGACAAATTCATCCCTGATTTAACTCACATGCTAATCAATGAACTGCGACCAAAACATGATGGATGGAGGCAATGTTACCTATTTCCATGTTACCTGGCATCCTCAGTCAATGCCAATCTCAGGATGGGGAAGTAGAACCATTACTATTGCATAGCACATGGCATCTTCATGAATGGATGCCATCCTGAATTTGGATAAAAATTGCCCTCTCTTGAGAAACTCATTATGGCTGCATGCTCCTCATCTCATCACCATTTGTTCTCTTGCGACGCCGAATATGCAACTGGGTTACTACCATCTCTATGAATACTCAGACCAAGTCATATGTTAATGCAGTGCTGTGTGAGCGCCATTTCAATGCGACTGGATCTCACATGGCTCTGTTCATGTTTGTAGAAAGGAAGCATCTGTGACAGGCCAGTGAAGTGGCACCTTCGTGTATCAGCTGGTAGGGAAAAAGTAACCGCATCAGCCATCTTTGGCCCATGTGGTTCCTTCCTACAGACATCACACAGCAGAAGTTGCTGTACAGTTCTAGTATCAAGGCAAGACTGTCCGATTGCCCAGAAGCGGATTGAGTCTGCAGTAAGGGGCAACGGAGTGGAGGGCAGCCCCACAACACTTTCCTAAGAAATGTCTGTGAAGCGGAAACCATTTTAGAAGAAGGCAAATCATATGACAGAGTGGACTATGTTTTTCGTTTTTGTTTTTTAAAAAACAGGGCTCTACCATTTCTCTTGCCACTTTTCTCAACTGTGCCAGAGTTGTAATGTGGAATAGAAGAGAATCTGAACGAGGATACATGGGGTTATATTATATTTACCTATAGCATAATTAGATGAAAGTGAAACTGGACTCTGTTTTATTAACATCTCATTACATTGGCAAAGGCCCAAGAAGAATCCTGGCATGCTGGAACATGCTGGATAAGTGTACTGAAGTGTCCAAGGATAATAAAAATGGTAAAGGTAAAGGACCCTTGGATGGTTAAGTCCAGTCAAAGGCGACTATGGGGTTGCGGCGCTCATCTTGTTTTCAGGCTAAGGGAGCTGGTGTTTGTCCACAGACAGCTTTCCTGGTCATGTGGCCAGCATGACTAAACCGCTTCTGGCGCAATGGAACCCAGAGCGCGCAGAAACGTTGTTTGCCTTCCCGCCACAGGGGTACCTATTTATCTATGTGCACTGGCGTGCTTTTGAACTGCTAGGTTGGCAGGAGCTGGGACAGAGCAATGGGAGCTCACCCTGTCGCAGGGATTTGAACAGTCAACCTTCCGATTGGCAAGCCCAAGAGGCTCAGTGGTTTAGACCACAGTGCCACCCGCGTCCCCAAGGATAATAAGGGTGAGCTACAAGATAAGATGGTAAACATAAATCAAGATGGTAAACATAAATCAAGAAACTTAAAAATAAATGGGATACAATTTGTTGTAGGGTGATCAACTGCTGGCTCTCTCTGTGACAAAGAAGATGGTTTAGCATTCATAGGTAGATGAAGTTACTTGTGAGGAATCAGCTTATGGTGTTTACTGCATCCTTTTTCTTAACACCTTAGGCAGGTGAAAGGAAGAGCCATTGCTCAGTGGGACAGGATAGGTGCATATAAGGTCCTAAGTTCAACCACTTACATGCTCAGTTAAAAATCCCTTAAGTAATGGTCTGCAAGTAGTCTCTGCCTGAGACAGAGCTTCAGCCTGCCCGTCAGAGCAGATAGCAAATCGACCATTGGCCTAATCGCATACAAGGCAGTCCATTATATCCATATTCTCAACTAGAGATTCTGAGTTTGTGTGTAACCTATAAAAATGTTCAGTCCAAGAAAGATTCAACGGCTGATGTACAGTCAAAAGGTGCCTTTACTTAAGCAACCACCACTACCACCATGTAACTGCGAATGGGGGTTGACAGGGTTGGGGGGTATAACATTTTAAATAATAATAATAATAATAAACCCAGAATAGACCTCTTTTTGAGAATCAAAACCTCTGCCTTTTGTTTACCTACGGGACGTAGCATTTAATCGTTAGCTGCATATATGCTCATTTTAGGGGGAAAGGGGAGTGTAAAAGTGCTTAAGTATACTTTATACATTTGTGCTGTGCGCCTACTACTTTCATTACTAAATCGATAGCTAATTATAATGAGACGAGGAGATGATTATTTTGAAACATGTACAATTCATACGGTCAAAGCCTTAACAGCAACGGGAGCAGCTTCCTTGAAAGTGTTCCACTCTGTGCTCTCTCTGCTAGAATAGCAATCCACACTGGGCCATCTATTTGTAACGACTCCCTTTTCAATGAGGCTGTAACCCTATACCTATTTACACGGGAGTAAGCCCTTTTGAACTCACTTGGATTCCTGTGAAGACATGGAAGGTAGCAAGGATCCGGTTTGGGCCTGCTCACTCATGTTTATCATTAGGTTGTGATCCAGGCCCCTCTGAGCATGGGACAGGGCTAGGACATCTGCATAAATATCCCCCCTCCCTTGCCATGCTACCTTTACACTATGCCTAGCATGGCAAGGGGGGGGATTTATGCTGATATCCTAGCCCCTGCTGCTTCCATTTGCACCCAGTGCCTTTGACAGCTCACCTTGCAACATGCTAGAGCTCCATCTTAGCCTCCCCATTCCTGGTACACAGGTGTGATACCACACACAGAGGCTTTTCAGACATCATCAATAGGATCGCCAATAGCAGTGTAGCAAAGGAGCATAATATTTATGCACATGTGAGCAGGATCACAGCCCTGGGCTCAAACACTTTCTTTTACATCAGATCCTGCTACCCAGACACATCCTGGGGCTGCTATTACCATGGAGGCAGTCAAACTGACTTTTGAAGGAAGCACACAAGAGTACAAATTGCCACCACAAAGTCACACTGCATTTCCATGTCTGCGTTGCACGTGCAAATGCACAGACACAGAAGAGGGAGAGAGAGACACCCCTTTGCAACTCTGTAAAGAAATGGACCAATGAAAATGCAGAAAAGTTCCCTTTCTGATTCTTGCACTTGCCAGTTATGAAAAGACGACTCTTCCTAAGCAGAACAACAAAAATAAAAGCCGGTTGACAAAACATTTCCCCCCCCATACAAAGATGTGTCAACCCTGAGCTTGTAATTAAGAAGTTAAAATCTGTGATTTATATATATATATATAATATTCATATATATAAAAATAGATGATCATACTAAGACTAAAAAAGTGAAAGAAATTTTCCATGTCAGTACTATATATATATATATATATACTTGTGTCGACGTTTTAGCAACAGAGTTCCCTTCTGATACAGAAACTAATAGATACGAAGGATGCCGTTTCTATGCAAAACTAACATATTGATCCAATTACTGTTATCAGTTCCTTTGAAAACTGCCATTTGGTTAAGGTAATGAATACAGTTGCAGGAATTTCTACTTGATGCCAAACCTGCAGCTAAAGAAAAAGGAGAGATTCTATCGCAAGAGATTAGTTTTTATGTCAAAACCCTCGAGTTAAAACTTTTCAAGCATTGTTAAGACTTTGCTACAAACCAGATGGTGATGGGCAACTTAGTGGCCGCCTTTTTCAATTACATACCATGGCTAAAGGGTAAAACCAGCTAGGACAAAGAGTGTTAGAATTCAAATCAGAAGTGTGCTAAACAACGTGAATATTCTGAGACGAATGATGTTCCTTGATTAGTAGACTTATTCCTGCTTTTGTTTTGGACCTCTTGGCAAGTCTTCTATTTATGGCCAATGGAGTACAAATAATACAAAATATAAAAGATACTCCCTCAATAGTAAAGATCATTTCGGTGATCTGAAGTGCGATATAGAAGCACTCCTTGGTTTTTTTTTATGTATATGTTTGAAGTCACATTTTGCTATTTTGGGGGGCCTTGGATTTAGCTTGATTTTTTTTGTGTGTGTGGGGGGGACAGGACATTCTTTATTTTGTTTCTCTTCTCTTTTTTCTTTGTAATGGAAAACCCACACTTTGTACCCTTAACCCTTTCCCGCCTCCCCCCCTTTTTCTTCCTGCAGCATAAAAGCAAATGAAGCTCTGAAAAGTCTCCTGTAATAAAAACGTGAGAAAAAGAGATCTTGCCGAGGAGCGATCAGCGTCTTCATCACAGCTATCTGAAGGAAACAGGGAAAGGTCACTCTGGCACCTGGTGCTCTTTGGAAATGCACAAAGGGGAGAAGGTTGCAGTGCCGCTCTCTTCTAGTAGAAAACTGTAAGTATTTGTGGCATGGTCCGTTGCCCAAGAGCATAAGAAAAAGAGAAAGTTGGCTGTTTTTGTTTTTATTTTCCGAAAGCTAAAAGGCAGTCATCGCTGACCAGAGCCAGGATTATCTGCACTGTTTTTGCAGTAGGAGAGCCAGGCAGATGACAAACCACGTGAGTGCTGACCAACTGGGCTGACTGGCTGAAGAAGAGTCCACTTCCCTTCGGTCTGAATCAACGAGGGGTGCGTCTGTGGTGATGAATTCAAACTCCGTGGGACAAATGTCATCCGTGCAACCGCTTCCACTTCCCGAGCCACTGGTCTCTTCACCTGCGGGAGGGGAGGGAAGAGGGAGAATGTCATCATCATCGTCATCTTCATCACCACCATCTATTTCTTATATCCATGCATCTGACTAGGGTACACCAGCCACTCTGGGCAGCTTCCAACAAAATATAAAGGAACACACCAAAACATCAAACACTAAAAGCTTCCTGAAACAGGGGTGCCTTCAGATGTCTACGAAAAGTCATATAATTGTTTATCTCTTTAACAGCTTTGACATCCTTCCAAGCACAATTCAAAGTGTTGTTATTGATCTTTAAGGCCCTAAACGGCCTCAGCCCTGTACACCCAAAGGAATGTCTCGACTCCCATTGTTCAGCCCAGACACTGAGGTCCAGCTCCAAGGACCTTCTGGTAGTTCCCTCACTGCGAGAAGCGAGGTTACAGGGAACCAGGCAGAGGGCTTTTTGGGTAGTGGCGCCCGCCCTGTGGAACGCCTTCCCATCAGATGTCAAGGAGATAGTGTCCAATGGCCCCCTGACCAAGGTCCCCTAGTGGATAAATAAAACACACGAACAAGCAGATTTTGGTTTATAGGTTCAAACAGGGGCACAAATAATAAAATTAATATTATTATTTTTAAGGCCAACTGTCAGGGATGATGGAAGTTATGGGCCAACAATATCTTGGAAGACCACAAGAGGATCTCTGGGGGCCAGAAAGGACAGACCTCTCCCCATGAGACCTCAGAGAGCTAGCGTGTAAACAGCACTGAGATGGGTCAAGGCAGTTTCCTGGTCCCAATGAAGTTTTCATCCAAAAATAATGAATAAATGGATCACAGTGGACATTGCAGCATCTCAGCCAGTGGTTTCGACTAAGAACAACCTTGAAGAATACTTTTCTACACCATTAAGCACTGCTGTTGTAAGGGACCCGATTAAGAGAAGCTGAATGGCGCGGGATCTTACTTGTATCCTGAAAATTCACATCGTTCCCATTGTACGCGTTCTTGAGTTTGTTCGTCATGACTCTCAGGGCCATGATCTGCTGCCTTATGTAGGTGTCGGGCCTGGTGATGTCGACGTCAACCTCAGGATTGTTGATCTGGTTGGTGAGCCCATCATTCATGATCTCTGGGAGGTATCTGTGCATCAGAATGAAGAACTGCATCAGAATGATATGCCATGACCAAGAAATTTCACTAGTCCTTGACACAAAAAGCCTGAAAGTTCAATTTGTCATTCCAATGTACATGCAGCATTTACTGCAAACATGCCTCCGTGACCACTCACTCAATCCAGTAAGTCTTTTAAAAGTTTTTCTTATTTAAAGTACGAAGGAAGAGGCAACCTGTTTTTCAGAATGGTCACTTTTGTTCATCAGTAAACCCACATTTTGAAAGTGAATAAGCAGTGAGTCCCAGTCAGGAAGGCTTTACATGTATTATATGATGATGATGATGATATACTGTGCTGGTTTACACATTTAGGAAAGCACTTTGCTTAGTAGCAATTAAGAAATGTATTGTGGCTAATGCAGGTGGGGGGTTTAGGTAGGGAGATGGGAAAGAAAAGGATTTTCAAAAAATATGTGTCTGCATTAAAGAAGGAACTGTATGTTATTTTGACAGGGTTTAATGTAAACTCTGTTAATATTATTAACATGCCGTGACAGAAATGAATGCCTGCAAGTGTAGAAAATGTTATGTAAGAAGATCAGGGAAACTGGCACAAACCATCTGCATCTGTGCCTCAGAGGAAGTGCTTTTAGATAAAGAATAATAATCTCATTTTTATTCCCTTCACTGTTAATATTATGAACTAAAAGCTATGCATAGGAATTAAACTAAGGCTATGATCCTAAATATTATACATTTAAAGCACCTCCCCAAAAGAATCCTGAGAATTGTAGTCCACCCCTCGCAGAACTACAATTCCCCGAACACCCTGAACAAACTACAGTTCCTAGTATTCTTTGAGCAGCGATTGTGCTCTAAACTCACACAGCCACAGACTAGGAAGTAAACACCACTGAACACAGTTAGCCATGACTCAACTCTTGATGATTTCAAAGGGAATTAAATGAAACTAATGGGCAGAGAAATCCAAACTGGCAGAGGCACCAAGTTCCGTGTAACAAGGGGGGGGGGGCTGGTTGTGTGTGTAAGGCCCTCCGCCATCTTGGGGAGGCCTGGTGGGGCCCAGTCCCTCAAGATTGGGGGCGAGGCTCAGTCCCATAGAGTGGGCACGGAGTTGGGTCTGGCAAGAGTGTAGCAGCCCCAAATGCCCTGTTTCAAGGACTTATGCCTCCTCCCACAGCACAGGCTGCCTGTTGGCTTCGCACAGTGGTGGCTGATGCACTTGTGGGGCTCCTCACTGCCAGCGGGGGCATACAGGATTGCGAACGACTGGTCATGTTGGACTGGTCATGTTGTGCGGATGCCTGATGATCGTCTTCCGAAGCAACTACTCTATTTCAAATTTCAAAATGGAAAGCGTAATGCTGGTGGTCAACAAAAGAGGTTTAAAGACTTTCTCAAGGCAAATCGAAGAAAATGTAGTAAAGACACTGACAACTGGGAAACACTGGCCTCTGAGCACTCCAATTGGAGAACAGCCTTTACCAAAGGTGTCATGGGCTTTGAAGAGGCTCAAACTCAGGATGCAAGGGAGAAACGTGCTAAGAGGAATGCATGCTTGGCAAATCCACACTGTGATCAACTCCTGCCCGGAAACCTATGACCCCTCTGTGGAAGGACGTGTGGATCCAGGATTGGCCTCCGCAGTCACTTAAGGACTCACTGTTAAGACCGTGTTTATGGAAGACAATCTGACTCAGCTATGAGTGATCACCAAAGAAAGAAGAAGATTATGACCTACCGTATTTTTTGCTCTATAAGACTCACTTTTTCCCTTCTAAAAAGTAAGGGGAAATGTGTGTGCGTCATATGGAGCGAATGCAGGCTGCACAGCTATCCCAGAAGCCAGAACAGCAAGATGGATTGCTGCTTTCACTGAGCAGTGATCCCTCTTGCTGTTCTGGCTTCTGAGATTCAGAATATTTTTTTTCTTGTTTTCCTCCTCCCAAAACTAAGTGCGTCTTGTGGTCTGGTGCGTCTTATAGAGCGAAAAATACAGTATATACTGAAAGTCTGCATTAAATCTCATCTCCACTGAACTGATGGATAGGTCGGATACCTTCTGTCTATGTACTGATCAAATTCTACAAACACCTTCCATATCTCCTTGAAATCATTTCTTCTACATATTCCCCGCCTTGCCTTAATGGCACATGTTAATTTAAAGCTGACCGAAAGTCCAGAGGTAGCATTATTATTAATTTACGATGGCGTGGAAGTTTCACAGGCTATGAAGGACTTGCTCACAAATTTATCGACAGCTGCACAAATGATGATACCTAGGAATTGGGAGGGGCAAGCAGAATATAAAATGGAAGAATGGTATAAAGAGGTGTGGGATATAGCTATTAATGATAAATTGACATGTACCTGCTTTCTTTTTAATTGGATAGGTTTCACAAAATCCACACATAATTGACCCAATTATACAGAAATAGGGTCTCACTTTTTTTTGTTTATTTCAAAGACTTATAATTTAATTTTGATGAAACGTGCTTTGTAAAGTTGCATCAATCTGTGAGAATGTGTTGTGTTTGAAACATCTCTCTCCCGTTTATTTTTTTACATAGATGTCTTTTTAGGAATGTTGTTTCTGCTCATTTCTTTTTCTGAGCACCGATAGTGACAGAAGCCATCCTGCTCTGTATTTCCGAAAAGACCAAAGAGCTCAGAAAAAGCTATGACTGCGTTTTCACTTGTTCATTAGGGTTCCATTCACATTATAAGAGCTGTTTCACACTCCCAGCTCCCTGGTTGTATATGGCCTGATAAAATTACATCTCTGATAATGAGGCAGTCCTGGCTGCCTTTCAAACAAAGGGCTAGAAAGATCAATCCTTCTCTGTGTTGTTTGCTAATTGATGGCCTAGAATTAACTCTGCCTGGCCTCTTCTTAATTAATAGTGGCAGTTGTAGAGAAAGGAGTGATTTTAATAATCACAAGTAATCTTGACATGATGACTTCTTCACAGTCACATAGCTTCCTTTGCCCTAAAACTTAAGTTAGGTTTCCCCTGCTCAGTGATATAAGAGGCCCATTTTAAGGCATGTCCACTATAAATGGAAATTAGTTTGATATCAGTTTGTCATGCCTGTTTAAGAATGAATCCTGGGATTTGTAGCTTGGCAAGCGTACTGAGTGTGCCTAGCCTCTGGTTTCCAGATATAGTTCTGAAAACTTCTTTATTCCTTTGTTGCAAATTGAGCCTTACATTGTCTACTCATAAGTACGTCCTACTGTATTCAATGGAGCTTACTCCCGGGTAACTGGGTACAAACTGTGCAGCCTTACACTACAATCCTAAGCATTTTTACTCAGAACTAAGTTCCACTGAGTTCAATTGGATTTACTCTCTGGTATGTGAGTATGATCTTTTATTCCCCTTCCTTCCCTCCCCCATCCCTTTTATGAAGATTACCCGTTCTGAGACCCCACAGCTAATTCTCCCCTGGCCTCCTCGCTGGCCCAAGTAGGACTAATTCAGCCAGCTAGCCCTATCTAATGCTTATTGGATGGATTTTCCCCAAACTGATCTTTGAATTTTGAATTTTATTGTTATTCATGTTTTTATACTGTATTTTATGCTGCTTCTATGTTGTATATGTTGTATATGAAGTGGAATTTTAGGGATGCGGGTGGCGCTGTGGGTTAAACCACAGAGCCTAGGACTTGCCAATCAGAAGGTCGGCGGTTCGAATCCCCACAACAGGGTGAGCTCCCATTGCTCGATCCCTGCTGCTGCCAACCTAGCAGTTCAAAAGCACATCAAAGTGCAAGGAGATAAATAGGTACCACTCCAGTGGGAAGGTGCGCTGCTCTGGTTCGCCAGAAGCGGCTTAGTCATGCTGGCCATATGACCTGGAAGCTGTATGCCGGCTCCCTTGGCCAATAAAGCGAGATGAGCGCCGCAACCCCAGAGTCGGCCATGGCTGGACCTAACGGTCAGGGGTCCCTTTACGTCGTATTACAATTATGTGTTTTAAATTTGTTGTTAGCCATCCTGAGCCCGGTTTCTGAACCAGGAAACGGGGTATAAATAAAAATTTCTTCTTCTTCTTCTTCTTCTTCTTCTTCTTCTTCTTCTTCTTCTTCTCCGTATTCGTATTCGTATTCGTATTCGTATTCGTATTCGTATTATTATATCCTGCCTTTTACCCTGACAGGAACTCAAGGCAGCTTTCAGCTACAATTGTATTTCAGTCCATTTATCTGTTGAAGGTGTTGTACACTATCCCTTCCCTCACACAGTTCTACTTTACAACAACCCTGTGAGGTAGGTTCAGCTGAGAGGTTGTAATTGGCTCAAGATGACCGGTGTACATGTGTATTTGACATCTATGTGTGCAGGAGATGAAACATAGGAGAAGCTCCCTGAGGTGGAATAGGATGTCCCTGTTTCCATTTGAGAAATGTTGGAGGGTATGTTTCTGTGTGTGTACCTTCAACACAGTATTTCAAAACAATGCCTCACAAAGTGAACAATGCATGGTTCCATGGAAGTTTCAGATGCAAATATTAATATATATTTTTGGTCTCCCCCCCTTACTTAGCTTTGGTGTGCCCATTCCAGCAGTCCTCCTCATTGGACAGGCCTGCTGTCACTCTTTCTTCTTTGCAGATACTGTATGGTAAAGTTGACCAGAACTTTTTGGAAAGCTTCAGTTTTTCTTTAATGTCAATTACCTGATCAAAAGACAAAAGAAGGGCATTTGGTTAAAAAGAGATAAGAAAAGATGAATAGACTCAGATTGTGTGCACGTGTTTGTGCACATGTGCATATTCTTTTCTTTTCAAGAATTACAAAATGGCAAATATTACTCTTGATAGTGGAGACTATTAAGGAACTCAAGATAATTTCTATATAGACTGAAACAAGGTGCAAACCACATGGGACTGCAATCCTATGCCTACTTACCTTCACTAAACTCAACCAGATTTATTTCTGAGCAGGCAGGTAAAGGATTATGCTCTCAATTTACCTTAAGGCCATTTCTACATAACATTTCAATTGCCCTCGTGCCTTTCCTATGCATGTGACTTTGTGATTATCCATCCAAAAGTGAGTGTGGGAGAAAAGCACTTGTAATTCAAATTGTCAAAGCAGGTTAGTATTTGCAGGATAAACTGAAGTAAGAAGAAGACCTAACAAGAACACCTAGAAGCTTATCAGGAGTAGCTCAGTTAGATGATCAGCAATGGTGGGCAATTTTCTTTGAGGCTTACCCTCTGCTACTGAAATATGCACCTTCAAGTTTGTGTGGTTTTCAAGGTCTTGCTCAGTTCACATGGAGCAATAGGGAGGCCCACCAACCAGAATATGTTCTAAAATCCTAGGAATTCTTGCTCAGTATTTCATGCAGAAAGCACACCTTTCTGGTAGAAAGCCAGACAACTGAGATGGAAGAAATGACTTGCCACATGTCAGAAAAACAGCATTTGAGCTTCAGTAAGAAGACCTAGGCTATTTAATTGATTTTTATAATACGTAAGCAAACCTGCCAGCCTTCCATTTCATTGTGCTGAGTCTGAGGAGTTGTCTTTGCTGCTGTCTTAAAGAACAGTCGGCTCATCTCCTTGTTTCATACACCCAGAACCATAAAGTACTCTAGATGGCAGCATTGGCCAATATTCTGCAGAATTAAGCGTCTCCCTGGCTGCACACAAAACATTGCACCCCAAATAAAATTGTAGATTGTTCTACCGAATAGAAAACTGACAGGCCTGATATTTTAAAACTTGAAACTGACAGGCTGCTATTTTAATGAGGTCTGCCAGAGCCAAGGTTAACCAAAGCCTTAGTTCCTTACAAAGCATTACTGCCTTGCTTCTCGGCAGGAGGCTGCACAATGCGATGTCTATTGATATCTTTATAGAGTTCTCAAAATTGCATCATGAGTGTGTCTGGTACAATAAAGACCTTTAATTTTTTAAAAAATATGCAATTTTGGACAAATTTTATTTCTTTAAACAGAAATGGCCTTACCTTATTTTTTGTAAAGCATAGCAGTGTACCATCTAGAACTGAACGGGCCCTTTTGTAATTTGAAAATAAAGTTGCAGACCTTTCTTGTAAAGAGATATCTCCTTCCTCTCTAATGTTTCAGAAACACAGAAGGAAATTTAAAGGGAGGAAGTGTACGTTTGATATTTGCAAATGGCTTCATGAATTTAGACAAGGAAATAAATGCCAGAGGTGGTTAGACAGCCCACGCCCATTTCATTTCTCTTCCGCATTGTGTCCTACGTGAGCACCACTTGCATAAAAAGCATGCATCAAACTCAAACATGATTTTCCGGCTTCACACGTGACAGTGGTCTCTAAAGACAAATTAAAGGTTTGCTTCAGACACTCTCCCCCTCACATCCCTGGACCTTGAGCTGAGGGAGTTTGTGATGCCACAAGAGTGCTTGTAACCTGGCCAGGATAACATGCAAGGTACTGGCTGAATGAACATCCTCTCCAAATTGATTCGATTTAATACAGTGGTACCTCTGGTTGCGAATGGGATCCATTCTGGAGGCCCGTTCGCAACATGAAAAGACTGCAACCTGAAGCACCATATCTGCACAGGTGCACGGCGCGATTTGGTGCTTGTGTGCATGCGCGAGCGGCGAAACCCGGAAGTAACCCTTTCTGGTACTTCCGGAAGTAACCCTTTCTGGTACTTCCGCGTCGCCGTGGGACATAACCTGAAAGAATGTAACATGAAGCAAACGTAACATGAGGTATAACTGTATTTGTATTCTGCTTTTCCAACAAAAAACAACAGCAAGGTAAATCTTGTGGTCTTGCACACCCTCCGCCATTTCTCCAATGAAAATAGGGACGTCCCATTCCATAATGATAAATTTACTATTTACACCCCACATATCTTACTGGATTGCCCCAGCCACCCTGAGCAGCTTCCAGCATATATAAAAACATAATAAAACATTTTAAAAAACCTTCCCTATACAGGATTGCCTTCAGACGGCTTGGGGGTTGGATAACTCCATACCCTCCAACATTTCTCCACTAAAAGTAGGGACATCCTAAGGGAAAGTGAGGTGACGTGGGTGGCACTGTGGGTTAAACCACACAGCCTAGGACTTGCCGATCAGAAGGTCGGTGGTACAAATCCCCGTGACTGGGTGAGCTCCAGTTGCTCGGTCCCTGCTCCTGCCAACCTAGCAGTTCGAAAGCACGTCAAAGTGCCAGTAGATAAATAGGTATTGCTCTGGCGGGAAGGTAAACGGCGTTTCTGTGCGCTGTTCTGGTTTGCCAGAAGCAGCTTAGTCACGCTGGCCACGTGACCCAGAAGTTGTACGCCGGCTCCCTCAGCCAATAAAGCGAGATGAGAGCTGCAACCCCAGAGTTGGTCATGACTGGACCTAATGGTCAGGGGTCCCTTTACCTTTACCTAAGGGAAAGTGAGACATTCTGGGATCAAATCAGAAACTGGGACACTTTCTCCAAATCAGGGACGTCCCTGGGAAACAGAGGCACTGCAAAACACCTATGGTGAGGGATCATGTGTCTCGTCTGAAAGTAGTATTTTATTATCTTGCTTCATGTTCAACACAAATGCAGCTACTGAGTCCTCATACCATGTTTGTTTTAGGGGGAAAAAACAGCTTTCCAGCTTTCAGGTGGGGGAGTTGGGGAGGAGAGAAGCCACAGGGATCCCTTAGGCATTTTCTGATCCCCATCACCACCCTTGCTGCTTTTGCTCATATGGGACTTTAAATGTGTGCTTGTTCTCACATCGTCTCACCTTTAGGAGGTGGAACTAAGAGCTGATGGCTTTAAATATTCAACTAAGAGCCATATGAGCTGCAAAATTGTTGCGTTCTTGGATATGACCCACAACGGACAGGCTAACACCAAGACTGTATTATTTGTTTGTCTGTCACATTTGTATCCCACTGAGACATTCATGGCAGCATACATGTTTCTCTTCTTCCCCATTTTATCTTCACAACAAGCCCTTGAGGTAGGTTAGGCAGTGAGACTGTGACTGGTCCAAGGTCACCCAGTGAGTTTCATGGCTAGGCAGGGATTTGAACTCTGGTCTCCCAGCTCCTAGTCCAACACTGGAAGCACTAAACTACATTGGATCTCTGGTTCGCTGCAATTTCTAACAGTCAATCTCATGTTAAGATGAGCTCTTGTTAAAGCAGGTTTGTTTATACACTTTCAAATGTCATCATCTCTCCCTCTCCGTTTAGTCACCTTCTCCAGATGACTGTGAAATAAGACTCCGAAAAATGGAGAAAGACAACCAAGGCAGCTGAAAGTCTGGAAGCATAATTTAGCATTCAAACTGATGAAAAACAACAACACGAACAGGTTTTATATGTCACAGCAGAACTGCACCCACTTTAATATGTCCTTCACACCCTACTGTACAATGTAGGATTCAGAAGTAACTCAAAGTAGTGGGGAGTTAACTCCCTGAAGTGGAAATCTGAAAAAGTCTGTTAAAGATTTTCCTTTTCCTAGACAACTTGGGAACAGTGTTAAAAAGCTAAGTCATAAATCTGAGTCAAGAAAATCCAAAGCATTCTGACGGAGATGCGTTTTACTGCAGATGAGTGTAGCAACAGCACTGCAACCACAGTAGTATCTTAATGTGCTGGGAGGGGGGTATTTCTGTGACACATCCATAGCTAAGTGCTGAAATTTCAGGAAGAAACTTTCATCTCTCTGAGAAAGTATAAGCAAAACAGAATCTCAGGCAAGCAGATAATAGTGACAGAACGTCGCATCCCTGCACCTTTCCCACTGTTTAAGAAAACTCATTTGCTTGCAGAAAAGAAATGGCCCACCCTTTTGACATTTTTGAAGGTTGTGTGGGTGGTTACTTAAATGGTGAAACATGCATCGGTAAATCAGTAAACTGGAGGAGGATGGAATTTGATTGATGTGGATATACACATTTGAATGGTGACAAAGCCAAAGCAATTTCTGTGCATATCCAGAAACTTGAGACATACAATGGAATACCACTTTCTTTCAATGCTGTGCTCTCACGCCCCAGCGGGGTCAGAGGTCAACCTGTCAGGCTGCTGGTCAAGGTCTGGAGGAGACACAGATGACTCCAGTGGACCAGAGGCTGGTGATATCGTCACAAACCCACAGTACCATCTCTGACAATTTTAGACAGGCTGATGCACAGCGCATGGTGGGACAAAAGGGAGGGAGACCAGCCATAGTGGGCCTTCCTGATGGCACCTCCCTTTCTGAGCATCACTTTTTTTTTTAAAGAGCCGGGAGGTAAATGGAGAGGTTCCAGGCCAAGCAGCTGTGGTCACCATCTTCATTATACCCAGTGCCTCTGGGCTCTGCCCCCAAAGCTTTAGCTACCTGTGAATCTAGGTTGGTACGCAGAGCCAGTGGCGTAGCGTGGGTTGTCAGCACCCGGGGCAAGGCAAGTAATTTGCGCCCCCTAACCCGTGGATTTGCGCCCCCTAACTCTAACCCCCAGATGTTGCACCCGGTGCGGCTGGCCCCCCCTGCACCCCCCACGCTACGCCACTGCGCAGAGCTCAGTGGAAGGAATGAAGATGCGATGTAGTAATAAATGTAAAAGAGAAATCAACAATAAAACACATTTCCAAACAATTTCAAGTCCAATACAGATACAGACTTTGATAAGAAAATAAAAAAAGGCTTTCTGGTAAAGGATGGCCTTCAATTGGTGCCAAAAAGGCTTTTGAGAAGGTGTCTGTCTGATGTGTAATAGGAGGGAATTGTAAAAGCTAGGTGCTGCCACCCCAAAGGCCCTATTCCACAGGAGGCCCTTTCCTGCAAAAAGCAGGATTATAAGGGGTGAGACGGTTTTTTTCTATTGAAGTTACAATCACAACAGAAAAGAAAATGGCAGGGATGGCCTTGCTGCAGAAGGATATGCTAGATAGGAAGGGAAAGTGCCTTAAAAGAAGTATTTCATGTTCGAACACTGGAGAGCAATAGCACACAGTCTCTGGAAATATGAAGGGGAAAGAGAGAGGGCCAATTCATATCACCAGTGGACTCTGAAAACGGTGTGGGCAGGCACTGAGCAACATGAACACCAACAAAGTTCCCATCACGCCACTCCCATCAAACAACCCCCTTTCCCATGGCAAGGGCCACAAACAGACACAGTTACTGGAACTGGAACTGCTGGAAGCAGCAGTTTGAGTGCCAATGCGCAACCATTCTGCAACATGAGCATTTCCTGGCTGGCTCAGTCACAGCGGCACATTCCCAGGGGCACATCTGGAACACAACATCTGGAAAAGCCCTAAGTAAACACAGGATGCGGCGATATTCCCTTAGTAGACAGAGGCCTAGGTGTTTATTTTCAGGGCAGACATCCTGTGTGAAAATGTCCGCTTGTCTTCAGCCTTCATTCTCGTTATCTTCTGTGAACCTAGCTCCCCTGATCACTCATTCATTCTTTTTCTTTCCTTATCCCCCTCCCATCCCATTTTACATAGTGCAACACTGACCCCAAAGTTTCTATGCTTAACCAAAGGAACATTTAATGATGGGATAGAGTTCTCCGTGTGTGCAAATTTGAGCTATAGAGCTTAAAGCAACAGGCTGGTTCTACTCCACCAGCTGTTGGTAGCGAAATAATCTTTTTCCAGGAGGATTTTTCAGTGGACTTGAAGTTGACCTGGGAGTAAGTCCCATTGAACTCAGTTGGGCTTAATTCTGATTAGATCTGCATAGGGCTGCAATACGAATGTAGTAAATTCCAGTCAGGCAATCTCACCAAAATGTTGGCTTGATGTGGGCTGGTTTCTAATATTTAAAGAAACAGCTAAAGAACCTTTCGGTAGCTGAACTTCAGTTTCTTCCTACTTAAAAATTGAAATAATAATAGTCAGTGCTTTTTTCCCCAGTTGGAACTTGACAGAACTGAGTTCAACATGTAAATAATTGTGTTATTTTCCACATTGTCGGACCCTGTGTGAGAATCCAGAGGCTGAGTGGTAGGGAGTTTCAGAAGGAAACTGATTTGATATTGACTTATATATTAGTAACTTAACAACAACAACAACAACAATTTATTTATACCCTGCCCATCTGGCTGGGTTTCCCCAGCCACTCTCCCAACAGAATAATAATAACAATAAGCGATAAAACATCAAACATTAAAAACTTCCCTAAACAGGGCTGCCTTCAGATGTCTTCTAAAAATCAGATAGTTGTTTATTTCCTTGACATCTGATGGGAGGGCGTTCCACTACCAAGAAGGCACTCTGCCTGAATTAATGCAACATTTCTATATGTAACTGCACTTTTTGCAATACTTTAAGTTGTCTGTTGTTGCTTCAGTTTTTTGTATACTGCCTAGAGATATTTTTTAATATATTAAGTGGAATAGAAATACAATAATAAAATAACAAAATCAAATAGCTGAAACACTTTTCAGCCTATGCTGAAGACACACCTCTTTATCCTGATACTCTAATCTTGTGATTGTTAATTGCTTTAACTGATTTTTAAAATTGCATTTTTACTTTGTCAGTAGCCTGCCTTGGGACCTTATGGTGAAGGGGAAGGTAAGGAATAAGCAGCAGCAGCAGCACCAACAACAACTTTGGTCACATTTTCCCTTAGAAATATACTCCAGTGCCAGTTTACACTATTTTACTCAACAGCTTTTAATCTTTCTTTCCTAAAGGCAGGAAGGATTTAAATACACACACAGAAGCCTTGAAGGATTGCATTGACGGTTCTTGAGCCATTAGGACCAAACTTTTCTCAGAGAATCCTGCCCTCAGGAGCATTTCTGAAGGGTCTGAGGAGAAGGGTGAATTCAATGAACACCACACACGCCCTTCTTCCTTCAAGTATCAGATTTCACACAGTGGTCAAATTAAAACAAGGACCAGGTTTTCCAAGGTAACCAATGCAAAGGAAGTCTCGCCAGGCTTTTAAGGGTGAGTCATGCACAAAATACATTCCAAATATAATGGGTAGAACAGGAAAAGGCTTTGCTGAAGGAACGACGAGACCCTGGTGGATATACGGTTACATGACCTGCTAGTGAACTCTCCTCGCTGCCCCCCAGCAATGCAAAAACGGGAGCAAGTCCTCCAATTAAACAAATGAATCTCCGAGATTGTCTGTATATAAGATAATAAACAGTAAGCTCATTCCGCAGTGGTGAAGCTTTATGTAGCCAAAACGGCACCAATCATGCAAAAGGATGAGCTATCTGAATAATGGGATGAACTGCAAAGTTTTCATATATATATATAAGACCTTAGGAGGAAAATCAGCTTAATGAGAACTGAGCAAGCTGAATGCAATGGGCATGGGGTGCTGATGAAGTATTGCATGTGTGTTTTGGGGGGTTAGATGGAAAACTGATGGGAAAGAATGGAACGGATTATGGAGAAGTACAGTGGTACCTCGGGTTAAGTACTTAATTCGTTCCGGAGGTCCGTACTTAACCTGAAACTGTTCTTAACCTGAAGCAAAGTTCTTAACCTGAAGCACTATTTCTGGGTTAGCGGAGTCTGTAACCTGAAGCGTATGTAACCTGAGGTACCACTGTATGTTGGAGGCTTGCTGGATTCCTGAACACTCTGCGCTGTAACATTTTGTTGCACTCCCCGCTGAGTTTGGTTATTATGTTTCAACTCAAGGTGACTTGCAGCAAGCACCTAAAAATGTACATCTTCCTTTTGCTGATTTCCGCCAAAGAAATACAAACAAGTGATTCCAATTTGTGCGTATTCTTAGATAGGAATTAACAAAAGGAGACTGGCATTTCGTATTTGCCAATAATGGAAATTTAAGCAGGCAGCAGAAGGAGGAATATAGTCAATGGGAGAAGAGGGCAACGTTCTGCGAGTGAATCCAATGCACACTTACCTGGGAGTAAGGTAAAGGTAAAGGGACCCTTGACCATTAGGTCTAGTCGTGACCGACTCTGGGGTTGCGGTGCTCATCTCGCTTTATTGGCTGAGGGAGCTGGCATACAGCTTCCAGGTCATGTGGCCAGCATGACTAAGCCGCTTCTGGTGAACCAGAGCAGCGCACGGAAATGCCGTTTATCTTCCCGCCGGAGCGGTACCTATTTATCTACTTGCACTTTGACGCGCTTTCGAACTGCTAGGTGGGCAGGAGCTGGGACGGAGCAACGGGAGCTCACCCTGTTGTGGGGATTCAAACCTCCGACCTTCTGATCAGCAAGTCCTAGGCTCTGTGGTTTAACCCACAGCACCACCCGCGTCCCTTTACCTGGGAGTAAACCCTATTTAACTTAATGGGGATTAGTTCTGGGGAGATGCATAGAATTAGACTGCAAAGGAGTCAAAGGTGAAGACTTTTCATTTCTGCCTTGTTGTGTTTAAACAGTCTAAAATGTGAAGAAAATGGGCAGAGAACTGGGAGTTCACCAAGAGAAAAGGTGGATTCAGTTACCTGATGTAGACATCAAAGTGATCAACATCTTTGATTTGCTATAATTCTTATCTCAGATTTTTCTCAGTGAAAGTGCAGTTTAGTTCTCGTGTAGCTGTAATTTATCCAGGCTTAAGACATGTCCTGTCAAATCTGTCACAGCCTCTCATATTTCATTTGTCCATCAAAGTCAATGGCATTATAGACGGGAAAATTGAAAATAAAGGGGGAAAACCTGCTCGGCAAAGACAGGTCTTTCAAGCAAATGAGGGAATTTGGGGAAGAGTCTTTAGGGCAATTGATTTACTGTAGGTCTTCATGAATATAGAACTGTAATTTTTAGTCTTTAGGCACCCCACAGTATAGACACAGCAAGGCTCTTAACTGGATCTGATGTGTGAGGAGGAAGCAAAGCAAAATATAGACAGAATGTAAAAGCTCAACAAGAATTTTTGTATGAAATGATTGTTAGGGCCCAGTGAACCTTCTGACATCAATTCTCTGCTCTTTTGATGTGTGTGCAATACAAAGCAGAACTAGAACATGATCAGTCATCAAGAAGACATACAGGGCTGCTTCTGAAACCAGTAGCCGTGCATCCAGCATTGGTGCAGTTAAGGAATTTTGAGTAATAGTGGACTTACAGGAAGGGAGCTTTTAAGATGTAAATTAAAGGTATTCAACAAAAATAACTGCACAACTGTTCTACTTGCACAACAGGACATGCCCTCTCCTCCCCTTTGAGTGCATCCCATACTGCCCCCACATCTGCTGCAGAGGTTTTGGGGAACCCTCTGAACAGCTTTAGGGAGAACACAGGACTCACAGAGGGGGAGAACCTTTCGTTGTGCAAGGAGAAATTCTTGCGCCAATGGAACATTCTCCTTCGTGCTACTTTGAATACAACCCAATGTGCATGACTTCACTTTTAAAAAATATGGTAAGCAAGCCCTGCGTGTATGGAGACCCTCATGTACATGTAACTGGGTGTGAGGGGACAGGAAAAGAGAATGGTGTACTGGGAAGAAGAAAGAGGAAGAAAGACTGGGATCCATCTTGGGCAGGCTGGGTGAAGGCAGGCTGGAAGAGATGCCTTGCACTCCATAGCTGCATAGCTTTGGGGTACAAGTCTCACTTGAAATGACCACGCTGTAAGATCTGGACTCCTTCCACGCAGACTGAAGGTGTAAATAGGTGAATAAACCATATTTCTCAAAGCTACATGCGCCTCTGCCATTTCTCAATTCTCCAAAGGAACACAGACCCTGGGTGAGTGCCTGGAACACACAGGAATCTTGCAGAGAGTGGGGGTGGCACATGACTTTTGTAACAATATATGTGCATTCGGAGTAATGTGTTGCCCTCCATGTCTCATTGCTCCTTTCCTTCCAAGTACACAGGAGCAACTCAGGTGTCAGGATGTCAGGTGAGTGCCGGTGCCTCGTCATATTGCCCGCTGCGCTCTGGAGGCTTTGCATTGCATTGCTTTCGCTGAAGCCAGGAGAGCAAGAGGGATCAGTGCGCACCGACCCCTCTTGCTCTCCTGGCTTCGCTTCGCTGGAGAGGCGCTGAGCAGCTTTCCCTCTCCGCGCAGCGCCCCTTCAGTGAAGCGGGAGGAGAAATGGCTCCGTTTCTCCTGCTGCTTCACTGAAGGGGTGCTGCGCAGACAGGGAGAGAATTTTTTTTCTTGTTCTCCCCGTCTAAAACTAGGTGCATCTTATGGTCGGGTGCATCCTATAGAGCGAAAAATACAGTATCCTACTTTTAAAAGACATCTGAAGGCAGCCCTGTTTAGGGAAGTTTTTAATGTTTAATGCTGTATTGTGTTTTTAATATTCAATTGGGAGCAGCCCAGAGCGGCTGGGGAAACCCAGCCAGATGGGCGGGGTAAATAATAATAATAATAATAATAATAATAATAATAATAATAATAATAATTTGGGATGGAAAGCTGATGAGAGGCAGCTGTAATTGCAATTGCATTCGTTCCAGTGCAAGTTTTACACATGCAAAAAGTCACATGTGAAAAACACAACATAAGAATGTAAGAGCCCTCAAGCTATCCACAGCCTGTAAGTGGCTTTTAAAGATATTTCAGATCTACTGTTCTCAGCGTCAGAGCTACTACTTCAAAATGCTTGCCCAACATAACAGGCCCCCCCTCCATTCTGGGCAAACTGGGCAAAGGACAAAACTTCAAGTTTCAAAGAAGAAAAATACTTTGTCTCACAGGCTGCATTTGAATCAGTGACACTGACTGAGTGAGAGAAAGAAGAGAGCGAGGTTATCAGCAAGGCTTAAAGGTCCGTTATCGAACCTGCAGGATTAAATTGCACAAAAGCAGCACACTTCAAGGACATTTGTTGTAATTGCTTTCCTCATAATTATTATAGGATTGTTATCAACACATATCAAATAACCATCATCACTTTAAAGGTAAGGGACTTGCACTTACACAGACCCTTTTAAGTGTTGATAATCACGGTCACTGAGGATCAAATGCTATAGATGATGTATTATTTGCACTTGGAAATCGCTCTCTTTTTGTTATCGTTCTTGAATTTCTTAACATTGAGAATAAATACATATTCAACAACAACAAACAACATGGGAGATCCATGGCTTTTTTGTTTTGCTCAGTGACTCTTCAGCAGGGGTCAGCAACCTTTTTCAGCTGTGGGCCGGTCCACTGTCCCTCAGACCTTGTGGGGGGGCAGACTATATTTTGAAAATAAAAAATGAACGAATTCCTATGCCCCACAAACAACCCAGAGATCCATTTTAAATAAAAGCACACATTCTACTCATGTAAAAACACCAGGCAGGCCCCACAAATAACTCAGAGATGCATTTCAAATAAAACGACACATTCTACTCATGTAAAAACACACTGATTCCCGCACCGTCTGCGGGCCGGATTGAGAAGGCGATTTGGCTGCATCCGGCCCCTGGGCCTTAGGTTGCCTACCCCTGCTCTTCAGTGTTACAGAGCAAACACTATAGCACAAAAAGACAGGTTTACAGATTTAGTTTCTCCACTTGTTTCTGTTGGTGATTCCCACAATTTTGCCATGGGACCCTTAGTGTTCTCTATGATCGCTAGGGCTGAATAAACTTGTCAATTTCAGTTTCTTTTTTTGCGAATCTTAATATCTGTTTGCCTCTTTTTCACAGCAATTTGTGACTGCATATTTTACCTAGTATGCAATTCTTGAAGCAATTTTTCTGAACGTAATGTATTTATCTATGCTCTTTCCATTAATATATTGATTTTTCGTGCAGGTAGCCTCCTAAATTACACTTTGTTTTGTATGCATTCTTTCTCCCCACCCCCCTTTTTCGGTTGGACAACAGTGCCGCAAAGTTCAGAGAAGTGCAAATTTCAAAGGATTATCTGTTTCAGGTCACTTATTCGTTTGGGAAATGTGAATTAGATGACATGAAAATAAGAACGAAACAAATCCATCCCACCATCCCTAACAATAGCAGATGACCTCAAAGACTCATAAGATTCTTGTTCAAAAGCAGATGCTGTCACCCTTATTTTCTTTTTAGAGTGGAAATCTAGGGTGACCTTCCTTCTTCTGGATAGTTGCTGCATAAACATGGAATCTTCATTCACATTTTTTGTTTTAAAAAATTGCTGAGCATCGGAGGAAGAGAGGGGAGGCAGCCCTGTTGTATATCGGGGGGGGGGGGCTATGTGGAGAGAGTCTCTTCCTTTAAATTCCTGGGAGTCCATGTTAGTGAAGACCTTACTTGGAAGGTCAATACAGCCCAGGTGGTTAGGAAGGCCCAACAGAGACTTCATTTCCTTAGGGTCTTGCGAAAGAACAATGTTAGACAACAACTGATGATTTCCTTCTATCGGTCCATGATAGAAAGTGTTCTCTCATAGTGTATTACAGTGTGGTACGCTGGTTTGACAACCATGGACAGAAAGTCCCTACAGAGGGTGGTGAGGACGGCACACGATATCATGGGCTGTTCCCCGAGTCCGCTAGATGTCATTGCAGGAGACCGTTGCCTCAGAAGAGCGAGGAACATTCTCAGGGATGACTCACATCCCTGGCCAGCACCGTTTCAATCTCCTACCTTCAGGCAGGAGATATAGAAGCATGATAACAGGTTAAAGAACAGTTTCTACCCGTGGGCCGTGAGGCTGCTGAATGGAAGACAGCAACATTGCAGCTGACGTTCGGGGTTGGTGGTTGTATGACAGCACACAGAGTGTAACAAGGACTGAGAGATTTGGGGAGGGGGCTCATTTAATCTCACTATAAACAAGTGGTACAGTGACAATAAAGTATTTCTATATTCTATAAATCAAAAACTTGCAACGATGGATAGATTGCAGTCCAAATCAGCAGGCCTCTGAAATGTTTATACCGGGTGGTAATATATTTATTGCCTCTAGGAGAACCAGGCAAGAGTTTGTGAGGAAGGCTGTGTTCGGTTTCAGAATTATTGCGTGAAATATGAGCAATCTGTAGGACCAATGGTATATAACAGGAGATAAGGAAGACCTGGGTGTTGCCATATTTTCTATATCTTTCCTACTGCTTTAAGTTGCATATAAGAGAAGTTGCTTCACCCCCTGCAAAGAATTTCTCTCTCTCTTTTTTGGTATTGGATGTTTGTTGGAGAAATGCTTTCACGTTTCGGGAAATGGTCAAATCTCTTGCAGGTTCACTGGACTTGAATATCCCTCCTCCCTATTTCATGATCCTTATTTAATGGAATGCTAACTTATCTGTTATCATAACTTATGAGGGAAGCGGGTGGTGCTGTGGGTTAAACCACAGAGCCTAGGGCTTGCCGATCAGAAGGTCGGCGGTTCAAATCCCTGCGACAGGGTGAGCTCCCGTAGATAAATAGGTACCGCTCTAGCGGGAAGGTAAATGGCATTTCCGTGCGCTGCTCTGGTTTCGCCAGAAGCAGCTTAGTCATGCTGGCCACACGACCCGGAAGTTGTACGCCAGCTCCCTTGACCAATAAAGTGAGATGAGCGCCACAACCCCAGAGTCGGCCACAACTGGACCTAATGGCCAGGGGTCCCTTCACCTTTTTTAATTTATCTGTGAGATTTTGTTTACTTTTGACTACCCCACCACAGTGGCTTCTGCTGCTGAGCTCATAGCTTTCAACTTTTCCCTTTTCTTGTGAGGAATCCTATTCGGAATAAGGGAATTTCCCTTAAAAAAAGGGAAAGGTTGACAGCTATGGCTGAGCTTGTCTTAGTATGAGGGCAAAAGCCTCTGTCCTCCCCAACCTCATGCCAATACATGTCTATACTCAGTGAATCAGGCCATAAAACAATATAGGAAGTATTATACAAACATCGTTGGACACTCTATAGAAATGGATGAAATGGCTTGCCAGATATTTTCATTTTCATATTTTATGAAGCTAGTAACATGGTCATTGCATCAACTGGAGTACAGAATTCAAATTACCATAAAAAGAGGGGGGGGGGAGTTAAATTGCAGATAAAAATAAAGCCTCCAACCTATATAAACAACCGGCCTGCAGCTGGTGTAATTCTTTATAAAGGTCTTCATAAAAATACTCAGTTCCTATCAGAGGATTCATAAAAAACACCTTCTGTAAGTCCAAGTGTGCCACAAAGAATTTATATTCTCATGTCTCAATTCCTTATTTTCCCCACAAACCTCCAGAATAGCTTGAATGTTTTTTACACAATAATGAACGATTCCTCACTAAGTTATCTAAAAGAGTTGTGTAAGGGAAGGGGAAAAGAGCCGGTGGCCATGAACATGGCTGTGATTTGGGTACCAAAAACATGGCTCTCAGATTACAGTGCAGTGCACATTTAGGGAGCTTCCAGATTATTGCTTCTGTGAGGTGGACTTCAGTTATATTGGGTACATTCAAAATATTGGGGAATGTTCCTTTCACATTGCAGTAGCTATTGTGTTCTGGAACTGCGGCATTTTGAATGATATACTGGCATTTTGCACTAAATTTACTGGTAATTCATACCTAGTGGGTGTGGTCAGGGCCGGATTTAAGTTTGATGAGGCCCTAAGCTACTGAAGGTAATGGGGCCTTTTATATGTCCAGCTGTCCTTTGTCCACAACAAACTGTCTCTTTTTTTGTGTGTGTTGAATATATGCTATATGGCAATTTATGCACCTAATGGGTATCTAAAGCCATTTGCTGTATGTAGGTTTTATTTTATTTGTTTTTTTATCTTATATTTTGGAAATGTACATCCAGGATTTTTTCCTTTAATTTTTTTGGGGGCCCCCAAGAGAGTGGGGCCCTAAGCTATAGCTTGTTTAGCTTATACATAAATCCGGCACTGGGTGTGGTGTGACACAACAAACACCTTAAACAACACGAAAACCTAAAAACATGGTAAAGAAACAGTGGGATTGCTTAAATGAGTATTTATATAAACAGGGCTCAACTACGAAAATTTGGTTGTGTCTAGACTAACCTTGTGTGGACTATAAAGAATACAAAGAATTTAATGGATTATGGAAGATCCCAAAGGATCTAAAGGGATGGAAGTGAAGAACAGAGGTAAAGGAGAATTAATTAACGAAAGAAGTGTGATTTAAACGGCGGAAGTCTTTTAAGATATTTTAACTGAGATTTGCATTTTACAATGTGTGCAAGTGTAATTCTGGAATTACTGTTTATGGGAAACAGCATTTTCTTTTCTTTTTCTTTCCCCCCCTTTTCTACTTTTCTTTTTTCTTTTTTCGTTTCTTCTTGATTTTATATATATATATATATATATATATATATATATATATATAACAACGCCGTTGCTCCCCACCCTTTTCGCGCATGTGCACTTCTTCTGTCCTCTATAATTCCTTCATGAAAAGAGCAGTATGCCCCAAATTTTGTTGTTTTACTCCCACAATCTCCCGTGGAGGCTGGAAATGACCCCCCCCCGGGAATCGAATAACATGGAAATGAATGCTAAACTTGCACTACATTTCATAATTTTTCTGGAAGCGGCTTTTGCGTCATGTGGAATCTCAAATGTAATGTGGAAATTAACAGTTTGGGAAACGTTGGGGGAAATGGAATAAACTCCAATAGCAATGCAGCCATACTGGCAAATTCACAGACCCTCCAAGTGTCCCTATTTTCAAGGGACAGTCCCGGATTTATAGAAGACGTCTCGGTTTCTGTCCCATTTTTCCTTAAGATGTTTTTTCATCAGAGAAATGTTGGAGGGAATGGAGTTATGCAACCCCCAAGCCAAGGAAATAAGCAACTATACAACCTTCAGAAGACATCTGAAGCCAGCCCTGGAAAGGGACACTCTTAAAAAATGTTTAATGTTTTAAAATGCTTTAATATACGTTGGAAGCTGCCCTGAGTAAGCTGGGGCAACCAAGTCAGATGGTAAACATTATTATTATTATTATTATTATGGAATAGGACATTCCTATTTTCATAGGAGAAATGTTGGAGGTTAGGCTTTAGCTTTGGTGTATGCAGGGTGAAAGCCTGAAGGAGTCTTAACTGTGGCTAGTTTTCAGTGTGTTTTTGGTTATTTTGTTTTCTTACTTTGCTCTTCAGCCGTATACCGTTTCTGATTATTTCATTTCTGCGGAGGCTATGGTGGCTTGGTAAATTTTTAAGTGAGAATCCAGTCTCAGCTATCTGAGCTGCATAGATGCCAGCCTGTGGCATTATCAAGACAGCTGAGGTCTCAGAGCCCTTGCTTTTTTGTCTGTGAGGCTAGATCAGAGCAGGCTTATGAAGAGAAAGAAGCTTGGTTCAATGAAAAGGTAGATTGATTTCTTACACTGCATGAGATAGCGATTTACCTGAGGTTACAAATTGACTGCAGCTGCTAAAAATAACGAACCAGCCTCATTTCTTACTTTTGGGGAATACTGATCTGAGGGATAGGAAACCAACAGTAAAAAAAATTAATATTTAGCAGTAATCCTGTTGCTGTGCTTCATTATTTTTGATTAAATTTGTGAGAAAAGGTGTAGGTGATGTTCCCATTTTTATATTTTCCAGATCCTACACTCTCCACCCCCGCACACAGGTAATTATTGTGGAACAACTATCCTCTTTGGTGAAAACTTCATGCTGGGAAGAAGCCAAGAACTTTTCTAAAGGGCAGCATTGTGGTTCTAAAACCAAGTTTAAATGATGTCCAACCTTTTCTCACGCAAATTATTTTGAAACATGTACACTAAGGATCAACAACTGCAGTGCCCCCATGAGGCAATTTTGGGCTCATTGGGATTTTGCTTTGCTTGGAAACTCACTATAGGGGCCTATAGTTGCCTGCTAAATTGGAGACTGGGATGGTTGATTCTCTCAACTTCAGTTTCTCCTTTTCCCAGTCTTAAATTCAGTGCTCTAGATTTCCACACCAGTCCTCATGAAAATGCATTCCCTCCAACTTTTCTCCAATGTCCTATTCATAGCTGTCAACATTTCCCATTTTTTAAGGGAAATTCCCTTATTCCGAATAGGATTCCTCACAAGAAAAGGGAAAAGTTGACAGCTATGGTCCTATTCCATTATGTCCAACCACAAGTAGCCCATAACTGTCAATGTTTCCCTTTTTTAAAGGGAAATTCCCTTATTCCAAATAAGATTCCTCGCAAGAAAAGGGAAAAGTTGACAGCTATAAAGTAGCCTGAAATCTACCATTGCATATAAAAAACTGGCAGTGATCTCCCACACTCTCCCATTGTCATTCTTCAACTTAAACATATTATGTTTGGCTGAGCTTTTGGTAAAAATTATAACAAATGATAGTCGCTTCCACAAAACCTGAAAAGTTCATCATAAATCAATATATTTTTAAAAAATACATATTTTGAATACTTGTAATGTAAGAAAATAACATTGAGAACAGGGTCCTACATAATCAGAACATGATGCACGGATTGTTGTTCACAAAAGCTCATGCCATAATAAATGTGTTAAGTCTTTAAAGTACCCCAGGACTCTCGCTGTTTTTCAAATGAGTCAGGGGCACATGTCATCCACAGCGGTTTCCCCCATAGTTCGAAACAGAAATTGCGTAAACTCAACTGCAGAGTTGACAGCCTTCAAGCACCACCTTAAGAACTGGATGAAACCTGTAGAAGCCCTTTCCCCTGGATCCACCCCTTCCTTTCGAGTAAACCTAAATGAGCCCTTTCTCTCTCTGAGGAGCCAATGCGCAGGGCTGCACACACACACCTCCCTGTGTGGGCGGGTTGGCAGCAGCCACAAAGGGTCCCCAACTCCCTCGTCATGTTTACTCGAGAGTAAGTCTCACTGCACTCAGTGAGAGAGCTTGTTGGTTTACAATGGGGAGGGGAGCAAGGTAGTCCTCTCCTTGAGAGCTGGATCCTTGGATCTTGGAATGTCCATCTCTCTCTCTCTCTCTCTCTCTCTCTCTCTCTCTCTCTCCAAACCAGTCCTTTCTCTCGAGAAGCCCGCACACAGGGCTCCTCTCTCTGACTCAGTCTCTCCATCTGCGTATGCCTCCGCCCACCTCATGCCCATTTGTGTCTCCTCCTTCAGAGAGAGAGAGAGAGATTGACAGAGATCGATGATAAACAATAACATGATCTACAAGTAGATCCTGATTGACATGTTGTACGATGCTGTCCTATTCAATAATACCACTACTAAAAATTATTTTATTATTTATACCCAGCCCATCTGACTGGGTTGCCCCAGCCACTCTGGGCAGCTTCCAACATGTACAAAAACATAATAAAACATTATAAAACTTCTCTATACAGGGCTGTTTTCAGATGTCTTCTGAAGGTTACATAGTTACTTATCCCCTTGGCTCGGGGGTCACATAACTCCATACCCTTCAATATTTCTCCAATGAAAATAGGGATGTCCTAAGGAAAAGTGGGACATTCTGGGATCAAACCAGAAACTGGGGCAGCTTCTGTAAATCTGGGACTATCCCTGGAAAACAGGGACACCAGGAGGGTCTGAAAATGTAACAGCATTTCAGTGCAAATTTGTTTGGAAAACTACATTGCAAAATTCAGAAAAGCATGATTTTTTTTTTTAAAAAAAATCTTTATTCGTTTAAAATACAGACATAAAAGATCGTATGAATTTTGAAGGATGCTAGGGTTTTGCTTCGCTTATTGTTTTGGGAAGGGTGCATTAAACAAGTTCACTTTCAAATGTGAACTGAACTGAATGTCTCCCCTATCTCTAGTTGTGGCCTTCTCACAAACACAGTGAGCTTACATGCTAGCACCATAGATATCTTGGTGGCATACGTGTGAAATTCACTTGGTGTAAAAAGACACAAAGGCAACCTCCACCGATCAGTCAAAACAAAGGGCGAAGGGGGCAGGAGATCTGTACCCCTGGATGTCCCCGATTCCCCTTCGGCAGTGGTGGCGGCAGCGGCAGTCAGAAGCCCAGCGCCAGCCTGGTAGCGCAGTTGGCTCTGGCTGGCTTCAGGAGCTGCTCGCTGCCATGGCGCCCACCATTTTTCCACGCCGGAAGTCCCCATATGATCATATGGGGACTTCCGGCAAGGAAAAATGGCGGGCTCCACAGCAGCGAGCAGTGAGCAGCTCCTGAAGCCAGCTAGAGCCAACTGCGCTACCAGCCTGGCTCTGGGCTGCTGAGGCTGCCGCTGCCACATTTCCCGGGGACAGATTTGCAAATCTGGGGACATTCCAGGGACAGAATTTGTCCAGGGACAGATTTGCAAATCTGGGGACTGTCCCTGGGAACCGGGGACCATGTCGCTCTGCTACTTCATGCTCCTTCCCCTCTTGCTCAGAACAGGCCTGCTTTCCTGCTCCAAGCTCAATATGAGGATTTACTTCCTTACGGAATGTGAATTCAACGAAATAAAGTTGTTGTTATGCAGGCACAAGCCTTTTACCTTGCCTGTTCCCTACCCATCCAGCCAACAAGCGGTGGGAGAATTAGCCCAAACTCCTTTCTCCTTCACAAACCACAACCCTGCAATAAACAGAATATTGTAGCTGAAAACAAGTGCTGGTTCCTGAACGGGAATCGTTGGTGATTCCAAATGATGATGTATGAAAGAGAGGCAGGGAGATTTGATTTTCTCAGACTAGGCTGACCCTATAAAACTGAGCGGAGCAGAAAAATTGGTTTTACTAAGCAAACATGACATGGAAGTCATAAAAGGAGCAACGGTTACAATATGAAACATCAGAATGCCTCATTGCTATAAATATATTGTCTAAAGCAGAATGACATTTAAATGACAGCAATAAATGCATTTTCTTCATTATCCTTTATATGCTTGCTTTCCTGCCAATTTTATATATGCCAGTGGAATCCCAGGGCCTAGAAATTTCAGTGCCACAACTGCCCTAGGTGAAATGCAATTTACTAGCATAAAATGTGCTGACTCTTTCAGAAAATGTTAAATATCTGGGGGTTTTTTGATTAAAAAAACTTTCAAAAGCAAAGTTTCTGTCCACCATGGCTACAGACAATCTAGCCAAAGCTGAAATCAGTGGGTGAGATAATAATAATAATAATAATAATAATAATAATAATAATAATAATAATAAATTTTATTTATATCCCACCCTCCCCAGCTGAAGCCGGGCTCAGGGCGGCTAACAACAATAAAATAATCAGACAATCAAATAATCCAACATTTTAAAAACATTTCATTATAAAAATTAATTAAAATCAAATTGATGGCAACCGTTAAGCAAAATTCTGTGCAGGTTGCCAGAGGAGGGGGTCGGGCTGCGCCCTGACCAAAGGCCTGGTGGAACAACTCTGTCTTGCAGGCCCTGCGGAAAGATGTCATGTCCCGCAGGGCCCTAGTCTCTTGTGACAGATGCACATCCTAAACTGTCCCATTTTAATCAAGGGAATTTGAAAGGGAGAGAGACGCGCTGGCTGTTTTCTATCCCCTTAACATACAGATAGTGTCTGCTACAGACTGAAACAGAAAACAGAGGTGGGTTTAGGGGGATGGATGTCAGTTCCAGATCACCGTCATACAAATCTGCTCCGAAAATAGCACAAGGCAAGGACCACTCTTTTGCCTTGTCACTTGACTCTAATTAAAACACCACATCCTTATTCCTTAAGCAAGTGACTTTGCATAAATTGTTGCACAGGATATACTAACCAGATTTTAATATTATGGATATTTAAGGCTTAAGTCAGACATCATCTATCTTAAACGGGTGGCTTTCACATAGACTGTTGCCAAATACACTGACATAAAACGGCAATCTGCATACAGGAAATATTACCTATCCATCTTGAATGTTTTATTTATAGAGAGCCGCCAGCTTTCACTCAAGTGAGAGCCTTTGCATTTGGCTTTTTGCAGTTTTCAAACAAAGGCTGCTAGCTCTTACTCAAGTGAGAAACTTTGCATTTGACTTTCTGCAGTTTTTGACCAAAGGCACTTAGGAATGCAGTCTTGTCATCAGTTTTGCACAGTCAAATCTACTGATTCAAATAGGGCTTGTACAGGAGTATCTGTGCACCAGATTCAGCCCAGGAGCATTCATGTGTGGTGTGCAAAAATCACAGTTCCCAGTACTTCAGTTAACACCAGAGTTAGTTGAACATCTGGCTGACCCCAAGGCTCCTCTTTTTGCAATCAGTGCCATAAGCTCCAAGCTGGGACATAACCACATGCATATAGATTTCTGTACAATGACAAATCATGCTTCTTCATTCTCAGAATCATATGAAAGACATCACAAGTGGGGAAGATGACTCTGAACCAGGTTGGCTTTCTCTCAGTATACATCAAAATGGGTCTTGTTCTCAGTGATGGCTGCAAACGGAGAATCAGGGTTCAGGGAAGCAATGCCAAAAGTCTACGGATATCTGAGCATGTATAAAATGTCTCTCCCAGCACTGAAACCCTGCTATCGCCTCCTGTAATACATACATGTGGGTTTAAGAAGAAGGACAATGAGAAGCCACACCTTTTCACTACTTTCTGCTAGCAGTACTGAAGCAGATGCCACAATGGAAAATACAGTTACAGTGGTACCTCGGGTTACAAACACCTCAGGTTACAGACTCCGCTAACCCGGAAGTAGTACCTCGGGTTAAGAACTTTGCTTCAGGATGAGAACAGAAATCGCGCAGTGGCAGCACGGCAGCAGCGGGAGGCCCCATTAGCTAAAGTGGTACCTCAGGTTAAGAACGGTTTCAGGTTAAGAATGGACCTCCGGAACGAATTAAGTTCATAACCAGAGGTATCATTTTATTTCTCTAGGCAGCTGGAAGCAGCAGACAGTCAATGCCCACATTACCAGGGCTGGGCCATTTCAGAATCAACTGGCTCACCAAATCAATTGCCCTATAAGCAACCATGGCAGGACCATCTGATCTGGAGGTAATGGTCTCCCATGATGTCACTGCCACAATCAGAATGACAAGAAACTGGCATATTCCAGTTAGGCCCCCAGAAGGCCAAGGTCTCATCTTCTCAAGTAAACATCTCCTGGCTACATCTGCTTCTAGGAGGTTTGGGCCAGGCCATAGTTCTCAGGGACCACCAAGGCCCGCTTAGCTGATCATTATAAGAACTATGTGCCATCCACAATCCCTGAGTTTGCTCATTGCCCCTTCCCTTCCTGCTTTTTCCTTTTGTGAGTCGTCTTGTTAAACTGTAAGCTTGAGGGCAAAGTCTGTGCTATTTTCATTAATTCAGCCACTCTGTAAGCTTTTCTGGCCAAGCGATGGGGTGCAATGTCTTTGAACGACTGAATGAATGATTGACAGAGAACACTGCTTTGCTAAGCCCAGATGAGGACTAAGCTTAGAGAGGACAGACAGGTGGCTGAGTGGCTATACCAGCTTCTGCTCCTCCTCCTCCTGCCACTTGTTCACCCCTTTCTGCCACTAACAGTGCTCTTCTTCCTTGTGTTAGATGGCGGTTTTGGCTCTGGGAAGGAGAGAGGAGAGGATAGGAGTAAGTTTCATTCCACCCAGGCACAGTGGGTGCAAGCCGCTGTGATGTGAGGATGTGAGGGAAGAGACCACCACAAAAACCCAGAGCCGGCTCTGCAAGTGGGGAGAGAAAGGTGTGGTGCAAACAAGGCAACAGCATCTCTATTCAATGCTAGACATCTTCCAATGGCTGGGGAAGGACTCTGGACTCAGCTAAAGAAAAGGGTAAAGGGACCCCTGACCATTAGGTCCAGTCATGGCTGACTCTGGCATTGTGGCACTCATCTCACTTTATTGGCCAAGAGAGCCGGCGTACAGCTTCCGGGTCATGTGGCCAGCATGACTAAGCCGCTTCTGGCGAACCAGAGCAGCGCACGGAAACACCGTTTACCTTCCCACCGCAGTGGTACCATTTATCTACTTGCACTTTGACGTGCTTTTGAACTGCTAGGTTGGCAGGAGCAGGGACCGAGCAACGGGAGCTCACCCCATCGCAGGGATTTGAACCACCGACCTTCTGATCGGCAAGTCCTAGGCTCTGTGGTTTAACCCACAGCGCCACCCGCGTCCCTCTCTGGACTCAGCTACACAGCTGCAAATAAAACCTTTTTGTAACGTGTTATAAAGTGTGACTGTACAAGTGTGACAGTAGAGGGCGATGGCGAGCTATGGCAAATTCAATACATTTTTTTTTCCAAAACGTTTTTTAAAAAAAGCATTTTCACAATATTTTTTTTAAATGTGTGTGCAGATTCCACTTCACTCTCTCTGGCCATCTTCATGAGTTCAGTACCATTGCTCACCATTTGGGGCTTGCCACAAAGTTCACGGAGAGAACAAGTCTCACGGCAAAAGTAAATAAATCCCTTTAGTTTCAGTATCTGACTTTTTTCTCTAAGCACTAGTAACATCCCTAGAAGTCCATAAAGTGTCAAATGTCCATTACGAGCCAAAGAGAAATGTATTAGGGGCTATATGTTTGGCTTGGGAAATCACTTTTCATTTGCTGTAAACCAACTTCCTGTTATGACTGTGTCTGTCAAAGGCAAAATCTTCCGCAGCGCATTTCTGTTATGACTACTCAAGCAGTGCATCTGTTAAAACCAAAAAGCTGAAAATGGTTTGGGAGAACTAGTATCAAGAGGATAGATGAACCAGGGTTTTCCATTTGCAGCTCTGGCCTTCTTTGTCTGCGATAAATTCAGACTGCAGCAAAGAGATTTAATTTCACTTATCATATTCACCCCGGTTCTCAAGTGACTTCTTCCTGGAATGATTTCGACACACACTACATCAGCGTTGTCAAATGAGATTTACATTCCCAACCGAGTGTGAGTCGCCAGTGTCATTCTCTGCTTTCCCTCTGTCGGAGGGAAGTCACTGCTTCCAATTTTGCTGATCTAGAATGAGGTTAAATAAAAGAATTCTGAAACATTTGCTATGCTCATACTAAACCAACAATAAGAATTGTGAAGCCAATTCAGACATTAAGAAGAAGAGGTGGTACAGTCCTCCCCAGGGAGGACTTCAGAATGAAGATGGAGTACTGTATGCTCGAAAATTTACTGAATGAATAGTAGCTTAGGGGAGAGCCTTTTCCCTTGTTACCATTTTACAGAAAAGGTCAATTATCACCATAGCTTTTGTTTTCAAAGGCTCAAGTTTCCTCACTGTTGGGCAGTCTATTCAGTTGTTTCATGTATTCATTGTTTATAATTACTATTACCGAACTGAAAACCTACCAGAACCGAAGAGAACTAAACCGGGAGTAACAGGTTCCTCTATGGAAGAGATTTATATAGGAGTTATTTTACGATCAGCAATTTTTTTCTTTAACCAAAGAAGAAGGCTGTGAGGAAAGCTAGCTCCAGAGAGTCATGGTTGTTATTACAGTAGAATATTGCTAAAAATCGCCAGCTGAACGACCAGTTTCTTTTGGACAGCGGTTCTTATGAAACATCAGAATTTAAGTAGTGTTGTGGTGAAGTAGTTCAGCGCCTTCATATGCTAAACAGCAGCAAAGCATCAGAATTAGTATAATGTGAACGTAGTTGGCTGCTTTTTGGAATAATATTGCAGTTTAAAAAGGTGTGCGTGCATGCATGTCTATGCAGGATTTCGAAAGCCATTGTTATCTAACTCCTTGTCAACTGAATCTAGTAATAAGTTATGAGTTGGGGGGTGTGTGGAATCCAGCATCTAATCTAATATTGCTGGGACATCCTTCTCCATTGATATCAAACGGTAAACTTTCTCTTGAAGGATTCAGCTCGACTTTTAACATTGCTATCTGCAGTTGTCAGAATCTTGGGAAATAAGGGTAATGTTCAGCCTTCATCTGTGAGACATTCTCTTATGGAGGAACTGAGCATCACACAAACCTCTGTGATTGTTGTTTATTTTAGACACTGGACCTGGTGCCACCAAATTTACAATTTGAGATAGGTATCAGGCACAAAGGGAAATGGGTTTCCGAACCCCTTGCCCTCATGCTTCAAACCAGGCGTTGCTGTTGTTGTTGTTTTTAATCTGCTGAGGCCATTTGTAGACCACAGTGGTCCAGGCATTGGTGATTTCAAGACTGGTTTACCGTAATGAACTCTCCGTGGGGCGTCCTTGTCAGTTTGGATTTCTTTGTACAGAAAGTATTGATCTGATGTGTAGAGATCTTTCCTATTCTAATTAATTCAAGAGGGTTCTGAAAGCTTCTGGAAGCTTCTCTGTGCGAAAGAAACAAGCAGATAGTTCATGGTGTTTGGGTTACTCCTTCAGAGAAGCTGAGTACAGCTGGTTTAAATGGTTCTCTTATCTCTTTCTGTCAAGGTCATGCTGACTATAATAATAGGCCAGGAGGAGCCTGGGTTTCACTCACTTTCTCTTTCTATCTCTTTTCCTTCTGGTGTGGTGTTCTGTATGCTTAGTGCTAAGTTTTAGACTTAATATAAGTTATTGTAA
Organism: Podarcis filfolensis; assembly: GCF_964270895.1. Classification (NCBI taxonomy): domain Eukaryota; kingdom Metazoa; phylum Chordata; class Lepidosauria; order Squamata; family Lacertidae; genus Podarcis; species Podarcis filfolensis. Next base: position 11,790,781 of record NC_139607.1, read on the forward strand.
CTTTAAGTTAAGTCTGTCTGCAACTGGATTTCTTATGGACAGTGCCAATCTTGAATATACAGTGGTGCCTCGCAAGACGAAATTAATTCGTTCCGCAAGTTTTTTCTTCTTGCGAGTTTTTCGTCTTGCGAAGCACGGTTTCCCATAGGAATGCATTGAAAATCAATTAATGCGTTCCTATGGAGACCGCCCTCAGACCAGGTCCGGGGACAGTCTGTCCCCAGACCTCTTCTGAAGGCTGGCGGGGGGAGAAGGACTTTTCTCCCCACCGCCAGCCTTCAGAACAGCCTTCTGAAGGCTGGCGGTGGGAAGAAAAGCCCTTCTCCCGCCGCCAGCCTTCAGAAGAGTTCCCCCAGGGCTGCCTAGGCTGCAGATAGCATCCTGCTGCCCCGCGCGAGGGGCGCTCTGCTTCAGAGCGCCCCTCGCGCGGGGCAGACATTCGCAGCTTGGGGAGCCCTGCAGGAGTTCCCCGCAGGGCTCCCCAAGCTGCGAATGTCTGCCCCGCGTGAGGGGCGCTCTCCTTAAGAGCGCCCCTTGCGCGGGGCAGCAGGCTGCTATCCGCAGCCTAGGCAGCCCTGGGTGAACTCTTCTGAAGGCTGGTGGCGGGAGAAGGGCTTTTCTTCCCACCGCCAGCCTTCAGAACAGCCTTCTGAATGTTGGCGGTGGGGAGGAAAACCTTCCTCCCACCGCAAGTCTTCAGGACAGGTCCGGGAACAGAGGAGAAGGCGCGCTGCGCTTCCCCGCTGTCCCCGGAGATTTCCCTATGGGCTTTCGTCTTGCGAAGCAAGCCCATAGGGAAATTCGTCTTGCGAAGCCGCTAAAAAATCGGAAAACCCTTTCGTCTTGCGGGTTTTTCGTTTAGCAAGGCATTCGTCTTGCGGGGCACCACTGTATTGGATTTGTGATCATTACGCTCATTTTGCCTTCAGTAGCAGTAAAGCTCTGCTGGATGAAATATTAATTGCATCTGGTCCACTGTTTGGGAATCCTGCAATGTGTTTAAGTTTTTACTCTGCTAACGATACATTGGAATCTACTCTGGATCAATATTGAGTAGAATTCCAATGACATTCCTTTGGCCTTGGTCCAGAAACTGCAGTTAGTGCTTAATGCCGCAGTGTGATTTCTGACAAGAGAGTGGCAGCTGTGGCAGAGAGTGTGGGCCGAGGAGAACTGCAGTGCTGGCTCACCACTTCCTACCTCCCAGTCAGGGCCGTCTTAAGCATATCTGGCACCGTGGTGCAAAGATCCCTCCAGTGCCCCATGCCCCATTTCCTTTTTTTTTTATTGGTTTTAATTCATTTTGCTACATCCAACATTAAAACAAGTGAAGAAATAAGCATACATAACACATACATACAAAAAAGGAGTACATAAATAAAAGAAATAATAATAATAAAAAAAACAAAAGAAAAAACATCACCTTACATAAAACACCAACTAACTAACTTACATTAACTAAATAACTAAATAACACACAACATTAATTGACTTCCCTTCATCTCGGTTTCAGAATATATTATATGATTTTTTATCTGCAGTTTCTTTTCCTCAAAAGACTCTTTACGTCACAAGTGTTACGTCACACCTACTGTGATTTTTAGATTTTTTACCTCTTTTTCCATCTATGTCATGAATTTATTCCATTCTTTATTAAACTTTATGTCTTTTTGATTTCTTATTTTCTGTGTCATTTTTGCCAGTTCTAAATAGTCAAATAGTTTGGTTTGCCATTCGTTTATAGTTGGGATTTTTGATGTCTTCCAATTCTGCGCTATTAGAGTTCTGGCAGCCACTGTCGCATACTGAAAGAGTGTTTGGTCTTCCTTTTTGATTTCCTCCCCAATTATCCCCAGCAGAAAGGCTTCGGGTTTTTTTTATAAAGGTATATTTGAGGATTTTTTTTATTTCATTGTAAATAGATTCCCATAATTTTTTGGTAGGCTCACACAACCACCACATATGATAGAAATCGCCCCATTTCCCAGAGTTGTCAACCTTTCCCCAAGCCTCTGCAGGGATTGCTCTCCTCCTGCGGGGGCTTGGGAAGGAAGCTGCCTGCTGCCAGCCATATGGTTGACAGCGCACAGCTGGCAGGCATGCAGGAGGGAAAGGGGAGGCTGCCAGCAAAGCTGCACAGCTCCCCCACTCGCTGGGGTGCCCCGAGAGGCCGGCGCCCTGGCGCAATGGACCAGTAAACCCAATGGGAAAGACGGCTCTGCTCCCAGTCAAAGTAGCCGTTTGACAAAAGTAGATGGTTGCTGGAATTCTAGTAGGTGTGATGGCCTGGGAATCTGATTCAGAGGTTGAACCGGAGGAATCCCAGCCTGCACAGGAGTCCCCGCCTCCAGGGCCGGCTGAGCCGGGGCAGGGCCTTGAATCTGAAGGGCCCTCACCTGTGTTGGATCCTCAGGAGCAGACACCAGATGAATCCACTCTGGCTCCGGGGGTGATTGAGGACCCATTGCCTACAGGTGCTCCTCTCCCAGCCCTGTCAGGGGAAGGTGAGTCTCCCCCTGGGTCCAGTAACCCTCCAGCCTCTCCTGAGCTGCAGAGGCTCAGGGCAGAGAGGCAGAGGGAACTAAGTTCTATCAGGAGGAGTGCTCGCCTTAAGGCCAGGAGAGGCGAGTCACCTGTGGGCCGGGACTGCCCTAGGCCCCAGAGGAGATAAAGGCCAGTCCCAGGTTGCGGGAGCAACGTCATTGGAAACCTGTTTCTGCCAGCACCCAGACCTGTTTTTCCGGAGTTCCCGACCACGCTCGGCTTCTTGTTTGGACCCTGCTTCGCCCTTGGTGGACAGTCTCCAGACCCTTGACCCAGGACCGGACTCTGACCACGCCTCATGGTAACCCCCCCGGGACCAGCACAGTAGGCCAGTTTTGTTCTTCTGTTTGGGAGGCCAGGATTGAAACCCCACATTTGCCCACGGCTCATTTGAATGGGCAAACCGTGTTCTATCAACATCAGTTTTTCTCTGGAATAGCACAGTGAGAGACTATGTTGCAGGGAAGAACATGATTAAGATTAGGGATCACTCTTCACATTCAAGAAGATGTGCTACACCCCTGATTAAGGATGACCACAGCTGCTCCCTTTTACGAAGAACATTTCTAAAGGCGTTCAACTCCATCACTGTCTCTTACAGAGAGAACAGACAGACAGGCAGAGGTTGCTAAATGGAAACTGTATGCTTTGACTGAGATCAGATCCTCTGTTGTGATCTCATCCACGATATGTTCCATTTTATGCATGAGGAAATGGCACCTGCAGCAGCTTAGCAACCCAGCAGTGTGAAAATATTGGCACATTTACATCATTGGCTTCTTATCAACCTGTTATTTTCTGACTTGGAGGTGTGACTGAGACCATACGAGGTCTTGCCCCTTTAACATATTCTGTTGTCACATCTAAGTATTCCGTATTCACATCTACATATGCCCATGAAGAAGAATTGCAGAAAAGGCTGTATCCGTCCTGTGGTGTTAAAGATACTCGACGTCATTTGCATTCATTAAATATGAATTTATTCTACTTTATATTCTGTGAATGCTTGAGAGACAAATTGTATATTTAGAGTATTAATATACTTCCTGACTCAGACATACTGTATGTCTGCAGGTTTAAGCGGCGATGCTAGAGAAAAATCCTCTTTTTTGGGGGAGGGGGCTACATTGCAATACACCAGCTAACTGTAAATGAAATCTGGCTGGAGGATTATGGTGACTGCAGACTGATTAAATGTATTCTATTGAGACAAGTGTGCTGATGTGCCCCAGGCAGCTGATTCAAATTCATCCCTCCTTCAAACACAATGCGCTTCCTCCTGGCTTGGTGATGCAACAGAAAGAGAAATGGCCAGCTTAAGTGGATGACATTAAGGAATTCCTCTGTCATAGCTCTTCCCTGACCCACCAAGCAGCTGTGAGAAGTTCTGGAGTCTGACATCAACTAAACCAGTTTTTGAAATTAAGCACCGCCATAGTTCCCCCTTGGACTTTCCTGTTATGAAAGTTAAAAGGTAAAGGTAAAGGGACCCCTGACCATTAGGTCCAGTCGTGACCGACTCGGGGGTTGTGGCGCTCATCTCGCTTTACTGGCCGATGGAGCTGGCGTACAGCTTCCGGGTCATGTGGCCAGCATGACTAAGCCACTTCTGGCGAACCAGAGCAGTGCACGGAAACGCCGTTTACCTTCCCGCCGGAGCAGTACCTATTTATCTACTTGCACTTTGACATGCTTTCGAACTGCTAGGTTGGCAGGAGCTGGGACCGAGCAACAGGAGCTCACCCCATTGCAGGGATTCGAACCTCCAACCTTCTGATCGGCAAGTCCTAGGCTCTGTGGTTTAACCCACAGCGCCACCCACGTCCCTGTTATGAAAGTTGCTTGACTGCATAAGCCTAACCAGAGGATATACTATGTTTTCCTGGGTGGCGCCCAGACTATGAGATGGATAGATTCTATTCCACAACCCTTGGTAAAACAAGAAAAGCAGTAGTCAGGAAAAGGTAGCACAGGAGCTGTGAAATCACTTTTCAGAAGTACATGACACATAAATAAATGTATGAATATCTTGCTCTGGCATTCGCTGATTGAGTCCTTATGGAAAGTAAGAAATTGCCTGTATTTCAGAGTTCATTCTTACCACGACCTATTTCCCCCCCCCCCCCCCCGTCCAGCTCAGAAATAAACACTGGTTATACGAACAGAGAAACGATTGCTTCAAACAATAAATTAAATGAGCTTGTGCACTAGGTATGCAAGTCAAAGGTACAAATCCCATTGTGAAATAAGTACCGTGTTGATTCCATTGCTATAGTTTTTTAAGATGCATTAAAAATAACATAAGATATATTTCTATTATTTCCCTCCCTTTTTACAATAAATTAAATGTAGCTTGTGGGAGGGCATGTACCTTTGAAGTTTACTGAATCTTATATCTCTCCAATTGAACTATCTACCCACTATCCTAAAATATGAAATTTTACACTGGGGCCTTGCTGAAACTAAGTTTTACTTCATGCAGTCCTTTCCAGATCATTTAAAGAGTAGAGTCTGCAACAATTAGAATGGATTGAAGCAAATGCAGATTCATGCAGAGGATGGAGACACCTGAGGGCCAAACGAGATGAGCAATTACACAAATGGCTTTGGAAATAGGACATTCCATACAGGGAGATTTGCAACCACTGCGGTGGCCAAAGGGTTAAAGCCCCCCTATTCCCCACACCAGAGTCCCAATCAGATTCAGAGGCTCCTTGTCCACAATTTATTTTTTTAAAGCCATTAACACAATTGTTTGGATGGCATTGCATTTAGGTGGGTGCTCAAGAGGACTAATAACGCAGTCTAAAAGGAAATCTGTACAGCTGTATGACTGGTGTGTCATTTGAATTTTAAGGCAGAAGAAAAAACAACACATTATTTCGGTCATTAGAAGTTTGGGAAACACTGACTTAGATGAAAACCACTCTGGGAAATGAGGGGTGATGAAAAGAACCCGAATCACGTGTTCCAAACACTGAGATTTCTGAAAACTGGAAATGAACTCATTTTGCAGGAAAGCCAAGGGAACGTGACACAGATGATACTAGATGGAGTTTGCACAGCAAAATCAGAAACAGGCGAATGGATATGAAAGTCAAGAATAAGAATACCAGAGCTTACACCATGTTGCATTGTCCTCCAGATAGTCCTCTGGGAAGCAAAAGAGAGAGAAAAGAAAAGAAAATAATTCAAGACAAAGTGTTAGGTTATAGAGAGAAGACAGCTGCAAAGAAGATAGTGTATCAGTATTGGCAAACTACAGTGAATGGGACTTATTTAATTATGGCTGACAATATACACATATCCAATTAGCCCCAAACCACCTCTGTATCACATTTAGCTTTTATTTTGTTCTATTTTTAATTGAGTGCATGTTTTAACTTTTCTATAGGGCTAATGCTAAAAACTTCAGAATACAAACTCTCAGGAATGTAATAACAGAATTCATAATTTCTCTCTTCTGCCATTAATCTCTGTGTCCCACCACTCACCTATCCCCGGTTCCTACCAAAGTTATCAAAGTCTCTTCTGCTAAACAGAAAGGGACATATTTCCACAATAATAATATCAGACACTTCCTGCTTAAGACCTTAATGGAAGTAAAATTGGGGCAGTGAATTAATGTATAAGGAGATGCATGCACTTTTAGAAACTCAGACTACAGTGAAGATACATCAGGGTTTCTGAACTTTTGTGCACCATAAACACAGGTGACCATTTTGCTCTCTCTCTTCTCTTTAAAAGGTGACATTCTGACAAAGACTGATGCTTTGATGATGGCAGGGGTGTCTCTCACTTCATTTTAACCACTCCATGCTGCCTGGTATTGGAGTGTGTTATGATAAATCAATATAAAACAATTTGGCCGTATATTATCAGGGAGGCCTCAAAGGCAGTTTTCTTCCAAAGCCCTTGCGTTTATTTTGGTCCTATTCTGGCTTAGTTGCAATCAATTGTTTTGTTGTTTTGTTCTGCTTCAGGTAACGCTCTGTCTGTCTCTTTCTTTCTCACCAGTTGGAACCAGTTCAGATTGTCCTGTGCTGCTACTCAAAGGTGAAATCACAATCATTAGTGTGACGTTTATATTCCATCTTTCTTTCACAATGAAGGGCAAGGTGGCAGACTTAGAATTCTCAAGTGGTCTCCGATTCATTTATGGACCAGATCAGGACTTGCTTAGGTTCAGCTTTTTGGATTATGCTGCGTCCTGGGACCAACTGCATTGAATGTCTAAATATTAATCTGGGAGATTCAGGGTTTGGTCTATTCACTGTGATTTGTGAAGGTTTTGGAAGTGGGCACTACTGGGACTTTGACATTTGAGCTTCTTGATTCTTGAAGTCTCGAAAGCACAGAGGACATTCTTTGTGGATTCCAGAAGATTGCTCATTTGATCACGACAGCTAAATGAAACCTGAAGTGAAGTTTCTGAGTGAGGTGCCTTACAAATTTGGAGGGAGGTGTCATTTGTATCTAGATGACACCTAACCCTATTTCACTTTGTCATCAAAGTCAGGTGAGGCTATGGAGGTACTGAATTACTATCTGGACTTGATGAGGACCAGTAATTTGAAGCTGAATCTTGAGGAGACAAGCACTGTGGGTCGATAGTTTCCTGGTCTGGAAAGTTGCTGTGTTAACTTTTCTTGATGGGGTTGCACTCCTGCAAAGGATCAGATAAATAGCTTGATCCAGCATTGTCACTGGAACCCCAAGTGGCTCACAGCACCTTTGACCAGCTTTGCTTCATTGGTCAGTGGTGACCTTTCCTGGATAAGGATAGCTTGGCTACAGTAAACTATTTTCTGGTAATCTCCTGGTTGAATTATTATAACGTGCGATATGTGGGGCTGCCGTTTGAAATCTTCAACTTGTACAGAATCCCAGATGGTTTTTCTTCATGGAGCCAAACCACATCCGTTCTGAGGGAACCATACTTGCTTCCTGTTCAATGTCAAGGTGCTGGTTTGGGCCTTAAAGAGCTTGGGCCCCAAATATCTGAAGGAGCACCTCCTCCCATATCAAGCTGGCCATGCATTAAGATAATCAGAGGAGGCACTTTCCCATGTTCCAGCTATTGGAGAAGTGTGTTATACATATGCAGAAAAGAGCGCTTTCTCTGTGGTAGCATCCCAGCTTTGGAATGCCCACTTGAGAATGGCAATCCTGGTGCCGACAATGTGTTCCTTTTGGCACCTTTCTATTTGCCTAACTTTAAATTATTATATTTTCAGCTGGTTGACTGGTTTTATTCCTCTCACTTTTATGATATTGATGTTTAACATTGGCTTTGTTGTATTATTATTATTATTATTATTATTATTATTATTAGATTTTAAATGTCTACTGCTCCGAAATCCATTTGGGGATGAAGGCTCAGTTTACAAGTCCTATAAATATATAACTAAAATAAATAAATAAAGATGAATAGCGACACATGGCTTTCCCATTCATAAGCTACCCAGGGAGGGTGGGGGGAAGAAATAACCATTAGCTGTAGCATATGGCTAAGCGGGGAGCTTGGTTATTTGCCTGCTGTTTCTGCAGAAATGCAGAAAAGAATCTGGCAGAGTCACACAAAGCTAAATTTGTCGCTGCAAGTTAATGGGAATGCATAGAGCAGATTGCCTTATTTATGCTGAGATTTGCTTGCCTTTCAGACACCTAGGACCAGCCGCCCAATATAGCTCCTGCAAATCCTTAGGAAAGACAGACATGAGTTGTTCTAAAATGATCCTGGAGTCAAGCTGCTGGTAAGTAGCACAGCTTCAAGCCGTCACTTATCCCCCATTTTGTCAGCCTGTCTTATGAATTTACAGTGGTTAAGCTGACTCCTGCCTGGTAAAATACACAAAGAAGATATTGCACTTGGTCTATACAATAGTGTTTTTCACATTTAAAAATACCTATTCCTATTGTAGAATGAAGAATAAACCCATCTTTAAAGGGTTTTCTTTTCTTTTTTAAAGAAAATGTCTCCGGTGGGGACATGGCAAATCATTTTACAGCTTATTTATGGTTGTAAATGAAAGGGGGCAGGGGATGAATAGAAGAAATTCGCTGTGTAAAATAAATACTACTGTACTGTGCTAGTTGCATTTTCTGCCCTTGATTAAGACTCCAGGAAGTTTTATTTAATGAGTAGAACCATTAAAGTCAATGGGACTAATTAACACTACAATCAGTGAGTCTCCTCTAAGTCTATGTGTGGATCCAACTTAATGGCCCCAATGCTGCCCCAATGAGTTGGGGAATTGGTGGCTCTCCAGATGTTTTCGGACGCAGATTCCTACCAGCCCAGCCCCATCCATTGGGGTGACTGAATCCCATTAGGGTTTATAGGAGTTGTAGTACAACATCATTTTGCCATGGGTTCCCTATTCTTAATGTATTAAGTACCGATGTGGAAGCATCCATAGGCACCTGAAGTCAGTTCCATGGGGTGAAATTAGCACTACGGTATGATTACAACTGCACATTCAGATGCACACCGGTATCCGTATTGGCTAAGTGTGGATAAGCACAATTTTTCTAGATTCATCAAATTGAAAAGTCAGACCCTATGGACCTGGCAGCTTATTCTTCTACCCATTTTCTGCCAAGTTGATTGGAAAGATTAGACTTCTGTATTAGAGCTGCCAGATGTTCATTATTTCACCAGTAAAGACACATCCCGGAAGGTTATATATATATATATATATATATATATATATATATGGGTTTGAAAGCCCAGGATTTCAGATGTATTCAACAGTATTATATTCATAACCACTATCATCATTATTTTGCCATTGCCCCCACTCTAAGAATCCTCCTAATTCACAATAAGAAACAAAAATTTGTAAACCTAATTTAATTTATCCACCTCAAATTGAAAATTCCATGTCCCCAACTAGAGGGAGTGAGAAAGGTTTTCTCAACAGTGGCCACCTATGTGCTTCTAAGCTTAGAAGTCTGAAAGATTTATTAATCATGGGCATTACTGCATCCATTATCATTGCAAGTCTTGGAAAAGACCAAGAGGTTTGTTGTTTTCACAAATTCAAATTTCAATATGTGTGTGCATGTGTAGACAGATAGGTAATAGATAGATAGATGGGCCTTTTTCACTGATAGCACCAGTGCTGTGGAATCCCTACCCTGATGAAAACCTGGAAGCCCCATCAGCATTGGCATTCCGCCGGCTCTTGAAAACATTTCTTGAAAGCATTCCCCTGATTGGCTTGTTTATCCTACATATGCTAATTGTGGATGCTTTAATGTAGCCGTTTTACTATGTATTTTAACTACAGCAGCTGTGTTTTTAATTAGTTTTATTATGGTCATTTTACTATTGGTTTTATTTGTTTGTGAACCACCCTGGCATTTCTTTTTAAAAGGAAAGGTGGTATAATAATAATAGTAGTAGTAGTAGCTGTAGTAGTAGCAGCAGCAAAAAATAATATAGAGATCTCAACCGGAGGCTGGACAGCCATCTCTTGGGGTTCGATTGATTGATTGATTTTATTAAATTCATAACCCACTCTTCCTCTCTCAGAAGAGACCAGATGCTCTGGCACTGAATTTTCTGCATTAAGCAGGGGGTTGTACTTGATGGCCTCAAGACTTCTCCACCTCTGTGATTCTATATTTTTAATTCTCAAAATGATTGTGCGTGACAACCAATAACCTCAGCAACATGCTTCTTCTGATTTTTTTTAAGTGTAAATGAATACCGATAGCTAAGACATGTAAGTGTTACGAATCCCTTTCATATTTGTACATTTGTAATAAAATGTTATTGCAGCTTTGTCTGTTGAAACTCTTTGAATAGGCTGCAGAGTTAGAAAACACTAAAAAAAGAGAGAGGGTAAAATATGCAGACTTTCACAATGAAAGTCAAGAGCTGCTTTTATGTACCACACATAACAGCATCACTTTTATATTTTGCACGTAAAGTGTCATTTTTGAGAAGAAGGGAGTGTCAAAAAAACTTTTTTTTTTTGGTCTGAGGGGACAAAAGAAAAGTACCCGATGGTTGAAGGCATTGATAACAAGAACACTGATTCATATGCTTAATGTAGTTGTGAAATAAGTTTTGTGTCCCAACTCGTTTGAAACATGAATTCCTTAATTAAAGTTTAGCGAGCGAAGATGCATTATGCATATGGACACTTAACAACAATAAGTGCTTATTTAATTATGAGAGGAGCTGTAAAAATGAGTGTATTGTAAAGTTAATTGGGAGTTGAAGTGATTGCACTTTAATTTGACAGGCTCAGGATTACTTGTTTCAGTTTTGGGCGCGTTCAATTTTCTCATGGACAGAAATGGATTTCTCCGTTGAAAAGCTGTTCTCGCCATTTCATCTTAAGAGTAATATATTATGACTAGTGAGATGCATGGCAAATCTGTGGGAATGTTTTAAATCTGCAGCATAGATTTGCCATTTGGAGTTCATACTATGAAGATTGGTTTGCTAGTAGCAGCATCCAGTAAATCTGGGAGGAGGAAACTGTTGTTCTCCAGAGGTTGTTGGCCTGCTTCTCCCATAATCCCTGACTATTCGTCATGATGGCTGAGGCTGACAGGAGCTGGAGTCTAACTCCATCAGGAGGGTCACAGTTTGAGCATCCCTGATCTGCTGGCTTCTGCTACTGCTATAATAGTCTTTTTCCTTGCTGCTTTTCTGTGCAGGGCTGGAATGAACTATCTGGGGGTATTTCTTCCAAGTAAATAAGCATAGATCCCCTAGACAGAGTCTCTTGGATCCCCATCTCTCAGCTTTCTGACAGAAAAAAAAGGTAAAGGACCCCTGGATGGTTAAGTCTAGTCAAAGGTGACTATGGGGTTGTGGCGCTCATCTCGCTTTCAGGCCAAGGGAGCTGGTGTTTGTCCACAGACAGCTTTCCGGGTCATGTGGCTGTGACGTTAACATATGAGAGTACTGGAGGTGAAATAGTTAAACAGGTTACTCAATCAGGACCTGGGGGGTGGAGTCAGAGGGACTATAAAACCAGCTCAGGGAGGAGTTAGTTGGGAGTTGGGTGGTTGGTTGGAGTGGGAGTGAATTGGGATAGAGTTTGTGGGTAGGTTGAGTTAGCGTAGTGAAATAAGCTGAGTCAGGAACAGTTAGGGGCTAGGAAGACAAGTAAATATCTGAGAGGTGGTTTAGTGAGTGAGAGCAGGTAGCGGAAGTTATAGGTCTGGATAGGCAGCCCATGATTGTTATGGACCGTTTATGAAACCACACACTTGTTAAACTGCAATAAATAAACAAAAGATTATGTTCCAATTTAACCCTGACTGGACTCAGTATTGTACCAGGTAGGGCCTGGGTGGTGGCAGCGAGAAATAAAGTGGTGGCACAGGGATCAATAGATGGTGAAATGTCCAGGAACTAAACTGCTTCTGATGCAACGGAACATCGTGACAGAAGTCAGAGCGCATGGAAATGCCGTTTACCTTCACGCCGCAGCAGTACCTACTTGCCCTGGCATGCTTTTGAACTTCTAGGTTGGCAGGAGCTGAGACAGACTAATGGGAGCTCACCTCATCATGGGTATTCAAACTACCAACCTTCCAATCCGCAAGCCCAAGAGGCTCAGTGGTTTAGACCACAGTGTCACCCGCATCCCTTTCTGACAGTACCTACCACAGGCAACATGTTTCAGAAAATATAGCTAGGCAGCGAGAAGAACTCTCTCCCATACAAGGGAGAAGCACAATCCTTTAACACTGGATGCCTGGAGCGGTCTTTCCACTAGGTGACCACTCGTGATTCTTCATTTGGAGACATGAGGACTTTTCTTATTGCAGAATTCTATGGAAGGTAGTTCTTATGATGTATTGCATTTCTGTAGCACATGAAGAGAGGCTTGAAAGGTGATATTGCAGGGAGGCAAGCTGGGTCAGTGGAGCCCAGCAATATTTTAATAGGGTAGTAAAAGTTTAACAGGGCCCAGGGAAGATGTGGTTGGTTGAGTAGCAGCAGCCTATTGCAGGGAAAACGCAAGGGAGACCCAAAGAAAGGGAAGGATGGAGTCAAATTGTAGGCTTGGCAGATCTACTCTCTGCCCCAAAAGAAGTCTGAGGTCTACTAACTGGACCCATGCACAAAACAGGAAAGCTGACATAGAATTGTAGGACAAGGTAAATACTTGGTCAGTCTACAGATTTGTTTTCAATACCAAAAATTTAGCTCACATGCAAATCTACTCTGATTTCCCCATAAGCTGTCTTAATTTCAGAGGGGGAAAGGAGGAAAGAATGTTCTGGGGATTTTGGGGGGCAATTGTATTGGGAGTCAGAAACTCTTGCTGGTTTACAGTCAGGAGATCCCAGTCTATCTTCTTCCTGCTGCTCTGAAATGGGATGAATGTGGGTGAAGTGGACCAAATAGCAGGCAATGTTTTTAGTATCTTAATATTGTGTCTTGGGTGTCAGCATCTGTCATTCTGTTGGACAGAACAGAGTGGTTGAATTCTGTTAAGTATCAGTAAAGGATAGCATAAAAAGTGAACTAAAAAAAGCGATTGTCATTTATAGTAGTTGTTCCTATTACATCCAGCAATCTGTTCTCAAAGAGTTGGGTCAGAATGTGGGTCCAAAGAGGCACATTTCACTGAAAACAATGCAGGGAATAGAGTATGTAGCATCCCTACTCAGTTACATAATCAGAACTGACAGTGAAGGAGCTGAGAGCACCTTATGCTATAAGCATTGTTGAAACTAAGCAGGCATGGACCTGATCAGGGCCTAGATGTAAGACAGCTGAGAGCTCCTTATCTGGATGATAGACAACTGGAAACTCCTGAGAAGTCCATGTAAGCAGCAGGGAGCTTTCTAAATGTAATGGAAACTACACATGCATATCTTATATAATTACCTGTAAGTATCTGAAATGTGACTGTGTTTTTATTAGGAATGCCATGAAAGATGTCATGAAAGGTGGCAAGCTTCAGATTTGGTCTTGACTTTGTAGTATCCTACTCTTAGAAATCTGGGGCAAAAGTGGGTCTTTCTACCTATCCAAAAATGTTTCATGACATTCCCCAAAGGTTTCTGGCCTGATATTTCTGGGGTGGTGACAATGGGGAACTCCCCTCGTCTTTGATAACACCACATTCAGAATCAGCAAACAACCACCAATCAGGAGTGCCAACTTGAATAAAATATTGTGGGGACCTACGTAAGCCCCGCCCTGCATAATCGATCACTAGATGCGGCACCCCCTCATTTGAATGTCAATGCATGTCAACTTTGGGGCCCTCCAGTCTCCTCAAATATTTTATTAGGGGGCGGCTGAAGGGACCTCAACCACTAGGAGTTGGTTCCTATGCCACGAAGCACATGCAGGGAGACGACAGGAAGGGCAAAGTCAATCCAGTGCTAGTATTTATATGTGATATGTTGTACTGGAATGTGAATGGGGATTTACATCTCATTGCAGGAGAAGTTCATATGCTGGGGGTACCACTGCTACTAAGCCAGTGGTCCTGACCTTGCTGCCATCTTGGCCCGTCCATCGCCATCCAGGTAAGCAACAATGGCACTGGTGTTGGAAAGATGGTTCTCCTCACCCTACATACCCTACTGTCTCACTGGAAGTAAGACTGAGCACCCATACTCCCATGTGCTTCTCCTTTCCACCCCCATAGTCAGAAGTGGAAAAGACAACATGGGGAAGGATGTCAAATGGCTATAGTGCACTTGTGACCCTCAAAAGGCCATTCTCACATTCTGTTAGGCTAGAGCTCAGTAGATTCATCCGGTTCTAGGAAGAGTGTTGAGTAAGCAAGCAGGCAAGTCTTCAGCATAATTCTGCAACATCCCTAGTTTTTAAGAAAACATTTGTTTTGTTGGGTGATAATTGTTCACATCATGAGAGCAAGGTTTTGTTGTTACTAGCCAGCTGCTTTGGCCATGTATAGCCATATGGTGAAGCCACATACATAACCAAGATTAAGAGGTGAATGAGAAAAGATCAATTATCTGTTAAGTTCTAGCTGACCCAAATTCTTTCCTCCCTATATTTTTTAATGATTTGCAATTTGTAAAATTAGAAAACTGCTATAATGCATGAAGACACACAGGTCAGAATTGTTTTATAGGTCCACACTTTGAAAAGCTAGCTTTTTATGTCCTTCATTTAAGATTTAAATGAATATCTGAGGTAGGTTGTTTTTCTAACATTTTAGGTAGATTCACTGAACCACTTACCTCAAGAATAAGCAATATTTAAGTCTCTGGCCTACAAAACTTCCCCAACTAACACAAACTTTTCCTACCATTGTGTGGCACCTCACTCAAGAATAAGTCATTCTGAAGGAAAAGGAGAGAAAAGCTTTCCCAAGGGAAATGCTTTGAAGGGTCACACATGACACATACGTACGGTGTTCTAGTGGTCTGCAGGAAAGATCATTGTTACTTCCAGTATTGTTAGTTTTTCACTGCCCAAATAATTCAACTCTTTTGCTATTCTTTCTTTTCAGAGTGAAATAGCTGTTCATTGTACTGTTAGACATTTTTATCTGGTGGTGTCATGCAAGAGGTATGAGCATCTAAGAGTGTGGAGAAGGTCAACTTTCAAAATAAAATCCCTTCCTTTTCATAACAATTGAGATCACTTTACCACAGTTATTACTTACCAGTCTGTCCAAACTTGTACCAGCAGCTGTTGTTGGTCTTTCCTCAGGATTATAGGGTCGAAAGCGGGTATTAAAGGTATCCGGAACAGAGCGGGAGGATCTTAAAGCTGGAGCTGGTTTAGGCTGTCCACATCCTTGAAAGACCTGCAAGGACCATGCTAAATTACTCCAAAGGTTCACTAAGAATTGAATCTAGCAGCATCTTCTTCCTGGGTCTCAATTTCACATGGATAAATCTGATAACCTGGTCAAAGTGGTCGATCAACAGCATCATCAACAATTGAATAAGCAGATTTTTTGTTACTGACTCGATGTGTTATACTTGTGAATTTTATTGTCTAAGCACCAAGTTACATGAACTGGATTTCAAGCTGTGTCACCTGTATCAAAACAAATACCTCACACATGCAATATGAAGGTCTGAGTTCAGAATACTTGAATGGCTCTATGTTGGCTTTCAGTGACACTAATCAACACCTTTGTTTTTTGACTATTTCCCCCCCAACGTGCTACTCAAAACCATGAACAAAAATTACCAGAGCATGGACCATCTCAAGGATCATATAGTTCTCCCTTTCAAGACCTTCTCGGGGTTCTTTCTTTCTTTCTTTCTTTCTTTCTTTCTTTCTTTCTTTCTTTCTTTCTTCGGTGGAACTGCTCAAAGACTGAGTAGTTTCTTCAAGTGTGTACATTTAAGTCTTAAATTTTAAGTCTTAGAGAGTCTAAGTACATTCCAACATAATTATCAAACAGCCTTGAAAACATCGCTTTTACTCATTGGCTACCTATTTTTTTCAATGAACAAAAAGCAACCTCAATGAAAGGACAACATTTGAGGTAAAAATCAAAACCCATGAAATTATGGCTCAAATTGCTCAGGTGATTCACTGACTTACTTAAGCAATTTGCTTGATTTTTCTACACCTAACTGGCAGCCAAATGTGTGAATGGACTGCACTGGCAAGTGTTCTGTTTCAGGTGTTATTTTCTTAAAGGAGTGTATCTTGTTTTTGGAACTAAATGGAGTTCTTTTTAAAACTTAGCCACTACCGCTCCAGCTCCCATCTGTTTAAGCCTTATTTGTGTTTGGTGAAGAGGCATTTGCATCAAGGCTTCCTGGTGTGTTTTCTGAGACCCACCAAACGGAGAAAAGCTATACAGTGGTGCAGTAAGCAACTGCTAGATCAAGGGGAGCAGGCTTGTCTTTGGATAAGAAGATGTAAGGACCAGTCTCTTGCATTCAAGTGTGCACCAAAGAATTATGAGCAACACAATCTACATAAACTGAAGGTGAAAACAATGCAGAAGGAGTGGACATATTGCAAAGGTGATTGTGTGACAGCAGCCTCAATATGGCTCGTGTAATAAGTGGGGGAGGCAATGGGGTTAAAAATGAAAAGGAGGAAATTGATCTCATTGATTCTACTTAGTGATGTGTCAGAATAAAGACAGAGTTCTGCCAGAATAAAATAGCGTATTTGGAGGCTGAAGAATATAATGTCATGCTCCTGAATGGTTTTAAAATTGAGCGCAGCGGATGCTTCGTTTAATCACTTTCCACGTTATATTTTGAAAGGTAGTCAACATACAGGAAATCTAGATTGGACCTGAATAAGCCCCATTCAGGTCAGGTATGCAGATCTAAATAAATAACCATTTGTCATATTCATATGCCATATTAGATGTTAAGGGCCTTTGATTCAGGCGGACGTGAATGACCTCCGTCTGAGTTCTAGCTAGCAATGAGCTTGTCAGAAAAGGTTTTGCCAACGTGGAAAGCTGAAACCTGGAAATTTCTGCATTGATAAAACAAAGCTGCATTGTCTGCAGCCCTAGGGCTCTTCTAAGTAGACAGGAGAGCAGAATGGACACATCCTGATATATGGTGGGGTTTGGGGGAGATCTGTGCACCTTCGGGTGAATGCTGCTGAAGAAAAGCCCAGGAGGGGAACACATGCTATCAGCTCTTAAGGAAACCACCAACTGTTTCAACAAACCCTCCTCCATCTTTAGGGATGGGCGAATCTGTCAATTTTGGTTTCTCTCAATTTCTCATTTCCCCCCGAACATAAGTTCAGTTCCCCACATCTTTTTAAAAGGCCTTTTGGAGAAAATACCTTTTAAAATTTGTTTAAGCAAACAGTTGGGTTTAGTTAGAAAAAGGGTGTGTACAGTGGTACCTCAGGTTACATACGCTTCAGGTTACATACGCTTCAGGTTACAGACTCCGCTAACCCAGAAATAGTGCTTCAGGTTAAGAACTTTGCTTCAGGATGAGAACAGAAATCATGCTCCAGTGGCATGGCAGCAGCAGGAGGCCCCATTAGCTAAAGTGGTGCTTCAGGTTAAGAACAATTTCAGGTTAAGAACGGACCTCTGGAACGAATTAAATACTTAACCCGAGGTACCACTGTACATGGTGGGAGGCCCTGTAAGGGCTAGATTAAAATATTAAATATCTGTTGACAGCTGACAGTTGGCTGCCATGTAAGTACCTCAGGCTGGTCTGGGGAAACTCAGTCCTTTTTGATAAACTTTTGATTGGTCATTTGGGCTCAAATGCCTGGTCACTCATTGGACAGTTGAGGTGGTCTGATGAGTGGGGAGAAATCAATGCCACCCAAATCTTGTCGAAGGATAGGCTGGCCATGACATAATTCATACTGTTGAGTGACCAAAGATGCTGAACAAGACGGAGGGTGAGACTGAGAGTGGCTGAGATTAAGAAGCTGAGAGAGAAGTCTGGGGCAGAAGTAGGTGGAAGGTGGGCAAGACACAACATAGGCTGAAGAAAGTTGAAGCTACAGCCTGCCCTGAAGATGAAGATTGGCAGTGAGGCCATATAAAGATGCTAAGCAGTGAGGAGAATTCAACAAGGAGCTTCTGGAACTGACCACAGTGAGAACTTCATGCAAACCTGGCTCAAAGAAAACAAGTCTACAGGACCTTGTGGTGAGATTGACTAGGGAAGAAGGAATATGGGTAAATATGGGCTGTGCTTTTTTCTAAAAAAAATGTTTAGGGGTGCTCTCATTTTGACTCAAGAAAATCTCCATTTTATAGTTCAAATTGGGAAAAATAAATACAGTAAATGGACAAAAGTACGAAGATTCACAAAATGTTTAGGGGTATGCATATCCCTGTGTACCTCCCCGAAAAAAGCACTGAATATGGGTAAATGGCATATAAATTACTGTATTTTTCGCTCTATAGGACACATTTCCCCCCCTCCAAAAATTGAGGGGAAATGTGTGTGCGTCCTATGGAGCGAATGCAGGCTCCTTGGCTTCAGCGATAGCAATGCTAAGCCTCCGAAGCGCAGAGGGAGCGCTCCCTCCGTGCTCCAAAGGCTTCACGTTGCTTTCGCTGAAGCCTGGAGAGCGAGAGGCGTCAGTGCGCACCGACCCCTCTCGCTCTCCAGGCTTCAGGGATAGCCGCGTGCAGCCCCTCCGGCAGGAAGAGGTTGCGTGCAGCCTGTACGCTGCTCTTTGGGGCTGGGAAAAAAAATAAGATTTCCCCCCTTGATTCCCCCCCCTAAAAACTAGGTGCGCCCTATGGTCCAGTGCGCCCTACGGAGCGAAAAATACGGTAAACAAGGTTAGGAACTAGGTTTTATCAGCCATCATGTAAGCCTCTGCAACTGTCACTTAAAGCTACAGTAACCTTATTACATCATCTATAACTAAGCCTTAAAGAACTTGTAAGAAAACTAGGGAGAAGAGAGATTGCAAGTTTTGTAAATACAGTTAAATGTAGTTCTAAGCCTGCTCTTCATGTTGTTGTTCCCCCCTCCCTTCAGCTCACCTCCCGTGCAAAATATGTTTATAAGGTGTGTTTGCAAAGCAGTGCAGGTTGGCTGTATTGATTCTGGTACCATGTCAACTATTGTATTAGTAGCTGCTCTTTAGCTAGGACAATTTATTAAATAAAGAGAGAGATTCTTATTTGACTTTTTTTTTAAAAAAAACCCCTAGTAGAATTGCAGAATTGTAAAGTTATAAGAGACCCTGAGAGTCATCAAGTCCTTATATCTTTATAGTTTACAAATAAATAAAGACTATATTGTTATTTTTATTTAATTCTAAAAGGTGTGTCTGGCTGATTTTGTATCACAAAATCACATCTAAATTACCAAGCTACTGGGATATAGTTAAAAAACATTGGTAAACAGTATAGGACAGAAAATTAGTTCCCAGCCATTAGAAAGTGAATCAGCAGTGATAAGTAAAAGCTGGTTCTCCCAACCTACAAAATATTAAGAAACCAATGGTGTGAAATGTGGGAACACCCTCCACAGCTCTCATTTTTAAAAATCATTTTAGTGCAAATCTCTCCTAAGACACATGCAAAGTTGCCTAATACACAGTTTGTCCAATGCAATTCATTTTTGTATGTTATTTTCACGAATGCATGCATTTCTATGCACACTTTACATTGGTATCTGCATTTTTGTATGCATTAGTTGGCCGAACTGAATTGCAAAATTCAGAGAAGTGCAAATTTTGAAGAACGGTGCGTTTTGGTTCATGTAATGCTTCGCAAAGTGTGAATCAGTGTAAATGCAAACTGAATCAAGTTTTTAATTTGAAGTCAATTTGTAAAAAAAAAAAAGGAATTCAATTAAAATTATAATGGAAAAAAAGTACCAATGGTAAGATGGGCTAACTCCCATGGGCATGCCCTTCAACTGTCTGGATGGAGTGTTACAAATATGGTAATTGGTTTTTGAAGGCTGTTTTAATAAAGTTGGGGACCTGTTGCAACATTTCCTAGTTATATTATGGGAGGAGCAAGGCAAAGGTCTAGTGTGGGACAAGAAAGAGCAATCCACAGCTAGCAACATGTAACAAGACTGTAACCTCTGTTTTTTCTAGCCCAGTGAACAGGCATGGTCCAAAAGCTTTTGTGGGAATCTGGAAGTACAAATTGACCCACTCTTGACTATTGTTGTACAGTGGTACCTTGGTTCTCAAACATCTTGGTATTCAAACAACTTGGAACCCAAACCCTGCAAACCCGGAAGTGTGTGTTCCGGTTTGCAAACCTTTCTCGGAAGCAGAACATGCTCTGTTTTGAGTGTTATGCTTCTGATTTGAGTGCCACACTTCTGTTCTGAGGTCTGTCTGTTTTTGCTATTTGTTTTGCGTTTTGGCAGCTTTTTCTTGTTTTTGTGACAGTGTGGAACCCAGTTCAGCTACCGTCTGATTGATTGTGTGAATGCAGTACATTATTTATTGCTTTCACTTTACGGATCAGTGGTCTCGTTAGATAGTAAAATTCACGTTAAATTGCTGTTTTAGGGGTTGCTTTGAAAAGTCTGGAATGGATTAATCCATTTTGCCTTACTTTCTATGGGAAGGCGCGCCTTGGTTTTGGAGCACTTTGGTTTTGGAACGGACTTCCGGAACGGATTAAGTTTGAGAACCAAGGTACCACTGTAATGAAATTTCCTCTGTTGGTGTGGATGGCCTTTTCATGCCATTCCCTCCTTTGATTTATTGCACAGGCAGGATTTCTGCTTGAGATCCCTTGATTGCCTGCTGAAGACCTACTGAGAGTTCAAGCCTCTTCATGCCTTTATTCCAGCCCCTGCATAGGACTTCAGAAGCTCAGAAAGCAGATTTCAGGCCAGACCTTTCAGGAAAAATAGAGAAAAATGCTCCAGATGCTTAAAATAACACTTATTCCAAGCCTGACACATTTCAGAACAAATCCTTCCTCGGGGAGTAGGAGGAACACACTATAAATATACCAATAACATACATAAGAAATGGGATAGCAAAGCAACTAATGTAATAGCCTTGTTTTACTCTATACTTTACTATCTCATTTCATAGAATAAATCATATGGCAAGCACCTGGAGTATCTCCCCTCTTTTTCCCCCTGTCAGTGGTGATTTCCTGGTTTTGTGGTTGGTCATCTGGATATTTAAGGAAAGAAACAACCAAATTTCTAAAGAAGCAACGGTAGAGTTTGCTATCTCGCTGAGGCATTTAGTAGCAACAATGTGTTTGATACCTTTGCTGTCACGTGTACACTGTTTTCTTGCATGTTCATGATGGCTTCGGAAATCTTGACATCAATAGGATCCATAACAGATTCAATGTTGAATGGTCCCTCTAATCTGTCTGCTACCAAAAGCATAGCATCTGTTGAAAGACAAAGCAGCCAGCCGTCAGATAATAAGTAACTATGGAGCCTCACATGATGGAACACAAAGAGTCCTGACAGATGATTCAACTTCAGAAACTTGCCATTGTCTCACAGAGAGACAATGGAAACCAGGTGTGTCTTTCCTATATAAGCACTTAAAATATGTCAGTACTCAGCTGGAGAAAAAGTCGAGAGCACCTGAATCGGACACCAGCAGGAGAAAGAAAGAGGAGGAGAGGGAGGGAGGGACACACACACACACACACACACACACACACAGGAGTACTGCAAACTCAGCCAACAGGTGTACCAAAAAGTAGAGTTGTCTGCCAGTCTCTCTCTCTCTCTCTCTCTCTCTCTCTCTCTCTCTCTCTCTCTCTCATACACTCATTCACTCACTCACTCACTCACATATATTATAAAAGGTGTACCTAGAAAGCTTTGTTATGCTTATGTTAATACAAGACATTGTATTGTATTTTAGTGTTCTGTTGGAAGCCCCCAGAGTGGCTGGGGAAACCCAGCCAGATGGGTGAGGTATAAATAAATTATTATTATTATTATTATTATTATTATTATTATTATTATTATCATCATCATCATCATCATCATCATCATCACCATCATCATCATCACCATCACCATCATCATCATCATCATCACACAAGTGTGTTTTCAACTACATGTACCAATTCAACAGAACTGGCTTGGGTAGCAGTCCTTTATTTTACATTTACATGCGTCAGGGCTGGTTCAGCTGCAGGTCACCACGGAGACTCAGTGATGAGCAATGAAGCTAATTCTTTTTTCAAGAAAACACAATACAAACAGAGAAACCTACAGGCAAGACTGGCCCCGGTAAAGCAGTTGGCAGAATGGACAATCTGTGCCTCCTACTTCCCCCCAAGTCTCCTCCCCATCCAGCTATTTCCCCAGCCCTCTGAGCTCTTTGCTCTACTACACGCAAAGCCTTTCATGCCCTTGGAGACAAGGGAGGAGAGGAGCTGAATAGAGTAGGACCGGCAGACTCCTGAGAGTCTGCTGCAGCCTCAGCTCCCACCTCCTCCTGCCTGCCCTGCATCTTGAGTGCTTTCTGCCTCTTCTCCCCCCCCCTCTCTCTCAGCTGTTCCTTGTTCAGCATCCAACCATTCTGCCCCCTTCATCCTCTGACCTTGTTCAGTGTCCCACCACCACTTCCTTGGCTCTGAGCCTTCCTCTTCTGGGGCTTCCCTAGTAAGGTTCTCCAGCTGAAGCCTCCCACCACTCCTGATCATCCAGCCAATCCCTGACATCTTCCCACTCTCCAAGGAGCTCAGTGTGGAACATGTATCATTGCATTTTATCTTCATGACAACCCTGGGAAGTTGGCTAAAACAGAGTGTCTGGTTCAAAGCCACCCAGGGATCTTCATGGCTGATCTTTGGCCTCTCTTTGGCCTCTCAAGTCCATGTCCAACGCTAGCCTGGCACAGTGACCCCAGCTGTTAGGGAAAAGCCATAGCTCCATGACAGAACAGATGTTTGGCATGAAGAAGGTCAACCCCTGTCAACTTCAGGTAGGGATGATAAAGCGAAGAGACCTGCTGTTTCTTCATCGGTGTCATGCAGATTTTGCTTATTTGCCAGCCACAGAAAAGAATGCAGCCACCCCACCTTCCTCTGTCAGCCATCTTGGAAATGATTGAGAAGGCAGCACTAGAAGCAATAGGGAGCAGAATCCCTCTTCCCAAGCAATTGAAAGCCCAGATGAAATGCATGGTCATTATAGTTGAGGATCTGTGAATATATGAGCCAGGTGTGCGTAAATGCTTTGAAGATGGTGTGGCCCACAAGACAGAGAGGTGTTCTGAAAAACTCAATATTGTTGCTTAACGGAACTCTAAGCATCACTGTTAGGTGGTGACGCAGTCTACTCTATAAATGCATATCCACATGGGTCCATGTGTGTCAGCCTGTTGTTTGTGGTTTCTTGGCATGTATTTGTGAGGGGTGACTGGTACATCCCTCTGGGGCAGGGAATGATGACTTAAAGGATTCTAAAGGATCTATTCTGGCTCCCTGTACATTTCTGAGCACGATTTAAAGGGTTGGTGCTGCCCTTTAAAGCTCTAAATGGCCTTGGCCCAGGATACCTGGAGGAGTGTCTCCACCCCCGTCGTTCAGCCCAGACACTGAGGTCCAGCTCTGAGGGTCTTCTTCACTACGAGAAGTGAAGCTACAGGGAACCAGGCAGAGGGCCTTCTCGGTAGTGGCACCCTCCCTTCAGATGTCAAGGAAATAAACAACTATCTGACTTTTAGAAGACATCAGGAAGTTTTAAATTTTGTTTGTTTGTTATGTTTTTATATGTGTTGGAAGCCACCCAGAGTGGCGGGGGCAACCCGTCCAGATGACCAGGGTATAAATAATAAAATTATTATTATTATGTGTGCAAATATGTTTGACCCATGCTGTGTTTCTCTCCAACATACAGCATACAGCCTGCGCGGCACAGGGTGGTAGTGGTTTGACACGTAACAGGGTGGACCAGGAGAGGCACAGAAGGGATTGTTGGGCAAAACTGGAGCCCATGGCAGTAAGGAAAGCCTATTGATATATATATCAAAGCTTCAGCTTGAAGTAACAAGAAGCAGGTTGAAAACTTTCTTCACAAAAGCCGTCTCTTGTCATACTTCTCTAAGAGAAAAAAAAGGCAGCAGAGAGTTTAAAAACTGCATTAATAATAGATGCCACATCCTATTGCCTCATGTAGCAGAGTTGAAAACGGGCCTTTTATCTTGACACCCGAAACAGATAATTTGCTAGACGATTCGTACATAGACATATCAATCATAAGAATGGAAGCTGATCGAAATGAACCCTTGGGGTATATTCTGGAGCTTTGCACAAGACGAAGAAAACTTTTATGTGATATACTGGGATCTTATAATTAAAGCAGCTGTTCATTCTGACCCCAAGGACCCCATTTCCTTGCAATACAAACAGGGGATAAATATTGGATTCCTGCCATGACGTACAGGTACAAGTCATGTTTTATGCTCTGTGCTTTGTACAAAATGCAGCTGTCTGCTGTCTGCTGCAAGATATATTTTATGGTTCTGCTGGGGTTACACAAACTCATTTGTCTAATTACATGGCGCCGTGCTCAGAGAATTACATAATGTACAATCATAAGAGCATAGTGATGCATATTCTACTGTGTTTACAGTGCACCTTTGACCAAGTTAGACGCTACCAGCTAATCCATCCCCGAGAAGTATGTGCTCCCATGCCTTCTAACCTCAGCCCATGATCAGACAGCGTTTCCTTTCTCAATTGTTTAAAAAGAATATCCTCCCCTCCCCAGTGTAGAATTCCCTTTAAGCTCTGCACTAGAAAGACTGCAATATCTGCTCTGCAAGCAAACAAGAATTTACAGAAATGCTGCAAAAAACCTCATGGTTTGACTCAAAATATTGTCATTTCCATCATAGCATGGAGGTGAGCTTGCTACACACCCTTCACAGAGCAGCTTTGAGCGGTTTCTCTCAGAGGTGGGGGCAAAGAAAGGCATGAAAGGATGGGTGACAACAGCCACACCCCAGGAACAGCTTCGATTGGTCAGCTAAACCAGGTTGAGAGTAGCCAGTGGGTCTCAAACTCATGATGAGTTAGGGACTTTCCCTGTAGGTGTAGACAGGCTCCAGAGGATTGACGAGACAAGACCAAGAGTAAGTCCAACAGTCAAAAAGGGAGCTTCTGCATGTGTGGGGCAGATGTGACTCATTAACCTGAGAAGGTAGCCCATCTTGGAAAAGGAAAACTCTGATTCTAAACCTCCGCTGCCTTGCAGGACATTTTCAGGAGAAGGAAAGGCTAAGGAGTAAACCCTACACAAACCCAGAGTGGAGTTCCTAAGATGGTTGGATGGTGCCTTGTACACCTCCTTCTGGCAACACCTGCAGCCTAGCCAGTGCTAAACATATTGCTCTGCTTTCTTTTGGACCATACCAGCAAGGCCGAGAGTGGGGTCTTGTTGTATGAGCAGCCCAGGACCCCCATACACACTGCCCTGGCTTTCACCCAGGGAATTCACTTTGGTGCTGCTAATGCAGCAGCTTGACATCACCCCCAAAGCCCACTCCATTGTTTCTTAAGACAGATGGATGCCAATAACACTGCTGGTTGATTCAACTTGGCTGACTGGAGAGACGGGTATGTTATTAGGTTTGAAGCTGCTTGAACTCAGGACGAAAGGGGGAAATGTACTAAGAAGAAGGCACGTTCGGCAAACCCTCACCATGATCAACTCCTGGCCAGAAACCTATGTCCCCGCTGTAGAAGGACATGTGGACCCAGAATTGGCCTCTACAGTCACTTACGGACTCACTGTTAAGATTGTGTTCATGGAAGACAATCTTACTCAGCTACGATGGATCGCCAAAGAAGAAGAAGAATTAGGTTGTGGTCCAGGCCAGAGGTCACAATGAGCTTGAGGTCTTCTACCCCCTTTTATTGTTTTATTGGGTATGGGTTTTTTTGTGGGATTCGTTTGTTGATGACGAGAGGGGGAGCCCCAAAACATAAAGCAGTTCAGCTGTACATATCCTACCTAGTCAATGTGTAGATAGACACAGTGCATTTATATCACTTTAATACAAAAAAAGAAATCACTGACCCATTTTTCTATTCACCCTCAACTCCTTTGCCCAGTGCCAACTGGTAAATCATGCAATGGCACTCCTCCTCTTGAAAGAAAATGGATGAAGTTTCACAACACTGACTTATTATACATGAAAAGGATTAGAGAAGTTTTAATGGGAAAGTATAAAACTAATGCTGAATTATTGGGCATCTATGAGTATGCTGGGACCTAAGCCAAGTTCTAGTCTATTGGATTTGGGAAAGAAAAGACTGTGGAAATGAGAGCTTTTGCATCTAGCACATTATTTCTCATCTCTCAAGTGATATACGTCACTCGGGATTTATACAGTTTTGAACTAGTATGAAGTGGAAGAGAGGAAACCTTTCTTATTTGTGGACTGGAAACAGAAATATTTAGGG
This sequence comes from Podarcis filfolensis, assembly GCF_964270895.1. NCBI lineage: Eukaryota > Metazoa > Chordata > Lepidosauria > Squamata > Lacertidae > Podarcis > Podarcis filfolensis. The sequence goes on from NC_139607.1 coordinate 11,817,153, forward strand.
CCAATTTATTCATTTGTATTTTATTCTATTCAATTTATTCCCCGCCCTTCCTCTATGGAGCTATTTTATCCTTACGGCAACCCTCAAGATAGGACATGCTCAAAGGGTATGACTGGCCCAAGATGAAATGGCGAGCTTCATGGCTCAGCAGAGAGTTGAACCTGGATTGTACTCAACCATTACACCACACCATTTCTCACATAATGTCAAAGTACTTGTGTGGGGTTTCTCATGACCCAGTGTCAGGGATTGGGTAGACAAGGAAGAATGGTGGAGACCACTACCCCAGGTGTCGCCCAATGTCAGGGACTGGGCAGAGGAGGAATGGTGGAGACTGCCTCCCCATCCTGGCCCTTCCAGGGAAGAGGAAGAGGAAGACAGGATAGATTTACAACAGGGGTTTGAGGGAGGTAGTAGCTCAGAGGCAGATGAAGAGAAAAGCTTGGAAATCACGGAGAGCTGGAGCAACACCCAGCTGACACGTTGTAATTAGAAAGTACTCCAGACCCTCCATCTCTCAGAACCACAGCGCAACACATCCTATGGGGACTTCCGGGGAGGAAAAATGGTGGGTGCCACGGCAGCGAGCAGCTCCTGAAGCCAGCCAGAGCCAACTGTGCTACCAGGCTGGCTCCGGGCTGCTCAGGCTGCCGCTGCCTCGTTTCCCGGGGACAGATTTGCAAATCTGGGGACATTCCGGGGACGGAATTTGTCCAGAGACAGATTTGCAAATCCAGGGACTGTCCCCGGGAACTGGGTACGTCTGGTAACTCTATGTTATACCCCTCTGAGAATCGTGGCTCTGTGGGGGGAATAGGGATCTCCTAACAACTGTCTGCACCCTTAACAAATTTCACTTCCCAGGATTCTTTGCAGGAGACCATGGCTTTTAAAAATGGTACGATACTGCTTTAAATTTACAGAGCAGATGGGGCCTGAAATGAATGACACTTTAGGCTGCATCCCTATATAGTGGAGATGGGGAGCCTTTTTTTTTTTTAGTCTGAGGACACATTATCCTTATGAGCGACCTTCTGGGACCACAGCCTTCTGGTTGGCAGGGCCAAAGAGAAAAGTGGGTGGAGCAATGGATGTGACTTTGTATAGGAGGCTACATTCCAGCCCCACAAAAGCCAGAGGTTCCTACTCTACGTACAGACACTTTTCTCCATCTAGGCATTCGAAAGGCACCCTCACAGGACACATCCTGGTCAGGTAAAAGCATTCAAGAAGGATGCAGAAGAGGGTCACAGTGGGGCATGACCTGGGAGAGACCCAAGGGCTGAGGGCATCACATTCGGATACAATGAGTAGGCAACGAATTTTATTAATTACAGTTCAAGCAATGGTAGACTTATATCGCACCGAAATCATAACAACACTCAAATGAAAATTAAAGGCTACAGCACATAAACTTCAGACGCTGGTTTTAACAATCAAAATAACTACGTTAAAATGAAAGCGTTAAGAACTTCCAATGTGTGCTTTTCTTTAAATATACAAATGGACTTCAAGAAGAGAAACCTGCCCTTTTACACTTAATGAAGTGCACAGTTGAGTAGAGTTTTTCCCCTCCGCAAATGAGATTCCCCATTAGGAGCCATGCCAAGATGTCTGTTTTATTTTTTTTTTAAGGGGCTCAGTTTATATTTCAAATCAAAGCTATTATTTAGAGCAAATGGCTGCGGCATGGCTGCCTTTCAGGCATGCGAATGCCGCATGATTTCAGACCTGAAGGGTCAGGGTGAGTGATCTTTCCCTCACGAAGCAAGTGTTGCCAGAGCAGCCTAACAACCCAAACGCCAAAGAACAAAAAATGATGTACTAAGCCTTGAATGCATACAGTCAGGTTACCACTCACTTCATCCTCATTCGTTTCGAGTTCCCCCCTTTTCTTTTTAAATACCAAATTGTGCTACATCTGTGCTTTACACACATCTCTCGATCCTTGCAGGAATCATGGCCTAGTGCCATGACCTTCTGCAAAGCCACTTCAGGGACTGTGGTGCACTGTTGACATGAGCTCAGAAAAGGGTGCAGAAGCAGATGGTGGGGAGAAGCAACAGCACTAAATCGACCTCCAAGCCACGGACTGGCTGCTGTTTACCGGGGTGGGGGGAAATGGGAAGACCAAGTTGGTGGGGAGGAGGGTGCTGTGCAAATGACCTGGCAGGAAAACTGTTTGCATATCAAGGTCCCCAAGCCACCCCCCAAATAAATCACAATTCACACAGAATTTAATGTTTCTGGTATAATTTTGGCCACAACTTTATTAAAATACATAAATGTGAGTGGTTGCTTAGGCATTGGTTATGACTATCTGTCCCCGCCCAGGGACAGAACTGATTTCTGGATTCCAGCGAAAGCCAGTAAGGGAAAACAATATTGGGGAGAAAATGGAGCTGGGCACCTCTCCCCACATGCTCCCAGGGGCTTGTGCGGCCCAAACCCCACGCCAGGGATTTGGACGAAAGCATGGTGAGCCCCTGGATTCTTTTAATGGAATTCCCTTGCAGCAGCAGCATTGGAGGGGCAGGCACAGCCAACCACATCCCCTCCACTAACCAAAAAATTAACCAATGCCTAACTGCATCCTTACAAGTTGTGACGATTTGCTACACAGTAGGCAAAAACCAAATGGCACCAGCCAATCCGCCAAATGGACAAAATTCCTACCAGGCCCCTGCCCCCAAAGCAGACGACCCCATGACAGGCATAGCAAGGTCAAACGCAAAAGCCCTAAATTAGGAAGGGTGGGTGATCTGGTGCACGCAGAGAATGCTCAATGTTGCGTGCTCGGTGTATAAAACCCTTGGTCCATCCCACAAATTGGCAACATCAAAATTTCCCCAGTACAGTGGTGCCTCGCAAGATGAAATTAATTCGTTCCGCAAGTTTTTTCTTCTTGCGAGTTTTTCATCTTGCGAAGCACGGTTTCCCATAGGAATGCATTAAAAATCAATTAATGCGTTCCTATGGAGACCGCTTGCCAGGCTGGCGGTGCGGAGAAGGGCTTTTCTCCCCACCGCAAGCCTTCAGGACAGGTACGGGAACAGAGGGGAAGGCGCGCAGCGCTTCTCCCCTGTTCCTGGGGCTTGCGGTGGGAGGAGGGTTTTTCCTCCCCACCACCAACATTCAGAACAGCATTCTGAATGTTGGCGGTGGGAAGGAAAACCCTCCTCCCACCGCAAGTCTTCAGGACAGCCATCCGAAGGCTGGCGCGGGGAGAAGGTCTCTCCGCCCCACCACCAGCCTTCGGAGGAGCCTTCCGAAGGCTGGCGGCGGGAGGAGGTCTCTCCGCCCCACCGCCAGCCTTCGGAGGAGGTCCGAGGACAGTGGGGAAGACGCGCTGCGCTTCCCCGCTGTCCTGGAGATTTCCCTATGGGCTTTCGTCTTGCGAAGGAAGCCCATAGGGAAATTCGTCTTGCGAAGCGCATCGAAAAACGGAAAACCCTTTCGTCTAGCGGGTTTTTCGTCTTGCGAGGCGTTCGTCTTGTGGGGCACCACTGTAACTCAAACAGCCCAATCACTGCTATGGCCATCTATACGATCCTGCCCAGCAACAGAGGGGTGGCCTGTCAGACCCCACTGCAACATGTGCTCTCCATGAAGGAGAACAGGCTTTGTCAGCCTACCCCACCTTCCACTGTTGGTAAGGCATCTCCTCCAACATTTCTCTGATTAAAATAGGGGCATCCTATTGAATAATAATAATAATAATAATAATAATAATAATAATAATAATACTTTCATTATTATTTATACCCCACCCATCTGACAGGGTTGCCCCGCCACTCTGGGTGGATTCCAACATATATCAACACATAACAAAACATTAAACATTTAAAAAACTTCCCTATATAGGGCTGCTGTGAGGGACTGGGCAGAGGAATGGTGGAGACCACCTCCCCAGCCTGACCCTTTCAGAGAAGATGGAGACAGTTCAGAATTACAACAGGGGTTTGAGGGAGGTCACAGCTCAGAGGCAGATGAGGGGGAAAGCTGGGAAATAATGGGAGAGGTGGAGGAGGAGGAAGCAGCACCGGGGGGGGGGGAGACAGCTGATGGACTCAGTGTCTTTAGAAAGCCTTCCAGGCCCCCCACTCTCCCAGAACCTGGTGAGCCTTGAAAGTAGGAGAGCAAAGAGCTCAAAGGCTGAGGGCACTTTTCAGCACCTGCAGTGATGACTCATGAGAAAGTGGGAGAGACGGAGAGGGTGGAGATTCACTTGCAGCAACACCATTATTCTGAGAGGCCACATTCCCATGCCTCTCTCTGTGAATATTGAATAAAAGCAGATGGTAAGGACTTTTCCTTGTCATGTCCGTTCCCGGCAACCTGCTGTGGGGATTGGTTCCACTGCTGCCTGACAGCAGGATTGTATCAAATCGCATAATCAAAACCCTATGTTTGTTTTTTTCTGGACGGATGGATGGATAGATAGATGATGCTTTCAGTTTTAAGAGATGTGGGAAGAGAGAGGAAACCACTTTCTCAAGCATACTTTCTGTACTTGAAAATATTTGATCTGCCAGTCTATTTTCTGTGCTTTCAGCACACCGAGACCTTGTCAGAGTGGGCTGAATTAAATTGCATAGAATTGCTAATGTTGTAATGTATTAAGCATTGAGTGGGTTTTGTTTGGCTTTCTTTTTTTTAACATATTTATACCTACAAGCAGAATGTCATTTTCTCAGGCATGTAAAGAAATGTGCTGTGCCAATGTCCAATCCACTGCAGAAAGCCCACTGCTCATCCACAGAAACTCATTTCCTTGCTATCAGCTAGTACAAGATGACAAAAGCCTGCCAATATTTTTCACTCTTTATGTCCTATGTGGTAGGAGAATGATTTCTTGAACTGTTCTACGCAGAGGGCGAGAGACAAGCATAACGGGATTGATGGAAAATCTTTCTTCATTGTAGTTTGAGAGAGGAAGCAAATAAACTCTTTTGTATTGTTCAGCTTTTCCTTTTATTGTTTTCCTCCCCCAGCTTTCCCAGAGGTTCATCTGAAAGCGTACTTGACAGTTCACCTGCCTATCAAAACTTACCTTGAGGTGTGGGAGCGGATTATAGCCTTGGTCCAGCCGTTCCAATATGTGTACGAATGCAAATATTTAAATGGGCATATAAAACGTTCATGCAAGCAGCAGGTTTTCCATTCACTTAAACAAGTGGGACTTGAAATGAATGGGACTTGCAGGGTTGAGCGCTTCGGTTCCTGGTTCCAGTCAACTAAGCTCTCTGTCAGGAAAGTCTATTCCGTTTCTCCTCCCCTTGGACAGCTTTCCATATTTTACTCCCTCAACAATTAGTCAGCATTCAGTGGACACAGAGAATGGAATTGGACTGCTTTCTCCCCCCTCCTTAGAGCTTCTATTTTAGAAAGCGGGAGGGGACTGGGACTGCTCTTTTGTTTCATAAGTATCCATGATTTAGAAAATTGTGTTCTCTATTAGTATACAGTGGTACCTCTAGTTACGAACTTAATTCATTCCAGAGGTCCGTTCTTAATCCAAAACCGTTCTTAACCTGAGGCGCACTTTTGCTAATTGGGCCTCCTGCTGCCGCCATGCCGATGGCGTGCAATTTCCGTTCTCATCCTGGGGCAAAGTTCTCAACCCGAGGTACTACTTCTGGGTTAGTGGAGTTTGTAATCTGAAGCGTTTGTAACCCAAGGTACCACTATAGTGCAATCCAGATGTTGTTGGATTACAAGTCCCATTGCCCCTAACCATTGGCCATGCAAGCCATGATGGATGACAGTTGTAATCCAACAACAACTGGAGGGCACTAGGTTGGTGTAGACGATGATATGCAAAATAGGCTCTGTATGTGTGGATAAAGATTTCAAGTTCCTTGGCTCAGTTTCCCTCCCCCTCCCTCTTAATCTGCCCTCTGTCTTTGAGCTCTTTGCTCTCCTACTTTTAAGGCTCGCCGGGTTCTGGGAGATGGAGAGTCTGGAATACTTTCTAATGACAACCTGTCAGCCAGGTGTTGCTCTGGTTGATTTCCCAGCTTTCCCCCTCATCTGCCTCTGAGCTGCTCCCTCCCTCAAACCCCTGTTGTAAATCTATCCTGTCTTCCTCTTCCTCTTCCCTAGAAGAGTCAGGATGGGGAGGCAGTCTCCACCATTCCTCCTCTGTCCAGTCCCTCACACCTACATACCACGGGTGGTGCTGTGGGTTAAACCACAGAGCCTAGGGCTTGCCAATCAGAAGGTCGGTGGTTCGAATCCCCGCGATGGGGTGAGCTCCTGTTGCTTGGTCCCTGCTCCTGCCAACCTAGCAGTTCAAAAGCACGTCAAAGTGCAAGTAGATAAATAGGTACTGCTCTGGCGGGAAGGTAAACGGCGTTTCCATGCGCTGCTCTGGTTTGTTTTCTTTCCTCTGTGATGCCTTGACATGGTAAGCTACATTGGCTGAAACTGCTGTTCTCCATGACTTTTCAAAGGCACAGCTGTCAGCGAGGCTGGACTTGCATAGTTGCTGGCCACATGACCCGGAAGCTGTACGTTGGCTCCCTTGGACCCAATGGTCAGGGGTCCCTTTACTTTTACCTTTTAATGCAGCTGAATGATGGAGGAATTGGGACAGATAAAAGGAACTACTCCCCATAGATAAACTATGGAATTTGCCCCCACAAGATTTGGTGATGCCCACCATATTGAATGGTTTTAAAAGGGGATTTGATGAATTCATGGAGTGGAAGGCCATCAGTGGCTACTAGCCGCAGTGTCTCCATGACAACTCTGGGATCAGAAGGAATATGTCTTTGAATGTCAGTGGCTGATCACTGTGGGAACATGATGCTAAACTAGAGAAGTCTTTGCTCTGATGCAGCAGGGCTTTTTGTTAAGTACAGTGATTTAATTGACTGAAATTGGGAATGCTTAAATGCATTAAAGGTAAAGGTAAAGAGACCCCTGACCATTAGGTCCAATCGTGACCGACTCTGGGGTTGCAGCGTTCATCTCACTTTATTGGCCGAGGGAGCCGGCGTACAGCTTCTGGGTCATGTGGCCCTCATGACTAAGCCACTTCTGGTGAACCAGAGCAGCGCACAGAAATGCCGTTTATCTTCCCGCCGGAGTGGTACCTATTTATCTACTTGCACTTTGACGTGCTTTCGAACTGCTAGGTGGGCAGGAGCTGGGACCGAGCAACAGGAACTCACCCTGTTGCAGGGATTCGAACCGCCGACCTTCTGATCGGCAAGTCCTAGGCTCTGTGGTTTAACCCACAGAGCCACCCACGTCCCACCACACCACCCACGTCCCACCAATGCATTACTGTGTGTTTAATTCTGGAATGTTCCCAAGTAAGTCTCGTGTGATTGGTTAACCAATCACATGGGAGGTATCCTATTACATTCTCTGTTTTGTTTTGCGTGTGAGTGACTTGACTGTAATGGCTGCATCTCTATGAACACTGAAGAAGAGAAAGTGTTAGACAACTCTCACTAAACTCAATAGAGGAGAGGCATGCTAATGTTTCTGTGTGAATGTATGTGACGGAAAGAAGTACAAAAGTTGATGTTCTCCCAAAGAAGCAGGTAAGGGAAGTCTGCTGGAGGGAGAAAGTGGAAACCTCTCAGAAGGAACTGCATGGCCAAACTGGGTAACTTACAGAAGGCTGAGTGCAAGTACTGGAAAGAGAGAAAGACACAGTTTGTTTGGATGTTTAAGGAAGAAGCTGTAATCTTCACCTAAGAAGAACTAAGTGTGGAGTTTGGAACTGACAGGGTCAGTACTCCGGTGTGTCCTGTGTCTGAGAAGAAAAGGAGGGGGAGCAGAAGGAGGGGCTTGTCGCAGAGAAGTGACGCACAAAGTCTTTCTGTTTCCTCACTCAGTTTCACTTCTCGGTGAGCAGCAGAAGCTGCGTGTGTGCTCCTGGAGCACGGAAGAGAATGTCTGAAGTTTCGGACGGTTTTATTGCTTTGTAAATAAACGCTTCTAGAGATAAGAACTGAGCTGTCTTTGGACTTGATTTATCCCTCATCTCACACGGACGGGACCGCTGCAGCTCTGCTCCCCTGCCGCGTCAACTTCCAGCAGAGCGACGCAGGGAAGTGTGACTGGACGCAGGGGTTTGATTTATGCAATAGGTTATGGACGTGTCGTGTTTCCTGACAAGTGTGAGAAGGGAGGAAACTACCAGCGTCGGTTTGCTGTAAATCTCCTGCCAGGAAAGGGCAGAAGGGAGATGCCGGAGAGCGGAGCCAAGAGCCAGAAGGAACGGCTGCTTCGGAGGTCCGGCTTGCTGGCAAACTTGTGAGTACGCTGAAGCCCCGGGGGGGGGGGGAAGAATGGCTGCTGCACAGGCACAGCAGAGCCAAGAGAGCTACCCCGGTGAGAGGCTGAATGGGGCCAACTGGGAGGCCTGGTCAAGAGGAGCAAGGGGGTGGTTTGTGGCCACAGGGCTCTGGAGTCCAGTCCAGAAGGAGCCGGCCCCACCCAAACAGGCTACTGCTCTGCTGAGTGAGAGAGAGCAGAGAGAGCTTTGCCTGCTGAAAGCAAGTGTGGACGCTTTGCTGTTGCCCCAGCTGGAGGGCGTTGAGTCGGCTGAGGCCGCTTGGCAGGTGCTGAGGAGCCTGTGCGAAGGCTCAGCAGGAGCCAAGGGCTGGGACGAAGCCGAGGGCCAAGGGAGCAAGCTCCAGGCCGGAGTGAGAGCCAGACCAGAGGGGGCTGTTCCGGGAAGCTGTTTCTCTGCTTCGACACGTCTGTGTGATGGTGCTGGAGAGCGGCTGAGAGCTGTGGAACAGGGCAAAGGCTGCACCCCAAGAGCGAGTGGGGGGGCAGGCCAGGAAGGCCATTCCAAGAGCTCTGAGAAAGCGAAAGGCTTCGAAAGTTGTTTGTGCTTTGAGACGACATCCAACAGCGCTGGGAAGCATCCGCTAGAGGCCCAGGCTGCCAAGGACACTGGCCGGCGTGGAATGTCAACAAAGCAGGTTCCCAGGGCAGGTTCCCAGCAACGGCGTGGGAAAGCAGCAGGCCAGGAGAAAAACAAAGACAAGGCGTCTTATCACCACCTCACAGCTGCGCTAGCGTCTCTGAGAAAAGACAAGAGCCTTAGCCCGGGAGAGGCTGTCGCCATGGCAACCGATGGGAGTGCAAGCATCGCCTTGGCATCTGTGGAAAACAACCAGAGACACTCTTTATCTCTCGTCATCGATTCAGGCGCCTCGCATTGTTTAGTGACATCGTCTGGGCATTTGAGGAACTGCAAGACAGTTAAAACTGGACGTTATGTTACTTTGGCTGATGGGTCTCAAAGACCATTGACTGAAACTGGTCTTCTTTATTGCTCTTTCATAGACCATTGGATAGAAGCTTTTGTGGTACCAGAGCTTGCCCACTCTCTTTTAAGTGTGCCAGCCCTTATGGCTGCTGGTTTTGATGTTTTGTTTTCTAACAATGTGTGTTCCTTTTTCAGGAATGGGAAGAAGATCCACAGTGTTCAGAGAAGAGGCACGCTCTTCCTGATCGAGATGCCCATTGAAGATGGGGCTGGTGGGAAAATGGGGCTGGTGGAAAATGGGGCTAGTGGAGAGTCCATTGAAGATGCCCAAGGGCAGTGTGCCAATGTCCCACCACACCATGATTGCTTACACCTATGGCATCGGAGGTTTGGACACGCAGGGTGGTCATATGTGAGGAAGGCCACAGACAACACTATTGGGTGCAGGTTCAAGGCATGTGACAAATACCTGGATTGTCAAGCCTGTAAGCAATCAAAGGTCGTAACATGCTCATATCCCAGGTCTGAGAGGAAAACCAGTAAACCCTTTGAACTTGTTCATGCAGATTTGTCGGGACCCATGCCGACACCTTCGTTAGCTGGTTCTAAGTGGGCTCTGGTTCTGGTTGATGATTTTACAAAACATGCTTGGCTATTTGCACTGCAACAGAAGTCAGAGGCAGCTGCACTGATCAGGGATTGGATCACAGCGGTAGAACTACGGTTCTCTACCAAAGTAGTGTCCTTTCAGTCCGATCGTGGGGGGGAGTTTACAGGTTCTGCGCTGCAATCGTTCTTCAGGCAGAAGGGTATCAGTCATCGACTGACGGCCCCCCACTCTCCGCAACAAAATGGGGTTGCAGAGAGGAAGTTTCGCACGCTGCAGGAGTCAGCGAATGCTATGCTGGCAGACTCAGGTCTGCCACAGCGCTTTTGGGCCGAAAGTTTCCGAACGGCTTGTTTCCTGCAGAATAGAGTGTTCAATTCCAGTGTAGGGGACACACCGTACTTTCTGCTTCATCGGAAAAAGCCGAAGGTCCATTTTCTGCGCACTTTTGGATCTACAGCTTGGGTTCTGATTCCAAAGGCCATGCGCAGAAAAGGGGAGCCAAGATCCAGGAAAATGATCTTTGTGGGCTATGAGCCGGGTTCAAAAGCGTGGCGCTTCGCATACCCTACTGGCAACCAGTCCAGGCTGCTTATTAGCGGCAGTGCTGAGTTTTGCGAGCAGAGTGGGTGGAAGCGGCTTCACGGAAATCCGGATATTCTGGTAGACTCAGATGAGGAAGAGGAGGGAGAGGCTGAACCTGTTGCTGATGAGCACAGTCCACAGCCACAGAGTCCAGAGCAGGGATCTCCAAGGGAGATGCTCCATGTCTCTCCAAAAGGGAGTCCCAGGACCCCTCCACAGGTCTCTGTCAAGTCTGAGCCAAGAAGTGAACCATCCTCTCCTGCAGGACCAGCTGTTCGCCCTAAACGGCGCAGCAGGTCAGAGGGGGATGATTCTGACATAGAAGAAAGGAGGGTTGATCCAGGTGAATCAGGCACAGTTCCAGAATTCACGCTGAGGAGGTCAGCAAGATCAACCAAAGGGAAGCCACCTGAAAGGTATGAAGCCACAAGTGTCTGGGTTGGTGTGGCTAGATGTGAACCTGAACCTTTGAGGATGTTCAGAAGTTGCCTCGGGAAGAAGCCAGCAAATGGCATGAGGCGATGCAGAAGGAGATGAACTCAATGGAGTCTCTTGGAGTGTTCTCACTCACACAGCTGCCGGCTAACCAGCAAGCTGTTGGCTGCAGATGGGTTTACCGTCTTAAACCCACAGAAGCAGGAGAGCCACAGTACAAAGCGAGATTAGTGGCGCGTGGATTTACGCAGAGACGCGGAGTCCACTTCACAGAGGTCTATTCGCCAACTTCAAGGGCGGAGACTTTGAGAATGCTGTTGGCAGTAGCAGCACAGAGAGGTTGGAAGGTGAACCATTTTGATGTAGATGTCGCCTACCTGAACTCAGATCTCCAGGAGGAGTTGTACATGCGTCCTCCTCCAGGGTTCGAAGTCAGTGAACCAGGCGTTGTGTGGCGGTTGCACAAATCCATCTATGGGTTACGCCAATCTGCCAGGAATTGGAATATGTGCCTACATGAAGCCTTAGAAAAGCTAGGTTTTAAGAGATCTCTTGCAGACAGTTGTCTTTACATTAGAGATTCAGGCTTGCAACAGCAAGTGGCACAGGTGTTTGTTGATGACATTTTGTTGGTGACAAGGACAAGTGAACAGGTAGAGAAGTTTGCTAAGGAGCTTGGTAAGCGGTTCAAGCTGAAGCAACTTGGAGATGTCAAGTCCTACCTAGGCGTAGAAATCGCAAGAGCAAGTGATGGAAGTTTTTTGCTTCGCCAGAAAGGTAAGATTGAGCAGTTGCTTGAGAAGTTCAGGATGTCTGATTGTGCAGGTGCCAGATCACCCATGGAGACAGGGTACGTGAAGGAGTGTCAGCAAGTAGAACGCGCGGTGTTCGAAAACACTGAACTCTTTCAGTCAGCTCTGGGTAGTTTGTTGTATCTGTCACAGTGGAGCAGACCAGACATAGCGTTTGCTGTCAATCTGCTCAGTAGAGAGGCTTCAAGTCCTAGTGTGCAGGCCTGGAATGGTGTTAAGCGGGTGCTACGTTACCTGCAAGATACCAAAGACTTTTGCCTCAAGATGTCAGCTGAGGGTGATGTCAAGCTGACCGCCTGGGTGGATTCGGATTGGGCTAACCTTGAGGACCGCAAGTCAGTGTCAGGCCTAGTGGTGAAGTTTGGGGACTCAGTGATTGGGTGGAGGTCCCGAAAGCAAAGTCTCATAGCGCTTTCATCTACTGAAGCTGAGTTCAGTGCGCTATCAGAGGTTTGCAGAGAACTGGAGTTCTATGTGTGTTTGGTCGAGGAAATCTGTGAAGAGAGTTGTCAGCCCGTTGTGGTGCATGAGGACAACCAACCATGCCTTAAATTAGCTGAGACAGGGCAATTCAAGGCAAGGACGAAACATTTAGATATACGTTTCTGGAACGTATGTCAGAGCGTTCATGAGGGGCTAGTCGCTCTGAAATACTGTTCCTCAACAAAGAACCTCGCTGATGGTTTCACAAAACCATTAACCTTCCAGAAGCACGAGGAGTTCTGTGAGGGTCTGTGTATGGGGAAAGCTTTGATGGCTACTATCTCCAGACGCAGGACAAGAGGGGGTGTGGAGTTTGGAACTGACAGGGTCAGTACTCCGGTGTGTCCTGTGTCTGAGAAGAAAAGGAGGGGGAGCAGAAGGAGGGGCTTGTCGCAGAGAAGTGACGCACAAAGTCTTTCTGTTTCCTCACTCAGTTTCACTTCTCGGTGAGCAGCAGAAGCTGCGTGTGTGCTCCTGGAGCACGGAAGAGAATGTCTGAAGTTTCGGACGGTTTTATTGCTTTGTAAATAAACGCTTCTAGAGATAAGAACTGAGCTGTCTTTGGACTTGATTTATCCCTCATCTCACACGGACGGGACCGCTGCAGCTCTGCTCCCCTGCCGCGTCAACTTCCAGCAGAGCGACGCAGGGAAGTGTGACTGGACGCAGGGGTTTGATTTATGCAATACTAAGCCCTTGCTTGGATAAGCATGTGAATGTAAATACTTTGCATATATTCTTGTTTAGCTATACATTCTGAAAGTAAAAGTTTTTTGAATATTTTAATGTGTTTAATTTCAAGAAATGAGTCAGTATAGTGGTAACTCGGGTTAAGAACTTAATTCGTTCTGGAGGTCCGTTCTTAACCTCAAACTGTTCTTAACCTGAGGTACCACTTTAGCTAATGGGGCCTCCCGTTGCCACTGCACCGCCAGCGCACAATTTCTGTTCTCATCCTGAAGCAAAGTTCTTAACCCGAGGTATTATTTCTGGGATAGCGGAGTCTGTAACCTGAAGCATCTGTAACCTGAAGTGTCTGTAACCTGAGGTACCACTGTATTGCACATGATTTGGCTTCCTAGATGCCATTTGGCTACTCTGCCAGCATGCCCTGCCCCTTTCTGCCCATTTTTGTGAATTTTGGGGTCACTTCCGGGTTCGGCACAATGTGTCTATACGCTGTCACACACATACTGAAAGTGCGTAAATGGGGGGTTTAGCTACTCTGCCAACACTTTTGATATTTGCTTTTGTTCTTGTTTTCTAGTCCTTGAACCACGTGTTGGGAACCTTTGGGTCTCCAGATGTGGCTGAACTACATCACCCATCAGCCCCAGCAAACATGGCCAATAACCAGAGTCGATAGGAGTTGCAGTTGACAATGGAAGGGCCAAAGACTCCCCATGGCTGCCTTACGCTATATGCAACCTGCGATGGAGACCTGGCGAAACAATTCACCAAATAATACTTTGGAGTGAATCTTGAAACTTCCCCCTTCAGACATAAGATCAGGGACTGCTCATCTCTTTCCCTGCACTTTCAGCCCTGATCTCCCAACTTTATCTTAGTTGTGAGCAGTTTGGTTCAACTTCCCTACACAGTCATTCACAATTAAGTCTGCCAAGAGCAGAGGTTTGTAACGCAAAATAAAGTGCAGCTCAGAATGGCTTAGGTCCTTTCTAAATGAATTGCAAGGATCTGTGTTGCAACTTGCACTGGCTTTGCACTTTGCCAAAAACAATTTACAAAGTCCTTTAGTTTCATCTAGCAGGCTCTTCTCTGATCTGAAAACCTTGCAGCCACTTTGTGATTGGCTGTGCTTTCGATTAATCTACCTATGAGTCAGGTACATGAGCTCTGTGTATTCTCATTATATTTGCATTATTGCAGTTTTTCACCTTTAATGTCCAACTATCAGTTAGGGATGGGCAAATCTGTCAGTCTCCATTTCCCCCAGTTTCTTCCTTTTCCAACCATAACTCTAGCTTTTGTAATCAGTTTGCATTTTATGAAAGGTTCTCACAATGTTCAAAAGCATCTTAGGGCAAATTTCTCATTCATTTATTGACTTAATTCATCACTCTCTTTTTCCACACACAAAGTCTCAGAAAAAAATGCAATGCAATTTAAATCCAGAAAGAATTCAAAGCATTGACACTAAAAATATATCTAAAATGCTCATCCTCCAACTTATTAATAAGGACTAAGACCTAACCACCCCACTAAAGGTTTATAGGAGCAACAACATAATATACACATATTTATATGCAATTTTGTAAAAAAAATGCAAATAATTTTCTCTTATATGGTTCATTTTCTGTACGTTATTTTTCACCAATATATGCATTTTTATACACATTTACTCTAATACAGTGCATTTTTGTAGACATTTTGCAGCTGGAGAACTGCATTTCAAAATTTGGAGAAGTGCAAATTTTGAAGGATGGTTGTGTTTAGGTTCATACGATGTTTGGGAAAGCACACATTAATTAGATTTATACTCATATATGTGAACTGAATCAAATTCCCCCATTCCTACTATCAGTGAGTGGTTTAAATTCCTTTCTTCTCAGCTGCAGTCATTTATAGAAGTGAAAATGAAGACGCAGGTGTAATAATAACAATGATTTATGTAGCCTTATGACTACAAGATCCATGATGCATTGTGACAGAGACTTAAATATATTTACATAGAAACATCTGGGGCCTTTAACTGAAACACACAACTAACAATATTGAAGAAACGCCTTTGCAGATTAAACCAGCCAAAATTTAAACAGGTATATAGATTTCCTGTTGAAGTTTATCTTCAGGGCTGGGAAAATGAAATTGAAAATAGAATTGCACCTTCAGTTTCACACACACTGATGGAAGATACAGAAGGAAATGGAGTATTTTTTTGTGAGTGGTCTGTGCAAAATACACAAAAAGGAATTATGCTCACACACTCAAAAACACTCAAAATTATAGTAATGAGTTGTAATTACTCATTGGGAGTATCCAGTTGTGATAGCATAAAATATCGATGGCATGCTAATTGAACCTCCATGCACAAAATGTGTGGGAAGATCATGATGTTGGCTGTACACTGAACATTCGTTCTAACAGGAGCAGCAGCAGCAATAACAGCAACTGTCAAATGATTATTAATCTGTGAATCCTATTATTAATCTGTAATCCCATTGTCTCTGGGAGGGTGTTCCAGAGGCTGCAGAAATTTCCATCCGTCTTCAAGGGCTAAATAGTATATCTGAAGGAGCGTCTCCACCCCCATTGTTCTGCCCGGACACTGAGGTCCAGCTCCGAGGGCCTTCTGGCGGTTCCCTCACTGCGAGAGGCCAAGTTACAGGGAACCAGGCAGATGGCCTTCTCGGTAGTGGCACCCGCCCTGTGGAACGCCCTCCCATCAGATGTCAAAGCGATAAACAACTACCTGACATTCAGAAGACATCTGAAGGCAGCCCTGTTCAGGGAAGTTTTTAATATGTGACATTTTAGTGTATTTTTCATCTTTGTTGGAAGCCGCCCAGAGTGGCTGGGGAAACCCAGCCAGATGGGCGGGGTACAAATAATAAATTATTATTATTATTATTATAGGACCTCAGTAGGAACGCGGGTGGTACTGTGGGTTAAACCACAATATTAGCTGGCAGGGGGCCCAGCCCCCTCAATGTCAAGGGGGTATAGGAGGCCAAGCGTGGCATGGCTGCCTACTCCTCAGTGCAGACGCGAGTGGTGCTGTGGTCTAAACCACAGAGCCTAGGGCTTGCCGATCAGAAGGTCGGCGGTTTGAATCCCCGCGACGGGGTGAGCTCCCGTTGCTCGGTCCCTGCTCCTGCCAACCTAGCAGTATGAAAGCATGTCAAAGTGCAAGTAGATAAATAGGTACCACTCCGGCAGGAAGGTAAACAGTGTTTCCGTGCGCTGCTCTGGTTTGCTGGCCACATGACCCGGAAGCTGTATGCCAGCTCCCTCAGCCAGTAAAGCGAGATGAGCGCCACAACCCCAGAGTCATCTGCAACTGGACCTAATGGTCAGGGGTCCCTTTACCTTTACCTTACTCCTCAGTGCAGGAGAGGAAACTGCGCTGCAGTGGGCTCCCCACTCGGCATGCTTCGCCCTGCCCAGTCTTGGGTACAAGTCTTGAAAAAGCATTCTGAGAGAGTTGTGGACATGGGATGGAGCCAGGAGAGACTTGCACCTATTCCAAACTTCATTTGACTCAGTTATGTGGCCTAGCAACTCTTTTTTTAATGGCTTGTTTTCCCTCTATTGGGTTCGGGCTGGTTCAGCCAACAGCAGCTCTGTTGCTGAAAGGAGTTTGAAGTAAGGGTATGGTACATGTATAACTCACCCTGTTATAACATACGCTGGCTTCCTTCAGTTTGGATCACCCAGTAAATTTGCTGCTCCTGCAGGACTGTGCACACTGTCTTCTTAACGGCGAAGCCCCCTGAGGAACGCGTTGCTGCTAGCTCTTCTAGCACTAGTTAGAATGCTTTTAGCACTCATTTAGAGCCAGTGCTTTTAGCATGCATTTCAAATGGAACAGGTTGTCCTCTTGAGGACTAGACCATTTCTGATTCTAATTATAGAGACAAACTCCACAAAGTCGCATTATCATAAAGAGATGTTTATCGCACTGTAACTATTCTGTACGTGAAAGGGGGCTGTTCGAGTGCACAAATAGGCAATCCATCCTTATGAATGGTTCTTCAGAATGTATACAATGGTGTCTACTTGCCCTAGGCCATTTGGTAACTCCCATAGTGTATGCCTCTCTTTTGGTACCTAGCTATTAAGCATGCTCAGAAAGAAAGGAAAAAGTGTTTGTTTGTTTGTTTGTGTGTGTGTGTGTGTGTGTATGTGTGTGTGTGTGTTAATCCTTCAAGACAATCCTGTTATGCTGAGTAAGATCTAAAGTTTAATCATGGCCAGACATGACCTTGATAGGCTGATTAAAGTGGCACATAGCCATGCAGCAGGCTGGCTGCTTTGACTGGCGAGCAATCCTGCCTGCAACATCTTTCAAGTGAGCAATCTCTTCTCTCATTACTTCTTCAGCCTCAGCCCTCTTTTGCTTGCTTCTCAGCTATTTAATATGGACCACTGGAGGAGCAGGAGGAGATTTGTAGGGAGGAGAGCTTGAGACTTCCCCTCTCTTGAAACCTCCCCCCCTACACACATACAGAGGTAACACAGGCAAGCCAAAGCTGCAGGACTTAATTCCCCCCTCTATCGCTACTAAAAAACTTCTCCATCCCTGTCCTTAAGGATAGGAGGAGGTGGAAGAGACATTAAGTGGCAATGGATACAGCTGGTGAGCTGTCAGAAGGCAACTGGACAGAGAGGTCTGGCAAATCCAAACTCATAGCCATTTGATATAGGCATTCCTCTTGGAATATCCCCTTCTGTTATTCAAGAGATGCAAATTCAGATTTAATCCAATTAAGATTATTTTTTTCCTAGTGCTGATTAATATATGGATATGAGCATGAACTAATACTACTTGTATTAGTTGTGGACAAAATTTTGGGGATTAGGTATGGTTGCACTTACATGGTTCAAAATATAGATCGGGGCAGGGAGATTCCACTGTATGGCAGTTGCTGTGGCAGCGATACCATAGGTTTTTGAAGTAAGGATAGCAAAATCGCAGCTAAGAAGCCCAAACTGTATATTTGACTGACACTCTTCTTTGGAAGTTAAACCAATGTCCAGACCTGAACATTCAAAAACTTTACTTTCAGAAACTTATAGCATGGAAACGCCGTTTACCTTCCCGCTGGAGCGGTACCTATTTATCTACTTGCACTTTGACGTGCTTTCGAACTGCTAGGTTGGCAGGAGCTGGGACCGAGCAACGGGAGCTCACCCCGTTGCGGGGATTCGAACCACCGACCTTCTGATCGGCAAGTCCTAGGCTCTGTGGTTTAACCCACAGCGCCACCCGCCACCTGCCTCAGAAACTTATAGCGATAGACAAATAAAAACATTGCATTTACAGTCACATGCTTCTCCAAGCATGGACCTACAGTCCCTTCTTCAGACTGCATTTTCCTCTATTTCCAGAGCTCAGCACTCAGCTTTCTGTATCTCAATTAGGCCATGCCCTTCAGCTTTTACGAGAGATTTCCACTTTTACCCTCTCCTGCAGCTTGGCTCTCTTTCAAGCAGAGAACAAGCAGTCCAACACTCCATTCAACTTAGCAGTATTCACGGTGGATTCTAAAACACAGCCATCTTGCTTCACATAAAATGGAGTCTCTCCTTCACTAAATACCTCCCATGTGACCAACGTTAGCTAAACACATGAGAACTACTAGAGAAAACAGAGGTAGTCTTAGCATTCTTGCCACCCACCTAAGGAGAGAGGGATTTGCTGGTTTCAGTACTACATATGTATATGACATAGCTATTTTAGTTAATGAATTGAATGTATTGCTATGGTTATTCAATATCCTACAGCAAGCTATGTGCGAAGCATACAAGAAGGGGGCATATTCCAGTTTTTAAAAAGCACAACACAACAACCTTGTTTTTGTTCCAGACAAGCTGAAAACTGTTTCTGAGTTCAACTGAAGCTCAGTGAGAGACTTGAGAAGCAGTGGAAATGAAAAGTAGACTTTGATTTATGAAAAAGGATTTGAAAAGAAAAATATGTACACTTTCGGGAAATATTGACTTAGTAAGTGTATGGCAAGTATCTGCAAAAAAGAACATAAACATATATTTTTTTAAAAATTGCAATTGTATATGATCCGTATAAATGAGGTTATCTGGTCAAAAAGGAGCAAAGAAATTGCAAGCTAAAGAATAGAACTTATAATTCTGACTCTGTGGTGCATTGGATACTGAAGTGGAATGATGACAGCCTTAGCACCTGAGCCATTTTAAAATTGGACTGGAAGCAGCCCTGCAGAATATATACAGCAGGTAATAATTTTCCAGTGGCGAGGGAATGAACTAGCTGGCTGAAAACGTCCCTTTTTTTCAGCTCTGATTTCTGTGATTGGAAGAAGATGAAATGAACAGTAAATTCAGAGGATTTTTTTTTTTCCAAGAGAAGGGTAAATTAGACTTGAAATTTCATGTGGTGATTTGCTGTTTGAGCATATCTCATCAAAGATGGGGCCAGACCCAGTAAGTTTCTATGAATTATGCTAACTTTCCAAGCTGCAGATGACACAGAAAATAAATATAAATACTCGCGTCTGCACTGAGGAGTAGGCAGCCATACCACGCTTGGCCTCCTATACCCCCTTGACATTGAGGGGGCTGGGCCCCCTGCCAGCTAATATTGAGGGGGCCGAAGACCCCTCTGCCCCTAGGAGTTGGTGTAGGGTGCAAGGGGAAAGCAATACTACAGAAATGTGATTAATAGCAATGTATCACACACCTTGCCTTAGTGTTTACTGCCATTCACTTTCCTTGCAGTGGAGGAAAGAGAGACAAAATAATAAAATATACAGGATGGAAACAGGGCTAATCCAAAAAGGGAAGGGGCATTTTCATGATACGCCCCCTCCACCCAAATCACCATGTTTCCCAGTAACCACTCTCTCTCTCTCATTCTCTCTCTCTCTCTCTGTGTGTGTGTGTTGTGTCCCACAAGAGACGAGGCTGCACAGACGAGTAAAATAGGACATGGGGGTGCTTTCAGAACACCGTTCAGCTCCCACCTCCCTTTTTATGCCAAAAAATGTTCCCTGGAGAGCATTCAGCTGAGCCCTAAAGTCAACACCTCTGGAGAAATGTCAATGTGTTTGGAGAAAATCGGAAAATGAGATCTGAGCTAGTGGAGGGGCTGCCGAGCCTAGCCCATATTGTTCATGCCTTAATACCAGCTTAGCTAGATCCTCCTAATCCATGGAGTATGTAGCAAAATTCCTTTTTGTAACGGTGACATCTGGTATCGAACAGCAGAAATAATAATACGTTCCCCAAGTTCTCTGGCTGAGAGCTTTACTCTACAGATCTTCGTCACTGCCTATATCTCTGCATTGCTGAGCCAATGCCAACCAGAAACTATTTCTTGAAAAAAGCCACATTTTATGTATTACTGGGATCTCTGTTATTCAGGGCCTGGGGGGTGGGGGTGGGCAGGTCTATGCTAACCTTTGGGACAGGGCACTTATTTATTTTTTTAAAAATGCTAGCAAAAATTCTACAGACTATTTAGTAGTCACCTACTTTGCTGTCCTGAAGAGCCAGTGCGGCTGCTGCCAGCTTTACTAGTATGTAATAAATTCCAATGGCACCGCTGCTAAGCAGGTATCAAACTCAGAGGCACAGGTAATATTGATTTTTTTTCTGCCTCTAGCTTTTTGATTAATATGGAAACCTACTGCACATTGCTCACAGCAGTCCAGAATCTGCTAGCTGCATTTATTCTCCACAGAGCTCAATACCACAAATAAACATGAGGTTTAGAAAAAATGAAAAAAACAAAGCGAAAAGTCCCCCCCCTTTTCTTTTGGTTAACATCCAGCTAAGTGCTCAACTACTTAAACTGTAACTCTGAAAAGCACATTTGTATTCCCAAATGGCATCGCACACCAGGACAGCCACAGATCGATACAGCCGATACGATTTATCTGTTATTTTGACATCCCTTCTTGGGGAAGTTAGAAGGGGTGGGGGAAACACCTCAAAGGGAAATTTCTTCACACTTGTCTTACTGTGCTAATGACATTATTGGGATGAAAACAGAACTTGATCAGTAACAGAAGTGCAGCATGGTGCAAACTTGTGGATGGTTTCAGCAACACGTAAAGAGCACAGGAAGCTTTAGAAAAGTATAATGAGAACCACAGGGGTAAGCAGGAGACTTGTCCCTTTCTCATTCCTTCTGGCAAATACTAAGAATTGCATTATCCATTTCTGATGCTGAGGTTGTAAGTGCCATTGCATATGTTGTCAAAACAGCACCACACACAAGGGAGGTTTCAGAGGGCAAACACCAAGATTTGCAGAAGTCTAAAAAATATTTAGAAAAAGAAAGACTTGAAGGAGGAGTCAAATAGCCCAATTAGGACTCGTAAGTGGAATGCCGACAGACTATTACATGAAATACTGTGTGAAACATGCCTAAGGTGTTTTCTTTTCTTTTTTAAATTTGCCTGGACGATCAGACGAATTCTATGTCCTTCTGCTCCTCTCAGAAAAAACAACAACAACATCTTATCACCCTTGGTGAGGTCAAGTTCTGTGTACCAGCAAGCAAAACCAGCCAGCAACAGACACCAGACATTTTGAAATCTTCCTCTTTGGATTTCATGCCATTGTTACATATTTTAGAATGCCAATGCTCGTTTCATTTCACTCTACGCTATTTTTATTTATTTTAGTTTAACATTTTTTTACCCTATTATACACATTTGGATAATACGTTTCTTGTTTCCTTAATGCTGAACACTGACCCAAACAATAAAGATTTGATTTGATATATTCACAGTTGCCGTATTGGCCTGAATCTAAGCCTCACTTTCCCCCCAAATTCTAACCATGAAAAGTTAAAGTGAGGCTTATATTTGTGACCTTACGGTATGCAGCCAGGAGCGCAGGGCAAACAGCGCCAGGAGTGCAGAGAAGCAGTGCCCGCCCCATCCTCTCCCCCAAGTCTGGAAAGGGGGAGAGCGAGGAAGGGGAAAGGCCGCTGGCAACACAGCACAGCTCCCCCCCCCCCCGCGCCCCCAGGTATGCAGCCAGAAGCAGTGAGGAATGGAGCATACCTCCAATTTTAAAGGTGCAGCTTATATTTGGGTGCGGCTTATATTCGGGCCAATACGGTAGATCCAATCTGAGCCATGTTTATTGTAACCTAGTTGCAAACCTGTGCAACACATGAGAAGGTTAGCAAAGGATGATGAAGTAGGTGTAACATCAAAAAACTAAGATCATAGCCACTGGTCCCATCACCTCCTGGCAAATAAAAGGGGAAGAAATGGAGGCAGCGAGACATTTTACTTTCTTGGGCTCCATGATCACTGCAGATGGTGACAGCAGTCACGAAATTAAAAGACGCCTGCTTCTTGGGAGAAAAGCGATGACAAACCCAGACAGCATCTTCAAAAGCAGAGACATCACCTTGCCGACAAAGGTGCGTATAGTTAAAGCTATGGTTTATGGAAGTGAGAGCTGGACCATTGATGCTTTTGCATTATGGTGCTGGAGGAGACTCTTGAGAGTCCCATGGACTGCAAGAAGATCAAACCTATCCATTCTTAAGGAAATCAGCCCTGAGTCCTCACTGGAAGGACAGATCCTGAAGCTGAGGCTCCAAAACTTTGGCCACCTCATGAGAAGAGAAGACTCCCTGGAAAAGACCATGATGTTGGGAAAGACTGAGGGCACAAGTAGAAGGGGACGACAGAGGACGAGATGGTTGGACAGTGTTCTCGAAGCTACCAACATGAGTTTGACCAAACTGTGGGAGGCAGTGGAAGACAGGAGTGCCTGGCGTGCTCTGGTCCATGGGGTCACGAAGAGTCGGACACGACTAAACAACAACAACAAAAATACACAAATATGGGAGCATTAGCAACTTGCCATCAATTTTTTGTATAATATATTCTTTTTCTTTTTTAATACGCAATTGGCACAAATTCACTAACGCATGAAAAACTCAGTGGGTTGGATAAAGCTTAAGTTAGCTGAACTTAAAAAGGTAAAGGTAAAGGTACCCCTGCCCGTATGGGCCAGTCGTGTCCAACTCTAGGGTTGTGTGCCCATCTCACTTAAGAGCCGGGGGCCAGCGCTGTCCGGAGACACTTCTGGGTCACGTGGCCAGCGTGACGAAGCTGCTCTGGCAAGCCAGCACCAGAGCAGCACACGGAAACGCCGTTTACCTTCCCGCTATAAAGCGGTACCTATTTATCTACTTGCACTTAGGTGTGCTTTCGAACTGCTAGGTGGGCAGGAGCTGGGACCGAACGATGGGAGCTCACCCCGCCGTGGGGATTCGAACCACCGACCATGCGATCAGCAAGCCCTAGGCACTGATGTTTTACCCACAGTGCCACCCGTGTCCCTCCTAGCTGAACTTAGTTCTCATCAAAATCAATGAAACTTAAGTCACGACTATTTCCCATTGATTTCAGTGGGAAATAATTTCAAGTAACCTGGGGAGCAATCCTATGCATGAAAAGATGCTCCAAGAATGCCTCTTTTGGGGGACTTGCACTGGCCTTTGCTGGCTGAGCAAATTACACCAGCATATCTTTGGATGAGCTGAGCCTGGGGACTTGATAGCACTGAGACTGAAATTAGCTGGCTGAGCCAGAGT
This sequence comes from Podarcis filfolensis, assembly GCF_964270895.1. NCBI lineage: Eukaryota > Metazoa > Chordata > Lepidosauria > Squamata > Lacertidae > Podarcis > Podarcis filfolensis. The sequence continues at coordinate 11,840,603 of NC_139607.1, forward strand.
TCTGCTGCATCCTAAACTACTTATTCTGGCAGATCTTGCCATAGAATAATGGCAATCCAATGCCTCCTGCCCCCCCCCCAAAATCATAAATAAAACACCTATGGGAAGAGAAATTAGAACAGAGAATAAGGGCCTGTGCGCCCTACCCTTTCCCCACCCTAATGTCAATACCTTAAAATTCATTTCAAATCACATAAAAGAACTGCTGGGGAAGAAAGTTGGAGAAAGAGTTATCTATCCTCCTTGATACTTTCCCACTCCCAGTTCTATTCTGTCAAAGCTGCCTTTCTTGTTGGTTTTTAATAGCACCAGAACTCTTCTTAAATGTGTTAGGTCAGCCCAGAGAAAAAAATAGACAGGTGTGCTACAGAAGGACCCTATAGAGCAAAGACAATTCAGGCAACTCAGACAAATGAGAAAACTCTCTCACTCCCAAAGAAAGTGAAAAACAACAACAACAAAAAATCCTTTCCCCAAACGACTAGCTAATATGATCTGGGAGAACAATGAAAGTGGGAAAGAGAGCTCATTAAAGAGCATTAGTGCATTTTATCCCTCCAAACCTTTTGTTTATGTTTGCAAACTTTGCGTGTCCTCAAATGATAAATGACAGAGCTTCCATCATAACAGTGCGACGTGGCATCAATATTTCAAGCTTCTGCATGCTACACAGAGTGAATGACTTCATATGAAATTAATTACCTTTAAAATGGAAGACGCGCATAAATCAATCTAGCCGAAAAAATAAATGATTTATTTTTCCTCCATCAAACAGGAAGAGATAATGATGCATGCTGATCAATGCCTTGCAAAAAGGGAGGGAGGGGGTACAGAAAGTTATATGGCCTCGTGGGATTGCTCCAGTTCCACAAGTAATTTTATTTGCCTGTGTATCTCTAGGAGAGAAGCTTGCACTGATAAAATGACAGACATGGTGTAACAAGAGCTTCTTGGTTTCCTCTTGGTGGATAGGTGGAAACTTCATACAATATGAGGAGAAATGATATTTGCCTAGATTTAAAAGACAGCAGGAGAATGTATCAGGTTGTCAGCAATATTTGCTCAAAACCATATAATCAGAAAAATAACCCCAAGATTATTAGTGGTATAAAATGGCAACTATCCCTGGCCACTATGATGACCTGTCCATAATAAGTCAGCACAGCTCTAAAGCACTACAGCACAGCCAGCTACATATATGTACTATTGTTGAGGACCAGGTGCTCTGCTGGATCTCCTCTTAGTTTGAATTTTTGTGTGGAGGGGGTAAAAAGCATATTCACGGTGGAGGGTGAGAGTTTCCAGCAAGCTGTCCCAAATCCTACATTCTTCATGGCTATTAATTGGTGTTCATCATCATCATCATCATCATCATCATCATACCCTTCCCATCTAGCTGGGTTTCCCCAGCCCTGATCATCTGTTGCTTCATGGCTATTCTGATCAGATTTGGCTCGCTGATGACACCAGCAGGACAAACAAAGCTGTTCAACTTGAGTCTTTGCCCATAAGATTTTTCTGCTTTCCATAACATTGTGATGCATCCAAATCTGATGGGATGTGATACCAATTTCTTGTTTCTAGAGTTATGCAGCAGGTGACTAAGGCGGCAACATTTCTTAACAGGTAGCAGGGAGAAGACCTATGTGGCTGTGACAGAACGCACTCATGTTGGAGGGGGTGTTTTAGAGTAAACATTTTCGGTTCCTTTTGTTTGTACACCCCCCACACCAAATAATAATAATAATGATAATAATAATAATAATAATAATAATAATAATAATAATAATAATAATATATTATTTATACTCCGCCCATCTGGCTGGGTCCCCCCAGCCACTCTGGGCGGCTTTTAACAAAACACTAAAATACAATAACCTATTAAACATTAAAAGTTTCCCTAAACAGGGCTGCCTTTAGATGTCTTCTTAAAGTTTGGTAGTTATTTTTCTCTTTGACATCTGGCGGGAGGGCATTCCACAGGGCGGGCGCCACTACTGAGAAGGCCCTCTGCCTGGTTCCCTGTAACTTGGCTTCTCACAGAGAGGGAACCGCCAGAAGGCCCTTGGCGCTGGACCTCAGTGTCTGGGCAGAACGATGGAGTAAAGCAGAGGCATAATTTGCAGGTTTTGCAAAGAAGCTCTTTGCAAAACACACTCCTTCTGTTGGGAGCAAGTCAAAGGTCATATGCTATTTCATCACACACAGAACCATAGCTGTCAACTTTTCCCTTTTCTTGTGAGAAATCCTATTCAGAATAAGGGAATTTCCCTTTAAAAAAGGGAAACGTTGACAGCTATGCACAGAACAATTGTCTAGAATTGGCACTTCTGAAAGTACATCCAAACACAAACATGCCTCTCCTGTGGTATGCAACTTCTCTCACTTTTTATAGCTGCTTCTGTAGGTTGATTTTCCATTGGTGAAGTGTAAAAATGTTCACATTTCTTCCTATATACATAAGGATGTAAAATGTCATTGTGCTCTGATGCTGTGTGGCTGTCAATAGGAGCCAGCCAGACAATATGAGGAATGCCAGACAAAGTCAGACGAACTGCTTAAATGGGGTGGGGAGGGGACCAAGCACCTGTTCTGGTTTGTTAAGTGTTTCTGCAGTGAAATTTAGCAGATGAATGGAGAGGCCCTTTGCCCAGAGGCTGAGCAGTGGGGTGGAAGGAGCTGTGGGGGTTTGGGGTAAAGTGGGGAGTGGGGGTTTGGCAACTGGGGATGGGGGTTTGGCAAGGGGATATAGGTGGGGTTCGAGAACTGAGCCCCCAGTATACACAGCTTATGCTTACTTATAGAGTCGTACCTTGGGAGTCAAACGGAATCTGTTCCAGAAGTCCATTCATTCCAAAACGTTCAAAAACCAAAGTGCGGCTTCTGATTGGCTGCAGGAAGCTCCCACAGCCAATCAGAAGCTGTGGAAGCACCATCGGATGTTCGGCTTCCAAAAATTGTTTGAAAACCGGAACACTCACTTCCAGGTTGTGATTGTTCAGGAGCCGGTTTGTTCGGGAGCCAAGGCATTTGAGATCCAAGGTACGACTGCATCCACTGTGTCTAGTGGCAACACTCTGGGAGTGGTGTGTCAACTAGGCCTCGCAGCCAGATTCTAAACATACACTGATTTGTTTAAATGTTCTTATGGTCCATTTTGAGTACTATGTGGAAAAGCATTATATAAATAAACTTGACAATGATAGTGATGACTGGCTAATGCGCATTTTAGTTCATTAATAACTCGTTTACAATTATTTCTTTGTTCAAGACGCAGGCAATTAAGAATATTTTCCAGAATTCCCAGACTTCATTCCATCCATTACAGCAATTTCACTTGTGTTGTATTTCTTTAACTCTCAACGAACAAAATGTGCTATGCAGCATCTGGTAAACAAAGCAATTTCTTGATCAGATTGGAAGAATCTGGGCAGGTGGCTGAATCAGAAGCAAGGAAAATTATTTCGCTTAGTCCAGATATTTAAAAAGACATGTCGGAATGGGCTTCCAGGTTTATGCTTCTGTTTTGTATCATGTCAAAATGAAGGACATATGTCCTTCATGCTGGCAGCTTAAAATATAAAGACCTCCATACTAGGGATTCTCCGGCAGCCAGATGGATGACAAATCCTACACTAGGAGAGATTAAGTCCATGGAAAATGGTGTCCAAACCATTGAGAGCTATTTAACATGCACCCCAGCAGACAATTCTCTAAAAAGACAACTCTTCTACAGTTGTTAAGAGAATGCTGGCACCACAATCAGGCAGAGAAACTAAAAAGGGACAGAATGCTTTAAACTGGGGATCAAAACAGGAACCAGGAACGAAGGAATGTGAACTGAGATTAATATATTGCAGCTGCTGTCTATCTGCAGCAGCTGTTGCAGGATTTTGGAGGTTACCCTAAGTCAGTAACACACTGACAACCATATGCAATGAAGAAAATCAGCACCATAGCAATCTTGCTAGAGGGTGGCCAAACATGCAGTGGCAGTGGTGGTGACCTAGAGAATCAGGTGGGGCTTTCAGATTGACTGTAGCTCCTGTCAGATCCAATAGCTATTACAGGCATGTGGAAGCTTTTTCTCATATGAAGGCTCCTTACAGACCTCCTGTGTGAGCCAGGTCTCAGGGTTCCCAGCAGGATGCCAGAAGAATCTTCTCTTTACTTACAAGTAAAGCAACCCAGGCAGTCTCAGAAGGGTGTATTTCTTCTCTCGGGAGTTACCAGGGTTGACTTCAATGCCATGGCTCAGCTCTGCAAAATGCAAAGCCTGTCCTTAATGCAAATGTATTGGTGTCTACCACTAATGGTCTTACAGAAACTGTGAACAGCATTCTAAGGCTAAGGTCTTCTACCAGAATACATAATTGTCTCTGAAGAAAAAGACCATGCCAGTTTTCAAGGTGTTAATGAAAATATTGTCAGGCTTGCTAAGGCGATCTTTCTTCATCAAGGCAGAACTACATATGATGGTGTCAGAGCTATGCTTTCCAATGGAGGTGGCTACTCAAGACCAGTAAAGCCATGGAGTGGGATGGGAATTTCCAGTGCTGAAATGGCAAGCGAGAGGAGGGTACCAGTCTTTTCCTATTTCACCTCTGCAGCCAGGCTCATCTCCACTCCGAGAGCCTGGCAAGGAAAAAGAAAGTGGCTGGGGCATGTTAAGTATAATTGATTTAATTCACACAAAAATGGAAAATGCATGTGTATTAATGAAGGTTTAAAATAGAAAACGGCTCAATGTGTATTGCAGAAAGGTTACTAATGGCCTCTATAAATCCAGACAGTAGGCAAAATAGTTTACAAAATGTGCATATTGGGATTTATGGGCATGAAAATGCACACAAATTTTACAGGGACTTTAAAAAAAACGACAAATGCATGCAGAAGTGGGGTAAACTGAATTTAAGACTGGGAAAATGAGATATGGAGAGGAATGGAGACAGACAGATTCACTTATCCCTACTCCTGGCTTCGGGACTTGTTATAAACCAGGCACCTGTACTGCAACAAATTAAGACCTGCTTGCCCTGCTGTTCAGAGAAACACACACACAAGGGGGGAGAGAGAGAAGGAATGTACATTTCATTTCCTCTCTAGTCATGAGCAGAAGCCTCATGAAGCCAGCCCCTAACCTGAAAGTAAAAAATTTCTTCCTGGACACCTGAGTGGATAAGATAGTTAGCAAGAGGCCTGCAATGTGAGCTCTGCTTTTGGGAGTCCAAATAATTTAGAAATCCATTTCATTCAGCCCCGAAAAGCTCACAGGCATTTGAGCCGAGGTATGGAAATCATTTTTTGATGAGGACTCTACGTGTGTGTGTGTGTGTGTGTGTGTGCTTGCCTGTCTGAAGGTCACTTTGAGCAATGTTTGCAAAGGCATGCTGCACGTATTTTGGGTACTCAGTCCCTTAGACAATTTAGAAACTGAATACTGAAAGCACCTTCTTAGGAATGATAAGAAATGTAGAAACCTCAGGAGTAAACCCGCTGGAATGGGGAAATATTAAGAAGCAGTCTATTAACATTTTCCATTTTATTATGTCAGATATGTCAGCATATATCGGCTATTAAAAAAAAAAAAAACCACCAGCGTGCAAATTTCTCTCAGTCCAGAAAACTCCAGCTCCAACCTTTCCTTCTTAGCTTTACAGACTGTTGCCTTGGTCCTCAGAACTTTCACAGATCTTGCTATTTGCAGAGCTATCAGCCCCTCCCACTTCCTCAGACATGTCTGTCTTGAAACTCTCTCAACCTATCTCTTGGGACATCGGGATTACTCCGGGTCATTTGCATCACTTAACTTTCAAAGATAAAGACACCTTCTGCTTTAAAGGTCACCATACCTTCTCTAGCTAATGATGGAAAGGACATTCTTCTGCTTGCCTGCTTTTGCCCAGAAAGTTGTGCTGGTTAACAGTGGTCAGGCAAAAGGATCAAGCCTGTGCTTCAGCCAGAGTTACATGCAGTGCTATTTTTCTAGAAAAAGAGGTGCCAGAACTCACCATGAACACCTCCCTTGTTCTCTTAGAATGACAATGGCGCTCACCTGAGAGGTGCTGGAACTGAGTTCCAGCAAGTTCCGGTTGAAAAAGAAGAAGCTCTGGTTACATCTGTTTTAGATGGCCAACAAAAGACTAAAATGGCCATTTCTGATTAAAATTGGGATCTGGTCAATGTAAAACAAAAATAACGCCACTTACACACGTAAAAAATAATAACAGAAGGCACGAGAAGTTCAGAGATGCTGCCGGTTCCCTGTCTGAAAAGACTCCGTGGTTGAGAGTCATGCAGTTTCAGCTTGGTAAGGTCACTTTCACAGACATGTTTGTCTCCTCCTAAATTCTTTTAATGAAAATAGCTCTGTGTTTTTCACGAGATTGCTTTACTTTTATCTAACAATCTGCAGCACAGCTGAAAGCAAGCATATTTCCAACACAGCTCAGCTCCTGTCATTTGGTGAAAAACGAGCAAGACCTTCTCAGGACCTTCATATAAACATTTCAGTGTCTCACATTCTAGACAGCTGAGATGTAAAGTCTTGCAAATAGACCCAATACAATATACTTACCCTTCAGCTTCCAAGCAAGGCACTATAAAGCAACTTAACATTTTTGGTTTTAGCACATTCTTTGAAACAAGACCAGAATGAATGCATCTGGAAAGTTGTATTCTGGAAAGTTGTTAGTTCACTCTGCATTTTCACACCTCTCAAGAGATCCTAACCAAATTTAGCAGGATGGTTCCTGAGATCAAGGAGATTTTCCATCTGTGTTTGGATGCCATTTTGAATCAAGGTGAACCTTTCAAAAGTGCAAAGGCATTTTTGCTTCACAATATTTCTGACACTCCTAGTTTATTATCCTTCCCTCACTTTTCTTATCTTTACTTATAACTTGTGAGTGGGGTGTTTGTGTGAGGATTTAAGGAAACAGGAGACCGGATAAAATTCTCCCTGGAAAGTGTGGTAGCACTGACAACTTTGGAAATCCCTGGCTATTGAAATCAAGAGGACTTCTTCACTGTGCTCTTTTTGGTGTCTGATAAAAACATTCTAAGCTTACCCAGATGCTTAGAAATCTGAGGCAATTTTTATCTGTTTTAGGATTTTAACTTTTGTATGTTTTAATGTATGGTTGTGATTTTTTTAAATTTTATCCTTTTGTAAACCACTTTGAGGTTTGGTTTGGTTTTTACCATCAAGCAGTGTATCAATGTTAGGAAGTAAATAAATAATAAAAGTGCTAGTAGTCCCAAATCAGTGTTCAAGCAGGGCATAGTTCACTGTGATGGGTGAAGTTTGTAACAGGCAGATCTTCATTCTGGCTTCACCAAAGATATGTTGGTGTAAGTCCATCAGTTGGCGGGGAGTGAGAAATGTCCCTATTTTCATTTGAGGAATGTTGGATGGTATGCTACCTTTTTTGACACTTGTAACCAACCTGAATGAAGTTTGAAGCAGGAGGCAGAGGCGAATTTAGGGAAGCACGACTGGTTCAGTCGCACTGGGTGCAGAGCCTTGCAAGCACTGTGGGGAATAATAATAATAATAATAATAATAATAATAATAATAATAATTTATTATTTATACCCCGCCCATCTGGCTGGGCCTCCCCAGCCACTCTGGGCGGCTTCCATAAAAACCAAAAATACAGTAAAATATCACACGTTAAAAACTTCCCTGAACAGGGCTGCCTTAAGATGTCTTCTGAATGTCAGGTAGTTGTTTATCGCTTTGACATCTGCTGGAAGGGCGTTCCACAGGGCGGGCGCCACTACCGAGAATGCCCTCTGCCTGGTTCCCTGTAGCTTTGCTTCTCGCAAGGAGGGAACCGCCAGAAGGCCCTCAGCGCTGGACCTCAGCGTCCGGGCAGAATGATGGGGGTGGAGACGCTCCTTCAGGTATACTGGGCCGAGGCCGTTTAGGGCTTTAAAGGTCAGCACCAACACTTTGAATTGTGCTCGGAAACGTACTGGGAGCCAATGTAGGTCATGCCATCGCTATGCTTTAGAACGGAGTGCGAGAGGTGGGGGACGCTGCTGAAATTTGAGACCCCAAGGTCCACCGCTGCAAGGAGTTAGATCACCCCTGCCCTGCCCCGCCCTTTCTCTGCCCCACCCCTTTTTGGGATGTATGTTGCTCTCAGCTCATTCCCCTTTGGCTCAGTTGACTAAGCCATAATTGAGCCAGGATGGAGGACTTATGTGGCTGGACCAGGATCAGGGACTCGGCTCAGCCAGAAAAAAGTCTTCTCCAATCTGTGCTCAGCTCCTAGTGGTTCTTGGGTTTGGATTGCTTCCTAAAGCTTATTTGCAATTGGGAATGAAAATTAAGAGGCCAGGTTGGTTTTGAGGAGGATCTTTATGGACAAAAGGGAGAGCTTTCCCCATCCGGGTGTTTGGGAAGAGAGTTCCATAACTTTGATTCATAGGCAGAAGTGTTTGATTCATAATTGGCTGTGCAGAAATCGACTCTCCCTTACAAATTCCAGCTTCACAAACAAAGTTATTGATTGTACAATGGTACCTCGGGTTACATATGCTTCAGGTTACATTCGCTTCAGGTTACAGACTCCGCTAACCCAGAAATAGTACCTTGGGTTAAGAACTTTGCTTCAGGATGAGAACAGAAATCACACGGCGGTGGCGTGGCAGCAGTGGGAGGCCCCATTAGCTAAAGTGGTGCTTCAGGTTAAGAACAGTTTCAGGTTAAGAACGGACCTCCGGAACGAATTAAGTACGTAACCAGAGGTACCACTGTACATATAATTCGGTGCTACATTGCCTTGTGTGTGCATTGTCATGGAATGGTGGAATAAAAATGCCGAAAGAAAGAAAAAAACCAAAAACTTTGCAACTGGGCCAGAAGGTAAGAGAAACCTAACTAGGCCAGGAAAAAAAAATCCGTTCGTTGGCAATCATACAGATTCTGCTCTATAGCATATTGCCATGGCAAAAGCAATTCCTTGAGGCCACTATATGCAAGTCTTGCAGGAATTGCCTCTAAATATTCAGGTGATACAAATGCACAAGGCAATTACTAATTGCTAATTGTCTTTTTGGTCCTCTGGGAGCACTTTGCTTATCCCATATCACAGATAAAAATGTGAGAAAATTGAGTTTGGTCAAAGCCAAATAATGAACTTATCTGATTAAAGGAGGGTGAGCTAAGTCACCATTGTCCCAAAAGAACAGAACATCTTATACTAAATTGTGGAGTAAAATGCAACGTTTCATCTATCTGTTGAGATTTATTATTATTATTAAACTTTTCATCTAAGAGAAAATATATGGAAGGCTAGACATAAGATGATATACATATGATATAATTGCATTTTAAGTATATTCATAGCTAATCACAACCATTTTTAGGGCATTTTCTTGTGGTAGGAGGACCACTAAAAAAAAGAACAAAAGTATAATTGGAGTTCATAGCAAACTCTAGAAATGAACTCCAGAAAAGTTCCTAGAGCTTCTGCACAATTTTGATAATGAAATTAGGAACTTTCTGTAGACCTAGAGTCTACCCTGAGACCCAATAATCTGTCTAAAACAGCATTATTTAATCGGTATTTTCACACACATACGTTTTAAACCCAGCTTTTTGTAAACTAGATGATTCATATCAGTTTAGACTTCTGGACCTCTCATTTTCCTTCCTAGTTATTGCCATGCAATTGCCAGACAATTTGTGGGCTCTGAACTCCTGCATCTCAATTATCTAAATGTTTACTGCCTTCTTGAAATGTTGTGATGTTTCCAGCTTGTTTGCATCTTGGGCAACACCCAGGGTGTCTACTTGCAAAGCAACTTGTGTCTCGGAATGGTGTGGTCTATTTCATTTACGTAAGTAAACATTCTGAACTTCTAACCAAAGACCCATGACTCCGGCATAAAAGCAGCCTACCTTTGCAATGGAGAAATACAAGCCTTTATCGTGGTTCATACATTTTTCACAGTAACTTAAAATATGTCAGGGCTGGTTCAGCACAGGAACTCAGAGATGAGAAGTAAGGTTGATTCTTTATTCAGAGAGACAAAACCCAACAGAGAACTCCACAGGCAGGACTAGCCTGAGGGAGCAATTGCCAGAACTGAGGATCTGAAGCTCCTACTTCATCCTAAGGCTCTTCCCCAGCCAGCTCCCCACCCAACAGGCACAAGCTCCTCCAAGGCGGAGCTCTCTGTGCCTTTTGTTCTGCTACATGGAACATCACATTATTGGGGACAGAGAAGAAGACAGTGGAACTGGCAGGTGGCTGGGGATCTGTCACAGCCTCAGCCTCCTCCTCCTCCTTCTTCTTAGCTGCCTCACTCTCACTTAAACCTATTGCTTGCCCAGCCTCTAACCCATCTGCCCCATTCTTCCTCTGACCTGTCTCCTGCAGGTAAAGAAAACAAAGGGTAAAGGACCCCTGGATGGTTAAGTCCAGTCGAAGTCCAGGCTGGGGTTGCGGTGCTCATCTCGCTTTCAGGCCGAGGGAGCCGGCGTTTGTCCACAGACAGCTTTCCAGGTCATGGGGCCAGCAGGACTAAACCGCTTCTGGTGCAACGGGACACAGTGACAGAAACCAGAGCACACGGAAATGTCATTTACCTTCCCGTTGCAGCGGTACCTATTTATCTACTTGCTTTCAAACTGCTAGGTTGGCAGGAGCTGGACAGAGCAACGGGAGCTCACCCCGTCGCAGGGATTTGAACCGCCGACCTTCTGATTGGCAAGCTCAAGAGGCTCAGTGGTTTAAACCACAGTGCCCCCCGCATCCCATCCTGCACCCCACCAGCATTCTCCTGGCTCAGAGCCGTCCCACTCTGATGCTTCCCTGGTGGGGTGTGTGTGTGTGTGTGTGTGTGTGTGGTTTCCCCGGCTGTAGCCACCCACCATTCCCTCTCCTCTAGCCAGCCGCTGACAAAATACAATTACAATTATACACCATATTATGTAGCATTAAAGAACTTCAACATGCCTCCATGTCAGCGTTCTAAACTGAGCAAAGCTAAGTTGTTACCTTTCCACCTGGCCACTTATGGGCATCCAAGCTATTAAGCATGCCAAACTGGTTCAAAACATGAAGGATCTCAAGGAGCTTTTCACGACCAAAGTATAACCATAGTCATCTGATCACATGACTTTGATTTTTAAATATGAAATAGAAATGGGGCCACTCATACCTGATAGAATACTGGCCAAAAGTATGTCATCACCTTTATGCAAATTGTTTTTGGAGTATTGAGAGCCCATTGGCCCATGCAGCCAAGGGACCAAACAGGATCAGTGTTGTTTGCATGTATCACCACCAGACCCCTTCCAGTGGTTGGTTTAGTGCAGGCATAGGCAAACCCGGCCCTCCAGATGTTTTGGGACTACAACTTGCATCATCCCTAGCTAACAGGACCAGTGGTCAGGGATGATGTAGACTCCACCGTGGGAGCAGGGCCGGGGCGGGAGAGTGCTAGAGTTCTGTCTAGTCAAGTTGAGTGGGATCAATTCCAATCTGTTACCTCCGAGGATGTGGACAGGCTGCTTGGACGAGTGAAACCAACCACCTGTCTCCTGGATCCTTGCCCATCCTGGCTTATAAAAGCTAGCCGGGAAGGACTGGGCGATGGGCTTCGTGGGGTGGTGAATGCTTCCCTCCGTGAGGGAGCCTTCCCAGACCCGCTGAAAGAGGCGGTTATTAAACCGCTTCTTAAAAAACCATTTTTAGATGCGGCTACGATGGCCAACTATCGCCCAGTCTCAAATCTTCCATTCTTGGGCAAGGTGATTGAGCGAGTGGTTGCCGAACAACTCCAGGCACGCCTGGAAGAAGCGGACCATTTGGATCCCTTCCAGTCGGGATTCAGGCCTCATCATGGGACTGAAACTGCCTTGGTCGCACTGGTTGATGATCTCCGGCGGGCTAGGGACAAAGGTGAGAGCTGTTTCCTAGTTCTGCTGGATCTCTCAGCGGCGTTTGATACCATCGACCATAACATCCTTCTGGACCGTCTTCAGGGGCTGGGAGCTGGAGGCACTGTCATACAGTGGTTCCGCTCCTTCCTCCTGGGCCGTGTTCAGAAAGTGGTGGTGGGGGATGAGTGTTCAGACCCCTGGGCTCTCACTTGTGGGGTGCCTCAGGGTTCTGTCCTCTCCCCCATGCTTTTCAACATTTACATGCAGCCGCTGGGAGAGATCATCAGGAGGTTTGGGCTGGGTGTTCATCAGTATGCAGATGATACCCAGCTCTACCTCTCTTTTAAATCAGAACCAGTGAGGGCGGTGAAGGTCCTGTGTGAGTGTCTGGAAGCGGTTGGAGGATGGATGGCGGCTAACAGATTGAGGTTGAATCCTGACAAGACAGAAGTACTGTTTTTGGGGGACAGGAGGCGGGCAGGTGTGGAGGATTCCCTGGTCCTGAATGGGGTAACTGTGCCCCTGAAGGACCAGGTGCGCAGCCTGGGAGTCATTTTGGACTCACAGCTGTCCATGGAGGCACAGGTCAAATCTGTGTCCAGGGCAGCTGTTTACCAGCTCCATCTGGTACGTAGGCTGAGACCCTATCTGCCTGCGGACTGTCTCGCCAGAGTGGTGCATGCTCTGGTTATCTCCCGCTTGGACTACTGCAATGCACTCTACGTGGGGCTACCTTTGAAGGTGACTCGGAAACTACAACTAATCCAGAATGCGGCAGCTAGACTGGTGACTGGGGGCGGCCGCCGAGACCATATAACACCGGTCTTGAAAGACCTACATTGGCTCCCAGTACGTTTCCGAGCACAATTCAAAGTGTTGGTGCTGACCTTTAAAGCCCTAAACGGCCTCGGTCCAGTATACCTGAAGGAGCGTCTCCACCCCCATCATTCTGCCCGGACGCTGAGGTCCAGCGCCGAGGGCCTTCTGGCGGTTCCCTCATTGCGAGAAGCAAAGCTACAGGGAACCAGGCAGAGGGCCTTCTCGGTAGTGGCGCCCGCCCTGTGGAACGCCCTTCCAGCAGATGTCAAGGCGATAAACAACTACCTGACATTCAGAAGACATCTTAAGGCAGCCCTGTTCAGGGAAGTTTTTAACGTGTGATATCTTATTGTATTTTTGGTTTTTATGGAAGCCGCCCAGAGTGGCTGGGGAGGCCCAGCCAGATGGGCGGGGTATAAATAATAAATTATTATTATTATTATTATTATTATTATTATTATTATTATTGGAATTGTAGTCTCAAAACATCTGGAGGGCTGAGTTTGCCTATGCCTGGTTTATTGTCATTGTTTCTATAGATACGAACTTATCCTTTTGACTTCTACTAATTCAGCAAACATTGGTTGGGAAAACACAAGAGCGTGCATTATCATAATGCGAGTGTTGCAGTTTAATTACCATGAGCTTTTTAAAATAAAGAAACCTTTTGACTGCAAATATTTAGCAAGGTGTAACAGTAAGCATTTTCTAATACTGAGAAGATAAGCAAAGCACTAAGATAAATAATGTGTTGGGGTGTTACATTTTAATTGCCTAAAAGTGGTTTAAGCTGGGGTTTCTTTCTCACTTATTGTGGAAAAGTTCATTATAAACCCAAGTAAATTAAATATACATTTTTTTTAAAAAAGAAAGAAATTGTGATACTGTACCTAATTATAAATAACAGCCTGTGCTAATTCCCCAATTGTATGGACAAAAAGATAAGGAAATATTGAAGTCAGTTGTAATACCTTAGTACGGCAAATGAAACACTAGAGCGTAAAATTGCTAAGTATTACATGTATTTGTAGGATAATTTGTACTTTTTGTTGTTGTTCTTAAGATAGTACTCAAAATGTGCAACAAAGGGTGCTTTAAAAAAAAGTCCATTTTTTAAAAGTGAAACCAACATAGAATGTTAATCTAATGCTTTGCTTTGGATTTCATTTTGCTTTTCTTTGGATTTAACTTTAATTTAACAAAGTTTGTATACTGCTTTATTGTAAATAAAACCTCTGGGTGTTTTAGAAAGAATATGAGATATACATTAAAATTCTTAATAAAAATCAAGTTTAAATCAAGTTTAAACAGTCCAAAATATGAATAAAACCAACTGTGTGTGTGTATATATATTAAAAAGATTAATAGTTAATGTTCCAAATACAGACACTTCCATTCCAGACAGGAAAGACTCCAGTCTGAAACCCTATAGAGCTCCTGCTACTTCCATGCTGGAAAAACACATTCCAGGAACATAAAATACTTGAACAGTAATGCAGAGAAGAACATTTTTCCAAGAAGGGACATATGAAGTTGAATCAGGCATTCATCTCTTGTTACGTGGGAGAACATTCAAGCATGCGACTCCCCACCTCTGTTCTGAAAATGTACAGTCCAAATGAGCACTTCGTTCTGCAGCAAATCCTATTGCTGAACAAGTTGATCAGCTCTGAGTTACTGGCCATCACCTTGCCTGTGGCAATGACCTGTGTAAATTAATTATGGGTTGCATAAAGAAGGTCACGAAGACAGGGAAGGGCCGTGGTTCAGTGTCAGAGAATATGCTTTGCATGCAAAAGGGCCCTGGTTCAGTCCCTGGCACCTCCAGGTAGGTCCATGAAAGTCCTGCCCAAAACCTTGGAGACCTGCTGCAACTTGATGTCAACCAGCTAGGTAAACCAGTCACCACACAGCACTCCTAAACAGTTCCCTTTGTTCACCACAAACACGCTGACAACAACATATCCTTGAATCTCCACATTTTGAGATGGAGGAAGTTTATTTGCTCTTTGCTCCAGTAGCAGATGGGCATGGTAGGATGGTGGCACTCAGTGGCATCTGAGGTGCTGCTGTTGTTTACCAGCATGGAGAAGGAAAAGAGTGAGGTGGTTGACACAGTGCAAACAGATCAGCAGAAGCACCAGAATGGCTCTTGGTGTGGTGTGTTTGCACCATGCCAACCTTTCTGTCCCTTTCCCCCTTCCACTGCATGGGAATTGCCCTAGTCTCAGATCATCTTCTCCTTTTGTGAGGACAGAGTTAGATGCTGCCATTGTTAATTAATTCATTAATTATCTTGAATACCACTTATATGCAGGAGACACAAACATACTGCCAAAAATGGCATCCTCCATCAAATTCTCTCACCCCCTTTCTCTAACATGTGATTTCACAATGATGTGTGGGGTTTCCCCCTCCCCTTTGGCCATAATGCAGAAAGGGGGTTAAGAAAATCCTCAACTTTGTGGTGTATTTGATACAATGAGTGGTGTGGAGTGGAAAGTGGAAATTATATATATATATATATATATATATATATATATATATATATATATATATGTCTCCACTTTGTATCCCCTCTGTCGTCCAAGTAGCTTGGAGTCAGAGTTGTGTTTTGCTATCACAATAACCTTGCTAAGTAGGTTAGGCTAAGGTGCATTGACACACCCAAGCCAAATCAGTAAGATTCTTGGCTGAAAGGGGATTTGAACCAGAACTCCCCCCCCCATCACTCTAGTTACTGTACTACAAAGATGCCCTCTTACTTAGTCAGGGACAGTTACTGTAGAAAGGTTGTTCACAAGACCTTCCTTCCACATGGATAACCAGTATGTGGAGGGGGTTGATGGTGCACACTGACCACAGTCCCAACGTTTGTGCGACCAGTGCCCCCTCTCCAAATTCAGCAGAATGCCAGAGAAAAAGAGCCTACACCATACCCTCCAACATTTCTCCAATGAAAATAGGGACGTCCTAGGGAAAAGCGGGTGGCACTGTGGTCTAAACCACAGAGCCTAGGGCTTGCTGATCAAAAGCTGGGTGGTTCAAATCCCCACGACGGGGTGAGCTCCCGTTGCTCGGTCCCTGCTCCTGCCCACCTAGCAGTTCAAAAGCACATCAAAGTGCAAGTAAATAAATAGGTACCGGTAAATGGCATTTCCGTGCATTGTTCCGGTTCGCCAGAAGCAGCTTAGTCATGCTGGCCACATGACCTGGAAGCTGTCTGTGGCAAATGCCGGCTCCCTCGGCTAGTAAAGCGAGATGAGCGCTGCAACCCTAAAGTTGTCCGTGACTGGACCTAATGGTCAGGGGGTACCTTTACCTTTACCTAAGGAAAAGCAGGACATTTGGGGATCAAATCAGAAACTGGGATGGATTCTGTAAATCAGGGACTGTCCTTGGAAAAGAGAGGGTCTGCTACATGCATAAAGCTGTATGTAACCTTTACCTGACTGGGAACCCAGAATAAACAAAGTTTCAGTCTGGAGAAAGCCTGACATGTACAGAGCTGTGTGCATGTAGGCTATATTTTCAGAAGCTCTGCTTCAAAGTAGAGGAAATATGGGAGAAACACATTTTGAAAATGTTGTCTACAAGGATAAAAGAAAATTATTATAAGTTAGTTTGGAGGTGGCATTTAACACCAGTAAGATTAAATCAAATAAACAAGGAATATTTGGTGTTATGTTGGAGGGGATGCCAGGAAACCGGGACTTATGTTCACAGGTGGTGGGGTAAAGAAATCACTGGGATAAAAACTGACTGAAAGTCCAGAAGTAGCATTGTTATCAATTTACAATAGGGTGGAAAGTTTGCAGGCTATGAAGGACTTGCTCACAAATTTATTGACAGCTGCACAAGTTATTATAGCCAGGAAGTGGAAGGGGCAAGGTGGATATAAAATGGAAGAATGGTATAAAGTGGTGTGGGGTATAGCTATAAATGATAAATTAACATGTGCTATTAAGGCAAGACGGGGAATATGCAGGAGAAATGATTTGGAGGAGATATGGAAAGTATTTGTAGAATTTGTACTGTTAAAACAGAAAGAGGTCAAACCATCACAAGAGGTGTTGAAATTTTGGGAGGTTGCATAGTTACAATGGAATGGTCTTGATGGTGGGGTGCACATTTTTATTCTTATTTATTTATGATTATTAGTAAAGGTAAAGGGACCCCTGACCATTAGGTCCAGTCGTGACTGACTCTGGGGTTGTGGTGCTCATCTCGCTCTATAGGCCGAGGGAGCCGGTGTTTGTCCGCAGACAGCTTCCGGGTCATGTGGCCAGCATGACTAAGCCGCTTCTGGCGAACCAGAGCAGCATACAGAAATGCCGTTTACCTTCCCGCTAGAGCGGTCCCTATTTATCTACTTGCACTTTGAGGTGCTTTCGAACTGCTAGGTTGGCAGGAGCAGGGACCGAGCAATGGGAGCTCACCCCATCACAGGGATTCGAACCGCTGACCTTCTGATCGGCAAGTCCTAGGCTCTGTGGTTTAACCCACAGCACCACTCGCATCCCATTTATGATTATTACTTTGTCAAAATAAAAAAAGCAGAAAGGAAGACGACGCAGCTCTGCTGAGCATGAGGACAGTGGAGGGTGAGGCCAATGGATACATAGGGACATTGGTGGGGAAGTCCGACTCCCTACTCTGTACATATTCTATATACTTGGAATCCTGGTGGGTCAAATGACTAGCCCCTGGGTATGTGCCCAAACTGGCAAAGCAAATGCTGAAGAAAATAATTAGACCACAATCCATCTAATACAAGGGTGACAACTGTGAAACTAATAAACAAATAGCTTGTTAGCTTGTTTTTAGGTACGATGGTGTTTTCAAGATCATGGGCTAGTTTGTACAGTTCACAACTCAAAATTCTGGTTAATATTTTTGCTTTCACTCTCTGGTTTCCACTTGATTTAAAATACATCTAGTTCATTGACCTTTCTTTTCTCCTTTAGGCCAAGTAGCGTTGGATGAAAAAAGAAAGATTTAAGGGAAGCTAACAATATGAATAATAAAAAATATATAATGATGAATAAAATATGGTTAGATCTATGCATTATACCGTGTAGCCTTTCATTGAAACAGTGTTCTGACGGCAGTCATATATCTTCACAATCTTTTCCTTCCCACCCACTACCGAAACACATTTCCCCGGTGGCATTATAAAAAAAAATATTGCTCTGTTCCCAAAGGAGCTTTTACAGTTTCTTTTATTACCGTGTGTATATTTTACATGCCTGTAATAAAATAAGCAAACAACTTATGAAGCTCCACTTATTTTCAGCAACAAATTACTAGGATGTATGTGAAGCTCCTTCAGTCTGCAGTCTGTTTGCCCTCTTGAATAGTATATGAAGCAGAAGAGTAGAATATGCAGGAAACCTTTAAACTGTCTGCTGCACACATTTTACTACCACACCCCACAATATCTGAATTAATATATTTTTTTGGGGGGGGGGAGCGGAGGGTCCAAAATTGTTCAGTATCTGACTAAAAATATTCATCTTTTTTTCATGAGACAGCCTTCCATAAATGAAGTCTGTATTTAAAAACACCTTTGTTCCATAATTTATGATGGGATCGAAGCTCTTTCCACATAAATTACATTGATATCACAGTTCTATGTATGTTCACACAGAAGCAAGGCCCACTGGGTTCAACAGAAGTGGAACTCAATCCCAAGGATGTTCCGAGAAAGATAAGAGAGTTGAGATGGCAAGTTCATTGGCCTAGTTTGCAGGACGTCCTCAGGGATTTCCTGCAACAGGGGCTCCCTCCCACACACAGGTCCAGCTATCCGAATGCTCATTATTTGTTAATTCACTTATCCAAACATGAGGAATTGGTACCCAAACCTTGCTTTACAAACTGGAGATTCAGATCTCCAAAGAGCCAGACGTGAATGTAGTACTGTAATGAAATAAGTAGCCTTAAGCAAGCATTACTTTTCATGTTTTGCTGGTCCTTGGCAGCAATTTTGCTAGAAACCATGGTGGGTTGGAAGGTGGAGATCGGACAAATCTTTCTTTCCTTGTTTGTGTTTTACAAGGTTTCAGAGGGTTTTCTTGGGTTTCCCCAGGTTTCCCCATCATTATGGGGTTGCGATTCCGTCGTTGGGAACACATTTCACATGCCACACTCAGTATTTTAATGCCAGAGTTCTCTGTATTAAAAACCCTAAGATTTGAGTTTCCACCTGGAGCCTAGGTATTCCTTGGGGGCACATCTTTCAGAAAGCAGACATTTAAGTCTGAAGAGGAACAGCTTAATCTTGTTCTTTGAGAACAAGACTGTAAACATTTCTAAAACTTCTGTGGGAGATATCTGGTGCTTTAGGGGTCTCTACAAATGTTTGTTACACAACAGACCAAGTTCGAACCCATGCCTTTAGGAGTACCATGAAATCCCACCCCTGCCCTAAAGCCTTCCTTTAGCACTTACTTTCCTCCATAATTTAAGATAGCATCTCCTCCTCTGCAAAATAAATCATTCATGTGCAATATTGAGAGGGAAAAAAATCTGAGTAAGCTAAATCAATCTGTAGTTAATATTTGATAGCTTCTCTTCATGGCTTGATGATAACATTGTGTATTGTTCCATGCAGAACTAGACTAGAGAGTCTCTTTTCTTTTTCTTTACATTGTATGCACAAGATGATTTATACAAATGCATCCTATTCCTATTAATGGAGGCAACACAGATACCAGCACACAGTTCACACAGAAAGAGAAATAGAAATGATTACATTATGGTATTGCTATGAAACTAGCTTGCATAAGAACCTAAGCATCTGATACAGAAGAATATATTTCCCCCCCATAAAATACTGTAAAGACACTGTATCTGATGTATCTGATAATACATCTAGGTTTCTTTACTTCATGCAGTGGTATAAAAGTTCTTCAGGTGGTCACTTATACGTCACCCAAAAAGAGGACAAAAACTAACACAAATTTGCTTATGCTAATTTATGTGTAGATATGCAAATTTAGAAATAATTACCACTTTTTACAGGAGGAAATTACCCATATAAATCACCCCAAATAACTCCTCCTCTCAATTTTTCACCCCATTCCAGAGCACCCAAATGTTTCTCTCCGATTAATTTATCCTAGTTAATTCTCCAACTGGATCCTGTTTCAAATCGATTCACCTTCTTCATTTAATTACGCAAATCCCTCATCACTCGACCCCTGGTAAGTAAAATTCAAAATAAATGGGGTACAGAGATGTTTGGGTGAATCGCTTGAATTGGAGCTGGACGGAGTTAGGTCCTTTCCAATCAGCCAGTAGTAGTGAAGCTGCCCTCCTGATGTCTGTATGAAGAAGAAGAGGAGTTTGGATTTGATATCCCGCTTTATCACTACCCTAAGGAGTCTCAAAGCGGCTAACATTCTCCTTTCCCTTCCTCCCCCACAACAAACACCCTATGAGGTGAGTGGGGCTGAGACACTTCAAAGAAGTGTGATTGGCCCAAGGTCACACAGCAGCTGCATGTGGAGGAGCGGAGACACGAACCCGGTTCACCAGATTACGAGTCCACTGCTCCTAACCACTACACCACACTGGCTAGGGGAGGGTAGTGTACACCCAACAGCTCTGACATTCCTGCCATCCTCCCTCATCCTCTTCCAGGTAAGCAGCAACGATACCTGTGTCAGGAGAGTGGCTCTGCTAGACTGCACCAGCCTCTACTAGTAGGTGTCAGGTTGTTGTTGTTGTTACCAGATAAGTCCTTTAATAATCACAGCGAGAGACAAAGGAAGGCACAACAAGCTTAAAAATTGCATAGTATTATATAGACATTCGAACTAGGTTTATCCAACCCATCTTATATAAGTTTCCTGGGCATTCAGAACAACACAACATCTCCTTATTACTACAGGACGAAAGCCCAGAAGTCGCCATATTTTGTGCTGCCATGATAGATATTCGACGAAGAATGGTCTATGCTACAATTCATCCTAAACTGAAGGCCCATATTGTTAGATCTGTACTTCTGAAGCCCACCCCATATAGCTGTGACAACTGATCTTTTAATTTTTCTTATAAATTTTTACTCACCCATTATCTGTGCTTAATTAGGTATTCTATGTATATGTTTAAATCTATGTTTGGTTCTTGCTCCTATTTATTTAATAACTATTCGCTTAGATTCATACTGTTATGCTATTTATTTAGATGTTTTGATTATGCTGGTCTATGACAGTACAGTGGTACCTCGGGTTACATACGCTTCAGGTTACAGACTCCGCTAACCCAGAAATAGTACCTCAGGTTAAGAACTTTGCTTCAGGATGAGAACAGAAATCGTGCTCCGACGGTGCAGCAGCAGCAGGAGGCCCCATTAGCTAAAGTGGTGCTTCAGGTTAAGAACAGTTTCAGGTTAAGAACGGACCTCTGGAACAAATTAAGTACTTAACCCGAGGTACCACTGTAATAAAATACTTGACTTGAAAAATGGCGTTGCTCCCAGTAAAGGTTCACCCCCTCCATCCCCATTAATCTATGTCACTCCTACATCGGGTAATCTGACCTTGTTGCTGTTGCGCTTTCTGTTCCATCGCTTTCCAAGCCCATCTAGTCTTAGGGGGAAGGGGGGTGGCTTCAGGAATGCTGTCCAAGGACACCGAATAATAATAATAATAATAATAATAATAATAATAATAATAATAGTAATAAATAATTTTATTTATACCCCGCCCTCCCCAGCCGAAGCTGGGCTCAGGGCGGCTAACAACAATCAAAATAATCCAGCATTCTAAAAGCCTTTCATTATAAAAATTAATTAAAATCAAATTGATGGCAACCATTAAGCAAAATTCTGTGCAGATTGCCAGAGGAGGGGGTCAGGCTGCGCCCTGACCAAAGGCCTGGTGGAACAGCTCTGTCTTACAGGCCCTGCGGAAAGATGTCAGGTCCCGCAGGGCCCTAGTCTCTTGTGACAGAGCGTTCCACCAGATTGGAGCCACGGCCGAGAAAGCCCTGGCTCTAGTTGAGGCCAGCCTAACCTCTCTGTGGCCTGGGATCTTCAGAATCAGCCAGCTGTCTCTCTCCTACTGTTTCCTCTTCTAGCTGCTCCTCACCCAGTATTTCCCAGCTTTCCCCCTCTGGACTATGCCCTTCTGCAAACCACTGTTCTAAATCAATACTGTCTTCCTGCCCTTTGGGAGGTTCAGAAAGCGGGGGGGGGGGGGGACTCCCACCATTCCTCCTCAGTCCAGTCCCTGACAGTAGAGCCCACTTACATAATCCATCCATGGCATAAAGGGTGGCGTGCAAAGTTCTGGATCCCCCTCTGCTGCTGCAACTACCAGTCTTGCTGTCTTAAGTGGGATCTACTGCCTGGTATAAACTAGTTTTCAGATTGCAGCCTTAGTCTTGGGGGCAGGAGAGAGAAAGTGGTATGTGGTAAGAGATGGTAAAACACAACTCTAACCAATCCTCTCCCCCCCCCCCAGCTACTTCTTTCACTTGCCTAGCTGGGTTACGAAAAAGGAGCAATGCTGCTGAGTGCTCCAGGTGGCTGGAAAGCCAAACAGGATGTTGATGTTATGGGACTGTACCGTGGGAACAAGGGACAGTCTATTATGTGCACTGAGCACCGGATGTTAGCTCAGAGTGTCACATGACCCTGTACTGGAAGTACATGGGAGGAGTTATTCACTCTCTACTGTTGCTGTAGAAAGAGTGCAGACATGTTTTCTCTGCACTGCTGGAAAGACAGAAATAAAGGCATGTAAAGACATTTCTGTCTGTCTCTTTCCCCTCCCTGGGGATGGCAGGGAAGAGGGGAGGAGTGGTTGTTTTCTTCTCACGTTCGTGAGGAGGATCGGCCGATAGAGACCTCGCCTTGTCTTGCCGGGAGTCGCTGACGGGGAGGTCAACAAGGAATCCAAGCCGGGCACCTGGAGAGTGGCCAATTCCTCTGACTGATATGGCTTGAGATTACGACATATGGTAGCAGAAGCTGCTGGTTATCTGATCCATGGGAATCAGCATAAGAGGTGAGAGGTTGATGGATCGTGTGCCATCCTCTGCACCAAGCAAAGAAGCTAACATCTGCATTGCAGCCAGAAGCTGAACAGACGGCTGGACACCAAGAGGGGGTGTTTTCCAAGCATCGGAGCCCCGAAAAGGTATGCTGAATATCGGGCTAAAAGTGTGAATGCAGAATGATTTATTCTCTGGTTCACGAAAGCTGCGTTTGGAAAAACGGCTCTGAGAGCAAAGGCTTGCATACCAGAAATTCTTGTGGTTAGATAAAGAAGAGAGGTATGCACAGTTGCTAAGCAACGACGGTCAGTACAGTGGAAAGTTACTGACACCTGGGGCTGGCTCAGTCAGAGCAATGGGAAAGCGAAAGTTGTTTTGAATTCGCTTCTTTGCAAGGACTGTGAGGCAGATTGCAGATTGCCTGTCTGAGAAAGGCTGTAAACATCTCCAAAAGAGACTTTTGGATTTTACAAGCTCGAGAGTGAAAGCTGAGACTTGGATTCAAAATGGATGCCAAGGACAGGGGGAGGGAAGAACGGAGTTCTAATTCCCCCACTGATGTTGCTACTGGAGAGAATGCTGTAGCTTTGAACGTTGTCCGATGTTACAATTGTGGACAGGCTGGGCATCTTCAGCGGAACTGCAAGAAGCCACGCCAGCCGAAAGGAGCGAAGGGCCGCTCAGCAAAGCCTGAGGCAGCAGGCAAAGGTCATACCACGTCTTCGGTGAAACCTGCAAAGGCCCTGATGGCGAAAGGAACTACGCCAGAAGTTGGACACTCTTTTATAATCGATACGGGCTGTAATTTTCATATGTCCCCACACAGAGCGCTCTTTTCGACGTTTAAGAAGCAAAGCTTCGCTGTGAAACAAGCCAACGGTCAGGAGTTGGAAGCGACCGGGATAGGAACTGTGTATCTGAAGAGTCTAAACCTGACTATACACAATGTTTACTTGGTTCCTGAATTGAAGTTCAATCTGCTGAGTGTTTCGCAGATTGCAAAGAAAGGACTGAAACTGTCCTATGATGCTGAGAGCTGCAAGATCTTCAAAGATGGAGAGTTGTATCTTTCTGCCAGAGAGAAAGATGGACTGTATTTGTTGACTTTTGACCAAAGCGATTACATGGAATGTAATTCTGAGTCTAACTTGATTTCTCTTGCAGGTGTGACCAAAACGAGCGCCAAGAAGGTGGCCAGGGTCGACAGAGAGTTTCAGCGGGTGTATGCTGATGTGATTGGTCCCCTAGAACCATCTAGAGGCAATGCAAGATTTTATCTTGTGTGTGTGGATCATTTCTCTAACTTTGTCTGGGTTTATGTGTTACAGAGGCCACAGGAAGCCTTGGAAAAGTTTCAGGAGTTTTGTGACAAGGTTAAGAATATGCATGATGCTAACATTGATTGTCTTTTGACAGATGAGAAGCAGATTTTTCTTTTACAGGATTTCCAGAGGATCCTGCAGAAGAAAGGGATAAGACACAAGGTTGCTGTTTCAGCGGAAGCGTGGAACAGGGGTGTCTGTGTACGGGTGAACAAAGAATTGCAAAAGGGGATGAATGCGCAATTGCTTAGTTCACATCTGCCACATGAGTTCTGGGCGGAGTCACTCATGTCGTTTTGTTATGCGTGGGTGAGAAATGTTTCAAGAGAGTTGGGAAGTTCTCCTTTTGAGAAACTGTTCCACAGAAAACCTTCTGTTGCCCATTTCAGGGTTTTTGGGTCTCATGTGAAGACAGAAGCTCCAGGTGGAGTAAAGAATGCCAGAGGCATTTTTGTGGGATATGAAAAGGGTCTCTACAGAGTAATTTTGTCTGAATCTGGTCAGGTGATTCTCACAAAATTTCTAGAGAGTGCTCCTGGACAGGAGAGAGTGACAGTACACACATTTCCCACAGAGGACAATTCAGATGATGATGATGATTTTACAGATTACAGTGGTACTGAGAGCGACAGTGATAGCTCAGAGAGCTCTGTTGTCACAGTCATTGAGAGGAAATCTCACACAATGGATAGACCTTCACAGGTGAAGGATGAACCACTGTTTGCTGTTGGAACTGGTTCTCCTAAGAGTCCTGAGACTGAACCAGTGAGCAGAGAGGATCAGCACCTCATACGCAGGTCTGAGAGAGTCACAATGGGTCAACCACCCAAAAGGTACTCAGAAGAGTTTGCTAACTTAGCTGTTGCATGTGTTGCTGTTGTAAACAACCGAGGACAGGTTGGAGCTGTGTCTAAGTCAGAGACAAAGACACAACAGAGAGTTGCTAGCCAAGGTAATGCAGATGCACTCATTCCTTGGAAGCCAGACAACCAGAGATGTACACTGGGGAAACCAGTGGCGGGGAGTTCCAAGGGTGGAACTGAAACAACAGGGGAGTGTTATGTGTATAACAACTGTTTGTTTTCTACTCTGGATCACGCTTTGCTTGCTGCAACACGCATTGATTCTTTTGGGGGAGATTGTTACGAAAAAGGAGCAATGCTGCTGAGTGCTCCAGGTGGCTGGAAAGCCAAACAGGATGTTGATGTTATGGGACTGTACCGTGGGAACAAGGGACAGTCTATTATGTGCACTGAGCACCGGATGTTAGCTCAGAGTGTCACATGACCCTGTACTGGAAGTACATGGGAGGAGTTATTCACTCTCTACTGTTGCTGTAGAAAGAGTGCAGACATGTTTTCTCTGCACTGCTGGAAAGACAGAAATAAAGGCATGTAAAGACATTTCTGTCTGTCTCTTTCCCCTCCCTGGGGATGGCAGGGAAGAGGGGAGGAGTGGTTGTGTTCTTCTCACGTTCGTGAGGAGGATCGGCCGATAGAGACCTCGCCTTGTCTTGCCGGGAGTCGCTGACGGGGAGGTCAACAAGGAATCCAAGCCGGGCACCTGGAGAGTGGCCAATTCCTCTGACTGATATGGCTTGAGATTACAACAACATGAAGGACAGTGCTAACAGAAAGAAGTTTATTTTTACCTATTTAAAACACATGACGCGGGTGGCGCTGTGGGTTAAACCACAGAGCCTAGGACTTGCTGATCGGAAGGTCGGCGGTTCGAATCCCCGCGACGGGGTGAGCTCCCGTTGCTCGGTCCCAGCTCCTGCCCACCTAGCAGTTCGAAAGCACCTCAAAGTGCAAGTAGATAAATAGGGACCGCTCTTGGGCGGGAAGGTAAACGGCATTTCCGTGTGCTGCGCTGGTTCGCCAGAAGCGGCTTAGTCATGCTGGCCACATGACCCGGAAGCTGTCTGTGGACAAGTGCCAGCTCCCGGCCTCTTGAGCGAGATGAGCGCGCAACCCCAGAGTCAGTCATGACTGGACCTGATGGTTAGGGGTCCCTTTACCTTTACCTTTTACCCAAGCAAGCAAACAAGCAAGATTTTTTTTAAATGTAATTAATATTTGGATTCTCAGGAATTAGGGTCTTTCTTTTATTAGGTCCTCTCAAGTTTTTATTGCAGGTGTATTGATTGCTTGCATCCCGTGCTGTTAACGTAGTGGTTTGACTTCACCCCGTACACTCCATTGTCTCCCGAGACAGACAAGTGCCAACATTCCTGCAACATGCTCTTGATATTGATACAATAATAGTGTATTAGTGGCGGCTTTATTATGCCTTAGTAATTCTTCTGCATTTTTGCTGTCTGGAGAGGCTATTTAGTGCAACAAAAGTGGAACAAAAATAAACCAGAACATTTGTGGCACGAAAGTTTTGGGATTTCAACAGGAAGTAATGGGATATTCACTGACTGGGCGTCTCCAAATCCTTTGTGGGCACAAACAGTAAACAATTGAAAGTGGGAACATGTGTGAGCACAAGTAATCATGCACACGCAATAAAAAGGAGGTCTGAGGGGGTGTCTCTTAATAAAGCTGACTGTGTGTTGTGTGTATGTGTTTGCATCATTTTAAACTGCAATGTTTTAATTGCAATGTTATTTTGCAATGTTTTCATGCAATGTTATTTTGCAGAAGCAAAAATGGGATAGCACAGAAACCACACGGTATTGAAGCATTTCAGTTTGCCCATTGGGATCTCAAAAATATTGTCTTCACATCCTGTATTCGATATTCCTGCATGATGAGCCGACAGTATAACTAATGGGGCTGCAGGATACCTTATAACCCTCCTGTCAGAGCAGCTTTTTGGATTGATGAAGTGCTGGCACACCTACACGGAGAAAGATGTATGGATCCATGCTGGGTTGCAACTAGCACATAAATCCTCATTTGTTATTGTCTCTTTTGTCACTCTTCTTTATTTTTCTTCTTCTTAAAAATCAAGTATTGGGAGACTTTAGAAAAGTTGGAAAATGCCTTGTGTTCTTACTATCTATATTGGATAATCCAGGCTGGATTATAAAGAATGAAAAACCCAGATATTGTGACCATGAAATAGGATAGCCTGGGGTCACAAGACCATCCTTCAGCCACAGTTTAAGTATTCTCTAGGCTTCTACAAAGAAATTGATACTGCCTTCCGGAAGGGAATAATTTGCAGTTGGCCCAATATTTGGATGGCCCTCCATACATTACAACAATTATTAACTAGGTACTGTACAGCAAATTAAAAGTGAACCAATCTTGCCTTTATGCTTAGAATCTAGAAAGACAAGGTTGTAAGAGATGGGGGAAAGGATATCATGAACATCCACCATATCTGGGTGTTACCTCTTAAACAAAGATAAAAGGTCCTAGCAGAGAGCAAGCTAATTCCAACTTAAATTAGTTTTTGCTTGTTTTAGATGAGGGCATGTAACAGTTATGAAGTGCATGCAATACATGGGTATTTGTGAAGTAGGGGCTTACCAGCCAGTCACTGCAGTGAGGCAACTGAATTAAATTAATGCACAGAACATAAGAGTTGCTTTGCCAGTTTATTCCCAGAATATGTTAAACCTGATAAAGGAAAAAAACGAAATGGGGAAATGCAAGCTGCAGTCTTAAACCTTTGTAGCTATTGGCTCTGGGAACACAGGCATTGGGCTAGTTTGGCAGTACACAAAACATAGGGCTTAATGTGATGGGTTTGTATACTATCAATAAAAAGTGGTTCAGAGGAGAGAGAAGCAGTGCCATTGAAGTATCAGTCCACATACCATATTTTTCGCTCTATAAGACGCACCAGACCACAAGACGCACCTAGTTTTTGGAGGAGGAAAACAAGAAAAAAAATATTCTGAATCTCAGAAGCCAGAACAGCAAGAGGGATCGCTGCACAGTGAAAGCAGCAATCCCTCTTGCTGTTCTGGCTTCTGGGATAGCTGCGCAGCCTGCATTCGCTCCATAAGACGCACACACATTTCCCCTTACTTTTTAGGAGGGGGAAAGTGAGTCTTATAGAGCAAAAAATACAGTATATTAGGCCTTGTTAGCAACTATTGTGCTTGTATAACAATATACAGACCATGTGGATGGTATGTTTAAGTAGTATCTGTATACTGGTATTTCATGTGGGCAGTGTAAATAAGCATATATGCCTATATGTGAATGTTGGAGAAATTCAAGGAGCGATGGATCGGTACAGATTAAAACAAAACCAAACTGGACACGGGAAACACACCATCACGGAGCTCCTTTAGAGGCTTTCCTAGGTAGACCTTCCTTCTCCATCCCACTCATATCTGAAATGCTTCCATGTTTTTGAAGGCAGAGGAGTATGTTAAATGCAATCATTTTGTCTCACCATCCACTTTCCATAAGCGGCGCCTTATAGACCAAATAATATATCATTGCCCAAGTGTTTCAAGGAGTTTAATTAAATGTATCACTTCCAATAAATTCCTTGGGCAAACACACCACCATAGGGACACATAAAGAATGTGAACATTAATTGCGTTTGAGATTAGCCTTGCTGAATTGAATTCTCACACACTGATACCCTTTGTTCTTAAGCCATAAATATCAGGCCTTTATACATCCAGCTATTGGCAGCTTCACTGTAACTTAGAATTCCCATCAGGGTAGTCTGGGACAGGGGGAAAGGGGCTCAGGAAAGGACCAAATTAGCTGGGGGACAAAGCCTCACTTTTAATTCTATTTTTAAAAGGATTTTTTTTTAAAAAAAAACCAGAAATGTATGATGTCCTTTTAGTTTTCTAACTGGTGTGATATTAGTGCCTGCGTTCATTTGGTCTGCATCTTGATGCAGCATTTTCCTGGCTTGAGTTTAAATAAAGCCTTGTTTTGTGGTGACTTGTAAAGAAATAAATGAAACTGACCTGGAAAAAGCAAACCTCATTCAAATAAAATAACACATTTTAATACAACTCGCACAGAGTAGGGGAAAAAATCTATTTAAAAAAAGAGGGGAGGGAGGGGGAAGCACGGACACCTAATGAAATTCCAATTTGCTGAAAGATTAATTAAATTCCCTACCCACCCAACCCTGACTGAATCTGTCCCACATGTGAGAGCCTGAAATATGCATTTACTAATTAATGTTAATGCAGAGAATAGAACAATTAGAGGCGCAGACACACAACAAAATGAACATCCTCTTTAACACAGTTAATGCAAACAGCATGGGTTAGTAAATTGTGGTGCTTGCAAGATCTATTGAGAACCAATTGGCCAAAACTAACTACAGCACCTTGGGTAATAAAGCTGTAACTCCTAGAACACAAAACAGGTAACTTGCTTCATATTTGGAGAGATGCTCTATTGGAAAGGATGCTTCAGAAACCTACAAGTTTTGTAGGTGTGCTATCTATGTCTCACTTCCAATAAAGTGAGGAGTCTGGTCTTCTCGTAGCCATGTTCTAGTGAATAGCATGCTCCTGTCTACCTCCTCACAAAAGTGCTTTTAAAAACAAAAAAATCTTTATCACATTATTGCAAATAGAAGAACAAAGAACACAAAACTCTCTCACTCTATCAATGCACATTTCTAAGTTAATTAACGCTGTCATTATCAGAGTCATTAGGTAGGAGGAGCCAATGAAAGAGAATATGAAGATTATGAAGAATATGAAGCAAAGGGTATTGTACCAAAATGATACTAGGTAAAGGTAAAGGGACCCCTGACCATTAGGTCCAGTCGTGGATGACTCTGGGGTTGCGGAGCTCATCTCGCTTTATTGGCTGAGGGAGCCAGCGTACAGCTTCCGGGTCATGTGGCCAGCATGACTGAGCCACTTCTGGCGAACCAGAGCAGCGCACGGAAAGGCCATTTACCTTCCTGCCAGAGCGGTACCTATTTATCTACTTGCACTTTTTGGTGTGCTTTTGAACTGCTAGGCTGGCAGGAGCAGGGACAGAGCAACGGGAGCTCACCCCGCCATGGGGATTCGAACCGCCGACCTTCTGATCGGCAAGCCCTAGGCTCTGTGGTTTAACCCACAGCGCCACGTGCATCACTACAAATCACCAATTACACTTACACACACACACACACAACCTGTTGTGATATGCCTGCCTCTGTCATGCTGAGCTCCTCAGAATCAATGGGACCCGCATTCTCTCCCTGATACTGCCTGAAGTATTGCTAGGGGAACCTAAAGAGGGAATTGGCAGAATTTGGAGGCAGGGCTTGCCTAGTGCAAGTGCCCTTTGACATATACAACATGCCCTTGGACCCATGCAGTTTCTCCCCTGGATATTCAACAAAAGCCACATCTAGGCAGTTTCTAGAAGTGGCCAATGAATATCATTTTCTTAAACTTGGCTTTTGGTGGATGCAGATAGGAAGGAAATAAGCTCTAACCCTTGCAAGTAGCCATTTTGTGTTAAACAAAGCAGTCCCTATTTCCGAATCCTTTTGAAAGGTCAGGGTATAAACTCAACTCTAACTGTTGAAACAAACAACAATGGATTGCGCTGAATTTGGTCCAAGCGGGAGAAGAAAGGGCAGACAATGTCCCTCCCAGTCCTTTAAAAATGACCTAAAATAAGACAAGTAACACAAAAGGTACAAAAAGGGCTTAGCTTTCCTGACCTTGGCGGACAAAACGGGGGAAAAAATAACCACAATGATGTAAGGATTAACAGCACTTCCTTGGTCATGACCTGTCTTCACCTTGTCTCAATAAGTCTGCTTTTAAAGATCCATTCTTGGCTACATTGTATTTTCAGCTTGGAGTACAATATCTTTTATTGCCAATTAAAGGAAATTAATCAGAGGAGTCATTTCTAAAGGAAAGCAAACACACAGAGAAAGACAGCTTTATTAGCTTGAGAGTTTCCCTCAAAGCACTTGTATAAACCACACGGAAAGTTCATTGCATACAATTGTTTATGATACATTTCATTATTAGCATCCTAATGCCTTTCAATTGCTGATCAATGTTACATTAAATATAGATTTGCTTACAGGGTAGACTTTAAGGAGCCTGCATGGGCCACTGAGTAAACGTCGGCTTTAACAAGTCCATAATTATGTATTTACAATATGAGATTCTCTGTAATAGCTCCTTTGGAGCCATTGCAAACTATTAACTCAATAATGCACATTTCTAAGTTAATTATGTCTGAATGCTGTCACTATCAGAGTCATCAGGAGGAGACAATGAAATGGGGGAGGTTTCAGAATATGAAGCAAATAGTATTATAGCCAAACAATACTGCAAATCACCAACTACACAGTTTAAGGGAGGCACACTGAGTGACATCTGACTCCGCTCTGTGTAGCTACTCTTGGACACATTACCATTGCTATGTGCATTATGAAATGTAGCTAAACTAATCCCTTGCCCATTTTTGTTTCAGGCAAGTCAGAGGTTGGTGACAGCGCTCCAAAACAATGGCTTCAATCAGATATTGTCGCACTTTTCTGGGGGAGGAAAAATCTTAAACACAATGCAGAGTTCCCAAAAAATAGACCACAGGTGATTATATTTCATCCAGCAGAGCTTTACTGCTACTGAAGGCAAATGAGCACAATGGTCACAAATCCAATACAGTGGTACCTCTGGTTAAGAGCTTAATTCATTCCAGAGGTCCGTTCTTAACCTGAGGTACCACTTTAGCTAATGGGGCCTCCCTCTGCCGCCGCCCCGCCGCCCCACCGCCCCACCGCATGATTTCTGTTCTCATCCTGAAGCAAAGTTCTTAACCCGAGGTACTACCGGTATTTCTGGGTTAGCAGGGTCTGTAACCTGAAGCGTCTGTAACCCGAGGTACCACTGTACATTCAGGACTGGCACAGTCCATAAAAAATCCAGTTGCAGCACTTACAAAAACTTATGAACTTATAACACTAAGCATACTATGTACAGAACAGAACACCGGAACAAAGAGATAGAAAGAGAAAGTGAGAGAAACCCAGGCTCCTTCTGGCCTCACTATTTTAATCAGCATGACCTTGACAGAAAGATAACAGAAGCAGTTTAAACCAGCTGTACTCAGCTTCCCAGAAGAAATAACCCAAACAAGAACCTCCTGCCTGTTTCTTTCACATAGAAAGAAAACTTTTCAGAACAATCTATAAATGGTAAGTGAATGAAATTAGGGATGGTGACCTCTATCTATAAGGTGACAATATCCTCAAATGACTATGTGTGATGGCCTGGGACTCAGGCTCAGAACCAAAGGAGTCTCAATCTGCATCGGATCCTTTGCCTCAGGCGGCATCTGAGCCAAGTCTGGGGCCTGATTCTGAAGAGCCCCAGTCTGCACACGTTCCCTTTCAACAAGCACCAGCTGGGCCGAGTTAGGGGCCTGAGCCTGCCCTGGCTCCAGATGCGGGGATTACCTTGTTGCCTTCAGCTGGGCCATCACCTACATGTGCTCCACTACCAGTTGGGTCAGGGGAGGCTGAGGCGGCCCCTGGGTCTAGTAACCCACCGACGTCTCCTGAGCTGCAGAGACTAAGGTCTGAGAGAAGGAGAGACCTGACTCCTCGCAGGAGGAGTGCTTGCCTTCGGGCGAGACAGGGAGGTGAGTCGCCGGGGGATCAGGACCGGCCGCTACCCTGACAAATATAAAAGGCTGTCGGACCCTGCCCCAGGTTGTGGGAGCAACATTGCTGTTTGCTAGTACCTGCCTGAGGCCCTATGCCTGACCTTGCCTGGTTTCCTGCCTCGTGTCCTGCCTTGACCCTGTTGGACTGACTCCTTGCAGAACCCTTGGATTTGGGACCGGACCTGGACTGTGTTGCTCAGGTTACCCCTGGCCCAGCACACTGTGTTGCAGGTCTACATCTGTGTAGATCTTCCAGTTAAAGGTGCCCCCTTGGATTTTACCCCAAGTCTTTGGAAGAAGGTGCTGGCAAAATGGACCTTCATCAAAACATGCTTTGTATCACTGAACTATAACAATCTCTCAATGACTTGAAGATGGTTGGAAGGAACTTCCCCTTCTTTGCAGCCCTGGCTTCTGGGGCAGGTTCTTCCCTCCCCTTCCTGCAGTAACACACTGCTTCAGGGTAGCATCCTGAAGTCGCTTGCCACAAGGAGAGAAGGCATGATTATATTTATTTTGCTGTGGGTTTTTTTTTTAACAGGAGTTCTTCACAGTGCTAAAGCTGTCACACCTGGATGCTTTCAAGTTTAAGCAATGTATTTGCCTCCCTGTTGTGCTGAATAAATAGGCCAGTATGAAATGCCAGATATATTACTTCTTAGTGGCTCTGCTGATTCTCGGGAGGTTTAGGCAAACCAAGCATTTGTTTCTGATTTAAATTCAGCAGCCTTTCCCATTTCCTTCCCCAGCCTCAGCCCTTTTTTGAATTTCTAAAATCTGGATTTCTTTACTTGTTTCTGCTTACCTGTATGCATTAAGTTTGCCGGAGTTGTTAGGCTATTTTAAGAGAAATGAAAGTTGACTGGCATGTACTGATTCCTTCAGGTGTAGACTGACAGTATATGGGGCTGCTGCACCAGATATATGGCCTGCCATTAGGAAAAAATGCTTGAATGGAAATGGGAAAAGTGCTACAAGGCATCACAGATAGCAGCTTCAAGGCCAGTAGAGACTTAAAGCCAGACTTCTTTTCCTCATATCCACAAATATACACTGTGATCCAAAACTTCCTACATCAAGAATGCAGACTTACAAAGTTGAATATTGCAGATTGTACAGTCGTACGTACCCCCAAACTCAAGAAAGTAAGGAAGTTGCCTGTTCAAATAAGTGAATCTATGGAGGTTTGGGCATAATTCTTCAAGTGAGGATAAGTGAATTTTTGGATAAAAAGCACGCAGATACTAGAAAATTGCATGTATATTGTTTCATTTTTTTCAGTTTCCAATAGTTTCCATTGGAAAACAGAAATGCTACAATTTTCACCTTTGACTTTAACAAAATGGCTACCAGTTCCTTCTGTCACGGAGTAACACTTGTGAGAAAAGCATGGGTGCCTGCCATGAAATCACAATATTTTCGTTATTTCTTGTAATAGAGATGAACATATTTACATCCGCAATGCCTACAACTCCGCTAAGGCCACAATATATCCCCCATCATAAAATCAGTTTTCTGTTCAATCTCATTTTTATTGTTGATTGAAAGATGCTCTTAACTTCTGGCATGGATGTGCTTCAACATCCTATGGGATTACGTTTTTGCTCTTATCCAGATATGCACATTTGAGTACCACTGTTCCTAGCAGTGACCATAGAAGTGGAAGAAGAGACTTTCAAAAACACACCCTGCATGAAGCTGACTCTGCGTTTCCATTTTTACAAGCTCCAAAGTGCTAATGTTGGGTTTGCAACTTCGTTGCCACTCAACTATTTATGGAACCTTCTCCAAAGATAAACTAACTGCCTCCCTCATCCCCACACACTTTGTGGTCAAGCCGGCCAGTATAGAACCTGTTTTCTATTTTGCGTAGCTGAAAGTAGCACTGTTTTTGAGAGCCAGTACTGACATCATTGGGACGCGGGTGGCGCTGTGGGTTAAACCACAGATCCTAGGACTTGCTGATCAGAAGGTTGGCGGTTCGAATCCCCGCAATGGGGTGAGCTCCCGTTGCTCAGTCCCTGCTCCTGCCAACCTAGCAGTTCGAAAGCACGTCAACGTGCAAGTAGATAAATAGGTACCGCTCTGGTGGGAAGGTAAACAGTGTTTCCGTGTGCTGTTCTGGTTCACCAGAAGCGGCTTAGTCATGACCTGTACGCCAGCTCCCTCGGCCAATAAAGCGAGATGAGCGCCGCAACCCCAGAGTCGGCCACGACTGGACCTAATGGTCAGGGGTCCCTTTACCTTTACCTTACTGACATCATTATTTATGCTGAAATTCTATACATACTTCCACGAGAGTATTTATCATTGAACTTAGTGGGGCTCACTTCTGAGAAGGCTTCTTCTTTGGCGATCACTCATAGTCGAGTAAGCTTGTCTTCCATAAACATGGTTTTAACAGTGAGTCCGTAAGTGACTGTGGAGGCCAATTCTGGATCCACACGTCCTTCCACAGTGGGGACATAGGTTTCAGGTCTGGAGTTGATCACGGTGAAGCTTTGCTAAATGTGCCTTCCTCTTAGCAGGTTTCTCCCTTTCGTCCTGAGTTTGAGCATCTTCAAAGCTCTTTTGTTGACCACCAGCATTACGCTTTCCATTTTTTTTTTTAAGTTCGGAGAAGGCATGCATAGACTTGCCCTGTTAATCTTCTTGAAAGAACATTAATGAATAATGTTTTGCTGGATTTTAGAAACCAGAGACAATGCTGTTTTAATACAGGGAGCCTTCAAATATTGATCGGCTGAGTTTACCTAAAGCTTCTGCACAGAAGGCGTGATGAGCTCATGTTCTGTCAACCCAAGGGTGATCATCTGAAGTCACCTATATGTTGCAGATATTAATATTGCGCAGTTTGAAGTGACTGGAAGCATAATAACTGAGTCCATTTGGAAATGAATATTGTCCAGGCCCATAAAAATATTTATCAAACTTTTACTGGCAGAACTCTTCAAAACAAAACATAAGCATCAACGACAGAACCAAAATATCCATACAATGTTTTGTGCTGTCCTGCACAGGCTCAGCATCTTAGAAAATATGAAATAATCCAAACAAACCTAGACACAAAGGTCTCTCTCTCTCTCTTCACAGCCTGCATCCTAGCCTCCATTGGTCTTAGGCAGTTTACCCTCCCTTCAGGAGAGCTCCATGGAGTTTGGGACACAAAGACTCACAAGGCAACTCCCTTGAAAATTTGTTTAATCCTCTTTTAAAACTATCGAAGTTGGTGGCTATCACTATATCTTGTGGGAATGAATTCAATAGTTATAGGGTTATTACGACATACTGGTATGACGATTAGATGTTGGCTCAGAATTTTATAGCGCTAAGTGTATAAAGTTATAAAAATAAAATTAACTATTAAAATGGTGTTACAAGGATTTTACAATACCTGAATTATGCATTACTGATTTTAGATTAGGTACTGTAAAATCTTTGCAATACCATTTTTAATAGTGACTTTCATTCTTTGTATTATTTTTATATGATTTTTTTTAATATAAAGAGACTTAAATGATGTGATGAATCTAAAATGCCACCTCGAAAGCAGAGTTATTTGGTTTACTGCATCTCCTTCGCCATAATTTTCTCTGACCACCAGAGTATCCTTCATTTTCTAAGCGAAGCCACTTTCTTGGGCTAACATATTAAATATGTAAAAAAATTACAGTGTCCTGGTATGTGGGGCATGGCATAACACAAAATTAGACAGACAACCGTCGGCAACCTTATGCTCTCCACAAGAAGTCAGCTATGTCCTGATTGTGGAGATTACACAATATTGACCCCCTTGGATATACAGTGGTACCTTGGTTTGCGACCGCTTTGGATTACAACCGTTTTGGATTACAACCACTTCAAACCAGGAAGTGCGTGTCCCTTTTTTTGGCTTACAGCCCATTTTTGGGTATTTGTTGTTGCTGTTGTTTAGTCGTTTAGTCGTGTCCGACTCTTCGTGACCCCATGGACCAGAGCACGCCAGGCACTCCTGTCTTCCACTGCCTCCCGCAGTTTGGTCAAGCTCATGCTGGTAGCTTCGAGAACACTGTCCAACCATCTCGTCCTTTGTCGTCCCCTTCTCCTTGTGCCCTCCATCTTTCCCAACATCAGGGTCTTTTCCAGGGAGTCTTCTCTTCTCATGAGCTGGCCAAAGTATTGGAGCCTCAGCTTCACAATCTCTCCTTCCAGTGAGCACTCAGGGCTGATTTCCTTCAGAATGGATACGTTTGATCTTCTTGCAGTCCATGGGACTCTCAAGAGTCTCCTCCAGCACCATAATTCAAAAGCATCCATTCTTTGGCGATCAGCCTTCTTTATGGTCCAGCTCTCACTTCCATACATCACTACTGGGAAAACCATAGCTTTAACTATACAGACCTTTGTCGGCAAGGTGATGTCTCTGCTTTTGAAGATGCTGTCTAGGTTTGTCATTTTCTCCCAAGAAGTAGGTGTCTTTTAATTTCATGACTGCTGTCACTATCTGCAGTGATCATGGAGCCCAAGAAAGTAAAATCTCTCATTGCCTCCATTTCTTCCCCTTCTATTTGCCAGGAGGTGATTTTGGGGATTACAACCCATGTTTTGGGGGAGGCCCCATTGGTGAAAGTGCACCTTGGTCACAACCTGTTTTGGTTTGCAACCGGACCTGTGGAATGGTTTATGGTTGTAAACCAAGGTACCACTGTACACTGATGCTCTTGGTCTCTGATACCAACAGAGAGCACTCTTCAGTACCATGAAAACTATACAAAATAGCCACTCCACTCCCCCTCATTTCACATTTTGCCCCATGACATTCTTTGGAGAAGGGGTAGAGACTTACTTTTTGGTTTTAATGCAAACTCATGAATGTTCTGGCGCCCACAGGTGCTGGGTTGGTGACCCTATTTTAAATTAATAAGACCCACTTCTGCCAAATCTCAAGCTAAATGGAAATATTTTTGTTTTTTTCAGCATTCAATAGGGGCTTCATGCAGAATGAGTGAATGAGACTTGCTGAATGCCCAAAGGGTGGCAGGGCGGAGAGAAGGAAATATTTTGTATTACATTATTTGAACACCTGCTCTTTTCAAGAGGGAATTGACTCTGTATAATAGCTGTGATTCTCAAGCAAGGCTCCCCATTTCCTCCAGTCAAATGGGAGTGGCTCCCAAATGCCTTTCCACTTTTATTCTGCTCCATTCCAAACTTCACTTGCTGACTGTAGGCGCTGAACTCACTTTCTCTCAAGCTCCCGATGGATTCCTTTCCCTTTTTCTTTTTGGCACAAATCATTAGCAAAAGAGACAGAGAAAAGGCAAGGACACAAGCGGTCAAATCATAACTGGAAACACAGACGTCACCCTCCATTGTTCATTGCAATATGTTGCAAACATTTAAACAACGTGTAACCTTCTTAGGAGCGGTGGTGAAGGAGGACAGTCAGAAAGCCTAAATTACCTCCCGTCTTTCTCCCTCTGATTTGTTTCAACTATTTTAATTTAGTTCCTAACTGTTTCTAACCAAAGATAAATAAGAATTGCTGATGAGCCACATTATATTCTCACTGAATGAGCTGGAGCAAAGCACAAGATGTGTAATTAATGCATAGCAGTAGCTGTGCGGTTTATAGGGTTTAAATGAATAGGCATGTTTAAATATGCCTGCATGAACTCTTGCACTCCAATTTTAACAGGGTGAAATTCCATTAACTTCTTTTGATATTAAGCAAGTCAGGAAGATTAGACTCTAAGCATTCCTTACGTTCTGTAGGAGCAGTTTTTGGCAACCAAAAATCCTTACATGCACTGACCTTCCATGGGAGCCTACTTATCAATAATAGTAGTCCTGTACATGGATGCATATGGAGACAACCTGTTTACTGTTTCTGCTGTTCTAAAGAAAAGCACAAGAACTCAGCAGGTAAGAGTGAAGAATTCAGTCAGGTAACAATGTCAGCTATATATGTAATGGACTCCAGAGCATTCGGGAAGAATGCTAATCTTCTAAGGTTGCGGTACACTCAGCAGGCAAGACATCATAGGTATGCATATTTGCATTCCAGTGAGGCAAGGCTCACTTACAGAATTTGTCTGCTGCATGGAAAGGAATGGATGGAGGGTATAGGTGAGCCCCACTTGAGACCTTGTGCACAAATACATGCACATAGGCCTCAGTTTATATTCAATGCATGGAAGAAGCCAAACTATTCAGGCTATTAAATTAGGCAACACAAGTTTGTTAAGTATAGTAATTTAATTCACTGACATTGTAAACGCTTGTATGTATTACTATGTCTTTAAATTTGATTGGTTGGTAACTGAATTCTAGAGAGTTCTCTAGTAGTTCTCATGTGATTGGCTAATGTTGGTCACAAGGAAGGTATCTAGTGAAGAAAAGACTCCATTTTATGTGAAGCAAGATGGCCGTGTTTTAGAATCCACTGTGAACACTGCTAAGTTGAATAGAGAGTTGGGGTGCTGCTTGTTTGCTTGAAAGAAAGAGAGAAAAGCTGCAGGACAAGGTAAAAGTGGAAATCTCTCTTAGGAGTTGCAAGGCATGGTCTAACTGAGGTACAAGGGGCTGAGTACTGAGCTCTGGGAAGAGAGGAAAATACAGTTGTTTGGAAGTTAGAAGAAGAGATTGTAGGCCCATGTTTGGATAAGTGTGTGACTGTAAATTTGATGTTTTAATCTGTCTATCGCTATAAGTTTCTGCAAGTAAAGTTTTTGAATGTTCAAGTCTGGACATTGGTTAAATTTCCAAAGAAGGGTGTCAGTTATATATATGATTTGAGCTTCTTTGCTGCAATTTTGCTACCCTTATATTCAACAAAGCTGTGTATGTTTCCAGAGGTCTTGTGATGTCATGTGAGGCATCTGGGGCACTAAGAAGCATGTACTACAGCTGAACTCCTTGGTAGTGGAGAGCCAGTGTTGTGTAGTGGTTAAGAGCGGTAGATTCGTAATCTGGGGAACCGGGTTCACGTCTCTGCTCCTCACATGCAGCTGCTGAGTGACCTTGAGCTAGTCACACTTCTCTGAAGTCTCTCAGCCTCACTCACCTCACAGAGTGTTTGTTGTGGGGGAGGAAGGGAAAGGAGAATGTTAGCCGCTTTGAGACTCCTTTGGGTAGGGATAAAGCGGGATATCAAATCCAAACTGCTCTTCTTCTACCCCTGTTGCTCCTCAAGGTCAATAATGGAGATAATAATAGCAGACAGAAAATTTCCCAGCTGCCCCTCTTGCATGCTGATGATGGGAAGAACAGGGGTTATCTCTCCCTGTACCCCACTTCCCCCAATCAGGGAATCCTATCTCAGAGTTTTTGCTCCCTGGACACCTCCATTCATTCATGGCTGGTTCACACATTTATGTTCATCACTTGATTTGCATGTATGGATGGGCCTACACAGATGTGACAGAATTTATATCACCATAAACATAAGTTAAATCATTATCACCTAGAATAACATATATTTCATTGTAGGCACGCCATAAATTCAACAGTGTATTCACCAGTTAGTCCTTTCCAGATGAGGATTCAGGTACAATCGGCATGTGGTTTGGGTGTAATATACATACTGTCTTGGTGCAGAGGTTAATAGGAATGCTTTGAGGCTTCAAATGCAACCTCACTGCCTCCATGCACATGCCGTCTTCTGAACAGGATTCAAGTGCACAGTAATCAAATATAGACTTGTCATGTGAGCTACACACACGTGTGATCCCCTAAGAGGTACTGTATTTTTTGCTCTATAAGACGCACTTTTCCCCTCCTAAAAAGTAAGGGGAAATGTGTGTGCATCTTATGGAGCGAATGCAGGCTCCATGGCTTCAGCAAAAGCAACGCAAAGCCTCCAGAGCGCTGTGGGAGCTCCCGCGGTGCTCCGGAGGCTTCGCGTTGCTTTCGCTGGAGAGGCAGGCGCTGCTCAGCTTTCGCTCTCTGCGCAGCACCCCTTCAGCGAAGCAGAAGGAGAAATGGAAGGGGCTCCGCTTCTCCTGCCGCTTCACTGAAGGCGCGCTGCGCACAGAGGGAGAGAATATTTTTTTTCTTGTTCTCCTCCTCTAAAACTAGGTGCGTCTTATGGTCAGGTGCACCTTATAGAGCGGAAAATACGGTATATGTAGAATGTGCTGCTCTGTAGAAAGCTAATTCAGTTGGTTCAAAATGTAGCAGCTAAGGGGTTAACTGGGTTTTGCAGGTTGGAGCACATCAGTCTCATATTGTGCCATCTTCACGGGCTCCCAGTTTGTTTCTGGACTCAGTTTGAAATGCTATTTTGGTCTTCACGTCCCTTGAGAACAATACGAATCTGTCCAAGCACTACCTGCTCTTTTTCTCTCAGCTATCAAAAGCATCGTGAGTGGGCATGAGGGGAAGAGCATTTTCTCTTGGCGTCAAGATTGCAGAGCGCCCTCAAAGAGTGCCCTACCTAGTTCCCTCTCTGCTTGCCATTTGATGAATAGTGAACCTTAACTTTTCAATGAGATATTTTCCAGGGTATTGGTCTTTAATGTTGTTTGTTCTTATTTTAAATGTTTGTTTGCCTGACATTATTTCAGAAAGGAGTACAAGAACTCATCTTTCCTGGACAGATATTCTTGTGCCCATGACGGTCTTTATCAAAATGCTTTTCTAAAGGGAATTTTCCTATTTTATAGCATTTTTCCCCCAGCTCCATTTTGACGTATCACAATATTTTCTCAGTATTTGGCCTTTTAAAAAATTAACCTTGTAATTAAAAAGTAATTTGTCGTATAATATCTGTTGCTAGGCGCCTTGTTGATTTCTTTAGCGATACAGAATAGAAAAAGGAAATGCACTGATATGTGCCTTCCTGCAGCAATCCATGCCTTTCCCCCCTTTTTCTTTACCGGGGTTGGCCAGTCCAAAAGCCTACCTTCCAGCCGCAGAGTACAAATGTTTTAAACCCCATCGGAAGGCTGAATAAACACCTTGATGCCTGCACACCTGCAGTCCACCAAACAGTCCTAGCTCCCTGGGCTAGATCTCTGCATCAGACTGTGGAGGCTGACAGTGCCTCTTTCTGAGAAAACCCTTAGGCTACAATGCCACATGCCTTCACACTTCAACCTCAATGCAATGCGCTCTAAATGGGGATCTGGGCGCATGATAGCACATTGGATTGCCCTGATTTTTCATCCAGTTAAACCTCCAGACTACAGCTAAGTGCTTTAATGTGTGGCATTTTTAAAGGCCTTTATTTATTTATTTACTTTCGGTCTGGCCTCTTTGTCATTGCGAGTTCCTCGTCAAACAGACAGCCTGTCAACACTCCCTTTGTGCGAACTGGTCTCTTCCCTTTATCTCCTGCTCACATCGCTCATTCTTCTCTCTTACGCTTCCTTGTCCTACTGCGTCTCTTACTTGAGATCCTGCTGCTCTCGCTCTGCTCCCTTCCCACCTCCACCCTCAAACGCCTTTTCTTCAAGGCAGTGTGCACAGCATAGTAAGATCATGGATGCTACTGTGCTTAATCAATAGGGACAAAAAGGAATACGCCCCCCTCCCACTCCCTGCATTGCCTGCATCTCTGATGCTGGAGGACAAGACGGTGATCCCCATTCCGCATCCCAAAGCAGAGTCGAATGAAGGTTGAGTCTTATTTGGCCACAGCTGAAGGGGCAGCGTTTTCCAGCAAGCAAAGCTTAGGGGTTGTAGGTCCAGCCACAAAACACACAGAGCTCTTATTCATTATTTACTTAATGAATTCATATACAGAATTTATTCAGAAGACAGGAGTGCCTGGCATGCTCTGGTCCATGGGGTCACAAAGAGTCAGACACGACTAAACAACAACAGTCCTTCATCCGAGGATCACAGGGTGGTTTACAGCATAAAAACACAAAAATACACAGCATATAGCAAACAAAACAATAACACCCCTGCCCCAGTTTAAAAAAACCATAGATTGTTTAGTTAGTCAAAGGTTTAAGGGAAAAGGAATGTTTTCACCTGGTGCCTGAAGGTATATAATGAAGACACCATCCCAGGGGATGGCATTCCACAAACAGGGAGCCTATATCCCTCAACTGTCCCGATTTGACTGGAGCATCTGGGAATTACAGGAGCCATCCTGGATCTGGATTTGATCCTGTCTTTTGTGGCAAAATTCTGGCATAAATTCACATGGTCCCATCTTAGTGGAGGGCTGGAGCTGCTCTCTGTGTGCCCTCTGCCCCCTGAGCATGGCTGAGCATGGCTGCTTCTTCCTCACCCTCTCCAAGGCAGTGGCAAGGACCCTGATGATGGTGGTGACTGCAGTCTGCTGCTGCTGGTCTTGGGGCCACCCCAAGAGGTCCTCGGTGAGGCCCACTCACCACTGCCTGTCTCGCTGGATGCTGAGGTCACCTTCCCACAATGGCTCCATGAGGCTCGAGTACCAGGTTAGGCTGGGTTGGTGGGGTTCCAGAATCCAGCTCCCAATCGTGTGCATTGGGATTGAGGGGTGTGGGCAACCAACGCCCTTATTCCTGCTCAGTTCCTGGTTGTGGTGGTGGGTAAAGGTAAAGGGATCCCTGACCATTAGGTCCATTCGCAGATGACTCTGGGGTTGCAGCGCTCATCTCGTTTTACTGGTGGAGGGAGCTGGCATACAGCTTCCGGGTCATGTGGCCAGCATGACTAAGCCGCTTCTGGCAAACCAGAGCAGTGCACGGAAACACCGTTTACCTTCCCGCCGGAGTGGTACCTATTTATCTACTTGCACTTTGATGTGCTTTTGAACTGCTAGGTTGGCAGGAGCAGGGACCGAGCAATGGGAGCTCACCCCGTCACTGGGATTTGAACTGCCGACCTTCTGATCAGCAAGCCCTAGGCTCTGTGGTTTAACCCACAGCGCCAACCGCGTCCCGTGGTGGTGGGTAGGCTGCCCCAGTGGTTGAGTTTCCACTTGGTTGCCATGACCGAGGCTGTGTGTGTATGCATGACAGGGGGGAAAGGACATTCCAATTTTTATCACCGGGATGTTGGAGGGCATGGGAGCCCCCACAGAAAAGGTCCATCCTTGTGTTGCCACCCTGCAGACCTCCCACATGAAGAAAGGTCTTCTGACATCTGCTCACTGCCAACGCAAACAGATGCTGCAACGCAACCTTGTGATCACGTGAGCTGAACATCATCATCCCAAATGTCTGTGTGTGGCCTGTGGTGGCTCTCTCTCTGCTGATTTACCTTTCCTAGTGAAGGAGAGGAGGTAACTAGGGAAGACAGCCAGCCTGCCCAGACCAACAACTATCAAACATTGCCTCTGCTGGGCACCAGCTCAGGAGGAAGAGCTGGAGAGGTCCGCCACATGCTCACCCTGGCACCCACCACCTGAGGAAACCATCTCACCCTACCACATACCAGGGGCCATCCACGTAGGCCATGACTAACCATCAGATTTCTCCTTTTACATTTTAGACAGCACCAAATCCAAACCGAAGAGGATATAACAAGGCTGAGCAAAGGCTCAGCCTTTAATACTCATTTAACCCCAGCCTTTCATACCTTTTTCATCCAACAAATCATGCTAATTCCCATGGGGGTAAATACACTTTACCCAAATAAATCTACTTCATTATAACACCAAAGAGTTTTGCGCAAGGAAAATCAGACCTGCTTTATATACCGTTTCTGAACTTTCAAAGTGCCAATTTAAGCTGAAAGGTTAGGGAAGGGAAAAAAGACGGTACAGTTCAACAGGGAGCCTGCACCCCCCCATTTCTCACCCCCCGCATCAGCATCAGCTGCAGCCCTTTTAAATTCAATAATATGACGTTCACTAGAGACTTCTTACAATTTACCCACAAAAATCCAATTTCCTAGAAACTATCAGGAGT
Source organism: Podarcis filfolensis (assembly GCF_964270895.1). Lineage (NCBI taxonomy): Eukaryota > Metazoa > Chordata > Lepidosauria > Squamata > Lacertidae > Podarcis > Podarcis filfolensis. The sequence continues at coordinate 11,885,058 of NC_139607.1, forward strand.
TTAAAGTCCCACCTTTCTAGAATTTTTAGAAGCAAAGGTAGCATAGATGCCACAAGTTTTATGATCTCTCTGTAAATATGTAGGGAGGTGGAGGCAGCAGCAGTGGGGGACCCAGCCCAAGTGAATAGAATTAAAAAGCATTAAAGGTACATTTTCCCAGATGCCACCAGCCACAGTCTTCCGTTCAGCTGTCCTCTCAGTACTTCCTGCTGATATTCCAAAAGAGAGCTTTAAAGGCTTTTCTTGCACACCCTCCAGTATCAATGTCATTTAGAAGCTTGTTTCGGGGACTTACATTTGGCACTAGCCACAGGGAGCCTTGGCATATTGGGAAGGTATCTCTAGCAACTCAGCAGGCTGCTTTCACCTTGCTCAAGTCATCATCCTGAGCCGCTCTGTAAACCTGTCGCAAGTAAATGCCTTTGGAAAGAGACCTGGCGCTTCGCTTGCATATGTAATCTCTGGCGGGCAGTTAAAAGACTAGATCAAAAAAGCCACGAGAATCCTTCCCTTCATACACGTCGGTAGCAGACGAGAGGTACAGAGTTGCTAGGATAAGGAAAGTTGAGATACGAGCAGCTCTACGGAATGCAAAGGAATCCTTTCTCTGATATGCTTTCCATGAGTATTTCTCTCAGTGGAAGCTGCCAGAGTTCAGTCCTACCTTGACCTAGAACCTGAGGTCTCCTGAGAAGAGAAGGGGCGGGTGGGGAGCAAGAACTCCCCGGTTGCAGATCTCTACATTACCAATGACCCAAAAAGCCATTTGTTCCAAACATCTCTGCTCCAAGACTGGAGTTCACCACATAGCTCACTGCGGGTGGCATTCAATTAAGGCTTACTCAGAGTAGACCCATGGAAATTATAAGCCCCAATTCAGCTACGTTCATTAATTTAAATGGGCCTGTTATTAAAGAGTGTGTTTTGCTTTCCATGCTAATAGCAGGTTTGGTCCAAATTGAGAAAAATCTCATGGCTGTAGTCACGTTGCTTATGTCCCCTTGTGCTTCTCCAGCTAGTAAATGTTGGGATTAAGAGCACATGGGGATATCCCTTTCACAGGTGTCCCCTCCAAGGTATTTAATGTCTACTATGCCAAAATGGGATCACAAAGAGTTGGACACGACTAAACAATAAATGCCAAAATTATAATCTTATGGGAGTTTAGAAGAGGAACTGTGTGTCTGCCTGAGCTATGCTAAACCTGGTTATTGTGACGAAATTTTGTCTGCAGCTAATGACTGCTGTCACAGGCAGTACTTTGACTCAGTGCCATCGTCTCTGTCTGCTAGATTTCTCTGCTGAACTGAGCTTGCAAGCTGACAGCTCAAACTAGTCAGAGGGAAGTGGCACGAAACAGACCTTTCCCAAATCACCTCCACCAACCCCTGCTCTCGCTATACGAAAAGCGGGATGATGCTCTTCCTACATGAAAGAGAGAGGACCTATTCTGGATCTTCCACAAAAGTTGGATTTTCAGTGGTAGAAGGAAAACTGGTTTAGCTTTCGTTTTGGACTTTCTTCCAGAACACCTGATGAATAATGACAATGGTAGCATGCCAAAAAATCTTTAAAAAACAGGAACTATACTATCCTATACTCATATGAAAAGAGGTCCTGAGCCATTTAAGGCTTTATAGGTCAAAACCAGCACTTTGAATTGGGCCCGGAAACTAATTGGTAGCCAGTGCAGTCAGACCAGGATTGGTGTAATATGCTCAAACTGTTTTGCTCCGGTGAGCAACCTGGCAGCTGAATTCTGAACAGTCTTCAGAGGCAGCCCTACATATAACACATTGCTGTAATCTAGCCTTGAGGTTACCAGAACATAGGCATAGGTTTGCTTCACACAAGCGTGTGGTGTGAGTAAACCCATAGTGCAGACAATAAATCACCCTGCAAGATTTAAAAGTGGTATGAACAATATTTGAATAAGGTTTGCCCAGCACATGGAGCTTAGATTCTATATATATGAACACCATTGCGGCTTTTCAGTTATGGCTGGAATATTTTCTGGAACTGCTAAATTATTCCTTGTTACTAGGATCCTAGTAAGACGTTCAAGCTGCTACACAGCTGGTCTTCTAACACCTATAACATGCATTTAGGCAGTATGTCATGCCTCCGTTGTTAAATGCATTATCTTATTACTATATTTAATAAAGCCATATATCAAAATACTGGCATTGAAATAAGGTGCCAGGAGCTACAGCCGTCTCCTTCGTTACATGTTTTTTCCCCCCACTGCTGCAAAATAAAGGAGAAACAACTGGTTTGATTGGCACCTTTTCTTCCCTCTTAAGTTTCTCCCGCGCTTTTCATTTAGTAACCTGTCAAACAAAGTCCTCGGCAGCAAAACACTCTAGCGATACTTTTAGAGGGGGAAGAAAAAGCCTCTGATTCAAAATGCTGGTGAGAACTGAAATAACGTTCACATTCCAAATTCAAAACATTGCAAAAGAGTGTAACCTCCATGGAGAGTCACATTCAGGTGTCTTACATAAAGTAAAGGATAAAACTTTGCTTAAACTTCTAACTGATTGCCAGGCACTGAGGCTTAATCCTCAGCCTTCTTCCCTCTCAGAGTAGGTCTTACTACACTTCAAATCCAAGTTGCAGTCATGGTTCGGAGGTCTTCAGTGAGCCACATGCTTTCTGATTGAGTTTCTCTCTATAAAATGGGGATAAAAACACCTCCGTGATTGTCAAACAATGCTGATACCAAGTTGCCAATGCTGAGGTTCTTGGGAAGCTTAACAAAGGCTAGGAGTGTATGGGGTATTAGGGGAGGGGTAGAGTACCTCTGGTGGGGGACACACTGTGATGCTTCTGGGGTAGTTTGTCCACCTTTGGTCTCCACCCTGCACTCAGTTCTCACCTGTGGCATGCGACCATAGCCACACCCCAGAAAATGGCTTCGACTGTCCGGCTAAACCAGGTGAGGGTGGCCACTGGGCCTCAAACCTTCAGTGAGTAAGGCACTTGCCCTGCGTGTGAAGACAAGCTCTGGGAGATTGAGTGGATGAGACCAATAGTGGGTCCAATGGTCAAGATGGCAGTTTCTGCACATGTGAGGGGCAGATGGGGCTCATCTACCGGGGAAGATAGCCCATCTAAGAGAAGGATGCTAAACCTCCACTGCCTTGTGAGGTATCTTCAGGAGAAGAAAAGGCTAAGGGGTAAACCCTACACATATCCAGAGTGGAGTCCCTTGTAGGAATAACGGAGATGACGGGAGGTTGAATGCAGGTGAACTGTGGAGAAGCACACTGAAAAGCATGCTTCAAGCAAGCTGCCGGCTAGCTCTGCTGAGGCTCCTTTTATTAGCAGAAGTCAACAATTGGAAACAGTAGTGACACCACCCTGAACTTAACGTATTTCCATCTAAGCACATTTCCAGCGTTAGCAAATACACGTGTCAGCAGGTGTTTCCCTAAAATGTTTTCCTTTTTTTAATTTTAAGTTTTTTATTTATACAACAAGAAAAAAAAACACAAATACCAAATTACACACAAATTACAAAAATAATCATAGACACATAATTTCCTTAGCAAACAATAAAACATCTATTGGTCTTAACACTAAAGATCCAACCTCCCATCTATTCCATATTTCAAATTCATATTACTTTTTGCCAATACATACATAAAGAATTTGGAGAAGTCCCTAAAATGTTTTCCGATACTTGATTACGTTTGCGTCCCCAGTCATGCTCCAGCCAAGCGATATGTCTAACAAACAAATTGTGAAAGGACCAAAGGTCAAGGGGAAAACTTTGTTTTCTAGGCAAGAAGGCAAAAGGTCAGGGACAGCAGGCACAATGCTCCTTGACATACTGTTGCATGTCTGGTGCGAGGTTTGCCTTTGCAAAGTGGAGCGTTACCTCCACAGTCCCTAAGATGGTAGGATGGCGTCTTGTATGCCTCCTTCTGGCAACTCCTACAGCCAAGCTGGTACCAATCATATTGCTCTGTGTTCCTTTGAACCACATCAGCAAGCCAGAACCACAATCTTGCCGTCTAGACAAGAGCTACCCAGGCAAAGTGCCCTAGGAAGGTCACTTCAGTACTGCTAACACAGAGGTTTGACTTCTCCCTGGGAGTTGCAGTCCATTGTCTCTCAAGACAGAAAGACGCCAACAGCAATAAAAGAAAGGCTAGACAAATATTCCCGAGAGGCTCCTGCCCCATGACCATTGCGTCTCTGCTACGCATAATGACAGATATGTTGAACATGCTCTAAAACAGAGGTGGGGAAGCTTTATTAACCTGTGCCAGGCGGCAGAGAAACCAACCCCCATGGCAGGTTGCCAGGAACGTACAAGAGAAGGAAAAGTCCTTACCATCTGCTTTTATTCAATATTCACAGAGAGAGGCTTGGGAATGTGGCCTCTTGGAGTACAGTGGTACCTCAGGTTAAGAACTTAATTCGTTCTGGAGGTCCGTTCTTAACCTGAAACTGTTCTTAACCTGAGATACCACTTTAGCTAGTGGCGCCTCCTGCTGCTGCCGTGCCACCACCACGCGATTTCTGTTCTCATCCTGAAGCAAAATTTTTAACCCGAGGTACTAATTCTGGGTTAGTGGAGTCTGTAACCTGAAGCGTCTGTAATCTGAAGCATCTGTAACCCAAGGTACCACTGTAATGGCATTGTCCAGAGTGAATCTCCACCCCTTCCATCTCTCCTATTTCCTCATTCATCATCTTTAGGGGTGCTGAAAAGTGCCCTCTGCCTTTGAGCTCTTTGCTCTCCTACTTTCAAGGTCTGTTGTGTTCTGGAGGGGGGTCTGGAATTCTTTCTAAAGAAACTGAGTCTGTTAGCTGTTGCCCGCCTGATGCTTCCTCTTTCTCCTCCTCCTCCTCTCCCATTATTTCCCAGCTTTCCCCCTCATCTGCCTCTGAGCTGTGATCTCCCTCAAACCCCTGTTGTAATTCTGAACTGTCTTCTTCTTCTCTGTAATGGTCAGGCTGGGGAGGCAGTTTCCACCATTCCTCCTCTGCCCAGTCCCTGACACCCTGATGACCTTCATTCTCTTTTAGCAACCTTCAGGTGTGTGCATCACCTGCCAGTGGTGTTGGACCAGAGGCAGAAGAGCAATGAATGTGATTTTTATTTTTGTAGGCTAGTGCACACCCACACTTTTGTCCTCTATGCAGGCAAGCAAAAGCCATTAACAGAGTTCAGAGACATATTCCAGCCAAGCCAAAAATATCCTAATGGTGGTACAAAATAGGGCCAGTGAGGCTTGTGGCTTGGGGAGAGAGGAGAGTCCCACAGAGAGAGACCTGGAGGTTCACATTTGGCCCTTACACCGGAGGTTTCTTACCCCTCTGCTAAGGCAAGCCATAACATTTTCAAGGCAAGGTCAGGTCTAACTAAAGGCATGTTGACAAGAGCTCCCTTCATGCAACCAACACATGGAGTAGGAATGTGGCAGTGTGCACTGACAAATATGTTGTATATTTACAGACACATACTGAAATATTCATCTAGAATCTAATGCAGGGGTCAGCAACCTTTTTAAGCCATGGGCCGGTCCACCATCCCTTAGACCATGTGGTGGGCCAGACTATTATTTTTTTGGGGGGGGGGAATGAACAAATTCCTATGCCCCACAGATAACCCAGAGATGCATTTTAAATAAAAGCACACATTCTACTCATGTAAAAACACCAGGCAGGCTCCACAAATAACCCAGAGATGCATTTTAAATAAAAGCACACATTCTACTCATGTAAAAACAGCAGTCAGGCCCCACTAATAACCCAGAGATGCATTTTAAATAAAAGGACACATTCTACTCATGTAAAAACACGCTGATTCCTGGACCATCCATGGGTCAGATTGAGAAGGCGAATGGGCCAGATCCGGCCCCCGGGCCTTAGGTTGCCTACCCCTGATCTAATGTAGCAACTGCCCCTTCCGTTTGCTGACATCTCCTGGTGATCCAGTTTTAGTTTTGCAGAATGAGCACTGTGAAGCATTGTTCAATATCTGTACAACTGACGCTTTGTCTTGTGGGATTTCCTTCCCACCAAGTGGGATAAAATACTATGGAGAGTGCTGTAAAAAGCTGGCAGGACACTGTGCCTTAAAAGACCATTATTTTGTTCTTTTTTTTCTCTTGCCGCCTAAGATTACTTAAATTGCATTGCTCAAAAGATTTCTGTTTTTCCCTTTTTGCTATCTTTAGGGCCTTAATGCATTTTAGAGTAATACAGCCTCATTATCAAGTGTAAAATCACAAAGATCAGTGCGGAAATGTATATAACTATGTGCGATTCCATTAATCAGTGCCACAATTCGCAGGGAAACCAACGCAGCAGGCGGCCTGTCACGCCTGCATAAATTGCTTGTATCTGTTCCAAATACCCGAGAGCCAACCAGAAGATGAAATTTGTACCCTGCCGCCTTCAAGACCCACAACTCAGGTGGTAGATGAACTCTATAAAATATGTATTTGCGTAATCACCGGGGGTGAGGTCTGATTACCTCAATACATAATATTGCTTGGGGGGTAATAGTGCGAATAAAATGATGACCATATCAACCAGAGAGGTTATCATTAGCTTTCTTCATACTGTTCCATTGGTATTACTCAACTCTCATCCATATTTTACTCGAGGCAGCGGCGATAAAAATGATAAAGTCAGTGATGCGTGGCTGCTTTTAATTTAGATCCATTTCCAGCACAAAGTGCAACACAGAGTTATATGGATGGGTGGTTAAAGGTGAACAGCTGTATTGTTTTTTAAAAGTATTCTAATCCTGCAATACATTGCCGTTCTATTTCATCTAAGGTTCTAGAAATGCTTTGCTTGTGCAGCCGTTATCTTGTAACAGCTTGGGAAGCTGCTGATAATGTGTTCTTAGCATTTATTTCTTGTTTCACAAATAGCTCCTTTAACATGGAGAACAATTTAGGACATGGGCCCTGAAACCAGATTTCAACAGGCTAGCTATTCTCAGAGGCAGACTGGCCGTCAAGCATGGCTGAATCCCAGTCCTGGCCAATTCATCCCCAAACTCAAGATCCAGGGTGTTTCCAGATTGTCGCTGGTGGGATTCAATCACATACAATACAGACCAGGCTTCCTCAAACTCGACCCTCCAGATGTTTTTGGCCTACAACTCCCATGATCCCTAGCTAGCAGGACCAGTGGTCAGGGATGATGGGAACTGTAGTCTCAAAATATCTGGAGGGTGGAGTTTGAGGAAGCCTGAAATGGACACTTATGGCAAAGACCTATTTATGCAACTGGGGAAGCCTGTCTATTAGTAAACCCGAAATGAAAAAGAGTTAAAATGCTCTCCTGAAAGTAATTAATGTGCCTACAATATTAGACCCTCCAACATGCCACAGAAGGAAATCGGGACATGTGTTTTCGGGGCTATTCTCTTGCGGGAACCTAAACAGGACATTCCAGGAGCCAATCAGAAGCCGGGATGGCTTCTGTAATTCTGGGATAGTTGACTGGTATACAATCTTACTTCCCATAGACTGCAGTTTTATGCGCACACAATACTGGTTGTGACTCAACAGAGAGAACAAGTCTTTGATAGCAGTAGTGGGAGATTCAGTAATGCTGTTACAGTGGTACCTCAGTTTAAGAGCAGTCCGGTTTAAGAACGATTTGGTTTTACAAACTCTGCAAAACCAGAAATAGTGTCTTGGTTTGAGAACTTTACCTCGGTCTAAGAACGGAATCCAAACAGTAGAAGGGCACCAGTGGCGGGAGGCCTCATTAGGGAAAGTGCGCCTCAGTTTAAGAACTGTTTTGGTTTAAGAACGGACTTCCGGAATGGATTAAGTTTGTAAACCGAGGTACCACTGTATTGTCACTTCCTCTAAAGGTCTAGTTTTTAATTCTAAGTATTTTGTTAGCATTCTGTTATGTTCAGAAATGTGTGCAACAATCTGCCTCCTTCGTGTGTGCTTTTAAAGTTTGAAAAATTATCCTGGCATGTATCCCTGCATAGATTTCTCATCCCCTTGTCTTTCAAAATATGTAAGGTTACGCTCATGTTCTTCTTCAGCCTGCATTAACAATTCTAAGGCGTTTCCAGCAATAGTGACTGATTTCATTTCAAATAAATTTTGATATGTTGGACTTAGAGGAACCACACAAATGGCAATTTCACGTGTGGTAGCCTGGGTACTGAATGTGATTTGGGAATCCAGCGTTCAAATCCTCAATGAAGGTTGCAGCATAACTTTGGGCTCACCGCTTTCTCTCATCCTAATCTACCTCACAGGGTTGTTTTGAGGATAAAATGAGGGCGGGAGAACTTCATAGGCCACCCTGAGCGCCTTGGAAGAAAGGTAGGATTAAAATATAATAATAGTTATCGTCGTCATCACAATGCTTCTCTGAATCTACATCAACCGGCATTCAAAAGAACAGAGTAGACCCCACTGAATTCAATGAGACTTGCTTTTGGAAAAGTTGCATTGCTGTTGCAATCTGCTTTGCACAAATGCACATCCCTCACTGTCCCATGTTCTGCTGTTGGGCTGGGCAGGTGTGGATTCTGAAAACTATGTGTTACAGGAAGACAAGAGTGCAGAAAAGCAGGTGGAACAGGGAACAAGTGAGCAAGTAGCAAAGGGGAAGAGGCGCTGCCACCACTGCTGCCATTTCCTTTCTCCTTGCCAATGTGTATCGTCATCCTCTTCCTTCCTGTTGCTGTGCTGCCGCCACATGGAAGAAGTGTGCACCCTCAATTTGAATTGGAAGAGGGAGGGGAGGAGGCAGGTGATCCAGAAAATGGGTGGCTGGGTGGAGGGAAAGAGATTGTTCAGCCTGGACACTGAGGTCCAACTCCGAGGGCCTTCTGGTGGTTCCCTTACTGCAAAAAGTGAGGTTACAGGGAGCAAGGCAGAGGACCTTCTCGGTAGTGGCGCCCGCCCTGTGGAATGCCCTCCCATCAGATGTTAAATAAATAAACAACTATCTGACTTTTAGAAGACATCTGAAGGCAGCCCTGTTTAGGGAAGTTTTGATCTTTTATTGTGTTTTTTATATTCTGTTAGGGACGCAGGTGGCGCTGTGGGTTAAACCACAGAGCCTAGGACTTGCTGATCAGAAGGCTGGCGGTTCAAATCCCCGTGATGGGGTGAGCTCCCATTGCTCGGTCCCTTCTCCTGCCAACCTAGCAGTTCAAAAGCACATCAAAGTGCAAGTAGATAAATAGGTACCACTCCAGCGGGAAGGTAAATGGCGTTCCTGTGCGCTGCTCTGGTTCGCCAGAAGCGGCTTAGTCATGCTGGCCACACGACCCAGAAGCTATACAAGTTATCCAGAAACGCACAGCCTGAGTGTCTTGTCTTAGTGTGGCTCCTTAATGAACCAGCCACGGAAGGAGAATCACAGCCATGTTGCCTTCTGCTGCTCTCAAGCATCCCTTCATAGACAAAGGTTTATGGGGGCTGCATGTTTGAGAGCCTTTTGGTGCAGGATGTTCAGACACATTCCTCATCGAGACAGGGATAACATTCAAAAGCTTATTACCTTGTGATGGGCAACCAAGAAAAATTAGAAATAAATTAGGATTATATTGAGCAAGCTACACTGACTTTGTTATGTTCATTTCACAGTCAGTTAAGTTTTACATTTGTTTTTTGAATTTTTTTTAAAGAAAATAATTTGCCAACATTTGTTTTATTACTTCATGGTTTGTTTTACCTAAAGCCCTTTATTGCACTTTGATACATAACAGCTTAATAATATGGATTGATTGCACTATAAGTCTTGGAGCAGCCTGGCCTACAGCTCTTTTTTTACTCTGCCAGTGCTTGATGGTGATGAATCACAGAACTCTAATTCAGAGATCATCAGTGCATGGATGTGAACATCAGGAACGGAAATAGTTCTAAAAGGTTTTTAATTTTGTTTTAATTGTTCCTCTTAGTCCTGAATTAGTTGAATAGGGGGAGGGTGGTGAACTGAACTAAAACATAGTGCTTTTTTGGGGGGGGAGATGTACTGTGCTAAGAAAATATTAATGACTAGAAATAAATTATTACTTTTAGTATGATCTTCCTCATTTCCTTCAAACCATTCAAACTTGATACTTAGACTGTAAGTCTTTTGAAGACAGAGACTGACATTGACAAATTTGCTGAATGTCTACTGGAGTCCATAGGACAAAGTAGGATCAATCAATCAATCAATCAATCAATCAATCAATTGGTATGACTACCATGGCTCATGTAGTGGCCCTTTCAACCACACTGAAAATATACAGAGTGCACCATGGGCCACACTTGTGTTTTAGGATCAGTATTCCACATTGGTTCTGTGTACACAAGTGCTGCAATCTCCATGCTAGTTGCGCATGTGGAAAATGTTTTCTGCTCATGGAAGTGCTGGTTTTAAACATCTTATTGACAGCATTACATGAGAAAAACAAAAGTAAAAACCAGCGTTGATCTGCTTGCATGGGAACTTGCACAACCTGTCCCAGAAGCAGAAGTTGAAAATTGCTTTAGGACCTAACTCTTATGCCACTGTCAAAACTCTCCTATATGAAATTGTGCAAACATTGGTGGAATAATGCTAGTGGCCATTTTCCTCCCACTTGCGGGTTATTGTTGTTTTTGAATCTAGTTCATTGCCATATTATAATACTGTGTTGACACTTGTAACCGAAGATCAGAAAGCTTCATGACTGGGCAAGACTTCACTGTGGATTTAAATTGATTTATCACTTGGGAATCACTCAACTGCAACCTGGTCTAACGTCCAAAATTAATGTGACAATTAAATTGATGGGTCACTGAATCAAGCAAGTTGGACTTCTGGAATACCATGCCAAAAAGTTTGAGAATCACTAATATAAGAAGACTACCATTTTGCCATTGTTTGATTTGTGCAATTACCACCAGAACTCCACCCATGGTTATGGAGGTTATGCTTCTAAAGAAATAACTATTCCTTGGTAAATATCAGCCAGCGCTTCATTGTCACGAATGATTTCCATAAAATATATTTCTAGCTATGTAGAGAAGACCGCTCCTCTGAAGAAAATGTAGAAGCATGAAAGCACAAGGTGTCTGCATTTGTAGGCATAACAACTGAAAGAAATCTCAGTTTTATCATTTTTACTGTGCGGTTCACTCTAAGGTTGTTTCAGGAAGGTGCGAAAGTCAAGAGAACATTTTAACATTAAATGTGCAAAGATTTTCACACATAGGCATCGACATAAGGAAAACATTAATATCCTTCATTGATTTTGACTGTGTCCTTTGTAAGTGAAAAGGCAAAACAATTTAATTTAGGTCATTCATAATTTCAGATTTCAAAATTTTAATCCATAATGTGAAGACTACCAATTTTAAGAAATTTCACAGTTGCAGTCCACTCATACTAAGGCACGAGTGGGAAAACTGTGGTGGTCCGAATGCTCTTAGACTACAGTTCCCATCATTCCTGACCATGGGCCATGCTGGCTGAGACTGATGAGACTTGGAGTTCAACAACATCCTGAGGGCCACAGATCCCTCACCCTTGTGCTAGGTACTGCTATTTGTGGTTCGAGGACCCGACCCCCGCAATGTGAAATAAATACGCAAGGACACGTGATATAAGGTTAATGGGCAAGAAAAAGGCCACAACTTTATTGATTACAGCAGTGAAAAGGTATTGGCTTAGGCATTGGATGTCTAAAACAAGGGGGTTTATTCACCAGTAGGTGGAGCCTGTTGATGCTAATCCAACTATAGGCTCTCCCCTGATGTCACCGAGGGTCGTGCCATGGCCTCCCGCCAAGCAGGCATCGGACAGAGTACACGACCGCCAGATTCCTTTAACGGAATACCCAAAAATTGAAGGCATAGGCGATGGCCACACCTAGCCCTTCGACACACCACAACACATTATTCCAATGCCTAACCTACCCACCAATACCACAAAAGTTGTGACGATTGCTACGAGGTAGGCGAAAAAACCAAAAAGCCTAATGCCAAATGGAAAAATTCCTACCAGGCCCCCTGGACAACCAGGGCGACCAACCTAAGGTCCATAGCAAGGCCAATAAACTAAGACCCTGAGCTCAAAGGGAGTGGAGGGTGGGTGACTCGCGATGAGACGACGGAGAAGAATGAGGCCGAGGAGAGGCTGGCGCCGCAGCAAAAGGCTGCTGTAAACGCCCCCTCTGCGGCACCTGGTTGGATGCCTGCCGAGGGGCGTGGGCACCAGCCAGGTGAGAGGAGGAGACAGGGGGCTAACGCCCCCTGCTAAGGTTGGAGCTCGGGCTCCCGCCCACAACCACTCCCCTCTCTTCCAGGGAGGAGAGTCTTTACATTAAGTCTCCCCACAAAGACAAGTATGCTCACATAATAAGAAAGGCACATATCTGTACGATGGGACCACCACACAAGTCTTGGGCTACACATTGTATTTATGTATGACTGCTCTGTCAGATGTTGGGTGTACAGTGGTACCTCACTTTTCGAATGTAATCCGTTCCGGAAGACCGTTCAAATTCTGAAACTTTTGAAAACCGAAAAACTCAATACAGAAAATTCAATACAGAAAACCGAACAGGGAAGCGGTGGGGCATGTTCGACTTCCAAGGCATGTTCGGAAACCGAAGCATTTACTTCTGTGTTTATGGCGTTGGAAAACCAAAATGTTTGTCAACGGAGACATTTGAAAACTGAGGTACCACTGTATAAGGAAGCAGCAAGAAACAATATCGAAAGTGGCTCTGATTTACTGAAATGAACTCATAATTTTAGATATTTAAAATACACCATACAAACAAATGCCACCTAGGTCTACACCCTTCAAAGACACACTCTCCTCTTTTCTCTGAGCAGGCATTGATCAGGATGAGACATTAGCATGGATCACAATATGTACATGCTAGACCACATGCATGACTACTATGGATGCAGTGTGCATTGGGGTGTACAGTAAAGCTGTATGCTATGGAGACATTCAAGCCAATATGAGCAAGTTTGGCTCATGGGTAACATCAGATAGATATGGTTCTGATATCACCTTGATGTGTACGTATCACCTTGACCAGGGTTCATGTCTCATTTTGTGACTTTTAAAACTATTTAAATGTCTGTAAACATCGGTGTTCTGAGACACCTTGGCCAATTACAGCTCTGGGTAGTTAGTTTACTTCAGGTTTTCAAACATTACAGATGCTCTTTGAACACTACAAAAAGTTATCCAGGATTGAAATTCAGGACTCTTTCTTCTGTAAAATATGAAGCTTCACTTGAGTTTTGATGGCAAACTGAAACCTTTTACATCTGCACAAAAAACTTGTATCCATTTTTGGTCCCAATTTAAAAGAACTAATTTTTAAATACCACACAAGGGTCAGTCAGTCAGTCAAGTTTATTGCTTATAGCCAAAGGCTGCTGCAATGTATACAATGTTATTCAATAAAATATATACTAGTTTGATACAAAAACTTAAAACATGTACATTGTCAAAACATGACCTAATCTGCACAAAGCTACAGAAACGCCTTAATATACAAATTGAAACATTAGACAATAAAATTTATAAGCTAAAATCACCGCGGGGCCACTAATATATTAAAAGTAATATTAAATAATACAATAATGGTCACATAGGGTCCTGCTTTGAAGTGGCTTGTAAATGCATGCAATCAGATCTGAGATCTCTCATGATTGTGTTCTTCCAGTACCTAAAACATAAATTTGTAACTTTTATTCCAAAAGAGACACCTGGCTCTGATCGCAACGTTTCAGAATTGTGAAATTATGCATCCAGAGATGAATTTTGAACTTCAGAAGTTTGAGAAAGATTTGGAATCAGAAGGGAAGGAGAATCTGTGGGTCGGTTTTTTGTTTTGTTTTTATAGTTTGCTAATGTGAATGGGTGAAAGAGGAGAGCGCAAAATATGGCCTGAAGCTCAACATCAAAAAAAACGAAGATCATGGCCACTGGGCCCATCACCTCCTGGCAAATAGAAGGGGAAGAAATGGAGGAAGTGAGAGATTTTATTTTCTTGGGCTCCATGATCACTGCAGATGGTGACAGCACTCACAAAATTAAAAGACTCCTGCTCCTTGGGAGAAAGGCGATGGCAAACCTAGACAGCATCTTAAAAAGCAGAGACATCACCTTGTCAACAAAGGTCCGTATAGTTAAAGCCATGGTTTTCCCAGTAGTGATGTATGGAAGTGAGAGATGGACCATAAAGAAGGCTGATCGCTGAAGAATTCATGCTTTTGAATTATGGTGCTGGAGGAGACTCTTGAGAGTCCCATGGACTGCAAGAAGATCAAACACATCCATTCTTAAGGAAATTAGCCCTGAGTGCTCACTGGAAGGACAGATCGTGAAGCTGAGGCTCCAATACTTTGGTCACCTCATGAGAAGATAACACTCCCTCGAAAAGACCCTGATGTTGGGAAAGATTGAGGGCACAAGGAGAAGGGGATGACAGAGGATGAGATGGTTGGACAGTGTTCTCGAAGCTACAAACATGAGCCTGACCAAACTGCGAGAGGCAGTGGAAGACAGGAGTGCCTGGCGTGCTCTGGTCCATGGGGTCACGGAGAGTTGGACACGACTAAACGACTAAACAACAATGTGAATGGATCTACAACATGCTGAGAAACACTGATCTTATTGGATCACAGAATCATAGAAATGTAGAGTTGGAAGGGACCGCAAGGCCCATCGAGTCCAACCCCTGCAATGCAGGAATCTTTTGTACAATGTGGAGCTCGAATCTTCAGTTGCAACTCTGAGTAGAAGATCTACAGGCAGGCTGGATCAGCTGTTGGTCAAATCTGTTATTGCATGGTTTTGGAGTTCCATAAAAAGCAAGAGTTACTGTCCAGAAACAACCTGTGTGATATTTTAGGGATGTAGCAAGTGTGTGCAGGAACATAGGATCACTGGTCCATCTCACTCAGAACTGCCTACTGCAATGAAGGGGATAATCCCAGCCTTACCTGGAGAAACAAGAGATTTGGCAGGGAAAGCATATATTCTATCACTAAAGTTAAAAGTACTATTACACAGAATAGGGTAGTTACTATTATTTATACACCCAGCTGTTATTTGGCTTCAGGAGCTGCCGTATTTCACTCACTGTACTGTGGATATTCCCCCAGTCAGTTCAGACTTTGGGGTATTATCATTGCCATAAATTGCCTGGGACAGGGCTTTGCTTCAGCCAGAACTCACCGGAATTGTTCCAGCACCTCTCAGGTGGGTGCCATTGCCATTCTAAGAGAACGAGGGAGGTGTTCATGGTGAGTTCCAGCACCTCTTTTTCCAGAAAAATAGCAGTGATATTCTATTTCACTTTAATACATTGTAGCACCTGTTTCGAGCCGCCTCTAGTTCCTATTCATGCTCATTGTATCACTAGATTATATGAAAATCACACAACCTTATAGTTTTTTCAAGCTATATACTCTCAGGGTGGGTGTATGGGGTGTTAGGGGAGGGGTAGTACCCTGGTGAGGAACATGTCAACATACAACAGTGGCCACACCCCATGAAATGGCTTTGACTAGCCAGCTAAACCAGGGGAGGTACACTCCATTGTCTCTCAAGACAGACAGATGCCCGCAACTCTCAGGGTACCATTTCCACTTCTACCTTCTGCAAAGAACCCCTTGAAGTTTTGCCACTAGACCTCTGAACACAGCAGTGGATTCTGGGTAGTTTTCTGTGACATATGCTAAATTCATGTGGGATGCTTGACAAGTCTGGGACTTTACTCTTAGACCTCATTGTTGAGCCACGTGGACTGAGAGCACACTTACCCCAAACTCATATGACTTCCCATTGGAGAGGAAAACAATGTGGGCAAGTTTTCTCTCAAAGAAGCATGTCCAATTTTTTTTTTAAAAAAGAACTCAAACAGTTTTCAAGGAACCAAAGTGTTCTTTGGGACACAGTTTGAAAACTATTGACATAATCCATAGAAAATGACTTTGGACTGTCTGGAAATAATAACAATAACAATAACAATTTATTATTTATACCCCGCCCATCTGGCTGGGTTTCCCCAGCCACTCTGGGAGGCTTCCAACAGAATATTAAAATACAATAGTCATACATTATTGAGAAATATAGAAATGTGTAGCAGATTAAATGTAACTTCTTACCATTCCTGAGCCACACTTCAGCAGAGCTCTGGATATAGAAACCAAGTAACACTCACATCTTTACTAAACAATTTTCAGAGCTATTTGCATTATGCAATAAAGCCTAAATCTGCAGCAATATTTAGTGCAGATTGCAGTCACCCCCTATTTGTACCATACCATTTTACAGTTTATTGGCTTTATTAACTGAATTGGTGTTTTCTGTTTTGTTCTCTAATGTAAGGGAAACATGTTTCTCCTGCTCCCTCTCATCTGTAAGCCACCTTTCTAAATGAGGTGTTTCTTACATTTTTCTGTTTCTAGTGAAGATAATTTAATATACAAATAGCCCCAATTCATGATAATATATGTTGACAGCCTGATAGCCAGTTGTGAATTATAAATCTCACACAGGCAAAATGCAGCCTGCTTTCTTATCAGGTCAATAAACACCATTGCCATGGAAAGGTCTGATTCCATGCATATATAATTTGGAAATCCAGCAACAATTTTTTGGGCACCAGTTCTCAAATTAAATTGGATATATGTCTAGTTCACGCTGCAATACATAAATTATGCTCACTGAGTCACCAACGCAGTACAACGCAGAGGTACACCATGGCTGCAGTTCAGATCATTTCTAGAAAAATACAGTTTGGGGAGCTGATGGGACGTGGTCACTTCTCACAATATGCTTTTTGTGTACCTGAGTAGAATAAACAGGTGGCTGTTAAGATTGGAATTAGTGTAGCTTTTTCATTGCAGAAATATTTAAAAATGTTGCTTCTGAAAGAATCAGGTTGCCCCAAGCTTCTGTGTGCTTTGACAGTAAAGCGGAAATTTAAATGTGTGTGTGTTTTGTGTGTGTGTGTATGTGTGTGTGTGTCAGTTGCAGCTGCCACAAAGGGAGTGGAACAACAGGAAGATGAAACATCTAAGTGTTGTGATCCGTGCTGACGTCTCATCCTGATCAATGCCTGCGTGGAAAAGATTGTATCGGCAGAAATGTATATATAGGCCAAAGAAAGCCACACACTTTCTTTGTAAACATAATGGCACATAATACTTGTGGTGTTATGAAATGTTGCCTTCAGGGCTTCTCATACTGACTAGCGCTTTCCTGCCGACAGCCGATAGGAGCCAGAATAGTGGCTTCTTCCTTTTAGCAAATATGATTGCCTAAGTCTCTTCTCGCTGCATTCGTAAAGCAGCTTGACAGCTCCATTAAACAAAGGATGCAGCATTCTTCCCATCCCTATACATTTTTAATGCTAATGCATACAGATTTTCCTTCAGGAAATGTTTCTTTTTTATGATCAGTGCCCAGATTAAAATTTTAACAACTTTCTTTTAAACTTTAGAAGAGAGGTGTTCTTAACACATTTGCAGCCAGGGTTAAGAGGAGGAATTTGTCATTCACTGGTATCACTTCAAAGAAAGTCATCCTCTAGGCTGCATGCTCCTACTTTGTCTTCACTCCCCGGGACTGAAGCAAAGTATCGGAATGTCCCTAAGGGCACATTGTACATCCTGTTTCACAAATGAAAATAGGGGCTCTCTTTTGTGCTTGTTAACACCCCTGTTCTCATATCCAAGATCACAGTCTGAATCCCAGTTCTCAGAAGTAATTACATATTACTGAAGGTTCATCTCTTCCTGATTTAAGCTACATTCATTTCTCCCGAAATATTATTCACCCTAAGGTCCCAGGATGGGAGATAACCTGTCCTGCACTCATGTCTGAAGCATGTGTATTAAAATTGATTAAAAATACCAACAGTTTTCTTAAAAACAACCCTCCAGATGCCTTTGGACTCCAGCTCTCTCACCAGCCCTAGCCAGTAAGACCAATGGTCAGGTGTGGTGGCATCTGTGGTTCGTCAACAGCTGAAGTGCCTCAGGTTCTATCTCCACCCCAGTTTTAAAGATACATATTGCAACAAAGACAGTTGCACTTGTTATGGAACAGCTGCAAATGAATAATTTTCAGCAGCATTTGCTATCTGGATCTGCAGATAACGGAATACTTGAACCCCTGTAGTCTCTACATGGGACTACCTTTGAAGGTGACTCGGAAACTACAACAAATACAGAATGCGGCAGCTAGACTGATGACTGGGAATGGACACTGGGACTATATAACACCAGTCCTAAAGGATATTCACCGGCTCCCAGTATGTTTTGGAGCACAATTCAAAGTGTTGGTGCTGACCTTTAAAACCCTAAAGGGCCTTGGTTCAGTATACCTGAAGGAGTGTCTCCCTCCATCGTTCAGCTCAGACAATGAGGTCCTCCTCTGAGGGTCTTCTGCTAGTTCCCTCACTGCAAGAAGTGAAGTTACAGAGAACCAGGCAGAGGGCCTTCTTGATAGTGGCACCCACCCTGTGGAACGTCCTCCTTTCAGATGTCAAGGAGATAAAGAACTACACGACTTTTAGAAGACATTTGTATTGGGAAGTTTTTAATGTTTGATGTTTTATTATGTTTCTGTATATGCTGGCAGCCTCCTGGTGTGGCTCGGGCAACCCAGTCGGATGGGTGGGGTACAAATAATGAAATTATTATTATTGGGTGACCATGGACTTGGCACCTTCTCTCTGCCTCGTCTACCTCATAAGGTTGTTTTGAGGATAAAATAGGTAGAGGGAGAACTATGTAAACCACCTGGAGCTCCTTGGAGAAAAGATGGGATAGAAATGCAATCAAAAATAAATAACAAGATGCATGTGTGCACAGGCATTGTGAAGTCACTTCGTCTCTCTTAGCTATACTGCGCATATGTTTTTCCCCTGGGGTGGTGTGTGTGTGTGTGTCTGTGTGCGTGTGCAGGATCTAGCAGAACCAAGTAGTCTCAGCTATGGCTGGGCAAATAATCCCCTTCCAAACCTGCAGGTGGCAACATTTGGGGGCAACTTTTCTTGTAGGAGGAGGTTGTAGAATGTTTTTAGGAGCAGAAAGTTTACCAGTAAAAGCACAATGAGCCACATCTTTCAACTTTTTTTTCATGCTAAAGAATGATGCCACTCTATTTGTGAATGCAATATACTGGGAACAATTGAAGGAGTTCAGAGAATCAAGATGCATTTGTGTGTGTGTGTGTGCATGAATTATTATTTTTTAACCAAAAATTTCCTCTATTCATACAAAGCTTACTAAAAGAGATACAAGGCAAGTAAATTGAAGAATTAAGAACGGAAAGTACTAAGCATCAGATAAGCCCAAGGACAAATTATAAGGATATGATGCCCCAGGGCAATAGAGGGCTTCTAACATCACCGTATAATATCTGATGTTTGATGGAGCACTATTAAATATTATGGGAGACTAGGGCTCTCATCAACACATCTGTTAACATGGCCCTTGAGGTATTTGAGGGTGCAATGCAGGTAACTCCTTGAGAGCTTTTAACCTCATTGTGAACAGTTATATAGTGCCAAAACTAGGTGTCTGGGTTTTTTGAGGATGCCCAATATCACACAATAAAGTTAAAATAGAGACTCAGGAGAGACATTTTCTGCTTGATGCCGAAAAGAATTTCAACAGTGTTAGCAAAAACGATAAGAGCAATTACTCCTTCTATGGGCTGAGGTTGGCTTTTTATTTCATTCACTAGCAAAGATGGAGCAATTAACTTGTGGGTTACAAAGGTCTCTGCAGGAAAAAGTAAGCTCTATATAAGGGCGACAAGAAAATCTGTCTATAAAAGGAATGGCCTGTCTCTTTTTTCTCCCCCCTAGAGCTGCAGGAATATATACTGCAGCTATATTGAAATTGCACCCACATTTGACAAAACTTCGAACTTCCCATTTTGACTTTGATCAAGATGTTCTAAATATACCAACATCTAGTCTTCAGAAATAATATCTACTCTTCGCTTTTTTACAAGATGATACATCAAACTTGCATGAGTGTTGGTGGTCAAATCCAAGCATAACACAATTGTGTTTCAAATACGGATTTTGTATGTCCAACTACTCACATGGTAGAGTACAATGCATATAGATATACGGTTCCTGGTTCAATCCCTGGTATCTCTAGAGAGGTCTGGAATAAGGCCTCACCCACGTTGAAATTCTGGAGAGCCACTTCTAGCCAGTGTAGACAATACTGAAGTAGATGGTGATTTTACTCCGTCTAAGACAGCTTCCTATATTCCTAACAATAATAAGTCTTACATGTGTATATATCTTTCAATATATGGTTCAATATGGTCCAATTCTAAACATTTAAACCTCTAAACTGGAATTTGCCATGTTGGTTTCTTATCCAGGTAGATGGAGATATCATCAATCTAGAGACCATACTCTTTTGATATGATAAAAAAGGAAGTAGAATGTGGACTAGGCTTATAAAATTAAATTACGATTTAACTGGGGGTTACTTTCAAAGAATGACTATGTTTCAGATTGTGTATTGTTTCAGGCAACTCCAATTGGGTGGATTCACATTTAAATGTGAACTCAATTGAATGTCTCCTGCATCCCAGGTATACAAAATATGGAACATCATGCTATATCTATATACAGTGGTACCTTGGGTTACATACACTTCAGGTTACAGACGCTTCAGGTTACAGACTCTGCTAACCCAGAAATAGTACCTCGGGTTAAAAGCTTTGCTTCAGGGTGAGAACAGAAATCGTGTGGCAGCAGGAGGCCCCATTAGCTAAAGTGGTGCTTCAGGTTAAGAACAGTTTCAGGTTAAGAACGGACCTCCGAAACGAATTAAGTACTTAACCTGAGGTACCACTGTACTGTTGCAGCACATTCTTCTTAACCCATTGGGCCAGTTTGGGGCTCTCTTAGTATGGGTGGTGCATGGAAGGGCTGGTTGACCACCACATTACAAGTGTGGAAGAAGGCAGCTTGTCTGACCTGTCCAACGTCCATGTGTTGGAGATAGTGGTACTTGTTTAGATGCCCCCCGCCCCTCCCAAACTGAAACCCTGCCAACTTTTTGTTTTGCCACTCCTGCTCCATGTGACACTGATGCATATCAGCACATGTCAGCGAGAAATGAAATGAGAAAAGAAAAGAAAAGAGGGTTGCGGGGGAGAAGGATCACATTGTTTGACTTGGAGATGTAAATGCAAAGCCACATCTGATGCCTGGATTCAATTTTCAGAGCGACTTTCTCATTATAAAAATGCTAAGAAAGAACCCACCGTTATCATATCAGTCTATTGACTGGGGAGAATAGGCCCCCGACTGTCAAGAAAAGATAGCCAGTGCTGAAAGATTCACATAGTAAGATAGGCTAGCCTTGCATCAAGGGAACTATTTTCTATGGGCTAGACAAAGGGTTGTGTTTGGGATTTATTCCCACATAACCTCACTGTAACTTCTGCTGCACTTTATATATGCTGTTCACAGAAACTTATCTTGTTATAAAGTCTTCTTGCTTGATAAACTTGGCTTGTGCCTTGGATTTAACTTCAGGTCAGTGGGAGCTCAGTGGATTGAGCTCGCTGCGTTTACGAATGAGGTCTCGGGCTGCAGCACATGGAATATGCAGTATGTTTGGGACTGCTACCCGCTCCAAAGCAAACTGGTCTCACTGTGTGACATAGTCTAAGGGGGATTACACGCCATTTCCTTTCTTTGGAAAAAGGCAAGAAAATTATAACCTTATATTGAACATTTCTATAAAGGGTTCTGCTTTGGTATGCTTCTTCCACTCAAGAAATAATGGTCTTGAGATATGGTTCCATTCATTTACATAAACCTTTTGACTTTCATGGAGCTGGCATTATTATAAACACCAAACAGTAGGTTACAAGTGGGGACCTGCAGCAACTGTGTTTTTAATTTTTTTTTATTCTTTGATATATAGAAATACATACCCATTACAAAGTATCTTTTTATAATATACTGAGATAAAACAGCTACTTGATCTAAAAAAAGAGCAAAGTCAGAAGGAAGAAAATACAAGTAAAGGAGAAATCTAAAGAAGGGGAAAGCAAGAGAAAAGGAAAAGAAAGAAAACAAAAGAAAGAGTAAAATAAAAGGAATCCTGGCTCTCTGTAACTACATATGATATTCATTTTTTAAGATCCAACCATTCTATCTTCTACAAACCAGTATGTTTTCAATCTTCAAATACAGTGGACCCTCTGGATACGAACTTAATTCATTCCGGGGGTCCGTATGTACCCTGAAAAGTCTTCATGTCGAGGCGCTGCTTCTGCGCACATGCACGGCGCGATAGAGTGCTTCCGTGCATGTGCGAAGTGTGCTTTTGCACATGTGTGCAGGGCGAAACCAGGAAGTATACACTTCTGGGTTTGCCGCGTTCGCAACCCGAAAGGTAAGTTACCCGAAGGTAACGTAACCCAAGGTACCACTGTACATATATAATGAATTCATTTTCTCTTTCATACAAAAAGTCCAAAAGAAATTTCCAATCCCTATGTTAGTAATGACTTTTCTCTAATTAAACATGGGGACCTGCAACAAATGTTGATGTGTATTCCAGACCCCTAATAGAAGTGTTACTATTCATGGCTACAGCCACCCTACAGGAACCTTGTAGCACTTTTTCCCTTTCCTTTCCACCTTCTAGAAACCTACCCTGACTGTTCTCCATAGCGTTAAAGGTAATATTCTCCTGGTGGGTCCTATCTTAAATGAAGTGCATAGAACAGGGGCTCATGGTAGAACCTTTTCAGTGCTGGGAAAGACGGTGGAAAGATCTCCTCATTGACGTGCATCTTGTTCCTGCTTTATAGTCATTTTGACGCCAAGTAAAAGCTCACCTTTTCTGGTCAGGTTTTTAGAAGCAGAAGGGTGAAGTCATTTTGCAGGTTTGGTGCCCCTATTCCTCTCCCAGAGCTACACTTCCCAGATTGGTTTCGCAAGCAATCCCTCTTCAAAGAAAACAATGGGAATTGTAGCTTTGAGAGGGGAATAGGGTCTCCTGGTGACTGAGCACCCTTCACAAACTTCAGGTAAAAAATTCTTTGGAAGAAGCCAAACATGCTTTAAACATCATCATCATCATCATCATAAATAATAATAAATAATTTTATTTATATCCCGCCCTCCCCAGCCAAAGCCGGGCTCAGGGCAGCTAACAACAATAAAATAATACAACATTCTAAAATCATATGGTGTGAATGTGTCCATGTTGAATTGTGCCAGGAAACACAGGCAACAAGTGCAGCTGCTGCCACCTTCTAAATCACTGGAAGTTTCCAAAGACTTTTCTAAAGGAGCTGCAGGTATAGAACATTTCAGTAACCCAACCTGGATATAACCAAGGCATGTACAAACCTGGCCAGGTCTAAACTTCTCAGGAATGTGTCTCGCTTGAGTACCAGCCTAAGCTGGGCAAAGTCACCCCAACTGCTATTTGCTATTTAGTGAAAAAACTTATCAATAAGTATAAGTATTCTTGCAGGGAGCAATGTTATACAGTGGAACCTCAGTTTTTGAATGTAATCCATTCCGGAAGACCATTCGACTTCCGAAATGTTCAAAAGCTGAAGATCAAAGGGTGGTTGGCAAAATCCATTGAAAAAATGGAGAAAGGCGACTCAGAAGCTATTTGACTTCTGAGGCGCGTTTGAAAATGGAAGCATTCACTTCTGGGTTGTTGGCGTTTGGGTTCTGAATTGTTCATCAACAGAGACATTTGAGAACCAAGGTTTCACTGTATCATATTTTTAAATAATTAACTAAAGTGCGTGGGCAAAGATTGGCTGACTTGGTATAGTGAAGAAACACATTGACTTAGCAACATCTACCTCTTCCACACACCCTGTGGAATAGTCCTGTGTAACTTGAAAACTTTAAATGCTAATTGGTTCAAATAAAAATGATATCAAAAAGGAGTCTCAGCACTCTCTACTACTTTGTACACAGCATTTCATTAATGCAGTTAAGCATTTATTAAATTTGTTGTTGCTAGTTACCAGCCCTCTGCTTTTTATGGCTAGGAAGATTCCAGCTTACTGCTACTTGAATTAAACTTTCCAGTTTTTATTTGGATTTTTAAAGCCTTCCTATAAATTGCTAGAACCAAAATATACACCAACGCCGTGAAAATAAAACAGAAAATCTTTAAAGAGCTGCAATCCAGAAAATGTGTATGTCTATCACGGATCATAAATATAGCCACAGATAATTGTAAACATATGGTAAGTTACTCCTAAATAGTTATATTCTGGGAACATAATTGTGCTATACAGTTTGTTGAAATTACTGAATACTCATAACTTGAAAATCTGTGAAAATATCCTCAGTGCCTCTCCAGCAAGAACATATACAAACAAACAAACAAACAAACAAACAAACAAACAAACAATGGAGAGAATATGATATGTGTGTGTGTGTGTGTGTGTGTGTGGCCAATTGCTTTCTCCCCACAAATTCAAATTTAAATGTACCTTGCACACAAAACCCCCCTGAAATTATTTGTCTAAGCTTTGCTAGGTTTCTTACCTGCACGCACCTCTCTTATGACTGCTATTTTCATAACCCTCAAAACACTTCTGGAGATTAAGGGAGCGACCCCATACATAAGAAGCTGGCATAAAGCTAGCTGCTGTAATTTAAGCAAGCATAGCATTACATCAGATCCAAAATCTGCACAGCAGTGGAGCTGTTGCTTCTTCTCTGCCTAAGCCTGGCAGAGGGAAAAGAAGCCTGCCAGTCCATGTGAACAGGCTGAAGAGGTTTAGGATTGGGCCTAAATCCCACCGGCTCCGGTTCTGCTCCACCCCCACCCCCGAACGCTCCTTTTTGGGGACTGGCACCAGCCTTGGCTCAGATGTATGAATGTTACAGCGGCATATCTTCATCTGAGTTGCAGACTTAATACTGGCTGAGCCAGGAATCAGCTGGCTGTGCCACCGATCTATTGCATCCTAAGCTGCTCATCCCAGTGGATCTTGCCGTAGCATAGCCCTCTTAGTGAATCCTTTCATAAGCAAACTTAAAACAGGAAAGGCAGCCCTTTCAGGACAACCACTGCAGCTATATCCTTGATATTTGGCAGGATTCATCACCTCAGAAAGCACTACCATGCCTACAAATTTCATTCCATTCTGCCAAGTTATAGATGGTTTAGAAATGGCACAGAATCCAGCATAAAAATACCCTGGATTTGTTTGCCTAGAATATGGCTCACTTTATCCACCCTGGACGGGCTATGATGCCCGGAAATATCATTAACTTCTGCCAAAAAGGAAAACATTGCTTCCCCCATAATAATGAATGGGAATTTTGTTTTTTCTTCTTTTCTGAATCAGGATTGGATTCATATCAATACACCAAATCAGATAACTGTTGAAGCACTTAGGGCCAAAGTAAGTAGTTTTCTGAAGTGTAAAATCAGCCCCCAAAAGCAATATTATGGTCTCAGTGGATATCCCAAGTTCATACCGATATTCCTCAAGTATCCCCTGATACTGTCAAACAACAACAGCAGCAAAAGTATGGTACTGAAATAATTATGAAATGTATTATGTCTCAAAAGATGGGATGGATCTACACTCATGGTTTATAACGTTAAGGAAGGATTAATGAATGATTTACATAATGTAATAGGCACATTAAGTTTTGCTTGTAACGTTAATGCATTATTAAAATGTGACATGAGATGGCGCTGTAGAGCAACCCAGAACCAGCAGTAAGGAAAATTGCACTGTTATGGAGGAAACAAGGTAAGGGCCATTTTAAATTTATCAGTATGCCCTGTGATATTTTAGAACAATTTATCTAATTTCATTCTAATAACGTTTAAAAAGTCGGTGTAGATCCAGCCATGGTCTGAAGGAACACATTGCAGCAATCTTGTTTGAGTTCCATTTTGGAGAACAGAAAATATAAATAGGAAAATAGGATATTATTAAAATCAAAGTGTATGCAGTTGTTTGTTTGAGAGTGATGTCGCGTAGTAAGAAACAAACAGTACTATACCAAAGTGTGCTTGATACTACAGAAGTAAGTCCAACTGAATACTTAAACAGGAATTAGAACAACCCACCTGAATTATCATTCTTGCACTTGTCAGAAGCGCTCTAAAATGACTGTCGTCTTATGGGTAATTCAATGAGGACGGCATCTCCCTTCCATTCAATGCCTGACAGTAGCTAAATCCTAGCTTAAAGGGGAGTGTATGATATATTACATTTTGCTGCTATTGTTTCCTGCAGCAGCCAGACTCTCTTTCCCTCACCTCACTCTCCTGCTTCCGCCTTGGTACTGATTATACCCAAACCTGCTCATTTTAAAAGATCAGATGAAATCACAGTCTGAAGTGGTATGGCTGCAGGGTAGCTTGAAGGGACTAGACCAGAACACGTTAGGCAAACGGCTTATTTTTCACAGTGGCTCGAGGAGCTGGGAGGGGGAAACAAGGCGTCGCCATGGAGAAAAACCTTTAGATATTCAAAACCAATCTTATACTATAAAAGAGAGGGGGGGTGTGAAAATCCTCTGAAAGCTATGCCAGCATCTGCTCGGGACATTGTGCTTGGAAAGGCAAATGAAATGGGTGGAACAATTTAAATATTTTCAAGGAAAGATTATTCTGCCCTTAAGGTATCACACACAGCAGTGCAATTTCCAAATATTCAGAAATAAGAAATGTTGCAGTTTTTCTTGGGCAACAGGTGTATGGTTTACAGAGCGCAGGTGGAAAAACTCCTGCATCAGCTTCTAGCTAGGATGTTAGCAGTAACTGGGTGGCCCAAATGAGAAGCAAGATGGAATCAGGTCCAGGAACACATAAACATATATGGATAAGGCAGGCAGGAAGACAAGGTAGGGAACAGGAGTTCGGAACAGATGGTAGGCTAAAGGGACAGATTTATAAAAAGTGCAAGGCATATGGAAGCAAAGGTCTAAAATCAGTAGGTTTGGGCAGCTGAAGAAATCCCAAACAAACCCTACAGGCAAAAATGGCCCTGCACCTGCTGCTCAATTTGGTCCTGTTTTAATGAACTCAAGAGATGGCAAACACAGGTGTTTGATGGATATAGGGATCATTTCCTGCGGTGTATGCTTATCCCTTTGTGTTCACAGCTCTTGCCTCTGGTCACATGAGTTTTGCCAATTCACAAGGCCACCTGAATCCAGCAGGCTGCACTGGGGACCCTGTGTCTCTCCAGAAATTGTGGAGCAACTTCCATCATCCCTGACTGGAGCTGATCAGAGCTGGAATCCAACATCTAGAGATGTTCCCAGCCTGGCAGTAGACTGTAAAGGCATCTGCCTGGGGCAGCTGAGCTCCAGGGACTTATAATGGTCCAACCACGGTCCTGATATCAGCAGGGTGGGCCCTTCGCCTGTAGGTGTGGGGCAACAAACAACACTTTTTTGTAGTGACTCATTGACTGTGGAATTCCCTCTTCCCAGAGAAGCAGATGACCACCACATTATTGGGCTTCAAATATCAGGTTAAGTCACTTGTTCATCCAGACCTCTTTGGTGAAATTTGATTAGATTGTCCAAGGTCCTAGAGTCATTGCAAAATACTCACTGTCTGTAGCGCCTTTTGCACGATTGATTGTTTTGTTGTAGGTTTGTCATTAAAACTGTGTTTCATTCGCTTCTTTCTTCCCAAGTTTAGCCTTGCCTTTTGGAAGAAGCTTGTTTATAATGATTACATGCAGTTGTGCCGGTGTACATATAATCTGCTTTTGTATAGAATATAACCTGGCAAGGCGAGGATGCTCTCTGAAGTGGCAATTTCTAGATTTGCTCTTGATCGAGGAAAAAATAAGCATCACAGTGTCTATGTTGCTTCTATTAATAGCAGCATTTGCGTATTTGTTATTATGCAGACCCGACTGCAAAGCATTTTAAACCATTTTTCATACAGTTTAAAATATGGGTCCTAGTCTAAGGTGCAATGGTATGGCAAGATCCTCTGGGATGAGTAATTTAGGATACAGTGGATCTCCAGTTTAGACAGCCTATTCCTGCCTTAGCCAGGCTCAGTTCCCAATTTCAGCTCAGCTGAAGACAGAGGCACCAATTTCTAATAATAGTAACAATAACAATAATTTATCATTTATACCCCACCCATCTGGCTGGGTTTCCCCAGCCACTCTAGGCGGCTCCCAACAGAATATTAAAAACACAATAAAACATCAAACATTAATAACTTCCCTAAACAGGGCTGGCTTCAGATGTTTCCTAAAAATCAGGTAGTTGTTTATTTCCTTCACATCTGATGGGAGGGCGTTCTATAGGGTGGGCGCCACTACCGAGAAGGCCCTCTGCCCGGTTCCCTATAACCTCACTTCTTACAGTGAGGGAACCACCAGAAGGTCCTCAGAGCTGGACCTCAGTGTCCAGGCTGAAAGATGGGGGTGGAGACGCTCCTTCAGGTATACTGATTGTGGGAGCCTGACGCGATGTCCTGATGTTACATATGTGACATCGCAATGAGAACGTGGTGGCAGCATAGTCCCAGCAGTCAGTGGCCCCCATCCTCTCTCTGCCACACAAAAGAAAGACAGGAGAAGCCACCGCAGACCAGTGGCGGCGGCAGCAGCAACAACAAGAGCTGCTGGCCACCAAAGCCATGCTGCCTTGAGATCTGTGGATGTAGGGTGGTATACAAATTTAATGAATACTACTACTACTACTAGTGATGCGGGTGGCGCTGTGGGTTAAACCACAGAGCCTAGGACTTGCCGATCAGAAGGTTGGCGGTTCGAATCCCCGTGACGGGGTACAGTGGCATAGCGTGGGGGGTGCAGGGTGGGCCGGCCGCACCGGGCACAACATCTGGGGGTTAGGGTTAGGGGGCGCAAATCCACGGGTTAGGGGGCGCAAATTACTTGCCTTGCCCCGGGTGCTGACAACCCACGCTACGCCACTGACGGGGTAAGCTCCCGTTGCACGGTCCCTGCTCCTGCCAACCTAGCAGTTTGAAAGCATGTCATGTGCAAGTAGATAAATAGGGACCGCTCCAGCGGGAAGGTAAACGGCGTTTCCGTGTGCTGCTCTGGTTCTCCAGAAGCGGCTTAGTCATGCTGGCCACATGACCCGGAAGCTGTCTGTGGACAAACGCCAGCTCCCTTGGCCTATAGAGCGAGATGAGCGTGCAACCCCAGAGTCGGTCATGACTGGACCTAATGGTCAAGGGTCCCTTTACCTTTACAACAACAACAACAACTACTACTACTACTACTAAAAGAATCATGAGAATTAAAATGCTAAAGTCAGAATCTGGAAGCCATTTCTAAGTAGGCAAACTTTACAGTCCTTGCTTGAAGCGTTCCAGACCCCACTGGCACAGAGGGAGGGAGTTGTGTGTGTGTTTTTCTAATCAAGGAAGGTCTGATGGGGCCAGCTCAATGCAGAATCCATTACTAACCTGGTTTCGAAATGATAGACTACAGTTGAGGAGTTCCCAAAGCAACGTCTTTAGGAGTCCCAAATGATCCTAGTCATTTCACAACACAGCAATATAGCTTTTTATTTCTCAGAGAGGACGGAACGGAACTACAGCAGTGAGCCAGAAATATTTCGGAAATGAACAGTTAAAAGAAGGCTGAACTGTAACTCTGTGCAAGAGCGCACATTACAGGATAGGCTGGGTCCAATTGTGCAGCCATTTCACAAACAAAGAGTTCCGTGGGCATCTATGAAAGGGCAATCTGCCCAGCTAAGGACCTCTAATGAGGCCCTTTAGGAGCCTAATCTAACAGCAAACTAAGGTATGTGACAATTATTTTGCAAGTATTTCCCAAGTCTAGTATTAAGATCCAGGATAAAGCCTAATTACTAATCTTAACCATTCTCAAGACTATTTTAGAGTCCTTTGGAGAGGATTTCAGAATCAATTTGAAAGACAAACACTGGTAGAACTGCAGAAATTGTCCATCGAGGATTACTGTTTAGTCTTGTTCTGTCTCGCATCTCTGGAAAAAAAGCATTTTGTTTAACTTGTAAAATGATAGAGTTGCACGGGACCTCATAAGAAAGTAAGAATTTTGCTGAATCCGACCAAAACCCGACCAGATGGCCCTGGGAAGCTCAGAAAAAGCGCATGGTGGAGGTAGATATTCCTGTCCTTTGCAAATGGTGAACATAGGCATGAAGACCGTCAACCCAGAGGTTCTGTGTTGAACTGTTATACTTAATAGCAATTGAAAGATTTATAAATTATGCATCAGGTGCATGCCCTGGTGCCACAACTGAGGGGGTCCGGGGCTGTGTAACATCACCACATCATACACGCACACCTGAAGATGAGTTTAGTGATAGCAAGAACCACCACTGAGATGATGCGGATGTGTCAACTGAAGTTTTGGTCCCAATATTGGATGCTCAGACACAGCTGCAGGACCCCAGTGGTGATTCCTGAACCCATTTAGGCATGTTTCTGTAACATGTGCAGTGTCCCATAGTCAGTAATTCATTCAATGAAGCAAGTCTGATTTTTAAACAGAGTCTTCTTCATCACCATTACTGGAGAACCATTACTGAGTCTATATTATTAAATGCACTGCAAGGGATACACACTGACTTCTAGTAACTGAAAAATGCCCTTTCGGATACCCTCCACCCGAATGTGACATCCATATTCCAAGAGATCGTTTCTATGAGATCTGGGATAATCCGGATGTCCAAATCCATTATAAATAATTTTAGAAGCTCATACAGTCGTACCTCGGAAGTCAAACGGAATCCGTTTCAGAAGTCCATTCGACTTCCAAAACATCCGGAAACCAAGGCGCTGCTTCTGATTGGCTGCAGGAAGCTCCTGCAGAGAATCGGAAGCCACAGAAGTCGCGCTGCATGTTCGGGTTCCAAAGTATGTTCGCAAACCAGAACACTCACTTCCAGGTTTGTGGCATTCAGGAGCCAAAACGTACAAGTATGACTGTATTACCGTTTCAAAACAAAACACAGCTTCATGTTGTGAATGTCTGTAATACCCAGGGCTTTTTTCAGCCGGAATTTGTCAGAGCTCAAGTCCGGCACCTCTGAGGTAAGCATCATTGCCATTCTAAGAGGGAGGTGTTCATAGTGAGTTCCGACACCTCTTTTTCTAGAAAAATAGCACTGGTAAGACCTGTTCTACCAGTATCAATGTATATTGTCCAAAGGGTGGGTGATATATGCAGCAGCCTTTGCTATTTTCTCCTTTGTGGACATTGCCAGCATCAGTCCAATGTAGAAGCCATTTTCCATAAGCATTTACATTATGATTGGAATGTGCTGTTCTTGTGATAATTTTAGCAAGGGCGTACTAGTTACTTGTATTGCAGCAAGGCATGTTGTTTTTAATGAGGTAGAGCTACTTTAGGGTAATAATCAATATAGATGGCTGGAGACAGCCCTGCAATGGCTTATAATTCATACAGATTCAATTATTTCAGCAAATGTAAGCACACGAGGAATAAATATGCTAAACAGTTCCAAGCTCCTTGATCCTAAAGTTAATTTCTCTACAACAATGTGCAGTCTTTTATAAAATTATGTGCTATGAAAATCAGACGATGGTTGGTTGGAAGTATCCAGTGTCTGAAATATTTGTTAAACATTATCTCAAGAGGCTGTCTGGATTGTTGCGGTGATGAATGTGAATTATAGAGTGCATTAACAATGTTGACACTCCTATGACAATTTATCACTTTTTTTAAAAAGCAAAAGAAAATCTTGTCCGTACCCCCACCTCGCCTCTTTTATCCAGGAAGCATCAGCAGCAAATGGGTGAAATCAAATCAAAGAGTCAGCAGTTGAGTTCTGCTGCTCTCCCCTGAGGCAGAAATGAAAAACCAGTGGGGCTTACTGTTAGTGCATGAGGCAGCAGAGGGTTTTCTCTCCCTTCCCCCCGCCCCACCCGTCAGCAAAACTAAGAAAAGCTTTGGTCTCACTTCACGGGGTACTTCAATTACAATGAGTGGCCTGTCTGCACCCTTTCATATCAACAGGCCCAGCAGGAACACTACATTACACACACAAATAAATAAATGCTGTTGTGATTTTCACACATTTAACGCTCACATGAGAAGATTGCACACTTAAGAAAAAGGTCATAGGCTCAGCGGTAGAGCATCTGTTTGCATGCAGGTTCAAGCGATGGTATCTACACAGGGCTGGGAAAGAGCACAGTTCGAAACTGTTGAGAGCTGCCAGTCAGTGTTGAAAATACAGGCAACCCCCCATTTATGTGGGGGCTATGTTCCAAGGCACCGCGCGCACCAGTGAAACCGCATATATTTGAAACATCATTGAAAAAGCCTGCAAACACCCCATTTTGCCTCTGCCCTATTAGGTATAGCGATTTAATTAACTGAAATTGGGAATGCTTAAATGCATTACTGTGCGTTTAATTCTGGAATGCTCCCAGGTAAAGTGTGTTCTCCCTCATGGAGAGCACGTGTTGCGGTGGGGTCTGACGAGCCACCCCTCTGTTGCCAGCCAGAGTTTCTAAAGAGGGCCTAGGGCAACGATTGGATGGCTGGGTTGCTGGGGTAAATGTTATGTTGCAATTTGGGTAAAGGTAAAGGGACCCCTGACCATTAGGTCCAGTCGTGGCCGACTCTGGGGTTGCAGCTCTCATCTCGCTTTACTGGTCGAGGGAGCCGGAGTACAGCTTCCGGGTCATGTGGCCAGCATGACTAAGCCACTTCTGGCGAACCAGAGCAGCACACGGAAACGCCGTTTACCTTCCCGCCAGAGCGGTACCTATTTATCTACTTGCACTTTGACGTGCTTTCGAACTGCTAGGTTGGCAGGAGCAGGGACCGAGCAACGGGAGGTCACCCCGATGCGGGGATTCGAACCACCGACCTTCTGATCAGCAAGTCCTAGGCTCTGTGGTTTAACCCACAGCGCCACCTGCGTCCCTTGCAATTTGGGTGGGAGGGGTCAAATATTTTAAATACTCTGCATGCAGCCTGGAGCTTTCTCTTTGCTGCATGCAATGGATCACCCGCCCACCCGCCCTAAATTAAGGGGTTTTTTTTGCGTTGACCTTGCTATGCCTGTCATGGGGTCGCCTGCTGTTGGGGCAGGGGCCTGGTAGGAATTTTGTCCATCTGGCTGATTGGCTGGGCCATTCGGTTTTTGCCTACTGCATAGCAAATCGTCACAACTTGTAAGGTTGCGGTTAGGCATTGGTTATAAATTGGTTGGTGGAGGGGTTAGGATAGGCTGGGCCTGCCCCTCCATGGTTGCTGCGGAAAGGGAATTCCGTTAAAGGAATCCAGGGGCTTGCCATCTTTTCGTCCGAATCCATGGGATGGGGCTAGGGCTGGCAAGCCTCGGGGAGCATGCGGGGAGAGGTGAGGGCCTGTGACTCACCTTCATTTTCTCCCCGATATTGTTTTCCCTTACTGGCTTTCAGTGGTGCCCAGAAGTCAGTTCGGTCCCCAGGCGGGGGGACAGATAGTCTTAACCAATGCCTAAGCAACCACTCACGTTTATGTATTTCAATAAAGTTGTGGCCAAAATTATGCCAAAAACCTTAAACAAAATTATGTGTGTGTTGTGAGTTATTTGGGGGGTGGCTTGGGGACCTCGACATGCAACTCTCGTGTGATTTGTTAACTCTGGTCACATGGGAGGTATCTTATTACAGTCTCTATTTTTGATGTCCTCCCAAATAAGCAGGAAGGAGAAGTGTGCTGGAAGGAGAAAGTGGAAACGTCTCAGAAGGAACTGCATGACCAAGCTGGGCAAGGTACAGAAGGTTGAGTGCAAGAGCTGGAAAGAGAGAAAGACACAGTTTGTTTGAATATTTAAGGAAGAAGCTGTAATCTTCACCTAAGAAGGACTAAGCCCTTGCTTGGATAAGCATGTGAATGTAAATACTTTGCATATATTTTTGTTTAGCTACAGCTTTTTTCTGTATTTTAACAAGTGTTTAATTTCAAGAAAAGAGTCGGTATTGCACATGGTTTGTCTTCCTAGCTGCAGTTCAGCTAATCTGCCAACATGCCCTGCCCTGTTTTGCCCGTTTTTAGGTCACTTTCAGGTTCGGCACAATGTGTAAATGGGAGGTTGCCTCTACTGAGGCAGGAGGGCCAATGGTTTTATTCAATATCATGCCGTTTTCTATGTTCCTAGGTTTTTTATGAGCTTTGAAATATGTGCATGAGTCAGAACACATTTGTGAAATGCAACCGGAATTTGTACATTCAGTAGGTGGAGTAGGTGGAGAGATAAATGTTCTTTTCTCGGCCCAAATTACTTTAAAGTCTTTAAAAGATTGTGTTTTTTCCATAAAAGAAAAAAAAATGCCAGCAAAAGTAAAAATGCCGTCACTCTGGAAGGGAAATCATATGAACCCTGCATATCATCTGTACATAAGACATATCAGAACTCATAAATCGTGGTGGCAATATACTAATAGTGTATTTCATGGATCATAATGACTTTATCTTGATCTAAATCATCCAAAAGTACATCTATGAATTATTGATGCCTTTAGCACTCTGGAATAATCAATCCTCTTCTCAACTGTGATATAAATTTCACTACAGTCTTCATGCATGCACAGACCAAGCTTACACACTCAAAGTGTCAGGTTAAATTGGTACTTGTCCCTCTGCTTGCATTGAGCAGGGAAACAGCAATGACCCATAAGATTGGGTTTCCAGTGCCACCAGCTGATGGTACCAAGATGAATGTGCTCCTTGGATCTTATGGCCTCTGTGATATCATGCACAACTGTGTATGTAGTTGATTTAATGGAAGAGGAATCGAAGGGGAAGGGAGTGGTAGACATGAAGTGCTTTATTCAGCCTGCAGTCCTGTCAAGGGACCGGGCCATCACTTACTCCAGCAAGCAGAGACAGGGCAGTTCTGCTATGGTCATTACAACACAGAGGAAGCAATCTGAAAGGTGTGGGAAAACCCTCATGTAGTTGTCTGCTGGGTTGTCTGCTGCCATGGTATTGAGGCCTGTACCTCCCAGTAGCCATAGAAAGGTACTTAACCCTGGATGGTTAAGTCTAGTCAAAGGCGACTATGGGATTGCAGCGCTCATCTGGCTTTCAGGCCGAGGGAGCCGGCGTTTGTTTGCAGACAGCTTTCCGGGTGATGTGGCCAGCATGACTAAACCGCATCTGGTGCAACAGGACACCATGACGGAAACCAGAGTGCACGAAAATGCCGTTTACCTTCCCGCCACAATGGTATCTACTTACACTGGCATGCTTTTTAACTGCTAGGTTGGCAGGAGCTAGGACAGAGCAAGGGGAGCTCACCCCGTTGCGGGGATTTGAACCTCCAACCTTCTGATCAGCAAGGCCAGGAACCTCAGTGGTTTAGACCATAGCGCCACCCATGTCCCTAGAGTGGGTGCACAAGAGGGTTACTGCTCTGATATGAAACCAGTTTTATAGTATCCATATTCAGGCTCCACTAAGTGCTCTATTACTCTAACTCCTTTTGGGTGCAGCTGCTCATTTTAGTTTTGAGTAGTCCTGGCTGCGTTATCATCCTTCATCTTTTATATGGCTCACTGTCGGTGCTCCCCGCTGTCAAACACTTGCCAACCAAGCTAAGGTTGTTAACAAATAACCTTATTTTCAGAGAAATACTCTGGGAAACCAGAGCTGGAAGTCCATATCCTAATGGGTGCCTTGCTTCATTGTGTATCTGGGAAGTAAGAGCTGCCCCAGATCTGTGAAGGTGGCATCTAGATGGTTCCCTTCTGCTGGACTGCAACCACTCTCAATTTCTCTGTGAAGGTGACATGTAAGGTAGACCACACTGATGGAAATGTCAGCCCAGTTTTATGGAGACACCATGCAACACATTAAAAACAACTGCATATGTTTTCTACTATTAAATTACACTGATACTTTGTTCTGCCCCAAGCGCTTAGGAAGAACTTGATATTTAGCAGATACTAATTCTAGCTGACATTAAGGGAGAAAAGGCAATCAAAAAGAAGTGTTCACAGCAGTGATTACGTCTTCATATTTGTGGAAAGTTTTAACTGCAGAAAGGTTCATTAAGGGATGTATGGCTGTGGGTTTGGAAGACCTGGCTTCAGATTTCAACCAAGCTAAGGGTTTGAGTAGATTAAATTCTCATGCTGGGCACTTCTCTAGCGTAAATTAAGAAAATAAGGGTGCATTCAGATGTGGGGAATATTGTGTTAGCTTTCCGAATTCCACACTAGCACTTCTGTCCTTTTTTCCCCTAACATTCCTTTCACACTGTAATACTTGTCGTGTTAAGCAATTGTGACTTTTTGATCAATATACTGGCATGCAGCCCTGAACTTTCATTCACACTAATTGGTGTGCTGCAACACACCAGGAAACATTACTACTCCCCCACCTGTTCCGCACATGCATGCTTCTGTTCTCCCATGATTCCCCCATAAAAATGGCAGGAAAGAGCTGTATGCTGGCAAAGCCTTTGCTCCCTCCCCAGTTTACCTGAGAAGCTCAGTGTGTGAAGACATTCTGAGCTGGTTGCTCCAACTCAGACAGCATGGCTCTCACAAGCCATTCTTGAGTGCCTATACCAATAATCTAGGTTACCACTTTGTTTGTTTTTTTAATTAAAGATTTTGTTGATTTACAAATGTGTGCAATGTCTCTTGTGTTTTTTCCCCCATGTAACATTTGTACAAATCAGTTTCATTTGTTGAGACATTAGGAAGGAAAGGGGGAAAGAGGTGGAGGGGGGGAAAGATGGGCAGCTAAGCCAAGTTTTACTGCATGTGCAACTTTTCTGACTGATATATGGAAAAACACATGAATCTGACCTTTAAAGAGTTTGTAAGTAAACCAATTTTTAACTTAAAATGTGTGGTCTGTTCTGATGTAAGGGAAACAGGGGAACCTTGGAAGGCATATTTTAAAGGTCTTACAGCCTATATTTCTATGCTTTAATTTGCTGCATATTTTGTGCTTTTAAATCTCTGCTGGGATTCTTTCACCAAACAGTACTTGCTCCAAACTTGGATCTTCACATCAAGGAATTCATTCATGTATTCCTGAACCAATAATAGGAACAACTGTTTAGAAACTGGTGCATGAATTTTGATTTCCCTGCCCGCTTTCCTCTCTGTTCCTCTACCAACCCAGAAACATGGGTGGATTGGCTGTGCGTTCCACCAGGAGAGAAGAAAAAGTTTAGTGTATGCTTTAAATGCTGCTTAATCATTTCTTCGTACATCAGCAGTGTCACTGAAATATGGATTCACAACAAAGTCTAGGCTGTAATTATGTCTTGTTTATGCCTACTAATTTCATGCTTACACCTGGTTTGCCTGGTTTGCCTGTTCATTCCCTGCAAATAATTCATCCTCCTGTAACTTATCTCTGGAGGAAGGGTGAGCATAGACAGGTCTTTCCCTCTTTTCCTGTCTTAAAGCAGATGACATGGTCTTTGTAGCTCAAATGCCAGTGGTGGGCATGGCTATCAGCAGAAGTGGGTGGAGCAATGAATTTTAATCATGCTTTCCTAGGCTGACCTTGTGTCATCTGTTGACATACTCCCCCTTTCTCTCTTCCTTTTTCTACCTTAAACCCTTTTCTGCCTTTTTCTGTTCTTTCCTCATTTTAGGAGCTCCCTTACTCTTTCTGCCCCTCTCCAGGGGAACACCAGAAATTCTAATCATCCTTGTTGTCAGCTGTTGACTCCCTCTGGCATTTTTACTCGTGGGAAGTAGGAGCACGGTGCAGAAGGAATTCAGTTCAATTCAGTTCACATTTAAGGCATGAAAATTTGCACCTTCTGAAACAATCTGCAAACTGAGAAACAGCTGCCCTTCGGAAATTACACTTCTCTGCATTTTGCAGTGCAATGCAAAGACGCATATACTGAGCTAATATGTGCACAAAAATGTGTATCTTCATGAGAACTAACATACAAAAATTCATTATATAACAGAAAACTTTTTTGTAAAAATGTGTCTATTACGTAAAATTAGATGCAAAAATAAGCCTATCAGTCTAAATGTGCACTACAACACTGATGGCTTTTCAACTGAACCTTACATGTCAAAATGTAGAAAAAATGAGAAATGGGGGGAGATTGAAAATGACAGAATCAACAGCCCCTCCCTGCGTATTGCCCCCAAAGTGGAAATACATCACAAATACCCAAAACGTATATGATGTGTAGAGGCAAATCAGAAATAATTACTACAATTCCAGTACATCTCACCACAGTGGAAAAGACTGTGACCTGATGACCTGTGTGCCTGCTCAGTCTGGTGTCTCGGTGCTAACCATAGCTGTCAACTTTTCCCTTTTCTTGCGAGGAATCCTATTCGGAATAAGGGAATTCCCCTTAAAAAAGGGAAAAGTTGACAGCTATGGTGCTAACTGTTGGTGTGCAGTTTCATTGCCATATTCTCCTTTTCCAAGGTCCTTGATCTTTACACCAGGGGTAGAAAATAAAGTGCTACCCTCTGGCAGCTCTTCAAAACAGAGAGCTGCCCTATGTAAAATTGGACCCATTTATGCCCTAGGTGGTCTGGAGTTGTCTGTTTGGAGCAGCAATTCATTGGAAGGCTGGGAAGCCAAATATTCGCTCTCCAGTTAAGGGAAGAGAGGGGTGAGTGGCACAATAATCTGGTTAGTGTAAACAGCTTTTTTTGCTGCCCAAGGTGTGTACAAAGGAGAAGCTGTTACCTCAGCCACTGAGATCTTGCATTCAGTTTTGTGTGCTATTAGCATCCTTATCAACAAAGAACTGTGAGGGGACAGACTCCATCAGGCAAGGCCTCTTTCCACCTGCCTTGCCCCACCCTCTAGTCTCTGCTTCTCAACGTCAAAGTGCAAGTAGATAAATAGGTACCGCTCCGGCTTAGTCATGCTGGCCACATGACCTGGAAGCTGTACGCTGGCTCTCTCGGCCAATAAAGTGAGATGAGCACCGCAACCCCAGGGTCAGGGGTTTTTACCTTTTTATTTTATGTACTATGGCTTGCCGTTGTTTTATTGATTATGGTTTAGAAATTATTTATTGTAACTGTTGAGTGGATTTCTGTTTAACTTTTATATGTTATTATTATTATTTAATATTATCCTAATGATTGTTGTATGTTACTTTTTTGACATAGGTTGCCTATTTTAAAGTTATGTTTTATTATCACACTTTTGTGTTGCATTAGATTGTTATAAGATGTACATTTTTTGTTTCTTCAGATTGCAAACCGCCTTGAGTATTGTAAGATAGAAAGGCGCTATACAAATTAAAAATGATGAAACGGTGAAAGACAAGCTGGTTGAAGCCAATGCAGCAGCAGGGGCGCCACCTCAGTGGGGCCACGAGGGCCGAACACCTCAATTTTCTTTTCTTTTTAAAATATTTTTATTAGTTTTTAACATACAAAATTATAAAACATACCACACAATTTATCACAAATACATTCTTATTGGACTTCCATCAGCACCTCTGACAATCCTCTGTCTTAATCACTTCTTACGCATTTCCTAACTTAATATTGCCTTTACATTCTTAACATATCACGTCTCCTTCTCCATTTTTGCAATATTTCTAATATTATTCCTCACAGAACTTCTTGCAAACCTACAAACGTCGTCTGGTCGTCACAAATACTTTTCAAATAATCCATAAATTTACTCCAGTCCTTGGTAAACTTCTGGTCCCGCCGGTTTCGGATCCTTCCCGTTAGTTTGTCAAGTTCCGTATAGTCCATTAATTTTATCCTCCATTCTTCCATCGTCGGTAATTCTTCGTGCTTCCATTTTTGGGCCAATCAAACACCTCAATTTTCAATATTCTGCTGCTCATGTGGCGACAGGAGGCCCGATGGGGCACATTGTACCCTCTGAAAGGCCCAACAGGGCCTGCCGCAACTGCAACAGTCTCCATTGGGCTCTCCTGCTGCAGCGGTGGGCTCTATCAGGCCTCTTCCCTCCATGTGACATCACACACATGCACCGGGCACCCACAATGTTGTGTGGAACCTGGCGCCTCTGTGCAGCAGCATGGCGTGGGATAGAGTTTTAGCCAGTGAGTGCAGGAATTGCTGAGTTTTGAATTTCCCTGCTATGGAGATTTCAAATAGCCCTAGTCTTAAGCCATTCATTTTCTGGGTTTCTTTTCTGGTGTTGAATATATTTGAACAGACAGCACAGCATTTTAGCCCCCAGTTTAGGCCCGTGTCTCTGCCAAGTGCATATATACAGTATGTGTGTGTGTTTTCCTTCATTTATACATTGGGTTTTTAATCCAGACATAAATGGTTAGAAAGAAGATTAGAAAAGGACATGGCCCTTAAGTATCTTGGCTGCCCTCCAGCCATCCGCAAGGGAGACCACAAAGCAATGCTTTTCTTCTGATTCTAATCTGGGCTTTGTGTAGTTTAATTGCTCACGACAGCTTCAAAATATAAGGATGAAATTTAAATGATAGCCTAATGAAAACGAGGTCATGGATCAGCAACTCCATGGACACAGGCAAAATCATTAACTACCTGACTTTTCTAATCTTTGCCTGTGGTTAAATAAGGGAAAGCAAATATGCCTATGAATGAATGGGTTTATTGAAAAGCAACACACTCTCTCACTCTTTTGGCCGGCTCAGACATACTGCCTTTCTTGCCCAGGAGTTTTAAAGTTGTGCAAATGAGGCTCTACATTAGTACAGGCGGCCATTGTGGAAACTGACAGTCTCTCTAAAATCCCACTATTCTTTTGGTCAACAAAGCTATGGCTACCAAACATTTTTGCTATCCCTTCTATGTATTCATTTGTTCCATTATTTAGATTCTTACCCCATCTAATCCTGACGTTCTGGAAGAGTAATTTTTTTCACTATTATTACCTAAGATTTCTAAACATCATTTGATGTAGGGGTTAAAAAGTGAAAGTGGAAGATCTGGACAATTCATTTATTACACAAACACACACACACATATAGCGAGAGCTCCTTCCGTGGTACCTAAAAGTGCATAGTCAATATTATTCAGGTTTCACTTATAATCCTTTAATTCAATTTAACCACTCTGACTAAAGGCAGAAAAATGTGTCTTTTCTCTGCCAATCTGCTGAATGCTATTGTACAAAGTGTGTGGGATGAGCAGCTGCATGTGGAGGAGCGGGGAAGCGAACCTGGTTCACCAGATTACGAGTCTCCCACTCTTAACCACTACACCACACTGGCTCTCGAAGCACCCTTTATTTTTGCCATTGGATACTGCATGTTGTTTAAGTAATATATTGTTATATATCTTGTTTATAGTACTGAAATGTTTTTTATGTGTGTGTATGTTATTATATATTTGTTTTGCTGGATTATCATGCCATTTTTTGGGTGGTGTTTGTTTGAAATGCATCCTCATTTCTTTCTTGTAAGTGACTTTGAGCATGATCTTTTTCTGTGTGGAAGAGTGGTATGCAAATAAAAGGAATGACTGAAACCCATAGCAATGAAACAAAGGGTTCTGGATACATTGCAAGCCTAATTCATATGGAGATTCAAAAGTAAGGTAGATTTCAGAATGTTTGCCAGAATTGTCAGATCACGAACTCTCAGGACCTGGAAGCAATAGAACCATAGTTTGTGACTCAATTTTTCTTTGTAACTTGTAAAAATCGTGATTCATTATGGAAAACAAAATGGTTGACTGAATCCACTATTTGAATCATGGTGTTTGCTAGGAAACTGTAAATCTAATAGACCTCCCAGACATGGGACCAGCGCCTTGTTGATGTGGGCGCACTAAAATTATAAATGCTAAACAAAGAAATGCATAAAACCTGTGTGCTTTGCTGCTGTTGAGTTGCCATTATTTTGTTAAATTCCAATCATCCAATTTTGTTCACGCTTGGGCTGTAAAATCTGGCAGTTTCATGTTGTCTTTATCAATATGGACAGCATCTGTTTCTCTTGATTACAGATTTGTTCCTTCTAGGTGAAAGTGAATAATAAAACAAAATGCTCTTTCTTTCGTGGAGTATTTACTTTGTATTAGTGGGTGTATGCGTTGAGGGAGCGAAGCACAAGGAATCGTGTGCAAAAACAGTTAATAATGTTCTCCTGCCCTGGCTTTGAAAATGAACGTGTTAATCCATTCTAATCTAGTAGAATACTTTGAAAACAATTATGTTTAGTTAACAACCCACCTGCCAGCCTGAGTAGTATTATAAATACGCTTCAATGCATATATATTTTCACTCTATTGCACCTGTAGGCAGAATTAAAGAAAAGGATAATAACTCTGAAACTGATTATGGTGGCTCAGTGGTGTATACGTACAATCCAGTTTAGCGTTTCGCATTCTTTGATCGCTGACATGAAGAGTGGACGGTGCAGGTGAAGAGACATTCAGTATAGTGTTATCTACAATAACTGGAAACAATGCTCTGGTAAAGTTTTTATGAGTAAAGATGGTAAAAGGTAAAGGTAAAGGACCCCTGGCCAGTCAAAGGCGACTATTGGGTGTAGCACTCATTTTGCTTTCAGGTCGAGGGAGATGTCCACAGACAGCTTTCCGGGTCATGTGGCCAGCATAACTAAACTGCTTCTGGCACAACAGAACACCGTGACGGAAACCAGAGTGCATGGAAACGCTGTTTACCTTCCCACCACAGCGGTACCCATTTATCTACTTTCACTGGTGTGCTTTTGAACTGCTAGGTTGGCAGGAGCTGGGACAGAGCAACGGGGGCTCACTCCGCTGTGGGGATTCGAATTGCCAACCTTCTGATGGGCAAGCCCAAGAAACTCGGTGGTTTAGACCACAGCGCTACCTACATCCAAATGGACATCAGTAACGTATTTATTCAGCAGCATAGTCCACAACAATTGCATAGCACATTGTATAGCTCAAACAAGTTTTGCTGTGTTACCAGACCCAAAGGAGTCTGCACCGGCACTCTCCTCCCTATTTCATTCCTACTCTTCCTTTCGTTGTGTCGCTTTGAGATATTATGACAAATCTCAAAAAAAACTCTACCCCCTCCACAGCAAAAACCGATTCAGAGATTGCAACAGTTCACAGCTCTCTATCAGTGCCGGGATGAACCATTCGTTGGACAGATCGGGTAGATGGTTGTGGCGTTTGCCCTCCTAGGTGACATCATGCTGGGTCATAAGGAAAGGGTTAAATGGGTGTGAAGTGATTGGCCAGTGGGAACCCAAGGGGAGGAGTTAGAGTTAGAGTTGGAGTTGTTTGGAAGTCAGTTGGGAGTTGGAGAAGGAAGAAGGAGGATAGGTTTGTGGGTTGGTCGAGTTTTGATGTGAGAAAGTGAGAGGAACTCTTAGGTGGAGTCAGACAGATAGCTGGGGTAATCAGTTTGAAGTTGTTAGGAACGTATAGGTCAGTAAAGAAACTAAGATTAAGAAACTGCCAAGAAAAATTAACTGAAACCATAAACTTGTTCATGCTTATAAAATAAACTTGATTATTTGTTAATGTTAACAACTGTCCGTGTGTACCCGAGAGAAACGGGTTGGTGGCAGCGAGGAGGCAATCACAATGGTGGCATAGGGATCAATATACCATCAAACGTCTGGGGACCCTGTGTGATCGCCACAATGGCATACTCAAGAGGGCTCACAGCAAGTTCTGCCTCTAACTAGCCAGTCAAGGGGACTGTGGATCTAAGTGAAGGGACTCCAAGAAAGCACTCTGTGGTTGTGCAGCAGCTGCAATGTTTTTTCTCATTCACCGTAAATAGAAATGGCAGGTGACCCAGTCACAGGCAGGAGTGGTCAGTGTGGTGGGGTTGTGCTGCACCCTGATCACTTGAGACAATTGTCTCAATCTGCCTAATGATAGCCCGTGCTCAGCCCAATCCTATTTAAGGGATGGAAGTAAGCTCCAAGAGTTCAGCTGGGTGACATTTGATGAAGTTAATGGACATGGTTAATTTAGGTTTATCAGTTTTGGTGGGGCTACCCCGAGTCTTCTTTTTTGGCGATCACTCGTAGCCGAGTAAGATTCCATAAACACAGTTTTAAACATGAGTCTGTAAGTGACTGTAGAGGCCAATTCTGGATCCACATGTCCTTCCACAGCGGGGACATAGGTTTATGGGTGGGAGTCGATCATGGTGAGGGTTTGCCAAGTGTGCCTTCCTC
Organism: Podarcis filfolensis; assembly: GCF_964270895.1. Taxonomy (NCBI): domain Eukaryota; kingdom Metazoa; phylum Chordata; class Lepidosauria; order Squamata; family Lacertidae; genus Podarcis; species Podarcis filfolensis. The sequence goes on from NC_139607.1 coordinate 11,929,153, forward strand.
TCAGTGCATTTCTCCCTTTCGTCCTGAGTTTGAGTGTCTTCAAAACCATGACACCTTTGGTAAAGGCTGTTCTCCAATTGGATCACTCACAGGCCAGTGTTTCACTATTCTGTGTAGGACCTAGTTGACTACAACCCTTAGGATTGCAGTGTTTGTATATCAGTTTTCATGTGAATTCAAAGCATGTACATTCTTTTGGTAATCCTCACAACCTTATCAAGTAGTTCTACATTATTATTTCCATGTTACAGATGAATTGGATGCTGAAGCTAATAAGTAGCAGTTTGTATAATGTCACCTTGGAAGTTTATGGCTTAGCTGAGATTTGAAATGAGAGGTTATCAGCTCTTAGCTTTTGCACTAAAGAAATATTCTCTTTCAGCTCTGTTCTGTAAATATTGTCATGATAAAAATGGACATGCATATGGCAGAGATGCCCTTATGGAAATACCAAGATAGGTCTAATGCAGCTGTGAGTCTTGCAAGTTCTCAAAAACAGTGTGAAGAATCTCCGGTCATATTCAATTTTCCTATAGTTACACCTGACCTTAGCCTGAAATTGAAAATGGAAACTGGTCCCCATCATCTCAGGAGGAGGAAGAAAAGGAATATTAAGGCACGATAACAAGTCCCTTGCAGACCCATAATGAAAAGGAAATTTGAAAGAATTCATTGTGCAGTTCTCTTGAAATATCATGACTTTTCAAGCCAACCTTATGTTTCTTGGGGATCTTCATCACAATTCTTGAAAGCCTCCTGTTGGCATCTGTAGCTGCAGTAAATGGCACTTCGGCTAAATGCTATTGCATAACAAAGGTACTCCTGACAAGGTCACTAGAAAGGTCTGGACATTATTGCTTTAAGGAATAGTAACTGCTTTGAAGCACATTGCATCTATGGTCCCATGCCATCTACATTAGGGACACTGACCTTCAAAATAATTTATAACATAAAGCATTCAGCCAGTATCCTTTAGCTATATTCTCCAACACACTCTTCTTTCTCCAAGGCATCCACAAATTTAAGTATCAAAAGATGAGTCTGAGCCCAAATTTAAGTTAAATTCCATTCTGCCATCTATAAATGCTTGGTCAGGAGGAAATGGGCGTTTGGCTGATCAGAGGTCCTTGAGAACTGCTTTTAGTTCCTGTAAATGGTATTTATATAATACAGAAATTAAATGTCATGTGTTTTTGAACTCTGTATATGACACTACACACAGCTGTTGTGCTTACACAAGTGTATAATTATTACCCACTCACTTTCCTTTCTGTCCTTTAGGGAGCTGTAGTCATAAATCGTGCTGAAACAAGGAGGGGTGGGGGAATAAATGAAGAAGGCTTTTGGGAATACCAAACTGATTACACAGCATCTCCTGACATCTATATATCTGATCTGGAGCTACGTACAATTCTTGCACATATAGATTTTCCATCTAGCTCACTGGGGTGTGAACGTTTGGACATATGTATGGAACAAGCCCCTGTTCATTAAGTTAATAGGGAACTTCTTGTCTGCCCATCAAAACCTCCACATTCACAAGAAGCATTTGGAATGGAATGCATGCCTTATTTCAGGGAAGAAGAAGTCAGAAATGTTTGCCGGTTCTGGGACACAGAGTTTTACGAAAATAGCCATCCTGCAAAGTCAGGACTGCCTACTTCTATAGTCTTGGGGAACAGTTATGTTCTCAAGATCCTAGCTTCTTTATGAATTGTTAGGTTCTATAATAAAATTGACATTAATTATTAGCAATAAGGGCTGTGTGCGTATTGTAGTACATGTGTTCAGATTGTTTCATTCCATCGACTTGGCTGTGGAAGGAAACTTTCTGAAAGGTCCTTTCAAAAGGTAGATTGGCAGTAAAATACAGTACAGACTCTTCCTTAAAAGTGAGGTTGCAGGTGATTTTTTACCTGGATTAAAAATTAGTAAAACTAGTGAAAGGGGCAGTAAAGTTTCTTCAGGAGGTTTATGTAGCTTGGGTATTCTTCTTCTGAGATAATTTTTCTTTTTATTAGAAAGACGAATTTATGAAATCAGAAATCCTTATTTTTATTTCACTGGGCAATTATCTGGGTATATTTGCTGCCTGCAATATGAAATAGAAATGGCACTTTGTGGGGTGGAAAGGTTGATAGGAAATGTGGAGCAAATCAAATACTTTCATCAGCTATCAATCCCCTCTGCACCTGTTTGCCATGAGATTTATTATGGTCTGATTCATAGTGCCACATCACAGATTCCAAATTGTGTTCTGGAAACTTTCTTTTATGTTCCCATTGTTAAGGTAAATGGATGGTCATCTTAAAAAAGAAAAAAGAAATGTTGTCGTGCCAGGGCACACTTTGGTTCTTTATAGCACAAGTCAGTATACCTATCCAGCAATACTGTATACTATGTAATAGTTTGTATTGATATAAAGGTTTTATTGACGCTTTGCTACCTGTGAGTTATGCAGGTCATCTCAAAGAAGTAGCAAAATGACTTTTATAGCACACCATGCCGCCGTATATTCCACGCACGCCATGCAAAATACATCGCTAAACTGATAGCGAGGAAAAGAAACATAGCAAAGTGTTTTAAAGCTGTTGTTATTGATGCTTCTTTTATATGATGGTTCCCCAGTAACGTGTGCTGACTTGGAGACCCATAAATTCTTGGGGTTTAGTTGGTTCCTTGGGCTCAGTGCAACTATTATGCTGCTTCAGCCTTGTAGAGCGCAAGAGCTTAACTAGGGCTGGAAAGAGACGACAGGGCAGATGTGGTGCTGTACCCAAAACAACAGTCCTGTCTCATTCCAGTGATCCAAAACTGGCAACATAATGCCGTGCTACATGTGTCCCTGTCCTCTAGCAGGACTAGCCAATAAAGTTCCGTGTAGGCGAGGAAATACTTGGTCCTTGATACCAGTGCACACTTTTTTTGTGTCAGTAGATATGTCTGGGGAGAAACAAGGAGATGTAGGTTTGCTGCATTTAACAGCTCCATGTTGCCTGAAATGCTGGTGTAGAAGAATGGCCAAGAGACTGAGCTATGAATCAGGAAGTCCCTGGTTTGAATCTTGCCTCAGCCATGAGCTGGAACACCCTCTCAACCTCAGTCCTCCCCTCTACCTGCAAAATGGAGGCTACTGATACTGACCTAGCTTACAGAAGCCTCTCCCAACCTGGTGCCCTCCAAGATGTTGCTAGACTACAACTTGTATCATGCCCGACCACTGGCGATGGTGGCTGGGGCTGAGGAAAGTGGTAACCCAAAATATTTGGGGAGGGCTGAGGTTACAACTAGATAGCACATGTGAAGCACTTTCAACACTCAAAAGCACCAATTTTTTTCACTAGCTCCAGCTTTTTATTAATAAAAGTGTGATGCTGGTGGTCAACAAAAGAGATTTAAAGACTCTCTCAAGGCAAATCTAAAAAAAATGTAGTATAAACACCAACAACTGGGAAACACTGGCCTGTGAGCACTCCAACTGGAGAACAGCATTTACCAAAGGTGTCGTGGGCTTTGAAGACACTTGAACTCAGGACGAAAGGGAGAAACATGCTAAGTGGAAGGCACACTTGGCAAACCCTCACCATGATTAACTTCTGCCCAGAAATCTATGTCCCCACTGTGGAAGGACATGTGGATCCAGAATTGGCCTCCACAGTCACTTACGGACTCACTGTTAAGACCGTGTTCATGGAAGACAATCTTACTCTGTGAATGACCACCAAAGAAGAAGAATGCAACAAAGCCCTCTTTCACTCACAATGTCCTTTCCTCCCACACCCAACTGGGCTGGCAAATGAGCAATCCTACACAGGAAGATGATGAACAATGCTGTCTTAACCACTTTATGAACCTAGTTACTGGGCCTACCACAAACCGTTCTCCACATTTGATCTACAATCCTACTATGCTTTGTAGTACAGGGATGGGCAGACTTCATGCTTGTGGAATCTCCTCCCCCACTAGCACCCCAAGATCTACCAACTTGAGCCAAGTGTAAAATACAGGAGGACTATAGAACAGTTTGGACTCTAAGTACATTCTGGGCCTAAGAATTAGTTTTCAATACTAGAGCAGAATTGAGTTCACAAACCATTCCACACAGGTTAGCTTTCCTCATCTCAGCAGCCCAATTTAGAAGGAACAAAAAGTCATTTTGTTGTTGCTATTATCAGTATGCACCGTCCGCGAGACTCAGTTTGAGCTTCAATTAGGCAATTTGGAAAACAGTTCACCTGGATCCAAAGTGCTTTGCAGTCTGTCTGATTTGGCTCAAGGCGCATCTGAACCTAGTGGAACAATTGGGAAGCAGACACCCTTACCAATCTCCTGAAAATCACCCTGGGTTCTACCAGTAGATCTGAATCTACTTTCTATCAATCCCTAATGGATAAAACTGCAAGGGAAAGCAAAACAGCACACACATCTGGATTTATATTTAAGTTTCCTACTAGTCTACTACTTTGGCAGTTTTAAATGGACTGGTCTGCCCTATCATGTGAGAAGCTGCTGTAGATATGGTGAAAACACCTTCCACTGTATGCATATTTCTCCCTTGAGTATGCATAGAGGGTCTTGGCAGAAGCCATGCAACCTGACCCTATGAATGTTTAGCCAAAAGTAAGCCCCACTGAATTAAAAGGAACTTGAATATATAGAGTATTAATATCGAGACAACAATGTCTGTCCACACAGTGGATTCAAATCTAAAAGATCACCATAAATTCATTTCCTACAAGAAGGCTTTCTTATAAGGTGACTTCAACGTTTTCAAAACTCAGGGCGGCTTCTGAAGTTGCATAACTCTACTCTCAACTTGAAAAGGTATGCAATAATACTTAAAATAAGAGCAATTACGTTTTTTTATTACTGTAAGCAAAGGTAGTGTTAAGTATTTATTTATTTATTTATGGTTATTTATTCATATTACCCATTATTCAAATCAGATGCCATCTTATGTGCAAACCCAGGTATTTGAGCTCTGATGATAGGGTTTTGGTTTGTGTTTGGAAAAATTATTTTGAAAGTGTAGAAGTGGCCCAGAAGGGGTCTACCCTTACCCTGGTCACAAGTTCCTTTACCCTTTGTGCTGTTGAAATGGCTTTCCTTCCCGTGGGCATCAGGGGTTGAATACGTGTTTTTACTTTTGTACAGAGACTAGAAATCTCTCCAGCGCTACACATGTCAACTCAGAAGTAAGGCATGTTGAGCTCAATGGGACCTACTCCCAGATAAGTGTGTATAGGGCTAGAGCCTTTGACATGGTTATAAATAATAAACACTTACTCAGGCAAATTTACCATTGGCAGCAATTCTTATACAACATTGGAGAATACTCTCCAAGACAGTTCTGGGAATGAAACTATGCACAGAGGGGCCACCGAAGTGATGTATAAGTATTCCCTTGAAGAACCTGCAGTGCGTTTTCAAAATGCTGTTAACACGCTAGGATCACTGCAAATTGTCAGCACAGTAATGAATACATTATTTGTTCCTAACAGTTTTAAGAATTTAGAAGGTTCTGATGCAGCTTATGTATTTAGATTGCCATCAGGATATTAAATAAATCTTTCCCCTGAAGGCAAGCTGGAATCAAGTCTTCCCAAACCATTCATAAGCATGATGAGGTTTGCTCAGTGCCTTGTTCTCTTATTTATCCTCAAATGGGAGCAACGCAACAGCAAATATATGGGTTGCTGGCAGAATGATTTTTGCAAAGCTGCGTCAATTAGAATTCACAGAACATTTGATCCAGAGTGCCCTTGACCTTCATAAAGCTACATTAGAAAACCCTTTCCTCCCCCCTCCTGACTGAAACTAGCAGTGTAAGAAACTAGAAGGGTAAGTATGATCCGCCCCTCCCCCCATCATCCTGCATGGAATATAGTTTCTGGATTGTAAATGAAAGCTGGGCTAATTGGTGTGAATTGGCTTCTTGTATTTAATCGTACAAAGGTCAAAATCAAAATCCTTTTCATCTTTTAAAGATGACTAGTTTTTCCACGTCCAACTACAAATATAATCCAGCTAAAACAAAATGCCAGTCATAGCAAATCCTTCATTAATAGAGGGGGAAATAGTAATTTGCAGGTAGATTTTCCATCATGCTATTTCCGCAAGGCCAATTTATCCATTTATTATTGTCTGTATGCATTCATACATACAAAGATAGCCAATCTAAGTGGTACCTAAGCACTAGAAGGATGGGATAGCTAACAACAATTAAAATAAAGAATGAAATGCAATCACACGCCAAATACACATTACCGTAAAAAACAGAGAGGTGCAGCAGATAAAATGGAGATTTTGAACAAAACAATCATCTGTCTGATAAAACAAAACTCTGCCTGAAGCAAAAGAGCTGAGCCAAAATATCTCAGAAGACTTTTTCCTAATAACAATTCTGATTTCCCCCCTCAAAATAGACCACTTCCCCGCCTCCAAGAATTCCACATCACTGTTACCTCAAGAAGTGACTCAACAGGTGGGGCAGAGCTGCTATGTTAGCTTTCCAGAAGACGGATCGCTGTTGGTTATTGAGAGGCAGAGAGATGAGATGGTGGCAAAGTCAGTGCGGTGCAAATGCCCTGGTGGCGCCAATCTGGCACTCATGCCATGCATCTGCACCGCCTGACCTCCCTGCTGTTTCTCCCTCATGATGAGTAACACTGCCCCTCCTACTGGGAAGCTACTATTGTAGCTACAAGCACAGCAACATTAACCAATGAGGTGCTGGGATAGCGGTGTTGAAGTAAGAGTAGCGAAAACACAGCAAAGAAGCTCAAATCGTATTTATGACTGGCACTCTTCTTTGGAAATTAAACCAATGTCCAGACATGAACATTCAAAAACTTTGCTTGCAGAAACTTATAGATGAATTAAAATATTTACAATCACTTGCTTATCATGGCCCTACAGTCTCTTCTTCTAACTTCCAAACAACTGTATTTTCCTCTCTTTCCAGAGCTCAGCATTCAGCCTTCTGTATCTCAGTTAGGCCATGCCTTGCAGCTCCTATAAGGGATTTCCACTTTCCCCTTCTCCCTCAGCTTTGCTGTCTTTCTTTCAAGCAAAGAAGAAGCATTCCAACACAATATTCAACTTAGCAAGTGTTCACAGTGGATTCTAAAATACAGTAATCTTGCTTCACATAAAATGGAGTCTCTTCTTCACTAGATACCTCCAATGTGACCGTGAGCCAATCACATGAGAACTACTAGAGAACGCTCTAGAATTCAGTTCTCAACTACTCAGATTTAAATGCATAGTAATGCATACCAGCATTTGCAATTTCAGTGGATTAAATGACTATACTTAACAAGCGGCACTCACTTGATCTCCGGTGGGTTTCATTGCTGCTGTTTTCTGGGAGATAGAGCAGGAAGCAGCGGTGAGGTTGGTGCAGTACAAACACACCGACAGAGCCAATCTGGTGCTCCCATTGGTGTGTTTACACCACACCAACCTCCTCTCTATCTCTCAGTAAGCAGCAGCAATGCAACCAACCACAAGTCAGGTGAGTGCCGGCACCCCATCACACCAAACAGAAGGATAATGATTATGCTTGCTGTGAGTTGCACTCAAAACTAAAATTGCACTCAGACACTGTCCTCTCCTTCTCCTTCTCTGTGTTCAAGAGACTTGCTGTGACAAATGCAATTGGAAGAAACTGTCCTACACGGCACCTGCCCATACAGCACCTGCAAATGAGTTTCCCATTCCCTCTTTTTTGGCAATGCTTTATAGAAATAGCCATCTCAGTTTCTCTGATCACAAATAGGGTGGGGGACATTTATCGAAGACATTTGTGCATAGAAGAAGAAGAAGAGTTTGGATTTGATATCCCACTTTATCACTACCCGAAGGAGTCTCAAAGCGGCTAACATTCTCCTTTCCCTTCCTCCCCCACAACAAACACTCTGTGAGGTGAGTGGGGCTGAGAGACTTCAAAGAAGTGTGACTAGCCCAAGGTCACCCAGTAGCTGCATGTGGAGGAGCGGAGACGCAAACCTGGTTCACCAGATTACGAGTCTACCACTCTTAACCACTACATCACACTGGCTGTATGGCGAAACACCAGGAAAGAGTCAGCCAACAGAGGCTCATGGGTACAAAGAAATTCATAATTTAGTTTTCCCCAAGTCACAGTAATACTATGCATACAACACACTAAGATTATTTAAGGCTACCCGCTCCGATAAAACCAATGGGAATTCTGCCATTGGTGATAGGATTGCATGCACACATGGCTCCACAGGTAATTCAGATAGCCCTGAGTGTGTTTTTTAAAAGCCAACCTCGTGATTTTAAAAAAAGTAATCATCAAGCAGGAAAACATAATATTTGGGATGTGGATTATATGCAGTAAGCTGTGATTGTCAAACCACCTCTGATACTGTGCAAATTCGGTATAATGCAAAACGCAGTATAATTTCAATAAATTGCTCTTACTTAAAAAGACTCTTGCAAGCTTCAGCATTCAAACTGAAACATCACCAGGAAAATGAATGGACTACTTGGCAATATCCCTTGGAAAATAGCTGGGTGGAAAAAGTGGTAATGGTACTTCATCAAAAGACTCTATGTTACGAATAAAGGTATTTGCAAACTGTTTAGAAACTAGTGAAAATTTCAGGTCACCTGAAAGGCATCAGAATTGCAGCCAGCCAATTTTTGGTGCATTTGTTTACATAGCAAAATCACACACATGGCGTTTTCACCTCCAAGTAAAATATTACACTACCTGAATTAAATGCTAATGGGCTGGAAAGCTATCTACTCCCAATGGAGTTTTTAAAAAATAGTTCTAAAAGCTCCTTACATATATCGTTTCCATTGGGCAAAAACGGTTGTTTTGCTCCAGCTATTATAACTGGACCCCAAAGTGTTGTTTTACATATGCATGATGAAGTAAATCACCTTGCAGTAGTATAAATGATACATTCATCTTCTATAGCATCTGCTTCTGAAGCAAGAATCCAACAACCTTCAAAACGTCAAAGAATATCTACCTCCTTTTCTTCCTGCCTTTCCAGCACAATCCTTTGCATGTCTACTCAGAAGTAAGTACTGCTGAGTTCAATTGGGCTCACTCCCAGCTGAATAGGCATAAGACAGGACTGCAGCCGTAATGTTCTTATTAGATTGAAGGAATGCATGCACTGACATTTTACTAGTCATTTTAGAGGACACGGCAGAACATTTGCTCCAAAGGGGTCTGTTTCCTCAGTTCTGGGGGTATTAGGGCTGGTATATTGCTTTCAGCATTCTCTAATGATGGGTTATGGTTCCATTACATATTGCTGCACATTTAAACAGAAAATGGTTTTACAGATTGCAACCCTGGCAATTCTCTTGGCTCTGAATGGCCAAATACCCCATGTCTCCAAAGAAGCGAGAATGTTATACAAAATCCAGCCTTTCATTACCAGGGTGGAAAATATCTCCCCTTCCATATTACTGTAGAGTAGGTTAAAATTTGGTCAGCTGACATTTCCAGGTAAATGGCTTGGGCCAAACATGCCTCGTGGGGAGCTTACTCCCAATATGGCTATTTTGCCTGCACACACATCAAGCCAGTCAAATCTTTCCAGAATGTTGAAGGACTATTCAAAATCACAGTAAGCGAAGCTCGGCGAGAATCTATGCCACAGATCTGCTCCATCTGAATCTGGAGATGCAGCTAAGGTGCTAGATAGAAGTTTGAATGCATTGATGGACTGGGTGTGGGCCAACAAAGTGAATCTTGAAAAGACAGAGATGTTTAGAGTTCCAAGTTCCTGAGTTCAGGAGGTATGAAGACAGACTGTTTGGGGCAGGATTGCACTTCCCTAGAAGGAGCAAACTTGTAGCCTGGGGGTACACCTAGATTCAACATTGACCCTTGAGACTCAGGGTCCAGGAGTGACAATTTTCAGCTCCAGTTGGTTTGCCAGCTGCAGCCCCTGTTGGGCAGAGATGACTAGGGCACAGTGCTCCAAGCTCAGATTGGATTACTGCAATGTATTCTACATGGGGCTGCCCTTGAAGACACCCTGGGAACCTGTACTGGCCCAAAGGCTGACATTTGAGTGCTTCAGGCTGCAATTTTTACTGGGAGTAGGGATAGAAGAGAAGTTTGATTCAGTTACCTAATTCACAGTTTCTGAAACAATACAAGAACCAAAACTCAGCCGCCCTATGAAATTTGCACTTCTCCGAATTTTGCAATGCAGTTCTCCAGCCAAGTAATGTGCACAAATGCACTTACCAGGAAAAAGTGTGCATGAAAGTGCATATATTAGTGAACATATATTAGTGCAGGAAATCCACAACAGTAGCCTCCCCAATAGGTGAACAACATCCATTTTATCCTCAAAGGGTCTGCAAATATTTATGTATTGTATATATCACATATCCAATCTTCTCACTGTCACTGAAACTTCCTACTTGTCATAGGCAAGGCCAGGATGCCGCTACCCATTTTCAGCCATTAATACTCAGCAAAGTAGCAAACTAAAAAACAAAGAAAAAGTCAACGCTAAGCCACTTTAGTTTGTAGATGTTGCTTCAAGCGCTATCCTTGAAATGCGAGGCAATTTAGGGATAATTCATAATTGCAAAATGTCAGCATTTTGATTTGTAAGCAAATGAAAAAAGAAGTGTTTCCAAAACATAATCATCCATTTTAAAATAAATTACTTGAAACTCTTGGGAATGAGACTGATGAGCTAGAGCATTCACATCTTTCCCCACTGAGTTGTTGATACTCCTCCCCCTTTCCTACAAGACTGCTTCAAGGAAGGATAAAACAAATGAGAAAAATAATTGTAACAAAAAAATAATTAACCAATGAATCAAAATGTAGCTACAGCCTCCCGCTACATATGAACACTTATGCTATTGAAAGCAAATTTTCTATTGACAGTTACACAATGGACTCATTATCAGAACCAAATATTGGCACCTCTGTGAATTAACCACATCTATATAGGAGACGTAGGTGACATCTTGAAGTGGGGTAAGATCTCAGATGCTTCCTGACATGGCAATGAGAAAACAAAATATAGTTCAGCTATTACCTGACATTACTGGCATAGCCTACCTCTCTTTGTGGTGGTGCAAATTCTGCCCACTACTCTTGGCATGAGATAATGTGGCTGCCACCAACAAAAATCTGATGGCGGAAAAGAAGAAATGTTTCTCCTCTCCCTTCTGAAGTTGCCTCCAGATTGTAGACATGGAGTAGAATGTTCAACATCCCCCCAGGGGCTGATGGGAGTTGTAGTCCAACTGGAGGGGATGGTTGGATCAGGAGGAAGGGTGGGAGGAGCTGGAAGAGTTTAATGATTCGGGGGGGGGGGGGTTACAGTGGGTTCTGATGGGTCTCTTTCGCTCTCTGCGGGGGACACAGAGTTGACCGAGGAGGAGGCTATAAGTGCAGAATCAAATTCTGGACAGAGACCAAGTGTGGTGATCTCATACAAAAGTCGCAGGGACCAGAAATTGACCAATTAGCTTCCTCCTGAAGTCTGACATGGAGCTACGAAGAACCCACCAGCACATTCAGAATAATTGTAAAATGGATTGTTTTGGGTTCTTCATTTCAGGCAATTTCTCTGTAGAAACTAGGAGATCTGGGCGGCGGGGGGGGATTGGATCATGTACAAAACTTGAGTAACAAGTGCACATTTCTTGTTCGATAAAAATCATCTGAAAAGGCCCCAGATTTACCTCACTGTGACTGACAATGCAACATGGCAAATGTGACATTTGAAATCATCTTGGGAGAGCTCTTCAGAGCCAAAATGACTGACATGCTTTGAAATACATCTCTCATGCCCTGAAATTCTTTTAGGGGAAATGATTTTATAATTGTTTCTTGGAGGCCATGTCTGTGTTTATTGTTGCTCTTTCTTTCACAAACACTCAGCACACTGCAGAGTTAGGTTGTCAACTTATAAACACTAACCTGGAAGTAAGCTCCATTGAACTCAATGAGGCTTACTTCTCAGTAGCCATACACAGAATTGTGCTGTTAAACTGGTTTAATAGCTATTATCTCTCACCAGAGAACTGTGGCAATTGTAGAGGAACAGGTGAGGTGGCTGGAAGTTTCTAACAAAGAATGTCAGTACCTTTCCCTGTGAGGGACGCAAGGTCTCTAGTATGCTAGAGGTGCTGGGAATTGTAGCTCTGTGAGGATTAAGGTACAGCTCCCAAGATTCATTGGGGTGCATATGCTCTGAATGCATTTTAACCACATGGTGTGTACTCAGCCTTAGTGTTTCTTATAAAACCAAAATATCTGCCTCTTAGTAGAATGTAGCACAGCAGAGCATCTAAGAAAGCTGGAATTCAGAGGCAATTTAATGTAATAGATCCAATGGTATTATTAGGAAATTAGACCACATGGAGTTGGATCCAGACATTCACAGAAGGGAATCTAACTAACATTCTTATCAGAAGAAATGGGAAGGATGATTTTCACTGATTTTCCCCTTCCCCAGCGTGATCTCTTCCAGAGGTCCCCTAACCACCAGAAGTAGCTTTTCAACAAGGCACAGGAAGCTACAAAGAGAAGGAAGAACAAGGAAAAAATGGTTTCCTCCAATGAAGCTTTGTGTGAATAGGACTCCTCTCACTTCAGTTCCAGAATTCAAGAATAAATGAAAACACATTGTTGCTAAAACACTCTTTATCCCAGTGGTAAGGTACATATTTGCTTGAGTTGCAGGTTTTAAAGTCTACCACTAAAGGGCAAAGAAGGAGAAATAAACTCCTGTCCTTCAAGAGACATAGAAGCAGGAACCTCCCATATCATCAGATTCTTCCAAAGCAGCTCAGAGTGATTCTGAATCTCTTGGGAAACATGTTAGGAGGGAAAGACCTTCAGAATTGCAAATGGCTGACCACCCACTTCTTGCGACATGGACCAATCAACATATTGGAGATAAGAGAGGGAGAACTTGTGAAAAGCATATTAGCAAGGCTTATTCTGAGATGAGCCATCCATTCTCAAGCTAAGAAAGGTCATTTTGAATCCAGCTCTCTAAGCGTTGAGCCTGGAAGGATAGGATTTCTTGCTTTTAAGTCCCTGGGGTTGTTTTGGTGACAAAGTGATACGCTAAATTTGAAGGAAGGGAGGCTAGTGTTGCTGAAGCTGAAAATGCATTCTGAGCAGGATAAAATTGCAGCAGTAATGTCAAACATTCTCAAACTACAATTCTTGGGATTCTTTGTAGCCTGCAAACAATGGTTGGCAGTCATGGCAGTTAAGAGTGGCCTAAGGCAGATACAAATTATCCAGAAGATTTATATACACATCTGCTTGTATCCAGTTAAGTCATACTTAGAGTAAACCCACTGAAATCCATAGGCTTGGCAAATGATTTCGATAACAGGTCAATTTTCCACAATCACCTTATACAGAAGTTCACGTGTTCCTGGCTTGGTAGATCATATGATGGGGTTTTCAACATGGTGCCTTGCAGGTAGAATTGTAGAATTGTCATCTGGTCCAGGAATCTCAATACATGACAAATGGCCATCCAACCTCTGCTTAAAAACACCCCAGGAAGGAGAGTCCACCACCTTGTAACTTGAATCCATTGGTTTGGGTCCTATCCTCCAGAGCAGGCGAAAACAAGCTTGCTCCATCTTTTGCATGACAGCCCTTTAGATATTTGAAGATGGCAATCATATCTCCTCAGTGTCTCCTCTTTACCAGGTTAAACATCACCCAGCTTCTTCAACCATTCCTCATAAGGCTTGGCTTCCAGACCCTTGATCATCTTGGTTGCCCTCCTCTGCACACATTCCAGTTTGTCAATATCCTTCTTCAGTTGTGGTGCCCAGAACTGGACACAGTATTTCAGGTGCGGTCTCTGACCAAGGCAGCATAGAGCAGGGCTATTACTTCACTTGACCTGGACACTATTTTTCTGTTGATGAAAGTCCCATCAGCCCAAACCTCCTGATCATCAGTGGTCAGGGATGATGGAAGTTGTAGTCCTACAACATCAGGAGGGCACCATAAATTGTCTACCCACTGCCATATGAGTACAGAAAATCTATATGAAAGGAGAAGTGGGAAAGCTTGCAAGGCTGTGTGGCAGCAGCTTTTCCAATAATTGGAAGTAAAGCTATCTGAAAAAAATCCTTCCCCCACTTATTTTCAACTTAGGTTTTGGTACATACAAAGAAAAAGTAGAATGAAGGGGGGGGGGGATAAAACATTCAGTCACATTTACCTAAGCAAAGACTACTAATGCACAACGTTATATATTATTTTCTTCATGCATGGTTCTCGACACAAGCTCCAGAGGTAAAATCGCTCATGCAGCCTATCCAATCTTTCATAGCTCAGTGGTGCTGCATATTTCTGCTTTTTCATTTTAATTTGGCTAGTAAAAGTTATGTAGTGTTTTGTATGAAGGGAATTGCATATGGTGTTTGTTATTAGAAGAGGCTTGACAGCTGTCTGACAGAAGTAGCCTGCTTGCAGTTCAATCCTCAAGGTGAGCTATGATTTTTTTTCTCTCTTTTGAAAACCTGCCGAATGTATGATTATACAGAATTCCTTTTCCCAATAGGAAAAAAAACACACCACGTTGCCTTACTACAAAGTTATCTTTGTTAATACTCAATGAGATATTTTGCATCGGACAAAATATTATTTTTATTATACCATCAGTTTACACCGGGGTAGTCAACCTTTTTATACCTACCGCCCACTAATGCATCTTTCTTGATGGTAAAAATTTCCTTACCACCCACCAGTGCTCAATGGAAGGAGGATTCAGCTTGTGCCGTAGAACCACCTAGTGCCCACCTAGAATCCTGAAACGTCCACTAGTGGGCAGTAGGGACCAGGTTGACAACCCCTGGCTTACATGGTGCCTTAAGGAATAATTGGGAATGCCCATAAGGGAGTGGAGTTGCATTTGGTTCCTTGGTACCCCAGCATTAAAATTCAGATACACTTTGTTCAAGCAGCAAATCTGTTTCATCCATTCCATTTGCTCTACAGAAGCAGGCACCATTGTACGAAAACCCCTCCCAAATATACTGCCAATTAATTAATTAAATTTATATCTGTGATCTATTTCATTGGGTGTGTACCTGGGAACTCACTGCTCATCATGGCTAATCCCAAAATGTACACACCTGGCAAACAAGACTCTTGCATAAACCTCAAGCCTGACAGTTCCAGCATCAGTAAAATGGTTGTGTAAAAATGTAGCACACTCTTCAAGAGTTTTAAATGGAATGGTTGGGGGAAAGAAGGCGGAAAAAGGAACAGCTTGAACCCCCCCCCCCCCACATTTGCAACATAGGAAACAAAGGTTTATCATGAAACTATTTGCACTGCTAAAATGAAATGATATGGAAGACATTATTTTAGGAGGTTGTATGTGGAGAAGGATGTTTAACGATAGCAGTAAATAACAAAGTTATGCATTATACATTATTATAGTATTTTACAGTATCTAGCGATATTATATTGTGCGTTATATATTAGTACTAGAAAGTATTCTTACATTCATTTTTTTAAAAGAAAAAATATACGGTAGAAGCACCACTGCCTTACCTATAGGGTACAAACTCATTTATTCATCTAACCATCAGCTCCAGTCATTCGGGTTTTAAAAAAAATAAATTACAAAACCACATGTAAAAATGGCATCAATGCATGTGTACACACTTATTTGCTGACTCTCTTTAGTACTAGATTAGATTCGGTTCCACATTATGCAGGAGGGTGGAGCCTTTACACATACAACACCTTTTCATTCTATAGTTCTATAGAATGCCCCCAAGGATGCCATAACAACAATGTGTCTATGGTCACAACCCTGTTCTTCCCCTCCATGTGATTGTAACTGAGTGGGCTGGACACTTTTATAGTCTTTTGTCTAGTGTGGTGAAAACTTCATATTGACCCTGCTTATTATCGATGAAATAATTTGTCATTGGATGAAAGAGAAGTGTGCTGATTTCCCTCTGGTTATTGAATCTCATGCAATTCACTTTACATAATGATATGTGTCCAGGAAGGGTGTATCTTGGGATAACTAAGAATGTAAACACATCTTGACTCATCACGGTCATTTCTACCTCAACTACCTTTTAAAAGTATATTCTATATATGTTCCTCAATGTGCCTTCTCTCTGTTCCATTTTTCATCCAGCCCCCTGTAGTTTCTACACAGTCTACAAACCCAACATAACAATACAAGTCCACTTGGGTGTGTTTTCTGCCGGAATTAAGATGTGAAGAGCTCTTCTACATTTTTGCTTGTCCTTCACAGCAGAGTTCTGCCTCGTTGCTCATTGTGCGTTTGTTTTCTTCCAAGGTATTCAGTGAAAGGGAATTATTTCAAAAGGAGGCAGAAAGATGAAATAGGCACTTCAAGAAAATTAATTGCTTTTTTTGTGACAAGGGGAAGAAAATCAGTCGACACCCAATGGGCTTTTTTTGGAATGGGAAGACATCAGATATTTGCTTTGTTTCACTAATATGGTGCTTTTTATATTTTATTTTAAGAAACCCAAAACTTATCACCCTGTAGTGGCACTCAGTCAGGCGAAGACGACTTTCAGATCAACTTCTTTTTGTTCCTTTTTCCTCATTATCTTTATTATGGTTACATTTTGTTGTTTAGAAGCTGGGCATCTCCTCTTCCCACCAATGATTTCTGGATGGTAGGCAAAACAAAAATCTTCCGGGAAGGCACAGAGCTACCTAAATTGACTTACAGCAGAATGGCCACCTATCTGAAATGAAGTTTCCCGTTTTCTTATTTATGTATCAGCATGGTGCCTTATTATTATTCTGGGCATGGAAGGAGAGAATTTGGCATATTTTTAACTCGAGTTATGGGGCTGATAGTTTTGCCTGTCACATCAATGGTCCTCAGAGCATTTCATTCCCCCAATCATACTTGACTCAGGGGAAAAACGAACCAAGGATTATGTTGCCTTCATATTTGCAGAGTAGCTTGAAGCAGGATAGCTTTAACACAAAGCATACTCTCTCTCACAATTTCTCTTTCCTGCTAGGCTTGTTACCACAAACCCAACCCAAACATTTGCAGTATGCCTCTCTCTCTCTCTCTCTCTCTCTCTCTCTCTCTCTCTCTCACACACACACACACACACACACCTACGAATTTAGCTTAAGAATTTCAACATCACATGACAGTGTGACACTGAGAGAGATTTAATGAAAACAGCTCCAAGGCGGAACAATGATCGTCCCCTATAAACCGCAGAAACTTTGATCGGAGAGTGTGAGTGACAACCAAACGAAGGCATGCAGTCACTATGTCCCGTTTTCAATTTAGCAAATGCTGAACTTTTCTGAACTTCTCACGGAGTTATATAGATTAATGGCTTCCTCCCGCCGCCTCCTCCCCTCCCTTCCCCTCCAACTGTTCTTACCTACAAAGAGATTCCATTCGGTATCCAAATCAGCTTGGTTTGCAAGGCAGCCCTTCATTACGTTGAGGCAATAGTTGTTGCAAGGTTTCACAGTGGGAAGTCCCCGGCAGTAAGGGCAGTACAGCATCTTCATTAGGGCTCGGATGCATCCCGGGGTAGGGCTGACCTGCAGAGTTTCAGGGAAGGAAAAAGAAAACAAAGGAAGTCAATTTCCTGTGTCTATCCAGAGACCTGATAGGTGAAAAAATGCAGCCCTCGGGCAACAAAACCACAACTGGCACTGCATGACAATTGTTTAGCACTTAATAATAACTTTTGGTGGAACCATTACTTATCTTCCAATTATTTAAGCTAGTATAGATATCAATGATTCAAAGGACACACACACACACCAGTTGACACCTGTGATATTTAGACAGGGAGTTTTTCAAAAGATTTCCTTGAATAAAGAAGCAGCAGGTTGGCAGGAATGGACAGTTAGCGATGCATAGAACAGCCTCTTTTTTATGTATTCACTCCACACCATTTCACATTAAGCTATGATTTTTTTTTAAATACCTCATCCCAAAGTTTGCATTTAAAAAACATTTTAAAAAATATCTTCTCTGAAAACACACACACACACACACATTTTGATTTTGTTCTTTTAGTTGAGAACTATGTCAGATCACTCAAGAGGCATAACAATATATGATGATAATGATAATGATGATGATGAATTTCAATTTATATACTGTCCTTTATTAAAAGATCCCCGGGCAGTATACAATATTAAAAACACATTATAGAACATCAGTAATAAAAACATAATAAAAAGCCTACTGACAGACAGCCTAATAAAATATAATAACAGTCCTCTTCCCCAGACTTTTACAGGCCAAATATTGTTTTATAGCCATAGGCATTTTTGCCTGGCACTAAAGACATGTAGTGATGGCGCCAGGCGAGTCTCTCTGGGGAGAGCATTCCACAATCAGAAAAGGCTCTTTCTCTTGTTGCCACCCTACAAAGCTTTCTGGGATGGGGAACATATAGAAAGGTCTCAGATGACAAGTGCAGGCTCTGGGTCAGTTCATATGTAGATGGATAACAACATTCCGATCCTCACATTCATCTCGGAGTAGCGGATCATGTCAGTTTATACAAGGAATGGATTCCTTGGGAAATCCTGTGGACAATTTCCCCATCTTTGGTGATCAACCTTAGCTGGTTTTGCCACCCTGTAACAAGGTTTCCTCCTCCTCAGTGGTAAGTGGTTCTGTGACTTTTCTTTTTTTTAAAAAGGACAACTCAAAAATTACCACCCAAAACTTATAAGCCCACATAGAAGGCAAATATCAACAGATGTACTTTAGTCCATCATTGCATCTCCCTGCCAGGAAAAGCTGTTCTGAGTTTCTGATTGCTATAGCCTTTAGCAATAAAAGTGGTAGCACCCTGTCAACACCCTATTTGTTGTTGTTATTGTTATTCCAAATTGCACTTTGCCCTTTTCATATAAATATGCCCAAAGTGGCTCACAATAAAGCGTAAATCAATACATAATTACAACAACACCCGGTGGGAGGCTGCTTTGACTCTCCTCCTCCTCCATGACGGGAGGAGCTGGCCACTGAAGCTATGCCATGCTCGGCTCTGCACTTTGCATCTGTGCTTTGAGGATATTGGGACCCCCAACCCCAACTCCTAAAATATGGGGGGGCTACAGGGCTCAGTCTCCAGGAGCTGGAACCCCTGTTGGTCAAGAAATGAAGAGTTTGTGCCACCTCACTACAATGAGAAAGGTCTTCCCTCTGAATTCAGGCAGCAACTGTGGCTCCAGATCCCTCCTTCAACCCTTTGGTTAAAAAGCTCTGAATGGAAGCAGCAGTCTCCATTTCCAAGGTCTTATTAAATTATTCAGGGCTAAACACAGTGACAGAAGCGACTATGTGCTGAGTTAAGCATGTGCTGTTAGCTTTCAAGTGAGCAGCACAGCTCTTTCGGCTAAATTAAAAGTCCCCTGTTCCCCTATCTGGCCTTTGGATAAAACATGGCTAAAGGAGTGCTATGAACCAGCCCTATGTTGGCTTTTAAAGGGGGGCATAGGAACATGAGAATGTAAAGCAAACCTCTTGGATCAGGCCAATGACCCATCTAGTCTAGCATCCTCTGTGGCCAACCAGATATCCTGTGGGGCCTGCAAGCTGAATTGAGTGCAAGAGCAGTTTGCCCACCTGCAATTCCCATCAGCTAGTATTCAGAGGCATATTGCCTCTGACTTTGGAGGTGCCAAGCATTGTGGCTAGTAGCTGCTGATAGTCTTGTCCTCTATGAATTTGTCTAGTTCCCTGGAAAAGCCATCCAAGTTGGTGGCCATCAGGAGCAAGCTCCAAAGTATAGCCACACACTGCATGGGTTACTTTATTTTATCTGTCCTAAATATTCCAACGTTCCATTTTAGTGGATGTCCACGGGTTCTTATATTATGAGAGACTGAGAATTTCCACCCCTCTATCCACTGTCTCCATGCCATGCATAATTTCATAAATGTCTCTCATGTCTTTCACTCTCACACACAGAGAGAATTAGCGCATTAAATGTTATCATCTACATTTCTGTTTTGGGGAACCATAAAGAAAGCTCAGCCACAGTCCCTTTCCGACAATATTGAACCTATTTTGGTTTGTGTTTACTGGGTTACCCAATCATCCCTTCCGCTCCATATGCTCCCTGTGTTTCTTTGACTCATTATCTTAGCAGAATGCAGTCGCTTCCCGCTGACTGTTCTGCAAATATTAGGGAAAGCACATGCCATTTAACAAATAATGATGTTCTGAAAAAAAGAAGTCCCTATCTTCTTTTTCTTTTAAAACCGAATTTGCTCTCTGCTTGACACAACATTTTCATTTTCACATTGATGATCGCTTATCTCTCCCACGTTCACTTTGTTATTGCTGCTTTCGTTTAACAAGCTGCACCACGACTTATCAGACTTGCCATTTTCTATGCTGTGGAGCAGCTAGGGTCTGATCTAGAGAAACGTTCCTCTTTCATCTTGCAAAGCTAATCCCCGACTTTCAAAGGGGATATGCTGTTCTCGTCTCCCAACATGTAACTGAGAGTTTCAATTTTGCAGTATACAAGAAAGCTTCTCCCTTCACAATTTCCAGCTCGCTTGCTTTATTAGTCCTGGTCTCCTCTAGTTGCACTGGTGTAATTGAACAATGACCTTGCTTGTGTCCTGCTCCACCCAAATGAGCCCATTGTGGTGTGAATGACATTTGGTGTATCAGTCAGTGACTTGACTAACTCCTTTCACAGTATACATTCACTCAATGTTACAACACTGGGCTTGCTGGCTAGAGTTCAGTCAAAATGAGCACATGTACATGCTTCCAAATACTGCCTAAGTTGCATTCATATTTTTAAAATTTAGGTGTACGCCCTCCCCTCCAAAAGGGGTACACATTTAAAGATGGTATGTGTGATGTAACTCTTATATGTAGCCATATTTCAGCTATATGTAGTTGCTGCTTAAGTATCCTTTCTTTCTCCAGCCTAGGAGAATGGGAAAAAAACAACTACTACTACTGACATCACCAGTGCAGGTATGTTTACGATGAACACAAACAAGCTAATGTCCCTTTGAATTCAACTGGAGTTGCTTCTGAGTGGTCATGCTTACGAAGCACTATCCTCACCAATGTTATGGCAAGATGATCAAAACTCTAGATAAGATAATGTTAAGAAAACTAAGAGGGATGGAGAATGGTGGATTCCTAAAGCAGAGAGCAAATGGGCAACACAATCATTTAAGAACTAAGGCAACCAATTGTTGACAAGCGACTATAGTACAGGAAAGCAGGGGGACTTGTGTAGGAAAGTCAAATGCGGAGACTTAAGCAAGGTAATATTTAAAAGTGTAGTAAACTAAGACAAGTAATGTTGGTGCTGCTTACCCAATTTTCTGCAAAGACCACACGCTACAGCTTTGGGGGGGATTTAAAACTTGGGGGGCATAATTCTTAGACCACCAATGTCAGTCTGGATAACCAAAAACACTCATCATCAGATAATTCAGTGGTACCAGAAGTTTTCACTTTAGTGAACATCATATCCCTCTTTCCAACAATCTTCATGTAACTCAGGCTTTAACCTTGAATGTAATGAGACAAGAGCTTCTCAGATGGGTAGGTTTAAACCCTAGAACAGTATTCTTAGAGTGCAATTGCAAATTGTCCTAATGTCCAGTAGAAATGCCAACACGCTTTCTACTTCCATCAGGGAAGGAAAGAGGGAAGGATTACCAGACTGGCAAGTAAAGACTTGTGTTCTGTCACAATTAACTTTGCAGTATATGATGTTATATGCATTTATGGCATCACACAGGTACCATATTCTCTAACCTATAGCATATGGGGGGTAGCATTTGGCTTGTATTTCTTTTGATGTAGATGGTCAAGAACCACGCATCATCACTGTAAGAGACCTACAAGAAGTGCTGCTCTGAATATGAACATAAATGGCAACACACTGAGCATTTGTAACAGTATGTGAATGGTTTTTCAAGGATAGTTATATCTCTCTCTGCTTGAATTAAAAGGGAGGAATAGGTGCCGACAACAGTGCTCATTTGCCTGCAATGGTATAAGCATCATCTGAAGATATATACTATAAAAAAGAACTTCTCATTATGGTTACAAATGCCATTATTTACTGCATAATATTGTACCCAACACAGTGGTCATCATCCACTGAAAACTGAAATCAGTGACGGCTGAAGTCTTATATCCACTTAACTACGGAGGAAGCCCTTTTGAACTCAATAGGACTTCCTTTGGAACGGGCAACAGGCTTATGGCCTCCAGTCAGTAGAGGGCAGGATTGAGACCAGAAGATAGTCAGGGGAAAACATACTTTGTGGTTTCCCAGTAAACCTCTAAGCACCATCCCTCTTGCTCTCTCAGTCTCTCTTCTTCCTTCCTGTATGAAGCAGTCACGAAAATCACTCCCACCATGTAGGCATAGAAGTGAAAGCCATCTTTGTAAATATGAAGAAACTTTAGTAAAGAAACATTTCCCCCCATTACCAATAAGACCAATGCCAGGTGATGTGTGAATAAGACAGAAAGGGTCACAGAAGCACCGGGTAGAGCCAGTGCCCAAGCTATTAATTATGCTATATAAGCCAACAAATTATATTTTTACACCCAAGAAGAAGTGCTGTTGGTGAGAGGCTCTCCTGAGCACCCTCTCTTCTTTACACATGCTGTTGCTGATCAAATATTTAGCATATGCTCAAGTAACCTATGGGACAATGACTGTAGTCTGAAATAGCCTTGCTCTGGGATGAGTCTTAATAATGCTAAGCAAGCACACTTCAACTGCATTTTTTGTTTTGTTTTTGGCAATCTGGACTCAGGAACGCATGAAAGTATTTTCTTTGTACTTTAGGACCCCTTCCCCCACTTCGTACGGCAATACTTTCTGTGTATCAATCTGCCTGTCTTTACAGCCTGGTTAACGAAGGAGACGCTCATGCTGCGTGCTTGTTGATAGTCATATCAAGTCATAAATTGTGGTTGTGAATGAGCCCTGACAGATCACATACCAAAGATGGACCTTTCCGATTCCCTCAGGTCAGAGGAAGCTAAAGTTTTTGGCTAAAGTTTTTGGCCTGAAGTTTTTGGCTCACAACATTTTTTGACTCTCTGGCGACTACATGCCAGGTTGAGCTGTGGCTAGAAGTCAGTCTGCCCACCTAAACAACACATAGACTTAATTTCCCCTCCCTGCGCCATTCATTGTTGCCAAAATCAGTTGTAGCTTTGTGGGGAGGGCAGAAAAATTGCTTGGGGAGCCACATAGGGTGTTAGCCTTAGGTCAGGAAAGTGCTTTTCAATGTAGACAGTTCACACACGCCGGACATTGAATAATGAAATGACAAGGGATCCCCTGATCTACACGCGTTTGTGAACCAGCTCTGAGAAATGAATGAAACATACCAAATATATCTAATAATTAATTAATGAACAAATTGCATTCTGCAATCATAGGCAATTGAATCTACTGCCACCAGCAAACTGGCTTCCCCAATCCAAGCCTGATTCAAGTAAATGAAGGGGCAATATAATTCACCACATTTCATTCAATGTGTGGCCTGACTTTTTCTACTTTGGTGTACTGGTTTCTACCACCATAATGTTCACCACCACCACTGTTTTTCTTTCGATAGTCCTAGCGCTTTGTTTAAGAATCTCCTGGCTCTAAGACGTGCCTTGAGAATAATAGGTTTTTGCATTAGTTCCCCCCACCCAGCTCACTCAAATGTAATCGTGACCGAGGGTGGCTGCATGCGTACTATAAACACCCTCAATTCTTATGAATGCGCCATTTAATACATTTAAATGCGCCATTTAATACTTTTAATACATTTAAATGCGCCATTTAATACTTTTAAATTTTCTCTTTTACTTGACTTTCATATAGCCTGCATAGCCTCAACCATAAAACCTGCCCTATTTATATGGATAAAAATAAACCAGGTGTTGTTATTTAAAAGATGTTATTAAATAAGGTGCTTCTTTCTTTAAGGAAGGTGTTTATTCTACGTAGGCAAAAGCTTCTCAACTTAGAAACAAGCTATTCCTATTTGGCATACATTTCTGATGCTAATTCACAAATACTAAAATACTGTTACATGCCATCCCCAGTCTCTGAGCTCTGCAAGATTCCAGGGAGTTTCAGGCATGCTTTACCCAGGCTCTGTGTTTTCTTCTGACAATGAGGCACTGCAGAGACTGAAGTGTCTCTATGATATAAGGTTTATTTCCACATATATACAACCTGAGCCTACGATGGAGAGGCTAACAGTACTAACACTCCAAAGAGGTTCTTGCTTCTCCCATAGCTAAAGTCTTGTATGCCTGGGGGAGCCTGTAACAGCCAGGAGATAAGAGTCAGAGGAAGGAGAATCTGCAGGATTGGAGAGTGGAAAACAGTTGTGGGAGGGAGGAGAGAGAGACCAGGCTGGTGTGGAGTTGGGGGC
Source organism: Podarcis filfolensis (assembly GCF_964270895.1). Taxonomy (NCBI): domain Eukaryota; kingdom Metazoa; phylum Chordata; class Lepidosauria; order Squamata; family Lacertidae; genus Podarcis; species Podarcis filfolensis. The sequence continues at coordinate 11,953,607 of NC_139607.1, forward strand.
AGACCCTCTCTGTTGCTGCAACTGCCTCATTCAGTGCACACCTAAGTGCAGCCGAGAGACACAGGACTGATGTACATGCTTTTTCTAACTTGCAATGGCATTTTTCACAAAAAAGAGTTAATTCCTCACTCTGGATATTCCTTGTCAACAGTGCCATTACAGTTTCCAGGCTCAATTCAAAGTGCTGGTTTCGATCTATGAAGCTGCATTACCTCAAGGATCGACTCTCCCATATGAAACACCCCAGACTCTGCAATCACCATCTGAGGCCCTTCTTTGTGTGCCCCCTCCACAAGTGGTCTGGAGGGTGGCAACACAAGAACAGCCCATTTGTGGAGTCCTCTCTCCAGGGAGGTTCACCGGGTGCCATCTTTATACAGTGGTACCTCGGTTTTCGAACGCAATCCGTTCTGGAAGACAGTTTGAGTTCTGGAACGTTCGAAACTGAAAACTCAACAGCTGACACCTAGGCCTCAGGATCTTGCACTCAGCGGAATCCACGTGGCATGTTCGACTTCTGAGGCGTGTTCGAAAACTGAAGCATTTACTTCCAGGTTTACTTCCAGGCGTTTGAAAACTGAAATGTTCGTCAACGGAGATGTTCGAAAACTGAGGTACCACTGTATATCTTTAAGCGCTAGGCAAAATCTTTTCTCTCCAACCAGACCTTTGGTCTTTAACTATCCGTGGCCTTTTAGAAATGAGCAGGATGTTTTAAATGTATGTCTTTGTCTCTGGTTGATTGGTCGGTTGTTGCCTTGGGCAAGATGAAGCTACAATTTTAAAAAATAAAATAAAGAAAATAATTGGCAAAGTATTCTGCTGTCACATACACACACACACACTCCACCATCACCACCACCACCAGTATTGCATCTTTCTATTAAGTCAGGACTCTCTGTGAACCATAATCATACACAGAAAGCAAAACCAACACTGGTGCCCAGCATTCAATTAATGCCTTTAGTAAGTTAGATAAAATAAAGGTTTCCCTGAGGACTGATTATTTTTAACTTGCCATATTAGTGATTTAATTTCATCTGCCATCGCAGGGGGTCATTTGTCAACAGATACTAGCAAGCGGGAGCATGAGTCGAACAATTCATTATAATTAAACTGCACGTGGTACAGCATAGTTCACTTGCAACTTTTTTCTGGTGAATGGAAGGTGAAAGTGCAATATGCTGAAGACTCTCGCTGGGTTGAAACCTCTCCCTTAAAAGCAATAAGTGAGCAGGCCTTAACTATTTGTAATACTTGGAAATCTACACAAACACTCAGGCTTCAAATAGTCCATTGCTACCGCAGGTGAGTAATCCCCATTTGACAGTTTTGAAACACTAAAGACTCGAATGGGGAAGTGAAAGACATGCCTTTGCTGCCTTTTATGAGAAAACAACAGCAGGAATAGTTTAACAAATAGGATTTGTGTATGTGTCTCTGTGTTCGCGCACATGCTCATGCATCATTATTTAATCAACCCTCCAGAGTCTCTCTGCTCACTTATGAGAGTGGAAAAGGAACTGTAGACATCAAAGCTGAGAGCAGTCTATTCTGGGAGCCAGAATAGTATACATAAAAGGCTAATTAAATCATTACTTCATTTCAGCAGGATCCCATGATAAGAATCAATAGCTGGGCCACTGATCTTGCATTAATTTGTCCTCACATTGTCACTAAATCTTGTCACAGTCACACTTTCTTGACACCTCAACCTAACCTTGATCATAACCTTAGCTTCAAAATAGAAGCCTGGAATATATTTTACTTCCCAAAACTTGTATTTGTTTCCTGCAAATGGTTCAGTCTCATGGAAGAACAGAATTGTGAAATTGGATGGGACCCTGAGGCTCATCCAGTCAAACCACCTGGACAGAAAAAACAGCTCTTACTCTCAGAAAGGTCTTCCTGATGTTTAGTCAGAATCTTGTAACTTGAATCCATTTGCTCTGGTCCTAAACTCCAGAGTAGAAAACAAGCGTGCTGCATCCACCATGTGACAGCCCTATAGATAGTTAAAGATGGCTATCATATCTCCTCTCAGCTTTCTCTTTGCCAGGCTAAATATACCCAACTCCCTCAACAGTTCCTCATAAGGCTTGGTTTCCAGACCCTTGATCATCTTGGTTGCCTTCCTCTGCACACATTCCAGCTTGTCCTTCTTAAATTGTGGTGCCCAGAACTGGACACAATACCCCAGGTATGGTCTGACCAAGACAAAATAGAGTGGGGCTATTACTTCCCTTGACCGGGACACTGTACTTCTGTTGATGCAGCCTGGCCTGTGGAATTGTATATGCTGACAACGAACACAAGTGTGGATCTTTTTGTAGGCAAAATGGTAGCATCCATCAACCAGAAGGAGATATCAGCAGATCTGGGAGAGCCTCACAATTTGCAGAAGTACAAAGTAACTTTTTTTTGCAGGGAAAACCTTACTTGAGGAGAAGAACCGAGAAACACAATGAGGAATGAGTGTGTTCAGTGGTTACAGAATGTAATAGGCATACTTATCTCCATGGCATGTGAGCTCTGCAGCAAGAGTGACTAGCCAGCAGCCTGCAAATCAGATCTACCTCAGTGAGCTTCAGGAATTGACTTGCCAGCTCCTATAGATCACATTGCAAGATGAAGCTCTGCTTGATCTTTAGAGAGGGACTCTAAAGAACGTAGTGCTTTATTTCTCAATCTAAGTGCTAAAATGGGGAGATAAAATTCCTGTCCCTGCTTTTTAGAGATTGTCTAAATCCACAGACTCTATAAACCTGAGGTTCAAATAGCTGTCTGTGGCTGAAAGCCCTTTGTAAACATGCTGCACTTTGACGTTCTGAAAACCAGGGCTTCAAAGTGCAGCATCGCCAGCTGTGGACTCCACCCACCTGCCAGATTTGGCCACCAGGGTTGGGGAGATTAAAATCTGGCCCGCCAGTCACAAGATGTCCCCACCCCTGCTATGGAGTCAACAGACTACAAGCCCCATTCAACCAACCATGGGATAACTGCTGGCTGCCATGGGCAGAGCTGTAATCTACATGACAGTGTTCCTGCATACACTTTATATCAAGAAACATAGCATAGTGAAGTGGTCCTAAGAGCACCTTAAATCTACCAGCCCTTTCTGTGGTTTTTTTAAAAAAATAATATTTATTACTTTTAAAGATTACAAAAAAAAGAAAAGAAGACAAGAGAGAAGAAGAAAGAAAAAAAGAGAAAAAACCCCAATACCATACAATATATAAACAATACAAAACACAACCTAAACACATTAAACTAAACACATTAAACTAAACTAAACAAAATCCTAACCCTAACCCTAACCCTAAATAAAACAAACAAACAAACAAAAACAATTTAAAAACATACATCACACCTTTCCCATACTCTATCTTTCATTCCCTTGTTTCCTTGACCTCCTCTCACCTCCCTTTTTGTATTCCACTTCTATTAATTGTTTCAGCAAATCCTTTCCATCTTTCTCTATTTTCTATCATTTTATAAATATCTCAACATATTTTTAACCTTATTTTCCATTAAGACTAAAATACTTATATATGCTTAACTCCTTATAACATTTCTGCTAAGGCCATAAAATTTCATTCCACCATTTTTCTATCACTCATTAATTTTACAGTATTTTTATATATAAACTTTAAATTTTCCAATCTTCTTCCACCATCTCCTCTCCCTGGTTTCGGGTTCTGCCAGCCCTTTCCGTCAATTCCATATTGTCCATCAACCTGGAGATCTTATGTCTGAGGCTCTTAACTCTTTTCCAGGTCCCTTCTGCAGGTCTTCTTCATATTCTTTAATGCTAAAGAGCAGATCTCGGGAAGGCTCCAACCTAACAATACTTTTGTTCCTTCTGGACAGGTCATCCAAATTTCCATAGTTGAAGCTAAGATCCATAAAGTGTTTCAGGACATGTTTCAAGATTCCTCCAAATCCAAAGGCCCCCAGAACTTCAATCTCCTCCAGACCCAGGTCCATGTCCCAAAAGTCAGTTAATCCCTGCATAGAGGGATCTTTCCAACTTTCCTTCTTCAGTCCAGGCCGGGATCCGATCCTCAGATTCTGACTTTTTCTAGATTCGATCATAAAAGGCCTCAACTTGTAGTCCTCAATTTTCTTCTGTAAGACTGAGGATCCCGCTTGCATTACTTTAGGTTCAACAGCAACAGCTTTCTCCTTCTCCTCCACAATTTGTCCTGCCAAAGTAGATTCCTGCACCAAGTCCTGAATTATTTCTGTGTTGGTGCTCACTTTTTGTCTCATGTTAGTCACTTTTTGTCCCAAGTTGTCAATTTTAAAAGCCATGTCATCCATCTTCTTATGAAGCTGTTCCAGCGAATAGCTTATCTTGCATAATACAGTCACTATGGCTTCTCCTGTCAACATTTTTAAATGGTCCAAGGTCAATCTCTGGTTCTCACAATTTCTTATCTTGCAGCTGGAGATTCCCCAGTTACACTCCTGTAACAGTTTCAAAAGCTCCCTCTAGAGGAAACAGTCTCCACTTGTATCAATCCTTTCAAACACAACTCAAACCATAAAAGATAGTTTCAATTTTCAGTTACTTTTCCTCCTTTTTAAACGCAGAAGAGGACAATGGAAGCAGTATCTTTCTCTTATTTAGCTAGCTGTCAAATACTTTCTGTTCACAGTCAATGAACTCTCCCAAAACGTCACTCTATCTGGCAGCCCTTTTCCAGGTTCAGAGCAGTGGTAATTTGATTTTTCACTCTCTCCTGCAGGCTCGCTAGGTCCAAATTTCCCCCCTCTTCTCCTGCTTCCAAGGGGGGTTTTGTAATTTTAACCGATGGAAATTTAATCCTTTACCAAAGGCTTTCCAAGACTTTAGCTTGTAACGTCTTTGCTTCAATCTATTTACAAAAGAGGAAGGCAGACTTCCTGTTTAAGACCTTCCCATTTCGGTGCCAAATTAAGGTATTTAAGGATCCAATTTTCTGTTCTACTCACGGGTAGTTGTTTAAAGTCCAATTGTCCACAGGAAAAAGTCAGCGCTCTCCGGCAACAGCAGTGCGGCTTCACTCCGTGAAAGAAGCAGTCAATTCGAAGCACCACGCCACGCACCCCACGTCGCTCCGGATCCCCAAAACAGGGTTTCCCCGTGAGTAGGGGAGGCGCAAAAGGTGCCAGCCGAATCCCAGGTTCACAAGCTTCTCCCGCTTTTGATTTCAATGGGTCTCCGCCTTCGCCGTGGCGGTCAGACCCTGCTTTCCACGGAGCAAGTTCCATTGCCAGAGGCGCCAACCCAGAAGTCCTCTACCAGCCCTTTCTGTATGCTGTATAATTAATTTCACCGCATCTATTAAAACCCACTCATTTTGTTCTATAATACTATGCGGGATATGAGCCAATATCTTATTCAGTTAAAGAAATAACTGTTTTCAGAAAAGATTGCACATATACACAGATAATCTTTTAGTACATTTTATGCCTTTTTTATGACAACCGTTTGTCAAGGAACTAAAAATATAACTCATTAATTGCACTCTCTTCTACAAAGGAAAGTCCTTTAAGTGCATAACTCAATGTGATGATCTCATTAAAACAAGAATGGCTATTTATCAAACTCAGTATAATTTAGTTATTATTTTATCATACTTAATAGAATTCATAGAGCTAGGACAATGTATTATATGGATGTAACTAAAGCCTGGAAAAGTATATATATATATATATATATATATACTTTGTTACTTTAATAATTATCTTCAAATATTTCAGTGATGGGGGAGATCCTCATTTTTCAGCTGCATTTTGTTTACAAAAATACTTGAGTGAGACATGAAGAAACACTAGCATTTTAAAAGTATTACTTTATGGGTTGTAGCCAACAAAGTCATTCCGTTAGTGCAATGACTTTCACTTGTGCTACAGGACTTCATCTCCCTCCCCCCCCCCCCCGCATGAGAAGAGAAGAGGAAGTCCCATTGCACAGGAAGAAGTTATTGAGCTAACAGGATGGCTTTTTTCCAATATAACCTTATGTTTTGGAAAGGATCCCCACTCACCCAACCACTCCTGGATCTCCCTCCCTCTCTTTCCTATGATTATCTCAGAATAAATGAAATACATCTAAAAAACAACCAGAAAAATAAAATAAAAGGGTATAATGATCAATATTTTAATAAGATCAGAATTACAGTTTCTGTTTACAAACTACATTGTAGAATGATAATTCACCTAAGCCCCAATAGGAATTATTCAGAAAAGAGTGGGCCAACACATGCTCCAACATTTCTGTCCCTCTCAGCATCACCCCAACTTTTCTGACTGGGGAGGAAGGTCTGAAGGGGGAACCAACATATGTTTAGCTGAACATGCACCGGATCCTCCACATGGATCAAGAGCCATGAACAATCAAGGTTTCCAATTACCTGTGCACATTCCGTGGGAAAAGTGTAGGTTCTCACTACAGTGGTACCTTGGTTTTCTAACTTAATCCATTCTGGGAGTCCGTTCGACTCCCCGAACAGTTCAAAAACTAAGGCATGGCTTCTGATTGGCTGCAGGAGATTCCTGCACTCAACTGGAAGCCGTGTCGGACATTTGGCTTCAGAAAAACATTAGCAAACCGGAACACTCACTTCCGGGTTTGCGGCATTCAGGAGCCAAAATGTACAAGTACAAAGGCGTTCGACAACTAAGGTACAACTGTATAGAATTTCTAACCTCCTAACCGGGCCATTGGGACGCGGGTGGCACTGTGGGTTAAACCACAGAGCCTAGGACTTGCCGATCAGAAGGTCGGCGGTTCGAATCCCTGCGACGGGGTGAGCCCCCATTGCTCGGTCCCTGCTCCTGCCCACCTAGCAGTTCGAAAGCACATCAAAATGCAAGTAGATAAATAGGTACCGCTCCGGCGGGAAGGTAAACGGCGTTTCCGTGTGTTGCTCTGGTTCGCCAGAAGTGGCTTAGTCATGCTGGCAACATGACTCGGAAGCTGTCTGCGGACAAACGCCGGCTCCCTCGGCCTATAGAGTGAGATGAGCGCACAACCCCAGAGTCAGTCATGACTGGACCTAATGGTCAGGGGTACCTTTACCTTTACCTTTAACCGGGCCATATGTTCTTTACCATCACGTGCATCAGCTTCTGAAGTGGGCAAGAGTTGAATCAGAGTCTCTTGTTTTGAGACATATAATTGAAAACCAGTCTACATATGCCATGAAAATTCTAACACATTACACCAAAAGCAGTTTTAAGCATGTTATAAAGCACAATTTAGTTTGAATGGTTTGTGATACCCTATATTAAGAACCTGCTTCCCAGTTTCTCCTTGGAATTACAATATGGTGCTATCTCCATCTCTCTTTCGAGGGCTGAAACAGCCCCTGACATTCAAACCCAAAGTGCTCCAAAGTGACAATCTAAATTTTGACACAAAAAGTCCTCAAAGGCACAGCAAATATACCTTTCTCATCTGCATTGCAAACAACTCATCACACCCTATCACAGCTGATCACAAAACCCAAATTCTTGCTTACATATTAATATACTAACTATCATACCAAGGATTTATTGTCAAAATTATATCAGTAGCATCTTTGCGTCTGCCTGTCTGTGGAGAGGCCAAGACCTTTTGTTCACTCAAGCAATGGTTTTTCAGCTTGATGTATTTTCACCACCCCACCTGAATACCTTGCTGATGCAAATAGGACCCCGTGCGCTAAAGGTCACTTCTGAAAACTGCTGAAAAGTTAAAGAATCTTTCAGGATGAAAGATGTGCAAGCGGAAGGCAGCCTGAGTCAGATGCAAACAGCCAGACATAACATGTATTTCATTGTTAAAACTTAGCTAATGTTATGAACTTTAATGTAGGAATTTGGTGTGGTGTATGTCCTGAAGGCCGAGGGAGCTCATTATATTTCAGCATCTAGGAAAGGGGAATGGAAGAATGATGGGAGCAGGGGGAGAAAGAAACGTGTGCACGATGAAGATGAGGAATCACTAGATTTATTCGCGAACTCTAGCTGCAAGCTGAAAGAAAACAACGTAATTATTTTGATGAGCCACACCCACTGCCAGCCATCTTGCCTTTGAAAGGGATGCTTGGGTGAAGATGCTTTGCCCTGAGCTTCCCTCGCAGAGATCACCAGCGCACCTTCCGGGAAGGTGTTCTGACAGTCCTCAAAGCATCTGCATCCTGGAGCATCCTTTTGAGAGTCACTGCATGACTATCAGATACAGTGGGAAATCGGTTGTCGAACACTTCGGAAGTCAAACGCTTTGGAAGTCGAACACCGACAACCCAGAAGTGAATGCTTCTGTTTTTGAATGCACCTCGGAAGTCGAACGGCTTCCGAGGTGCGTTTCTCCATTTTTTCAATGGATTTTGCCAACCGGCAATTGCGCCTTGGTTGTCAAAAGTTTCGGAAGTCTTCCGGAATGGATTACATTCGCCAACTGAGGTTCCACTGCACTTTTCGCTATCTTCTAATTTGCATAGTGGGCAGTGGCAAAGTGGCAAAGTTCACCCCCAGTTTTGACAGTGGATTGTTCCTTGAAATAAAAGGAAACACTTGTGCTTGGGTCCAGTTTCAGCCATGTGAACCTACCCCTTCTTTTAAATGTGGTGGGAAAACTACTTGTGTGAACCTCTGAGTCTATTTTCAGGATACTTATATCGTTGCCCACTAGAGTGCAAGCCATTTTTGAGCATGTAGACAAATCGGCAGATTTATATGGGGCCATGAACAAATGGACTCACTTGGTGTGCTAGACACAAACTTCTTCAAACACCTGCAGTCCCAGTTTGTTGCCCTTCACCTTTGTTTAGCATTTCAGCCTTTAATAGCTTCCATTTACAAACTTGTCTCCTTTTATTTAGGACTATGCATTTTCTTCTACACTAATAGAAACTTCAAGCAGTATTAAACTGTATCCTCCTCAGGGCAGATGTCTTGATCTGCACATCTAAAAACAAGATACATTTGTAATGTTGTTTCTCTCTCTCTTTCTCTCTCTCTCTCATCAGGTAATGTGTTCAATGCTAGCAATACATAATGTACAGCTTGCTGTGTTCTTTGGCTCAAAATCAGACTGTTGCAGTGACAAAAGTAGATTTGAAATCTAATCCATGCAATAAAAATGAATCTTTTTTTTAATTACATGAGGAATTAAAAGTGCAAACTATAAATATACAAGGTTGCCTTACACACATATATGTAACTAGTTTTCCTTGTTAGGCGTGGCAGTCACATTTGTAGCTGGACATTTCATGGTGTCCAGTGCCAGCAAATTCGGAGAAGATGTACAGTCCAGGTAAGGGGGAGGAAAAAGAACTGACCTTCTGTTTCGCTTGTCCGCCATGCAGAAAGTGTGCTAACTTACATAATGGGCTGTGTAAAGGTCAGGCTAAATAGAAAATTTAGCAGGAACAGCAGGAACTCAGTGACTGGCAATTTTTTTGTTTCATAAGGGGGTGAAAGGATATCAAGGATACAGTGAACCACATGATCCCAAATGGTGTAAAGCAAATAAAATAGTTTCTGCTATAACTAAGAAGTTAAAAAACTAATGTGACGCTTCCCCCCAAAAAATATCTTGTATAATTATAACAGCACTACTACTACTACTACTACTACTACTACTACTACTACTACTAAATAGGAAGCAATCCTATGGCAAGATCTGCCAAGATAAGCAGCTTAGAATGCAATGGATCTCTAGCACAGTCTGCTGATTCTTGGCTCAGTTGGCGCTAAGCCTCCAAACTTTGCTCGGTTGGGGACATCCCAGCGTAACTTGCTTGTCCCAGCTGGGATTCAGCTGGAGGAGCTGAGGCAGATGTAAGGCCCCCAACGGGGGCAGTTTGGGGCCATAGTGGGAGCAGGACCAGGGAGGGGGGGATTTAGGATCCTAAGCCTGTTTAGATCAGTCACATAACCTGGCAACCCAGCATAAAATACTATTTTAAAGGCTTGTTTTTCTTCTGCCAGGCTTAGGCAGAGAGTAGCTGCCGCCTCGTTGCTGAATGGGGTTTGAATGTGGTGTAACTTTACGCCAGCTTAACTTACACCAGCTTGCTTTACACTTCTTGTGCATAGGATTAAAACAAGCTGTTGTTCTTTAAATAGATGCTGTTATTGTCTATTCCCAGACCCAGGGCTCATCTAGACTTCTTTTGTGCTGCAGTTTCTAGGCACAGGTCCACACCTTAAACTTCTGTGTCAGAGTGTGGGTTTTGTGTGTGTGTTCTGACGCTTTCCCTGGGAAATTCTGTGTTTTACTGCTGAATCATAGCAAACAACAATCTGCAGAAAACCCGACTGCCGCTTGCTCCGATTCAGTGGTAAAACACGGGTTTCCCAGGGAAAGTGCCAGGACAAACAGTGACAAAAACCATTCAGGCATGGAGATTTAAATCCCAGACTTGTGCCGAGAAATGAGGCACAATAGGAAGCCTGAATGAGCCCCTGGTATCATTTCAGGTTATACTAGAGGGATATGGCATCCACCACAAAATAATGGTGGAGAATATCAGGAGAAAAATAACTCACAGGTGAAAAGAAAGGGACACATTTCCAAAAGAAAGTTTGGGGAAAAAAATGTCCTGTGAGAAATTTTGGCTCATGGGAAGAAATGTCAGGTATTGAAGCCACGACTTTTGGCATGCAAAACTTATGTTCTCCACTGATCCATCATGGCTCACCTTGTACTGGGCAAGCCAAGAAAGGGAATGTGTTTTTGAAGTCTATGAAATCAAAATGACAATGCAGTTTTTTAGAGGTAAATTAATAGTCTGAAGTTAAGAGGACTAGAATTTGAAGATGCTCACCTGCCAGGTGTAATCAGTGCATATAATATGAGTATTTCTGCCTTGCACAGAGAGGATTTGTTGTCAGCAGCAGTTATATGCAGATTGCAGATACTTTTTCTATGAGGGCATGTTAAGAACTATAAGGAACAAGCAATCAGCTGACACAGCAAGAAGTACTTTTGTACATGATAAAAACACTTCATGCTAGTTAGGGGTCTCTTCTGTGGTTGGGTGTGCTTTTAGATGTGCTATTTGAAAGCCAGGTTAAGAGCACACCTGCAGGGAACCAGGGGGTTTCCAAACCCATCTTTTAGTCATCACATGAATTTGGTAGTGGAGGGGGCAATTTGCAGAGGAGAATTTGCGGGCAGAAAAATGGGCATTTATAGCCACTTTCTTCTGATTGGACAAATGTGTCCCAGGTTCTCAACAAACTGTTTTTCCCCAAGCCAGGATCTGGAGTTGAATATAAACACCAATGCAGCTGAGGGGAAAACTCCAATTTCAGAGGAGAATCAGTTGGGGGTGGGGGTGGGGAGTGGAGGGGTGAAGTACTCCCTCCTGTCCACTAGTTCTTCCTTTCAAGGGCCTCTCCCTTGCATTCTCAATTTATCAGCATATGTAATTATTATTATTATTTATTTATTTATTTATTTATTTATTTATTTATTTATTTGTACCCAGCCCATCTGGCTGGATTTCCCCAGCCACTCTGGGCAGCTTCCAACAAAGATTAAAAATAACATCAAAATGTCACACATTAAAAACTTGAGGAATGTAGGCTTGAGGAATGTGCATTGGATGAGATTCAGTAATATATACATATTTGTGATATATGATATAAGATGCGGTAAGAGGCCTAGACACATTTTTCACCCTATTTTTTTCCCCTTATTTCTTTACTGGATTGCTTTACCCCACATATGCCCACTCGACCACTTTGATCTGCGGAACTGGCACCTAAGACTTGTTCCTCACTTTTAAGAAATCAATCTTTTAGGGAGCAATCCTGTAGCAAGTTCTGCTGGGATGAGCGGGTTAAGATACAACAGATCTCTGGGCTGACTCAGAAGGCACCCAGAGCAGCCAGGCTATGTCACGCTAACTCCCTCAGCTCAGCCGGAGAAGCACTGACATATTTCCCCCTATCTTGGCTTAGCTCGGACACACGTTCTTGTGGTCCATTGTATTCCCAATTTTTGTGTTATAGTCGCACATCCGACACACATTGGTGTTCGAAACTCCTATTGTTCTAGGCACATTTCGCGACAGGGAATTTCATTGGAGCAAGCAGTTTGAGCTCTGGCCGCAGTCCTGCACCTAAGATTTCGGATTAAAACTGCAGAGTGGAAGGAAAGGAGGACCTTTTTCTGCCTCCCCACTTCCAGCTACTCTCTGAAGACTGGAGAAGAGACCCTCTTAAGAATATTAGGGGAGTGGGCAGGAGAAGGACTAGACCGTGTGAAAAATGAACATAATATTTTAGCTGCAGTTCATTCACATTCAGCTTTGTATTCTTGTTATAAAAATTGCACCTAGACATTTCCGTTGTTGTGCCCATAACCTAGGTTTAAGGTGCCATTTTGCTCCTAGCTTCCATATTTCAGTTTCTAACACTGATTGGAGCTGGAAAGAGAAACTGCTTTGGCTCACATATACATAGTGCCTTGTCTGAATGCAAAAGGAGGGCACATATGTAAAATTAGAATGGGGCAGTGAACTGGAAGAGCATAGCAACAGGCTGTGTAGACAACTGGCAGATTTTATTCATCGGCAAAGACAAAAGAGGTGGAATTGAAAGAGGTGAAAGAAGAACATCCATATAATGTGTCACAAAGGAAACTCTGTGTTTTTCCATTTTATTCCCCCTTCCCCAGTTTGGAAGGGGAACAATTTTCCATTTGGGTTTTAATGGGTTTTTCGTTCTTTCCGATACAGCAGTAAAGAGCAAGTCTTCTATATTTCTGCATTGGGATATAAACGGAAAGCTTTTGGACCAGTGCTTTATATAAATGAAAAGCTTTTGGACCAGTGGACTGATCCACTGCAAATTCTAAGAAAGCGTGCGACAAATGAAAGTGTGGACAGGGCCTGAGCGCAACCTTTAAACTAATTTTAATAGGAATACGTCCCATCAGTGGTGCTTGCTTCCAAGTAAACAACCACAGGACCAAGCTGTATGACTTATTCAATAGCTGCTGTCCTGGCCAGGTGGTTATGAGTCAAAAAGAACATTTGCTTCAAATGCCGGGGCTGCAGCAGGCCCCAAGCAGCTGCCGAGTTTCCCCAGTGTGCCATAGCCATGCTGTTATGAGACGGCCATTTTATTTTTTGCTGCAGTTGCCTAGCAACCATGCTCTATTCTACTTGCTGCAGCAAAATGGCTGGGGCTGGGGGTTGAAGCACAAAAGGCATTGTAGGTAATAAGAGAAAGGAGTGTGTGCATTATGAAAATTAAGAAATGCAAAACCAGCAAAAAGAAAAGGGGGAGGTACAAAATCTATGAAGAGGGCCTGAAGACCCAGGGCCTACATAGCACTAAAAGGACCAGAAAAAACTTCCGTGCATGTTGCACAAATCAAGTAGTCTGAAGGCATAACATAATATACCTCCATATTTATTTATTTAGTAAGTGTCTGTCTAGAAATCAGTCACCTGGAGGACTAGGTTAAGAAGCAAATAAGCAAATCACGAATAAGCAAATTCCTGCATACATTTGTGTGTGCGTGTAATAAACTACCTTCCCAATTTTCAGAACAGATTTTGGATGAATTCTTCAGGGTCTGCCAGGAATTTCAAGGGGATAATCCATGGTTAATAGGAAACCTGAATAATTTTATTGGTGGCAAAGCTGTTCTGGGACCCTGGTTCTATTCAATTGAGTGGACATCATTTTCCGTAGCTCACTTCATCCATTTTGGGATGTTCAGACCAAGGTTCTTCATCATAGCCGAGGCACATATAGTGCACAGCTGATTTTGTAGGACATGGGGAACCTGTTCACCGGTGGGAAAATGGCAATTGAAGTGTAGGCTGATGTTTTGGTGATCGTTTGGATCATTTCCAAATGCCTTTCGTCATTCTTATTCTGAACACACACCCTTCTGCAATTGCGCCTGCAATGCTTTTGTTCTTCCCTGCCAACCCGAGCCATTCTGATGCTGCTTGTAGGAGAGTGGGGTTGCCAGGCAACAGCAGCAAAATAAAATGGCCACCTTCTCTCCACATTTGCAGGGCATAGATGGGGCTTATGTAGCACTAGGGCCCAGAAAAGCCCCTCAGGCTTTTAAGGTTTGTTTTGAAAAATACATATTAACTGAAGTATAGGTGGGTTCCTACGAGGCAAGACACAGTGATAACAGCAAGAACCTTTATTGAACTAACAGAAGTGGACAACATGGGCGAAGCAACTGCTTATATACATTTCTGAAGGCCTGGGCCACTCCCACTCCCAAGGTGATTGGATGTCTAGACTTCCAAGCTGCAAATCATGACTCGAAGTTTAAGGGCCAATGGCAGAGGCCCAAATCATGAAATGTTCTGTGATTGGATATCATGTATAAAATTAGAATACAGGGACTCAGAATCCTTAGTCCAGACTCAAGCTCAGGCAAACACATAACATTAGCCATCTCTTCTGTTTAGGTTGTTTTAGTGTCTTTCTGTGTTGGTGTTCTTAATAATTGGGAGTGATATCCAAATGCTTCACACTCAAAGTAGAGCCATCAAAATAAATGGATTACTCGGTCATCCAATCAAATGGATTACTCTGAATACAACTAATGTTGAATATAACCCTTGAGTTTTATAAAAGGGGTGGGGAGCCTCCAGCCCATGGGTTAAGGGCGGCCAACCAGACACTCTCTGAGTAATTCCCATTACCAGCTATACTGCTTTTGCCTAGTTTGAATGCTCCCTCGAACTTTGATAATGCTTCTTACTTAAGTGAGTTGAAAGATGGGTGATGGGGTGCAGAAACGTCTGGCTTTTGGACACCTGGAATAATAATAATAATAATAATAATAATAATAATAATAATAATAATAATAAAATAAAAATAAATAAATTTGTATATCACCCTATACCCATAGATCTCAGGGTGGTTGACAACATAAAATCGCAATAGAAAAACACACAAAATACCTAATAAAAACAAAGACACCCAATAATCCCCCACTTCCACAACACATTTTAAAAGGGCATTAGGTGTCAATCAGCCAAAGGCCTGGCAACTAAAGATGTATAATGAAGGTGCCAGGCAAACCTCTCTGGGGAGAGCATCCCACAAATGGGGAGCCACTGCAGAAAAGGCCCGTTTTCATTTTGCTGGTACCCTCTGGATCTCTTGTGGAAGAGACACACAAAGAGGAGCCTCCGATGATAATTTCAGGGTCCAGGTCAGTTCACATAGAGAACTTGAGGTATTGCGGTCCTGAGCCAATCATATACCCTCCAACATTTCTCCGATGAAAATAGGGACGTCCCATTCCATAATGATAATTTTACTATTTATACCCCACACATTCCTTCCAACATGTATAAAAACATAATAAACATTAAACGTTTAAAAATAAAGTTTTTTTTATATAATATATTTATTAAAGTTTAGGAATTTATATAAAACAGAATAAACAGAACAATAAAAACAAAAACAATAACAATACATACAATCCAAAAAAGAAAGAACACACATACAAAACAGGTATAGTTTCCATCCCTTATATTCATAAAACTTACTTTCCCGACCTCCTCATACCTCCCCTTTCTGTATTCCATTCTCTAATTAAGTCAATTCAGCAAATCCTTTCCCTAATTTCTATGTACTTTTTAACCTTTCTTTTCTTAATCACATAATCATTACAGCTTTTAACTCCTTAATTTCTGAATCAACATCGTTCTAGCCTTCAATAATTTTGCAATGTTTCTTAAGATAGTCCTTAAATTTCTTCCAATCTTCTTCCGCCGTCTCTTTTCCCTGGTCTCGGATTCTGCCGGTCATTTCTGCCAGTCCCATATAGTCTATCACTTTCATCTGCCATTCTTCCAAGGTGGGTAGATCTTGTGTCTTCCAATACTTTGCGATGAGTATTCTTGCTGCTGTTGTAGCATACATAAAAAAAGTTCTGTCCTTCTTTGGCACCAATTGGCCGACCATACCCAGGAGAAAGGCCTCTGGTTTCTTCAGGAAGGTATATTTAAATACCTTTTTCATTTCATTATAAATCATTTCCCATTAGTTACCTATACAGTATTGCCTTCAGATAGCTTGGGGGTCGGATAACTCCATACCCCCCAACATTTCTCCAATGAAAATAGGGACATACTAAAGAAAAGTGGGACATTCCAGGATCAAATTAGAAACTGGGACAGCTTCTCTAAATCAGGGACGTCCCTAGAACATAGGGACAATTGGAGGGTCTGCGGTTGTATAAAGATAAGCCTCGCCTCCTGCCTCTGACCACCAATAGTTTTATGGTTTGCACCTCCTTGGTACAGATGAAAATTGGTCTAAAACTAAAGAAGCACACAAAGCACAGCTGAGGGGAACTCACAATGGTGAGGCCTGAGGAGATTGTGATGCTGCATCCCTAGTTGTTGCTATAGACTAAGTACTACCTGTGACATCACAAAAGTACATGGTAGCTGAGCCTTTTCCTTTCTCCCAACATCACAGTTCTGTTGGAGTCTGGCATGTAATTCTTGTTCATGCATCCCGCACAAATACATTTTAGGGTTGGAGAGTGAAGTTTGCCTCCAGTGTTAATTCAGAAAAAAGTATGCCTTCAGAAAAAAGTATTCCTCAGCTCAGCCATCAGAACTCTAGTAAACAAACACCGACAGCGAATGTTGCAATTACCAGCATGGTTTCCAGTACAAAGAAAGAAAGAAAGAAAGAAAGAAAGAAAGAAAGAAAGAAAGATGACTGAGTCAATAAAACAAATTATGATTGCAGTGTTTTAATAGAAACATGATGTGAGTTTTCATAGCTGCTTCTCAAAGCTTCATCCACCACAAATATGTTTGTATCTGTACTGATTTCAGTTTAAAATTAAAGAACTTTTAAAGTTCTTTAATTAAATTTAAAACTTTTTAATCTAAAATTAAAAAGTTGTTCATCGGTACAGTGGTACCTCGGGTTAAGAACTTAATTCGTTCTGGAGGTCCGTTCTTAACCTGAAACTGTTCTTAACCTGAGGTACCACTTTAGCTAATGGGGACTCCCGCTGCCGCCACACGATTTCTGTTCTCATCTTGAAGCAAAGTTCTTAACTCAAGGTACTATTTCTGGGTTAGTGGAGTCTGTAACCTGAAGCGCATGTAACCTGAAGTGTCTGTAACCCGAGGTACCACTGAACTTAATTACCTTTTCCTTTAGAATTTAGGGTTTGGGACTTAATGATGGTTGAGCTGGAGATCCGCTGCATCCTAAAGCTGTTCATCTTGGCAGATCTTACCATAGGATTATTCCTATAAATCCAATTTGTTTCAGTGGGTGTACTCTAAGTATCTCTAAGTTTGGAACTAATAAAACTACTTCAGGTATGGCCAGTGATATATATATATTTACTTTTTATTATTATTACTTAGAGTGGCACACCTGTATGCTACATAATGAACTCATTTTTTCCTCAGTTTTAAAGCATTGATGCAGCATAGGGGACTGATGTTGGAGAAACAGAAATCCAGTGCTGCTGTGGGCACAAATTCAATGAGCTAATCAAATGGTAATTTGGATCCAAACTATAGCCGAGACTGAGCTTTCTCAGCACCACACATACAAAGTCACACTGAAATTGCATTTCTGACAACTGAAGAAAAGAAAACGTACCAATGAAAGAGAAGCAGAATAAATGAGAGGAAGCACTGAGGCTCCCCAGCGCTGAATGAGGTGTGTGTGAGGGACCAGAGCTCTCCCCAAAAAATTCAATGAAGGGGCCACCCCCCCAAGTTCCTCAGCAGCCATGTGAGCAGGCCATGGGGCATGCTTGTGTCACGCATGCACACTGTGGGGCATCCACAAAACACGTCAGCACGCCACAGGGCATGCATGTATGGCGTGATGATGTCATGCAGCCCCAGATCCCTTCAATCATGGGGGGGAAGGTGTCCTGATATGGTTCAGGCCAGTCCTAAGTTCAGAAGTATCTCAGTTCATGTAGTCAGACGATCTGGGGGTTGAAAGCCGAGGTTCCAAGGTCACAAGAAGCAGCAAGGTCTGACCGGGAATGCTAAATGTAGTTTCTAGCAACTGACTGAGGCTGGAAACCCTGCTTAAGAAAGCTGGAGAAAAGCTGGTTCTCATCAGGAGCAAGAAGGCTGATCAGAAACAGGTGGAGTCACAATGCGTTCTGCTCCTTCAGGCTGCTGCTCAGCAGGTGAAGTCGACTCCTGGCCCATGACAAAAGGCTGCATGCTTTTCCTTCACCAGATGCAGGTGGTTTTTGTGCGTGTGAGATGTAACACATTAATCTCGGCTTTTCTGATCATCCCACACTATTTAAGAAAATTTGTCATAAGGTCTCCATGCACGATCTCCATAAGAATTGAAAAAAGGTAAAGGTAAAGGGACCCCTGACCATTAGGTCCAGTCGTGACCGACTCTGGGGTTGTGGCGCTCATCTCGCTTTATTGGCCGAGGGAGCTTCCGGGTCATGTGGCCAGCATGACTAAGCCGCTTCTGGCAAACCAGAGCAGCGCACAGAAACGCCATTTACTTTCACACCGGAGCGGTACCTATTTATCTACAGTGGTACCTTGGGTTAAGTACTTAATTTGTTCCGGAGGTCTGTTTTTAACCTGAAACTGTTCTTAACCTGAAGCACCACTTTAGCTAATGGGGCCTCCTGCTGCCGCCGTAGCATGATTTCTGTTCTCACCCTGAAGCAAAGTTCTTAAACCGAGGTACTATTTCTGGGTTAGCGGAGTCTGTAACCTGAAGCATATGTAACCTGTGGTGTATGTAACCCGAGGTACCACTGCTAGGTTGGCAGGAGCAGGGACCGAGCAATGGGAGCTCACCCCGTTGTGGGGATTCAAACTGCCAACCTTCTGATTGGCAAGTCCTAGGCTCTGTGGTTTAACCCACAGTGCCACCCGCGTCCCTAATAAGAATTGTACTTTGTGCCTAAAGTAATTTCCTCCCATTTCAATGTTCTTAAAGACACTATTGAGTTTACAACTCTATTTATTTCAAAAGCATCAGGTAGGTCAAACTACATGCTGGCTCAGTAGCCTGACAAGAGTGTTGGTGTACAGAAAATAGTTTTATCTTGCCCCTGCTGTAAAATAATGTTAGCTAAACTAGATGCTCCCTCCTCTACCTCTCTCAGAACACATGGGATAAGGAAAACAAAACAAAACTTCAGTCAGAATGACCATCATTTTGATGTCCTTAGAAAATCCGACTGATGTGTGAAAATGAATTTTTAAAAATGGAAGGGGCTGCATTCAATAACTGGAAATTGGTACAGATGTTCAGTGAACATCTGAGGGACTTCTTAAGCAGGTTTTGTTAAAAAATAAATGAAAAGTGTTTGAAAAGAAACACCGACATGTGAGACCTCAGGGTTTCTTTGTATTTTATAGACCCCATACAGAGGCAACCAAAAGTTGCATCTAGGAGGTAGTTTTCCACACAGAAGCTGTAATAACACCCAGAGGGGCTTTTCTCATGGTTTAACCTAACCAAGCAGTGAGTCGCCATGCTGGCTCTACAGAGCTGTGGCCGTTGATTTGTGACAGTCAGCAAAGAAGGCGGTCTGCACTTGGCTGCTCCCTTACATACCCCAGGAGCAGGCTGGGGGCAGCGCCTAGGACCTTTGCCATAATTGGCCTTGCCAGTGATGCCCAACCACACCTGGAAGGCCTGGGATGGTTGAGGTGGGTGGCACCTGGTGGCCTTCCTCTCCCCCATCTGTGCAGGAAGATGGCGTCCTCCTCGGACCAGCTGCGGCTACACTGTGCGGCAAATGCCACCACACCCCAAGCCCCAGGTGAGGTGAGGTGGATATTTTCTATATGGAAGGGAGTTTTGTTAGGCTCTCCTTGGAGGCTATGGCAAATTGACAATTTCCTCAGAAACAGGAAAATGGATGGACTGTAGGAGATAGGTCCCTCACTGCGAGAAGTGAGGTTACAGGGAACCAGGCAGAGGGCCTTCTTGGTAATGGTGCCTGCCCTGTGGAACGCCCTCCCATCAGATGTCAAGGAAATAAACAACTATCTGACTTTTAGAAGACATCTGAATGCAACCCTGTAATGGGAATTTTTTTACGTCTAATGTTTCACAATTTTTTATGTAAGCCGCTCAGAGTGGCTGGGGAAACCCAGCAAGATGGGTGGGGTATAAATAAAAAAAATGTTGTTGTTGTTGTTGTTGTTGTTGTTGTTGTTGTTGTTGTTATATCAACTGCTAGGAATGGCCATGTTACTCACAAATGGAACTACATTAAAGGTAAAGGGACCCCTGACCATTAGGTCCAGTTGTGACCGACTCTGGGGTTGCGGTGCTCATCTCGCTTTATTGGCCGAGGGAGCCGGCGTACAGCTTGCGGGTCATGTGGCCAGCATGACTAAGCCGCTTCTGGCGAACCAGAGCAGCGCACGGAAACGCCGTTTACCATCCCGCTGGAGCGGTACCTATTTACCTACTTGCACTTTGACGTGCTTTTGAACTGCTAGGTTGGCAGGAGCAAGGACCAGGCAACGGGAGCTCACCCCATCGCGGGGATTCGAACCGCCGACCTTCTGATTGGCAAGTCCTAGGCTCTGTGGTTTAAACCACAGCGCCACCCGCGTCCCTACATTACATCATGTTTATAACAGAATAATATTCTGCTTACTTTCTTAGCAGTGAACTTTGCATCTGAAGGGGTGCTTGTTTCTCCCACAGACAGCAAAGAATCGGGGTGCTGAAGAAGAAATTGTTGATACCATCGCAATTTTGTGTAATGATAGGCTGATAAAGGCATCAATATCTGCTTTACAGGATTATGGAAAAAACAGTTTAGCAAGTTTTCTTGAAAGGGAAATTTAAGTATTCTGTCAATGGAAAAACTAGGGACCCATCATAAATATTCACAAAGACAGATTGCCAACCTCCTCTCTTCAGGGGAGAAATCTGCATTATGTTGTCTTTGCCTGTGAAATTTATTAGCACATATATTATCAACAGGGGCTGGGAAACTGCTGATGTTTTCACATAAGCCTGCATTTGATGTCGATTTTGGTAACTGGTGCAAAAATCCTGCTGGGTGGATCTCACACTGAGATGCCAGAACTAACGTCAGACCAAGCTGCCACATGTTACTCAATAACTGGTCCTCCTTAACTTCTCACAAAGCATATCTAGTGATATGAATGTGGGCAGCAAAGAGAAAGAAGGATCACTCCTGGATTTTTCAAGTTCGCTAAGTTTGAGCCCGAGCAGACAGAAAGGGGTGGTGTACTTGTAGTTGTCATGGTTGTACAGAAGCAGGAATTTCGGTAGCTGGTGCCAGGAAAGGCTACACCCACTGACCTGCCTTCTGTCTATATAGATACTAGAGCTATAAGAGAGCTACCATGAAAGGAATATGGCAATTCTCATTTCTACACTCTGGGCTTCATTATTATTAGACTTCTTTCAGATGATTTCCCTGGGATAAAACCCTTTCCGTTCCCTCCACATCCTCCCCTCTTCTCTTGACTTAGCTTCATAAAGACCTATATCTGGCGGGCCCATTTTGACATTGCTGAACTGATAACATTGTAGCACATCTGGTACATTATCAACGACAGTGGTACCTTGGGTTACAGATGCTTCAGATTACAGATGCTTCAGGTTACAGACTCTGCTAACCCAGAAATAGTACCTCGAGTTAAGAACTTTGCTTCAGGATGAGAACAGAAATCGTGCAGTGGCGGAGCGGTGGCAGCGGGAGGCCCCATTAGCTAAAGTGGTACCTCCGGTTAAGAACAGTTTCAGGTTAAGAACAGACCTCCAGAATGAATTAAGTTCTTAACCCGAAGTACCACTGTATTATCCCCTTCATGGATCATTGTGGTGCTGGAGAAGACTCTTGAGAGTTCCATGGACTGCAAGAAGATCAAACCTCTCCATTCTTAAGGAAATCACCCCTAAGTGCTCACTGGAAGGACAGATCGTGAAGCTGAGGCTCCAATACTTTGGCCACCTCATGAGACGAGAAGGCTCCTTGGAAAAGACCCTGATGTTGGGAAAGATGGAGGGCGCAAGGAGAAGGGGAAAACAGAGGACGAGATGGTTGGACAGTGTTCTCGAAGCTACTACCAGCATGAGTTTGACCAAACTGCAGGAGGCAGTGGAAGACAGGAGTGCCTGGTGTGCTCTGGTCCATGGGGTCATGAAGAGTCGGACATGACTAAACGAGTAAACAGCAACAATTACCACTGTATTATACTAGCAAACTTATTTTTTTGTGGGTGGGAAGAAATGCAATTTAGTGCAGGAGTCCTACTTGTAGGGCTGCCATATGCCAGGGTTTCCCTGGACATGTCTGGGAATCAGGCTGCGAAATGTCGTCCGGGCATATTTATGCTGAATCGGCAAGATGTCCGGCAAAACCCAGATGTATGGTGGGTAGGGCGATACTGTTTTAGAAAATGCTCTTAAAATTCAAGAAAAGTCCAAAATGTTCCCCCCAAAAAGCTCAACGGTTTGTCCAGAATATGCCAACTCTATGTAAGGGTCTGCTCATTAGGAACACTGCGTACTCTCGTATCTGCTCAATAGGTACAGTGCCAGTTTCCTCTGTAAATTCACTTTGCATCCCCGAAAGGAAAGGCAGATGGTGTCACCGCATGACAATCTTGCCAGAGTGGCAGAGCCAGATGGCAACCTGACACAATCCTTGTTTGAACTGTGCACAGGTGCCATCTGCACCGAAGAGAGAACGGTATCCGCACAGCACGATCCTGTGCTACACTTCTCCCCTCCTAATGATGAACAGAGATACCTCCCTGCCACAACAAATGGTTGATACCAGAAGTTATGGTAGGGAGTTAATAACCTTTCCACAATTTCCCGTATGGTAGTCTATAAAAAAACCTAGAGCCCCTACACCAATGTCCTACTATTCTTTCATAGAATTGTAGAGTTGGAAGTGACCCCAAGGATCTTCTAGTCCAGGGGTGTCCAAACTTTTTTCAAAGAGGGCCAGATTTGATGAAGTGAACATGCATGAGGGCCAACCAAAATGCCGAAGTAGTTGAGTTTTTTTATTTTATTTTTACGATTTTACCCCAAAGTTATTGAGCATTTTATTGGATTGAAGTTGTTGAGCTTTTTATTGGCTTTTACCTCAGGAAATAAACTGCCACAAGAGCCAGATTAAACCAACTGGTGGGCCGGATTAGGCCCCCAAAATGGACTTTGGACGTGCCTGATCTAGTCCAATCCCCTGCAATGCAGGAATCTCAGCTAAAGCATCCATGACAGATGGCCATCCAACCGCTGCTTAAAGACCTCCAAGGAAGGAGAGTCCACAACCTGCCGAGGGAGACTGTTCCACTGTTGAACAGCTCTTACTGTCAGAAAGTTCTTCCTGATGTTTTGCTGGATTCTCCTTTCTTGTGACTTGTTTGAGTTCTACCCTCCAGAGCAGGAAAAACAAGCTAGGGAGATTTCTCTCCCACATTTAGATTGTAAGCTTGGAGGTAAAATCCTTGCTTGCTTTTATCTGGTTTGTACAAGATCTGCACAAAACTTAGAAAAGTGTTTAATGAACAGTAGTCACAACTAACACACAAGTTAACACCCAACATAAATGTGTAAGCGTCTATAGAGAAACATGTCTGAGATGGTTCCAGTTGTGCATATTGTAGTGGGACTGCAATATGGATGGAGACGCACCTTCAGATACACATTCCCAAAATACATGACATGCCAGTAAATGTCATCAACAAGCATTTTGGCAAGTCAATCTCCTTTTCAGGACCAAGATTACATTATGCATAAGTGAAAGAGCTCCAAATCAGATAAAGAGATCTACATCAGAAACAGATTTCCACACAGGCATCACTTATTAGACGACGAACCAGTGTTAAAAACTGAGAGATGGAAGCTAGGAGCTAAATGCCACCTTAAACCTAGGTTATGGGTGCAATAACAGAATGTCCAGGTACGCTTTTTTATAACAAGAATATCAAGCTGAAAATGAATGAACTACAGCTAAAATATTGCGTTCATTTTTCACATGGTCTAGTCTTTCCCCTGCTCACCCCCCTAATATTCTTAAGGGGGTCTCTTCTTTAGTCTTCAGAGAGTAGCTGGAAGTGGGGAAGAAGAGGAGTTTGGATTTGATATCCCGCTTTATCACTACCCGAAGGAGTCTCAAAGCGGCTAACATTCTCCTTTCCCTTCCTCCCCCACAACAAACACTCTGTGAGGTGAGTGGGGCTGAGAGACTTCAGAGAAGTGTGACTAGCCCAAGGTCACCCAGCAGCTGCATGTGGAGGAGCGGGGAATCGAACCCGGTTCACCAGATTACGAGTCTACCGCTCTTAACCACTACACCACACTGGCAGAAAAAGGTCCTCCTTTCCTTCCACTCTGCAGTTTCAATCCAAAATCTTAGGTGCAGGACTGCGCCTAGAGCTCAGATACTGATTGCGCTAATGGAATTCCCTGTCGCAACATGCACCTAGAAAAATTGGAGTTTCAAACACTGTGAGGAACTATGTAAACTGGATTGTGCCCTAGGTACCACGGATGTAAATTGGATTATGTTCTGATGTTGATATTGTCCGTTCATACTGCATTACTTTCAACTGGATGTGCATTTGGATGAAAATCCTGCTCCTGATTGTAATATGCATCACGCTGGATCAGGATGAAGAGACTTACATCCTGTGGTATGCTTCACAGAACGTGAGCTGCTTCTGAGGCCAAAAAGCTCAGAGTAGAATTATATTAAAGGGATTATAATAAAAAAGTAACATCTCTGCTAGCTGGCATCAAAGTGTGAACTAATTAGCACTCAAAGACGCTGTGAAAGTTAAAGTGGACATTCACCATCCGGGCAGACAAAATAATTTTTACCTTCAAGCATTTGAATACTACAGAAACCATATGGTGCAGGTTGTTCAGTTAATACCTAATGAAAACATCAGTGCTATAGATCAAGTGTGATAGGTGTCAGAGTGATCTAGTTCAACGGCATTTCGCACCTGGATGTCTTTTTTTCCTCTTAGCGGGAGCAAATACAACATAACAGGGTCAACTGTCACTGCATAAATATATTGCTGTGACAGCATATATGGATGGAGTGTTTGATGGCAAACATTAAAAGCAGCCTTTAGTGCAACCTGAATACAAAATATCTTATAGGGTTATTGTTGTTTATTTTATTAACAACCAATGCACGCAGTGCACAGCAGAGATGGAAGGGTTAAGGAAATGGCTTGAAAATACCGTATTTTTACGAAATAAACAACCATCTAACTTTTAGAAGACATCTGAAGGCAACTGTGTATCGGAAATTTTTTAATGTTTAATGTTTTACATTTTTTTATGTAATGTAAGCCGCCCAGTGTGGCTAGGGAAACCCAGCCATATGGGTGGGGTATAAAATAAATAATAAAATTGTTGTTGTTGTTGTTGTTTTATATCGACTACTAGGAATGGCCATGTTACTCACAAATGGAACTACATTACATCATGTTTATAACATAATAATAGTTCTGCTAACTTTCTTAGCAGTGAACTCAGTGCTTCTTTTCCCCACAGACAGCAAAGAATCTGGGTGCCGAAGAAGAAATTGTTGATACCATCACAATTTTGTGTAATGATATGCTGATAAAGGCATCAATATCTGCTATACAGGATTACGGAAAAAACAGTTTAGCAAGTTTTATTGAAAGGGAAATTTAAGTATTCTGTCAATGGAAAAACTAGGGACTGTCGCAAATCAATGGCCACAGCTCTGTAGAGCCAGCATGGTGACTCGCTACTTGGTTAGATTAAACCATGAAAATACCGCATTTTTACATGCATAAGACGAGATTCTTTGCTAAAAAAAAATAGTCCTTTTTCCTCCCCCTCCGGGCTGCATGCTGACGACTGGCTTGCCTACTGAAACCCCGTTGGCTTGACCACCGGAGCAAAAGTAGCTGCCACCGCCGCTGCCTCAGCTGCCTCAGCTACCTCTCCCTGCCCTTCTTTCCTCCCCCCCCTCTTCCCCTCTCAAACTCTTGCCCTGCCCCCAGCCCGCTCACCACCTTCCTCAGCTCAGTTTCCTTGACGGCATGGCCTGGCGCAGAGTGGGCGCTGCCTTCCCCCAGCTCCTCCTTGGTATCCTCCTTGGGAACCTCCTTCCGCTCACTTCCCTGCAGCAGCAGCTGCCACCGAGGTGGAGCTTGCGGTGCCCCAACCGCTGCCTTTGCTTCTGCACCACGGTGCACTGCATGCTCCTCATGCTGGAAACTTTGAAGGCGATTAAAGGTAAAGGTAAAGGGACCCCTGACCATTAGGTCCAGGCGTGACTCATCTCGCTTTATTGGCTGAGGGAGCCGGTGTACAGCTTCCGGGTCATGTGGCCAGCATGACTAAGCCGCTTCAGGCAAACCAGAGCAGCGCACGGAAACGCCGTTTACCTTCCTGCCGGAGCGGTACCTATTTATCTACTTGCACTTTGATGTGCTTTCGAACTGCTAGGTTGGCAGGAGCAGGGACTGAGCAACGGGAGCTCACCCCATCGTGGGGATTCGAACCGCCGACCTTCTGACCGGCAAGTCCTAGGCTCTGTGGTTTAACCCAAAGTGCCACCCACGTCCCTTTTCCGGCCTGGGCTCGCGGTGTGTGAGGAGAAATTTCCTGTTGCACGTCACTTGTGGCAAAACCCTAGAAAAACACAATGCAGAACGACGCTGTGGAATTTCTGGATCTCTACGTTCCTCGTAAATGCTCTGCTAGCAACCGGATAATTGGTGCTAAAGACCAAAAGAATATTTCTGAGGTTGATAAAGTCATAGGCAGAGTCAATGGCCAGTTCAAAACTTGAAGGAGACTGCCCCCCCCAAAGGATAAACTTGCTGCCGCAGACCATCCAGATTTTCACTTCTATTTTAATAATAAATAATTTTTTTTTATTTATATCCTGCCCTTCCCGGTTCAAAAACCAGGCTCAGGGTGGCTAACAACAAATTTAAAACACTTAATTGTAAAAGCAGTATAAAATACAGTATAAAAACATGAATAACAATAAATTTCAAAGTTCAGGAAATCAATTTGGGGGAAATCCATCTAATAAGAATTAGATAATCCCCAGGGCTAGCTGGCTGAATTGGTCCTACTTGGGCCAGCAAGGAGGCCAGGGGGGAATTAGCTGTGGGGTCTCAGAGCGGGTAATCTTCATAAAAGGGGAGGGGGAGGGAAGAGAAGGGAAATAAAAGATCAGGCTGAATTCAAATTAAAGGTCAGGCAGAATAGCTCTGTCTTACAGGCCCAACGGAAGGACGTTAAATCCTGAAGGGCCCTAGTCTTAGGGTTTTGTTTTCTTAATTTTGGGTTCAAAAAAATAAGGGTATTATACATGGGGGCGTCTTATACATGGAAAAACACAGTATGGTTTAGATAGGAATATATGCAACTACCTGGTTTCCCTACCATTTTAGTGAATAGCAAATGAAATTCTGCTCTGCCTGCCCAAACTCCACAATGAATTGCAGAAGCCAGAATGTTTTCCACACTTAAATCTGGGGATGCACAAAGAGACCCAGCACTGGCAAGTGTTTGCTTGTATACTCAAGCAAAGCTGTAAGAGGAATCTGCATTTACTGTCCTATGGTCTGAAGATGCAGTGAGTTCTCTGCAGGCTCACCCACAGTGTAAATGACTACAGTGGTACCTCGGGTTAAGTACTTAATTCGTTCCAGAGATCTGTACTTAAACTGAAACTGTTCTTAACCTGAAGCACCACTTTAGCTAATGGGGTCTCCTGCTGCTGCCGCGCCGCCGGAGCACAATTTCTGTTCTCATCCTGAAGCAAAGTACTCAACCTGAAGCACTATTTCTGGGTTAGCGGAGTCTGTAACCTGAAGTGTATGTAACCTGAAGCGTATGTAACCCGAGGTACCACTGTATTGCCATTGGGCTACTTCCCTCCAGATGTGAATCTCCATATGCCTTCCTCTTGCTGCACAAAACATATTGTTTTGTGGGCATTAATGAGCTAAAGCCCACTTCTTCGGATGCATGATGTGACCTGGAATGCTGCTTGCTGTTGATGCGGTCAAAGAAACACAGTGCTGATGTGTGATTGACTTTTTCAGGCCTTCGTTCATGCCCAGATGCCACCGTCGAGTCCCATGCACTGTTAAACTGTGCACATGGCTGGCAGTAGTTTTGTATTAATTATGTCGCGAAGGCCCAGCAGTAGTTTGAGCCACAATGGAGGTGACACGCTTTCAGGTCCGAGAGCTGGCAAGTACCTGGAGCAGATAAGCAGATGGTAGGCAGGCAGGTGGAAGTCAAAGAGGGCAGGAAGGCCAGCACCAGGCAAGTTGGCAGTCAAGTGCAGAGTGATAGCCTAATGCACATTTAATACTCTGAGGTTTCACAGAGAGAGGTGTCCTCCCCCCTCATTGCCATTATCTGAAAAATGTCAAGAAAAAACAGGCTGGGGTAGTTAATAGAGAAAGCCTAAAATCCCTTTCAAAAGCTACTGTATAAGCTGATTGGGTTGAAGGGTTTCCCATTGATTACTCAGGAACTGCCCTGATCCATGATCCTCAAGGTACTGCTGATTTCTGGGATTTGCCCATCCTTTAAAAACCCACCAAAACAAACAAACAAACATGCTCTACCAATGGATATGGTTCCCAGTGCATTTTGATGAGACTCTTTGCACTTTGAAATAAAACCTGCCTGAGATAAACGCCCCCTTTGAGGCATTATTTTAGTACAATCTGAATTACTATTGCTGTTCAGAACGTTAACAAAAGTTTTATGTTAAAAAGCAATCTCTGTGAATATAAAAAAATATTATTGCGTGTGAAGACTCCCAGGAGCTACCCCAATAATAAATAAATTCACACATGAGGTCATCAGAGCAGAAGAGGGTGGTATTTGTATCAGGAGGGTATCTGCAGAAGATGATTTCTCAAATACGGGAAGTTAGTTTTTCATTCTATTGTACCTGATGCTTTCCACTACATAATGCATTAAAATACCTGTAACATCTTCCATTTAATCCTCTGTGGTTGTATTGGTATTGGACGACTCTAGTTCTCATTCAAATATCCAATTCCCTTTCATAATATGATAACAAATGGCTGCTACATAAATGTATTATTCTATAAACATTACAATCAAAGGATGAGGTATAGTGGAGACCGAAATAAGGAGAACAGAATAAAGATTACACAAAGGTTCCTGACTGGAAAATCACAGCAGGCTGGATGAGCATTCTGCTGAGACCCCTTTTTCAGTTTATACTTGGGGGGCAGGCAAGAGAGATGGGTGGTGTGATGACATTTCACCAGTCCAAATGTCGTGCTTTGTTTTGAAAGACTTGAAACAGGGTTTGAAACCCCCAGGGAAGTTTTTGCAGCATCCTGGTTTACAATATCAGCTTTATAGCTAAAATAAAGTCCCATCTGCTGCTTAAAATTATCTTGAAACACAAAAGAATATGTGCCTGACTCTTTTGTTTTGTGTGTGGCTTTCTTTCTTAAATCAGGGCATTATTGGTTGATATAAAGTATTATACATTTCACTGTCAGCTTGGTTATAGATTCACCCACTCCTTGACCGTGAGCCACAGTTCACTGAAATATCATTTTGAACAACGGCAATCACTTTGGAGTTGAAGGCTACTCTCAGCCATCACATTTATGATGCACATGTGATACCACCTATGAACACATGGGTTGGAGAAGTCATAATCTCTTTGTTTCAGTACCTTTGGCTCCCAAATATATTTACATGTAACAATTGAACAGATTTAGAGGGGAAACCAATGGGTTAGAGGAAGCAGGACCAGAGAGGGGGGTACATAGGCTGGATCTTGAAACCATTCAGTTCAGTCATGTTACTTGGCAATTTAGTGTAGAAGCTTGCTTTCACTCTAAGGCTAAGGAATTTGGATCAGGTGCAATGTTACGCTGGCTTAAGATCAGCTTGCTTTACACCAGCTTCTTTTACATAGGACCGCTCCCTAAAATGGTGGACGGATGCACTTTTCAGCCTGAATTGCAACACAGATAAAACTGCACCCCAACCCCTCAAAATTGTGGTGCAGGTGGAGGCCAGGTTTGGTATCGCTATGGAGAAGCAGAATGGAAAAGTTCCATTCTATAATGGTTCTGGGATTCCACATCTTCCTGATTCCAAACAGATTAATTCCGGCCGGAAATCTGTATTTTAGAATATAGGCGGTAGAATTCTGTACACATACAATTTCTTTAAAAGCAGAATAGATAGATATAGCTATTAATAGATAGAAGAAGATAAAACCTATCCATTCTTAAGGAAATCAGCCCTGGGTGCTCACTGGAAGGACAGATCCTGAAGCTGAGGCTCCAATACTTTGGCTACCTCATGAGAAGAGAAGACTCCCTGGAAAAGACCCTGATGTTGGGAAAGATGGAGGGCACAAGGAGAAGGGGACGACGGAGGACAAGATGGTTGGACAGTGTTCTCGAAGCTACCAGCATGAGTTTGACCAAACTGCAGGAGGCAGTGGAAGACAGGAGTGCCTGGCGTGCTCTGGTCCATGTGGTCATGAAGAGTTGGACATGACTAAATGACTAAACAACTAAAGAACTAAACAACAACAATTAATAGATAGATACACAATGTCTCCATTGAAATCAGTTAGAGGATTGATAGAGCTATAGCTCTTATTCTGGTAGGAAGCAAGAAAAATCTAATTGTGGAAGACCTTACGCCAAGAAGATGCTCAGTGGTTGAACTGCAGCCTATTTCAATACCTTTATCGATTTCATTTGCACCATTGCACCACTTTATCACGAGGAAGGAGGGAGGCAAACACCAGAACCTGAAGCTACAATCATGAGCAGCAGCAACACAGTGAGGAAGCCCTGACCTGTGACATCTGGCTGTTTTGGAAGCCATTTCTGGGCCAGGATTATTTCCAATGAGGCCTTGCTGTGGTTGAGAGATTCAGCAGCCCGGCAGAAGTTGGAATATCTGAGAACTGGCAGGAGGCTTGCAACATCTCTCCTCCCTTAGTGCCTTCTGCATCTGCCACCAGACCCAGAGGCTGAGAGAGGCCTCAGCAGTAGCCAAGTGAGGCAGCCCTGGCTTGAAAGGCAGAACCATCTGTCTGCTTCAACAGCCAGCTCTAGGACAGAACATTCAGTTGAATGGTGGCTAGTACACTGGAGAACCAGGGGGGAAAGCTTATATATTCACCCTAACAGGTAATGTATCATCAATTTTATTTTAACTATATTGTAAGCTGCCTCAATATAACCAGGGTATAACCAGGGTTTTTTTCCCCCACAGGACTCACTTCTGGCACCTCTCAGGTGGGTGCCATTGCCATTCTAAGAGAACGAGAGAGGTGTTCATGATGAATTCCGGCACCTCTGTTTCTAGAAAAACAGTGCTGGGTTACCTCTCAAAAGAAGGAGCAACCACGTACAGTGGTACCTTGGGTTAAGAACTTAATTCGTTCTGGAGGTCCATTCTTAACCTGAAACTGTTCTTAACCTGAGATACCACTTTAGCTAATGGGGCCTCCTACTGTTGCTGCGCCACCACTGCACAATTTCTGTTCTCATCCTGAAGCAAAGTTCTTAACCTGAGGTACTATTTCTGGGTTAGCGGAATCTGTAACCTGAAGCGTCTGTAACCTGAGGTACCACTGTATAAGGTATCTGCTCCTGCTGAACTATCCCATTCCCCTGGGGCCATTTTTCAACAAATCCCTGTGGGGAGGAAGAGGCAAAGGAGGCAGGGATATAGAACACCAGATGCTGGCACCAGATGCTGGCTCCCTTCCCTCTGAGCCAGCGTACACCAACTGCATTGTGGGAAAGATTCTGCTGACTTGTTATGTGCCAATATTTTATTACTGTGCTTTGATTTTACTTGTAAGTTATCTTAGATGGATTTGTATCTTCCAAGGTGGGATATAGATCATTATTATGAATAACAAATCATTTCATCATTGCACATCTGTAACATTTTCTTTAAAACAGAAAAAACCATTCTTTCAAACCTTTAGCAGTTTAGTTTGCCGCCGGGCAATTTTTTTAAAAAAATACTCCTCTGGAATTTGCCTTGCCAAGTTCTAATCTGGAAACCGTGCTGGAAAATATGGAACTGCAAAATCCAAGGCAAAATCTGGTTGAGGCAGATTTCATAACCATCCTCTTGCGTCTGTGCATTGTAATGTGGGTGTTTCCAAGCATCAAGGATCATAAACCACCCTTGAGCCTGTCTTGCACTATTTATGTTTAAGTGTGGTGATTGTTTATGTGGCAGAGAGAGTGGAGGGAGGTGAATTCTTGCCAAGGCACATTTGGTATTCAGAGCTGAATGAGGCCCAAGCAGATGTAAGCCATTTGCGTGGAAAGGCCCTAGGTGCCCAGCTACTGGTCCAGCAATGAAAACTGTGCAGAAGCAGCTCTTTTGCTAGACTGGGGCTATTGCCTCTCAAGCTGATTGAAAAACCACATACCAGTTTAATTCCCATGTATTCTACTACAGTTTCCTGGGAAGTGTTGCATGTTGATAGTTCTAAGAGTTGCCTGTGAGAGATACCTCACCCTGTTACAGCTCTCATGCAAGATGGAATAACTGTTGAAGCCATTCTAAGTCTGGTGTTTATCTATGCAGTAAGTGTGCAGTGAATGGTACTGATGAGGTTGCTTACAGCTTGAAAACATGTCTATAAGGGTTATAACTTTTTGACTTAAAAATAAATAAATCCACACAATGAAAGAACAAGGATATAGTTTGAGTTCCTCACTTGTAGTTTTATAAATCTTTTAATGTGTCAACACGAATAGAAGTTATTAATATTGCAGTTGTTGTATAAGGGATTATTATTATGACTGGAATGTATTAATAAGGTTTTGGAATGCAGAAATAAAGCAAATAATCAAGCCATCAATTCTAGCACGCGGGGGGCCACCTTATCTAAATTATATAATTTGGTATTTGAGCGATTATTATTAATAGTTGTATTATAAATAGGCCATTGTTGGATTGCAATGGAAAACTAATAAAAATTATTATTAAAAATAAAAAAAATTCCTGTATCATAAAAGGATGAACTATTGCTTAGAAACACTGAAAAAGGGAGTAATTCTTCTCAGTTATGAAAACAGGTCACCACGAAATGAAAAGTTGGAGTCACCATATATGTAATGTTACTATTCATTAAGTATTAGCACTTTTAAAAACTTTATGGAACTGTTTAGAACTTTTACAGCTGTAAAAGAACTTTTAAAAGCATTGGAGAATCACTGGAAACAGGAGCCATCTGTACTGCAGATACCGAAAAATTATCAGTGCGCAGAACATGGAATTAAAGTTATGCGGGAATTTTATCGTGCTTGCAGCAGAAAGAAAGACAAATTGCAACCTTGATTTATTCTAAACAATAGGAAGTGATATACAATATATAAAATATTATATTAGTATTAGAAAATTTGCAAGCACTATTTTTCCAGTATTATAATACATGTTATACATATTACATAATACATTATACAGTTACATATACAGAAACGGATTTAGTGATTTCGGGGTGAACTTTTTTCAAAAGACTTGGAAATGACAGCTCATTCCTTTGTTTTTAGGGAAAAACTTCATCTAACTAAGCTATAGGAATATGTGGCTGTAAAAAAGTTGTAACCCCAAAGTAGAGTTGCAATTGAAATTATTCATCCCCCATTGCAAATCAGGTTTATTATCAAAATATACAGACTTTCAGCTGTTTGCAATGAGCAAATCAAACAAACGCAATTGAAATAGCTCAACACAATGGCTGCTTTAAGTGGTTTCCCCAAATTCAGCTGAAAATGCAACTCTCTTTGGGGTTTACTCCTGAAACCTTTCTCATGAATAAGTATAGCCACAAGGCGATGGGGAATTTGGATCAGAGTTTTCCTTCTCCTAGATGGGCCACCTTCTCGGTTGTCGAGCCCCATCTGCCCCTCATTTCCCTCTACAGAATGTGCAGTAATCGCCTTCTTGAATGTTGGACCCCCTATTGGTCTCATCCGCTCAGTTCAATGGAGCGTGTTCTAATATGCAGGAGAAGTCCCTAACTCACTATGCATTTGAGACCCATCGGCTACTCTCACCTGATTGAGCCAGCTAGTCGATGCCATTTCCCAGGGTGTGGTCTCTGTTAGAAGCTGACAGCTTCTAGGAGCCACAAGTGTGACCAAATGTGGACAAAATATCCCAGAAGAATCATGACGTGTCCCCCACCACACTTGCTACCCCTCCCCTAACACCCCATAGACCCATCCTTGTTTTAGAATATAAGCAAAGCAATATATGCCACATGGCACTGAGTTTATGATTATGTACCATATTTGATTTGATGCTGAGATCAAACTAAGTATGGTTGAATAAGTAACTCTTATTGTCTAATACAATGGTGCCATAACATGATGAACTGTTACATGTTCCATTCTAGAACCTAATACACAGCGCAATTATGAGTTGAATTCAATGGAACTTCAGTCTCAAATAAGCGTTCCTAGAAGTACAGACTTAGCACAATTCTACGTGTGTTTTCTCAGCATTAAGTCCCACTTTGTTCAATGGGAAAGTGTGTACTGGATTGCAACCTTAGACAGCCAGCATTACAGATATAGAACTCACTCAGCTGGTTGCTAAAGCTAGTTGTTTGACCTCTCCCAGAGAGCTATGGGAGTTACGCTTTTCTTTCATCCCTGAACAATGTGGGATCAGTTCCAAGCATTCTTTCTTGGGTTATAATTATTTGAAAAAGATACGAGGGAGAGTAGCATAGAGACCGCAAAGCAAGCCACCAGGAAGGGGAAACAAATTGATAATCTGCCATCCGAAATGATCAAGTTGTCAAGGATGACACTGATATAAAATCCCCAGTTATGGCAGATGAAGCACTGCAATACCGAGGGGATGAAAATGAGCCAGATTTAATTTGTCAATGTGTTGATGTTATTTTGACAAGATTTCAGTGAAATTGTCACATCTGTCGAAATTCTGTTGGAAAATTAGATGTAGCAAAGAACACCAAACACTCTTATTTTCTAGTATTGAGCATCCTGGGACTTTACTCTAGTGAGTCATCAGCCGGCAGCAACACAAAGTGTCACAACAACACAGCAAAGATACCATCTGTTTAAGGGAGGGGATGAAACCAGAATACCATGTGGCCGTGAAACCCATCAGTTCAAAACTATTTACATTACATGCTTGTATGCTATTGTTGGATCTCTTTCTTGATGTGACATCTACATGAAAATATTAAGTAATGAGAGTAGTGGTTGGCAATTATGCGTTTCACTGGAAAATACTGTTTTGCTGAAGGATCTGCAGTGTGCATATGTGGTTCTTTTCTGGGGATTGTATGTGGGAGGGTGGGAAGGCATTTTGCTAGGGGCTAGGGCATGAGGGGTCATGTTGCCTTCTGCTGGTGGCCAAAGACACTCCTAATTGATGGGGCCTAATTGATCAGTGGTTCCTACCCATGTTGCGTGCATATTAACTCAAAGACCAGAGGCAGCATGCCAGTCATCTGACCATATGAGCAGAAAAGGGCATTTGCCGGCATGCCCTCCTTGTGACTTCCTATAGACATCTGGATGCCCATGTTTCTGCAACATTGTCCACAAATACACACCACTCTTTAATGTCTTCGGTGTAAGTGAGGAATGATCGTCTAGCTTAGAAATGAAAATTCCTCTACCAGGACAGAAGCTGCAGGCAATGTTAGCTTCATAACAAAGCTTGCTATGAGAAACTGGCCAAAGACAGACATCAAAGCCTGAGAAGCCTGATCTGACTGCAACTACAAGGAACAGCATCCAACTAGGGCCCAGCAAGTGTGACCTCAATGCGGAAGAGCCCCTAAGATCATTACATACCAGTCACTGGTGTTACAGGACTAACAGCTCCCTGACCATCCATGGATCTCTGGTCAAGATCACAAACAGTGTGAAAGAATGAAGCCTGACCCCCTGTTAGAGTATTAGAGCTTAGCAGAAATCAGCACCTTTGGGTCAAGATGCTATGGGACAAGGGGTGACTGTGCAAGCAACTGCAACAAAATGACACACCTGCTGTTTAGGCTTTACTCCTTCTTTCGCCTTCCTATTCTTCAATACAGTGGTATCTTGGTTCTCGAACTTGAACAGCTTCTGATTGGCTGCAGGAGCTTCCTGCACTCAATCGGAAGCCGCAGAAGCCGCGCCGGCTTCTGAAAAAGGTTCGCAGTCCAGAACACTCACTTCCAGGTTTGCTGCGTCCAGGAGCCAATTTGTTTGGGAGGCAAGCTGTTCAGGAACCAAGGTACCACTGTACTCTCAACTTCTAGAGTGCTCATTTAGCAGTGGAAACACCTATCCCTGGTAACTATACCACTGAAAATGTATGTGCATGAGAACTTAGAAGTTATTGCTCAGGAGCCAAGGTAAAGGCAAAGGTAAAGGGACCCCATTAGGTCCAGTCATGACCGACTCTGGGGTTGCGGCGCTCATCTCGCTTTTTTGGCCAAGGGAGCCAGCGTATAGCTTTCATGTCATGTGGCCAGCATGACTAAGCCGCTTCTGGCGAACCAGAGCAGCGCACGGAAACGCCGTTTACCTTCCCACCAGAGCGGTACCTATTTATCTACTTGCACTTTGACGTGCTTTTGAACTGCTAGGTTGGTGGGAGCAGGGACCAAGCAACGGGAGCTCACCCCGTTGCGGGGATTCGAACCGCCAACCTTCTGTTCGGCAAGTCCTACGCTCTGTGGTTTAACCCACAGCGCCACCCGCGTCCCTAGGAGCCAAGGTACTGTTCAATAAATGACATTCCTTTTTTTATTATTATTATTAAAAATAATCTAATCAGCCATCCAGAGTTTCATTGGGAGTAAAGGTTAAAACTACAGCTGAGCCATAATGCCTGCTTTGGTCACCTTATAGTAATAGCGTCCTGTTTATTTATTTATTCATATTTCTTACATTTATATACCACCTTTATCTTCCAAGAATCTCAAGGTAGGGTTCTCTTCCGCATTCCATCTACCCAACAGCCCTGTGACGTAGATTAGGCTATGAGAGGGTGACTGGCCCAGTGAGTGTCATGGCTAAGTGGGCATTCGAACCCTGCTCTCCCAGGTCAGATCATTCAGGCTTGCCTTTGGTGAGCTGGGCTATGTTAGCACAGATGCTTGAGCCAATAGGGATAGCATTAGTCATACCTTTTATATCTACTACTCATTCAAACATGACATCATCATATGGTAGCAAATATTTTCATGACTGCATAAGGACATATTTTTTCCTAGCCATGGGATTATAAAGAGCAGGTTGAAAAGCACAGGCTAGCAGGAAAGTTCAGAGACATCATGGGTGCTCGGAGCCAGAATCTAATGATTAGATGAGGTGGACTTCCATTTCCTCATTTGGGTGGGCTTCTTTGACAAACAGGCGCTGCAAGCAGCTTCGGGGCTCTTCCTTGACACAAATCTTGAATCTCATTGGAATACAATCCTCATAGACCACAACACATTTTTCTGCCTCTGCAGTCCAACCAGCTTTCCGTCTCCACTAGCATCCCCTTTTTCTAAGGATGTGCAAGTGGGAGATGAAAGCAACAGCTATCAGGCTGCACATCTGTCAGATCCTGACCTGTGAGACGGAAATAGTAATAGAGTGTCCCACTTCTACTCTTATCTCCCTAGTGCTTGGCTCCAGGCACTTGGTAACAGCCATATTTTTAACTGGCTTCAGACTGAGAGATAGTTTTGCCTCCTTTCTGCATTGGGTGTGGCTACCAATAGCTTGGTGATATCATTTTGGCTTCATTTTTTCCTTAAAACTCCTCCTTGCCTTACGGTAGAACAAACCCAGACATCCCCTTACACTGATTTATCCTGTTGTTGATTGTTTGGAGCACACATTGGTTTTAATGACCAAAAACATCATAGACTAAAAAAAAAAAAATAAGTATTTGGATGTGTGTTTCAGTATATGTTTCCTCAATTCTGTGTGTGTGTGTGTGTGTGTGTGTGTGTGTGTGTGTGTGGTCTATAGCTAATTCTCTATAATTCTATTTAGCGCAGGCCATGCCTTTGGTTGCTGTCTAACTCTGCGTTACACATTAAGAACAGAATGAATTCACTTTTTAGAGGATTGATTTGCAGTGTGTTTTCTATAATCTTGCAAACCGCTGATTGACAAATATAGTAAATAAATAACAACGCCAAGTGCCACAGAAATGCAGGCGTCAAGATTGGCCATAGATAATTCTTTCAGTTACACTATCTGGATTTTGTAAGACAAATTCTAATGAACCGTGAATATCATATGTTGAGTCTTTTCAAATGCTGTCATTGAAAATGATTTCAAATCATAGGCAGTATTAGCTGTCAGGATACACGGACGAGCGCGCACGCGCACACACACAAAAAAACAAATGTATTCTACATAAATCAGAAGGGACCTCATGAATTAACAGTAATGCCTATCTAGGCAGCTGTTTTGTCTGTGTGACTAATGTTTAGATTGCTTCCCTATGCTTTTGCCCTTTTTTCTATAGTAAACTGAAATGTAAGTGCTTTCTGCAGGGATAAATGAGTTCATTCATCAGCAGAAAGCAAGAGGGGAATAATAGCTGCTTGAAAATAATAATCAATAACTTATTTACTATGGTGTTCCTTCACAATGAAATGGATAATTTTAACAAAAAAAACCCTCCACTTTTCTGTACCGTATGACATGTCAACCAGGCTTCCTCTGTCACTGTAATCATATTTAAATAGCTTTCTTACTTATCTAAGGGAGCATTCTCAAGATCACTTAGCATGCATTAGCTACTACTGAACCCTTTAAATATCCTGTCATTTCCACAATCGTGATGGCAAACTGGTGGGTGTCATTTTGCCTTTTGATGTTTGTTAATGGCTGAAGGAGGGTTTTTAACCTATGTTGCCACACTGGGATCATTCAAGAGGAAGGGCAAGATACAAGTCGACATCATAGTAAGAAAAGCAACAACAACAAACCTGAGGGTGTGGTGATTATTTCAATTAACTAATGCAGATTAGAAGGATGCATCCTTGTGCATAAATTTGTCCATATATATATTGTGTGACTCCTAGCCATTCATATAAATAAGCCTGTATAAGATACATGTGTACTCAAAAGAAACTCTCCTTGACTTGCCATAGACAGAAATGCAAGTAGCATGAATGAAATTAAAAGTTGACCACGGGTGCTCAGATGGTGGGGACTGGCTGTAGCTTAGTGGCATAACTCATGAGTTGCATGCCAATATTCCTGTCAGGGAGAGGCAAACGGGAAAAGATGAAAGGACAGAAACCAGCAGTTATAGGGAGCCTAGAGAGATTATCAGCAGCGTGTCGTCAGACAGTCAGTCTGACGAAGAGGGGGAGGAGGAGTGTGAGCCTGGGAAAAGTCATGCTGTACACAGAGGAAATAATGGGAGGAGTTTTTGCAGATTTGCATGCTGGGTAAAGAAAAGAAGGAGGTAACATTAGTGGGAGCAACTGCGCACAAGGGGAAGGAGGTTAATGGAAACGCTGGAGATGTACGTTTGAACTTTGTCAATTCCAAGGTTCAATTTCTGGTAATTTCCCAGGTAGAGCTGGGAAAGATTCAAGCCTGATACCAGCCACTGCCACTTAGCATAGTTAATACCAAGACAGATCAGTGATTTTATTCAGTACAAGGTGGTTTTCTGTTCCTATTAAACCAGTGCAATGGCACATATTGCGCCATATTTCTAGCAGAGGGATCTTTATACTTGATTTTGTGGATGCCACTGTGGAGTTCCAAGTCATCAGATCAGGCTAAAATAGAAAGAGGCAATGGAAGACGGCTCAGGAGGGCAATACCTCAAGGGCCGCCTCTTTCAATGTGAACCTACAGAGGGGATCGCAGAGGTGTTTAGGCTAGTCCTGCCTACTGCCATTCCCATTGACCACTGCCATGTTCCCTTGCTGGATGTCTATTTGATGTTCATTTTGGAAAAAGTGTCTCCACACGCACAGATGTATGCATAGAAAACTCCTACTTGAGAGAAGGGATCCTCATTGGCTAGAATCCTCACCTGATGTGTAGGAATGATCCATGCACATCTCTGTATGCATGGAGAACACTTTCTGATGAATATCAAATGCATGTTTATCAGGGCGGCAGCATGGCAGTGGTGCATGCAGGACTTTTTTGCAGGTGGAGGCCATTACCATTAGAAGAGAACAAGGTGAGTTCTGGCAACTCTTTTTCTAGAAAAATAGCACTGGGTACGTGGTGGCAGCAGTAGCTGGCAAGGCTAGGGCAAAATGGCTAACATGATGGGAGATATGGATGATCAGATCTTCTGAGGTCTTTAACCTTTCATCAGATCATGTCCACAGCATTGAGTCACATCAAGGCCACAGCAATGGGGAAAGGAGCCAAGCCTATCTCTGGGTGCCACTTTCCAGATCTAAACTGCCCACCCCACCCCAATTATATTTGCCCCACAAGGGAAAACCTATAAATGAGGGACATGCAACTTGATCCCTTCTGCTGCAATGACCCAGAGATGCAGGCATGACACATAAAAGTCTTCTTACAGGGAAACTTGTATATTTTGTTCATTATGGTAGATGCTTCCTGACTGCGCTTCATTTGCTGTTGAAATTCTAGTCCCATAAAGTGGCTGTCCTACTACCTTGGCAATAAATCTTACTTTGGGGAAAGGTCTGGGGAAACTGTTATTGTTAAAAAATAATGCTCTCTCCAAGATCTAGTTAATTTGGGTTTTGGCCATAATGGCGTAACTAATGATTTACTGTATTGCATCTTCCTCTAAATTTACCTGAAATATGTCCTTATTATCAGTAAAATACCCCACAAGCATCGACAGAGAGCCCAATCAAACCTGAAATAATGAGGAGGCTCAAATTAAGCAGGCGATTTAAATTGAAACAGAATGAAGGAAATTGAAATGCTACAGATAGCCACATGTGATCTGACCTTCTGCTGCCCAGCACTACGTGTTCTGACTGCATTTCTCGGCAAAACTAAAATCAACACCTCCATTTGGTGCCTATCAAAGTAATTCTGCTAAGGACTGGTAGCTGCCCTGCCTTTTTCCTTTTACACATTATGGGTTTACTAAGCATGTCCTCTACCCAAGGTAAGAACGAAGGGATGATAGATGGCGTGACATTTTCATTATATGACAAGCATGTGAAAAGCTAAGTA
Organism: Podarcis filfolensis; assembly: GCF_964270895.1. Taxonomy (NCBI): domain Eukaryota; kingdom Metazoa; phylum Chordata; class Lepidosauria; order Squamata; family Lacertidae; genus Podarcis; species Podarcis filfolensis. The sequence goes on from NC_139607.1 coordinate 11,994,811, forward strand.
ACCATCCGAAAGGTTGCAATTTTCTCTATTTTCAGTAAGATTTTGCAAGACCTCTCTCACAAGGAAAAGGTTTACTGCTATGCTTCTTTCTGACTGGGAAAGATCAGAATCTGTAGACATTGTTTTATCTGTATGCCACCTTTCCATAGTTAAAAACCATGCGAAAGGTAGCTTACAACACGAAAAAAACACACACATACAGTGGTGCCTCGCAAGACGAAATTAATTCATTCCGCGAATTTTTTCGTCTAGCGAATTTTTCGTCTTGCGAAGCACGAAATCCCATAGGAATGCATTGAAAATCAATTAATGCGTTCCTATGGTCAAAAAAAGTCCAAACAAAGCCAAATTTGGTACAACAAGAGTTTATTAAGTGCTCTTTAAAGTCACACATACTGTAAAGAGCATTTCAAAATTCAAACTCAGAATTTTTTTAAAAAAACAGCAGAGTGGCCCAATGGTCACAGAAAATCATAAAAATGCAGAAAAAAAACACAAGCTTCCAGATTCTTGCAAACCCCTCCCCAACTGTTCCCCCAGCCACCCAGCACACAGAAATTCAAATCCAGAATTTTTTTTAAAAAACAGCAGAGTGCCCCAATGGTCACAAAAAATCATAAAAATGCAGAAAAAAAACACACAAGCTTCCAGATTCTTGCAAACCCCTCCCCAACACCAAGTCCTTGAATTCCAAACACCCCAACCCAAAATCCAAAAACCCCCCAAAAAGTTTTAAAAGCTTAACTTACCAAATGGCTGCAAAAGAAGTTTTGGAAAAGCTTCAAAAATCACCAAAGTCTTTAAAAACCTCAAAAAAGGCTACTATGTGCACTGCGTTCTATGAGTTGCTCCTCGAAGTCAAGTCGCAACTGTATTAACGGTGTTAAGAAAAAGGAAACAAACTTGCAAGACGTTTTCGTCTTGCGAAGCAAGCCCATAGGGAAATTTGTCTTGCGAAGCAGCTCAAAAAACGGAAAACCCTTTCGTCTAGCGAGTTTTCCGTCTTGCGAGGCATTCGTCTTGCGGGGCACCACTGTAATTACAAAAGGAGCCATGGACAATAAATTAAGAATAAAGAAGTACACAACCAAATAGAAAGAATCCTTAGTCATTCAGGCTCAGTGGTGGACCTACATTTTGGGGACCCTGCAGCTGGAACTGATATGGGGGCGGCTTTGCAACCAGCAACAAGGTCAGGGTAACAACTGTTATTATCTTCAATGGGGTTGTTCCATGACAGAACTCCACATTTATTTAATTTTTAATAGCTACTACATCTCAGATTTTGATTAAAATTGCTGTTCTGAATTATCTCACATGTCAAAGTCACTGGTGTGAACAAAAAACCCCCTATCCCTAGTCTTTGAGTTATAGGGGGATGAAAATTAGGGAAATGCATGATATATTTTTAAAGCAAAATTTGGAAGCAAGGTGGACTAAAGTCACTTCTGGGACCCTTCTGGGCCCTGAAACTTAAGCTTAATTGGTTTCATTTGACTTCAAATTCCTAACTGCACAAAGTGGCTTCATATAGATGTTAAAAATCAGTGAAGACAAGACTGCACCCTGTGGTGCACTATACAGTGGTACCTCGGGATACAGACACTTCAGGTTACAGACGCTTCAGGTTACAGACTCTGCTAACCCAGAAATAGTAACTCGGGTTAAAAACTTTGCTTCAGAATGAGAACAGAAATCGTGCAGTGGTGGCGCAGTGGTAGCGGGAGGCCCCATTAGCTACAGTGGTACCTCAGCTTAAGAACAGTTTCAGGTTAAGAACAGACCTCCAGAACGAATTAAGTTCTTCTTTTTTTAAAGAAATATTTATTAAAGTTTTACAAAAGCATGAATACAAAAATACATGAAAGAAAAAAAAATATAACATACAAAAGACAAAAAAAGTAAGAAAAATTTAAAAACAAATCCGTTTTTCATAACTTTAGACTCCTTTGCTTGTTTCTTTGATCTCCTCACACCTCCCCTTTTTGTATTCCCATTTACATAATCAAGTCAGCAAATCCTTACCCTCTTTCATTTATCTTAACTCTATATCTTAACATTTTTTAACTCTATATTTTCATCCATTATCAATTCATTTTTGCATATTCTTATTAACTTTGTTGCTAATGCCACTTATTTTCAATCCTACATCATTTTAACATTCATTGATTTTACAGTATTTCTGCAGATAGTCTTTAAATTTCTTCCAGTCTTCTTCCACCAACTCTTCTCCCAGGTCTCGGATTCTACCAGTCATTTCCGCCAATTCCATATAGTCCATTACCTTCATCTGCCACTCTTCCAGGGTGGGTAAATCTTGTGTCTTCCAATACTTTGCAATAAGTATTCTTGCTGCTGTTGTTGCATACATGAAGAAAGTTCTATCCTTCTTTGGCACCAATTGGCCGACTATGCCCAGGAGAAAGGCCTCTGGTTTCTTCAGAAAGGTATATTTAAATACCTTTTTCATTTCATTATAGATCATCTCCCAGAAAGCCTTAATCTTTGGGCACGTCCACCAAAGGTGAAAGAATGTACCTTCACTTTCTTTACATTTCCAACATTTATTATCGGGCAAATGATATATTTTTGCAAGCTTGACTGGTGTCATGTACCACCTGTATATCATTTTCATAATATTCTCTCTTAAGGCATTACATGCCATAAATTTCATACCGGTGGTCTACAACTGTTCCCAGTCAGCAAACATAATGTTATGTCCAACATCTTGTGCCCATTTGATCATAGCAGATTTAACCGTTTCATCCTGCGTATTCCATTTTAACAGCAAGTTATACATTCTTGAAAGTATCTTAGTTTTGGGATCTAACAGTTCTGTTTCCAATTTTGATTTTTCCACCTGGAAGCCAATTTTTTAATCCAAATTATAGGCCTCTCTTATTTGATAATAATGTAACCAGTCTCGCACCTTATCTTTTAATTTCTCAAAACTCTGCAATTTCAATTTGTCTCCATCTTGTTCCAATATTTCCCAATATTTCGGCCAATTGGCTTCCATATTGAGTTTTTTCTGAGCCTTTGCTTCCATTGGTGACAACCACCTTGGGGTTTTAATTTCCAGTAAGTCTTTGTATCTTATCCAGACATTAAACAATGCTTTCCTGACAATATGGTTTTTAAATGCTTTATGTGCTTTAACCTTGTCGTACCACAAATTTGCATGCCACCCAAAAACATTATTAAAACCTTCTAAGTCCAAAATGTCTGTGTTCTCAAGAAGCAGCCAATCTTTCAACCAGCAGAATGCTGCTGATTCATAGTAAAGTTTAAGGTCCGGCAGGGCAAATCCACCTCTTTCCTTTACGTCAGTTAGAATTTTAAATTTTATTCTGGGCTTCTTGCCCTGCCAGACAAATCTATCTTTCTGCCACTTCTTGAAACAGTCCATCTTGTCCAAAATTTGCAATGACTGAAACAAAAATAACATTTTTGGCAATACATTCATCTTTATAGCTGCAATTCGACCCAACAAGGAAAGCTTCAAATTTGACCATATTTCCAAATCTTTTTTCACTTCTATCCAACATTTCTCATAGTTATCTTTAAATAAATTTAAATTCTTAGCAGTCATATTAACCCCCAAATATTTTACTTTCTTAACTAATGTTAAACCTGTCTCCTTCTGAAACCTCTCTTTCTTAATTGGTATGAAATTTTTCTCAAGCACTTTAGTTTTTGACTTGTTCAGCTTAAATCCTGCCACATGACCAAATTCTTGAATCAGTTCTAATACTCTTTTCGTACTAGATTCTGGCTCCTGTAACGTCAAAACTAGGTCATCTGCAAAAGCTTTCAATTTGTATTGTTTGGCTCTGACCTGAATACCTTTAATCAGACGGTCCCTTCTAACCATATTCAGCAAAACCTCCAGAACCGAAATAAAAAGCAATGGGGAAATTGGGCAGCCTTGTCGTGTCCCTTTCTCTATCTTAAATTCCTCTGTCATCACATTATTGACTATTAACTTAGCCTTTTGTTCTGAGTAAATTGCACTTATACCATTTTCAAACCCTTGGCCCACCCCCATTCCCTGAAGATTTTTCTTCATAAAATTCCAAGAAATATTATCAAAGGCTTTTTCCGCATCTATAAAAATTAAAACTGCTTTGGTATTGATGTTCACTTGCAGCTTCTCCAAAATGTTAATTATATTCCTCGTATTGTCAGACAGATGTCTACCTGGGAGAAAGCCAGCTTGGTCTTTATGTATCTCTTCGACTAATACCTTTTTTAATCTGTTAGCCAAGATATCAGCAATAATTTTGTAATCCACATTAAGCAGGGATATGGGGCGGTAGTTCTTGAGTTGTGTCTTTTCAGACTCAGTTTTCAGTATAAGTGTAATGTAAGCTTCCTTCCACGACTCTGGCGCCTTTTTCCCCTCCAAAATTTCATTACAGACCTCCTTTAGTGGCTGGATTAACCAGTCTTTCAAAGATCTATAGTATTTGGAGGTTAGACCATCCGGCCCTGGAGATTTACCCAACTGCATGTTCTGAATGGCACCTTCTACCTCCTGTTCTGTAATTTTGTGGTTCAACATTATCTTATTTTCTTGAGAGATTTTTTGTAATCCATTTGTTCTTAAAAATTGGTCTAAATCAGTCTCTTTCTGTGGCCCTTGTGTATATAGTTGTTTAAAGTATCTCTGGAAGCACTTTCTAATCTCCAATGGATTCTGTATGTTCTTTCCTTCCACATCCAGATTTGTGATAGTGTTTAATTTTTGTCTTTTTTTCATCTGCCAAGCTAGCAGTTTCCCGCATTTATTAGCCGATTCAAATGTCTTTTGTCTCATCTGCTTAATTTTCCATTCTACTTCCTGATTTATCATTTTCATATATTGTACTTGATATAGCTTTATTTCTCTCAGAATCTCTTGCGACTTTGGTTTCGCTCTTAATTTCTTCTCTCCTTCTTTTATTTTTTCCAAGATTTTATCTTTTTTCTCATTTTGAATTCTCTTCTTTATTGCGTTCTGTTGAATCAGAAACCCTCTCATGACCGCTTTGCTTGCATCCCAGATTACTATTTTTTCAACCGTGGTATTCAAATTTATCTTGAAATAGTCTCTCAAGATTTTTTGGGCCTTCTTGGTAACCTCTTGATCTCTAAATAAGGTGTCATTCATCCTCCATCTGAAGGAACCGATTGGTGTTAGTTTCATCTCCATCTTCACCGCATTATGGTTGGAGCAAGTTTTTGGGCAAATTTCCACTTTTCGAGTCTTAGGTGCCAGTCCTCTAGTTATCCATATTTGGTCAATTCTTGTCCATGTCATTTTGGCTTCAGAGAAGAATGTTCCCTCTCTTCCAAGGGGGTTCTTAGTTCTCCAGATGTCAATCAAGCCCATATTGTCAGTCAATTCAAAATTTTTTTTGGTAGTCTGCCATCTTTAGTTACAACCTGTCTCTGCGACTTGTCCATATTTGTAGATACCACTCCATTCATATCTCCCATCATAATGATGTTGTAGTCCATATAGTCTAGCAATCTCTCATGCAATTTCTTGAAAAATTCAGATTTCCCCTCATTTGGTACATAAACTCCTACAATCAGAAATTTTTCTCCTTGTGATTGAGTCTCAATTGCCACAAATCTTCCTTGTTCATCTTTAAAAACAAATTTCGGTGATAGGCTCTCTTTGGCATAAATAACAAGTCCTCTCTTTTTAACCTTGTCTGATGAGATAAACTCTTGGCCCAATCTTTTATTAATCAGTACTTTCCTATGTAGCCTTATCACATGTGTTTCTTGTAAACAAATTAAGTCCAATTGTTCCTTTTTTAATAAATGAAAGACTTTCTTCCTCTTCTCCGGGGAGTTAAATCCATGAATGTTCCAACTTAATAATTGCAGAGACATGGTGTGGTTATTCTATTCTCCTCCAACTGCTCCCAAAAGTTCTTCTTGTTCTGACGGTGGTATCACTTTTTTTAGTTTGTCCAGTCCCAAAGGTGATGGTACTATGTCTAGTACTCCTGATCTTAAAGCTCTTAGCTCTTCTAGAACTTCTTTTTGCAGGTCTTCTTCGTGGTCTCTCAAAATTTTTCCCTTGTCTTCCACTGATCTTATTTTGAACTTTTCCCCTTTAAAGGTAAAAGATAGTCCCTGGGGGAATTCCCACCTAAAAACAATTCTGTTTCTTCTCAGTAGGGCCACCAGATCTCCGTAGTTGGTTCTAAGATCCAATAGATGTTTCGGAATATCCTTAAAAATCTCCACTCTCGAATCGTTGATCTCCAAAGTCTTCTGGAAGTGTGCACTCAGTATTTTGTCTCTCTCGTCTTTCGTTTGGAGGGTAACCAAACAGTCTCTCACCCTGTTTTTTCTCCCTCCTCTTCCAAGTCTGAACGCACTTACTATCCTAAAGTCTTGCTCCACCTCCAAATTCCAAAATTTTCCAAATTCCTGTGTAAGGTAGTCACTTAGGTTCTCTTTTTCAAGTTCCGGTACTGCCCTGATCCTCAGATTGGTCTGTTTCTCCCTCAGTTCAATCATAGACAGAAGTGACTGATGATCCCCAATCTGCTTGCACATTGGTTTTATTTCTTCCTCTACAGCCACTGCCTTTTCTTTTGCTTCCTCAGCTATTTTTCGATTAGATGCAGATTCTTCCAGCAATTTTTCAATAGATTCTGTATTGGAATTCACCTTCTGTCCCAAATTATTAATGCTGGCAGTATTCCGGTCTATTTTAGTTGATTGTTCAGTAACTTGTTTGCTTAGGCCTTCCAATTTTTCATAAATTTTATTTAACACAGAAGTAAAATCCCCTTCTGAAGCCATTCCTTTTGACCCAGCTTGTGCAAAATCTTCCCCCTGTGTCACAGGAGGCCCGGGAACAGATGATCTACGTTCGTTAATTCCCAGAACGAATTAAGTTCTTAACCTGAGGTACCACTTTATCACAAATATCATGGAGCCAAAACACAAATTCCCAATGCACGTGACCCTGTAAGTAGGAGTGGAACCACTGTAAAACAATGCGCTCCCCAGTACCCATCTCACAGAGCTGCTGAGGAGGATACCATAGTAAATGTTACCCAAAGTTGCTGAGAGATTGAGAAGCAGAGTCACACTCACCCAGTCACTCTCTCAATACCAGTCATCAGGGTGATTCAGTCCCCAAACCACACCCAAATATTAGTGCCCTTCAGGAACACCCGCAATTGTTTGGCTCCCACCCTCTCAACCATCTTATGGAACTGGGCACTAGTTCTTATAGTGTCCAGGGTGGGCTTCCTCACGGGTGGGCAGCAGGCACCAGTCCATTGTGTAAAGACACATTCACCACACTCTGGACCTGTTTGGTGAAGACCTCCTAAGTGGCTTCCACCAGTTGTGACATGATGCATCCAGATGTTCATGGCTCTGCTGTACTTCAGAATTGTGTCCAAGTGAAGGATGCAGTTCTTGGGTCCAAGCCACAGAGAGTCACTGAAAATCACTCCAGGGCATGGCAAGAAGAAAGGTGTGTTGTTTTCATACTATGGTTTCACATACTGAGTTAACAGAATCAGTAGTTGTGAGGAGACACCAGTGGAAGTGTGTACAGGAAGGCTTGCTGTGTGACTGACATCAACTAACCTTGAAGGCTAAAGATAATAGGATGATGCAGCATGCCAGACCCAGAACCAACACAGTAAAGAGGGAACTACTGTATTTTTCGCTCTATAAGATGCACCAGACCATAAGATGCACCTAGTTTTTGGAGGAGGAAAACAAGAAAAAATAATATTCTGAATCTCAGAAGCCAGAACAGCAAGAGGGATCACTGCACAGCGATCCCTCTTGCTGTTCTGGCTTCTGGGATAGCTGCGCAGCCTGTATTCACTCCATAACACACACACATTTCCCCTTACTTTTTGGGAGGGAAAAAGTGAGTCTTATAGAGCAAAAAATACGGTAATTACAAGGCATGTGGGTAATTTACTTAACACCAGGTATAGAAAAAGAAAAATTGTGAGGGGTTCTGCAACATACAGTGGAACCTTGGGTTGCAGACGTAATCCATGACGGAGGCATGTCCGCAACCAGCAGCGTTCGTAACCTGCAGCGCTGCGTCTGCGCATGCCCGTGATGCGATTTAGCGCTTCTGCGCATGCACGAGCGGCGAAACCCGGAAGTAACCATTTCCAGTACTTCTGGGTTTCCCATGGTCTGCAACCTGAAAACACGTAACCTGAAGCGTTTGTAACCCGAGGTACCACTGTATAACACTGGATAGGTGTGGTTGCCCTGAAGAGTCCTGGACTTTCTCCTGGAGGAATGAATTGACCAGAACTTCCCAATGAATGATAGAGGGTTTACAGGCTCTGGGCTTACACTGAACCTAAACAAAAACCCATATTAGATGGAAAACAGTGAATAATCACACAGTTGTGACGAGAATCTCATGCCTACCACCAAAAACAGTGGCCTCAATTCCATTCCTTTCCTTCTACCCTGTAAAATCTGGTAAATGAAAATGCAAGCGTGGTGTGACATCAATGTGCTCTAAGTTTCCATGCATCTGCTCCTCTTCAATGGCTATAACTCATTTATTTCAATATATAGAACAATGTAGGCAATAAATTATTTGATAACTAATATGATACAATAAAACATTTACTAGCAACCACCACCATAAATGATAGCAGATAAAAAAGTGCAAGGCAGACTGAGGGATTATATAAATTAAAATACCTGGTTAAATAAAAACATCAAACCCTGTCACTGAAAAGATTGTAAAGTTGGTGCCAAACTTACCCTTTAGCAAGCGTGTCTCAAAGTTGAGGTGCCACCACTGAGAAACCCCTTTCCTCATTTTTTCATATGTGCTGAGATTGCAAAATTGTTAAGAAGTATTGGGAAAGGCTGAAGAAGCAACCTTAATTTTTGCATAGCCACCTTGGCTTCTGCTGCCATAATGATCATTTAACATCTAGGCTTGTGTATATGTGGGTGGGTGTGCTCAAAAAGTATCTAGCTCTCTTCTAGGACATTTCCACCATTCTTCACTTTCGCAGTCTTCCAAATCACCAAGCAGTATCATGATGTGACAGTGGCTTTTGGTTTGTCAGATATTATTGCCGGGATCCTAACAGAAGTGTAATTCATTGACTTCAAATGCAGAAGGACAAAAGTAAATTTTTAAAAAACAACAACCCAACTTGCGGCCCCCTTCCCTGCCCTGTGCACAAAGTGGCTGACAAAATGGTTCAACTATTTCGAAAGCAAAATTAACTGCATTATGTAACAATTTTTTAAAAAAGTGGCTCTGAATGAATAATGTTGGGCTATAGGCCAATGCATACAACATCAGGTTATGTGACCAGTGCAGCATTTCTTGCTATAACATTTTTATTTGCCATCTTCCTACAAACTCGCCATTTACGAGGAAGTATCTCAGCATCCTTACTGACGTTTTATGACTTCCTTTGGATATAATTTGGTTAGTTAAAATTTAATGAGGTACCACCTGCTGAAAGTAAGGCTTCATCATTAATTAAGAAAGTTGCGTGCTTTTCAAAACTTTGCTAAATCAACCTCCAAAGATTCTTTTCCCCCAGTATTTATTTCTAGCGCTGCAAATAAAAGCAAGCAAATATAGGATCCTTCCTCGGACCACATGGGGCCACTGAGCCCAGTGACGTCACAACAGGGGGTTTGCCCCGGGTTCCACGTCTGCAGGGGTGACAAGAAGTCACCCCGCGGGGGCTCGCGGAGGTGTGAGCAGCCATTGCGCTGCCGCAGCCGCATGTGGAAGATCCTCCGTTTGTGGCTGCAGCCACGAGCAGAGGATCCCGGCGCCGGTGGCAAACCGCTAAGTACAGCGCATGTGCGGCATCGCACGCATGCGCTGTACACAGCGATGCCACACATGCGCTTGTTAGGATATAGTTCCGTTCCACCTTAAAAGGGAACAGGCATGACTGTTGTGTCATATGCCTGTTTACTTCCAGCACTTGCTGGGAACTTCCATTTGTATATAGCTTTTGTGTTTCTGCTGTTATGCTGGAGATGAAGGGAAGCAGACATGTTTTCCTCTGTTCCTGAACTATGCTGAATCAAATGCTGTAAATATGCTTACACATTCTCTGTCCGCCTCTTCTGCTGTGAGAAGATTTATGCACTCTGGTGATGGAGCATGCACGGGTCTCTAAACGTATCTGAGGCTTGTGTCGCTAATTGATGCTGTTCCAAGGGAGACCGGCTGCTGGCTGGTGGCTGGAGCCAGCTGGGGGCCTGCCTGATGCCTGCCTGATGCCCCCGTCTTCCCGGCAGTATCCCAACAGCGCTGTTTGCTGCCGGTGGCACTCCAGGGCCATACGGACGGTGCCGGGATCCCTCTGTCACCGCTATAGCCGTGAATGGAGCATCCTCTGTTCGCGGGTGCAGCTGCGAGCAGAGGATCCTGGCACCGTCCATATGGTGCTGGAGCGGCGCTGGAGGCAAACCACTATGTACAGAGCATGTGCGGCGTTACTAAGTATGGCACATGCGCCCTACGTATGGCACATGCGCCCTATGTAGTGACGCCCACCCCAGGTGTCACAACGCCTTTTTCTTATGTCATTTAACAAGAATCCCCTCCCCTAATGAGTCAGAAACTAAGGACTTAAGCTGTGGATTTAAGGCTGTGTGGAGATAAACTTTCGAACCAAAGCAATGTTTCAAGATGAAGCTGGAAAGCTAAGAGTTTTGGAATGACGCAGTTAAAAATGCCGTCGCCATTTTGGGAGGCATTGTTGGAGCTCTTGGGTCTGGGAGGAGAAAGAGAGAAATAGAGTTGTTTACATATCGTGGATCAACTTCTCGGTGGGACTTAAGAGCGACAAATGCCAAATTTATGATGGAAAGAGCGATGTTATCTACGAAGGAGATATATGGAAACCATCTGGACTTAGTGGAGGAACGGGAAATCCACACAGGATTATTATTTTGCTTATCGGCTTAAGGAGACTAACACAACGCCTTCCTTCGCCCCTGACTGAGCCTGCCAGCTCAGCACTCTTTTCATTGACCACCAGTGGCTCTTGAGGGTTTTGGACAGGAGTCTGATCCAGCTGTACCTGGAGATTCCTGGGAACTGAAACCTAGGCATTGGGTAAGCCTTAGTCTTGGCTGGAGGGGAGGCCTCCACCTGCCCCTCCTTGGTTAAGGGTATCCCATTAAAAGGATCTCTGAGGAGTTGCCCCAGACACTCTGGGCTGCTCACAACATTTTTTTTTTTAAAGCACACAATAAAACATCAACCATTAAAAACTTCCCTTCAGATATCTTCTACAAGTCAAATAGTTATTTATCTGTTTGACATCTGATGGGAGGGCATTCCACAGGGCGGGCGCCACTACCGAGAAGGCCCTTTGCTTGGTTCCCTGTAGCTTCACGTCTCACAGTGAGGAAAGTCTCAGAAGGCCCTCAGAGCTGAACCTCAGTTTCCAAGATGGACAATGAAGGTGGAGGTATATGCATGTGATATGCATGCAATATTATATGCATTACAATGCCTATATGTGGGAAGTGTTCATAATTTTAACATAAGCAGCTGAGATAAGAAAGCAAGAAGGAAATGAGAAGGGGGAAAATTGTGCACAAATTCTGTCTCTAGATATGCCTCTCTATACCTGTGCCTCATTTTTCTTGTTTCAGTCCCGACGGACCCATTCAGAGACAAGAGATGATGCAACACTTTGTTCTTTGTCAGTATACAGAAAAGCCCATCCAGTAATAAAGATGTACACTTAGTTTTCACAGAGGAGCCCCTATTTCAAAAACAGTGACTTGCAGGTGGGAACTGAGGTTATTTTCGAAGAGCCAATGCAATCATAAAATGAAATAGTGCAGAAATCTGGTGACCGGGTTTGTGTGTGTGTTTTGGAACAAAGTCACTGTCCTGTGTAATTTACAAGAGGAAATAAATCACTGAGACAGAAAACATATGCAATGGCTAAACATGGGGAACTTGTCACATCAGTTCAGTGTCAATCTGCTTCTATCTAGTTAAAGCAGACTTCTTGCATTTTCGGATGCACCCGTCCACATGCTCTTTTTCTTCCTTTTTTTGAATAAGGCTTTTAACCCATTTTTAAGACTCTGCCCCTTGCCCCAGATCCACAACGTTTTTAGTACAGAAACAACAAGGGTGGCTGGTACCCATTGAGCTTCAGAAGGCAGAAGGCAGGTTATTCAAAGGTAGCTTGAGTCAGAACCAGTGACAAGCAGAGCCAATTAAATCCAGTTTTGCTTCTGCTGAGTTCTATTATGGCAACAGTGAGACTAAGCAGGAGCGAACTGACTGGCAGTGCCACCCCCTGGACTGAAGGCAGACAGGTGGGCTAAGGGGGGTCAGACCAAGGTTGGTGGGACAGTGGCCCTTCATTAGCCAGCCTTCACTGAGAAACAAGACTTGAGGTATGAAGGGCAGGGTGGGGGCACCCATTTCCCTCCCATTTTCTCCCACCTCATTTTTTTCAGGGACCCCCCCCCCCAAATACCATATTTTTTGCTCTATTGGACGCACCGGACCATAGGACGCACCGGACCATAGGAGGGGGAGAACAGAAAAAAAATTTTTTTTCTTCTTCTCCCCCTCTAAAACAAGGTGCGTTCTGTGCGTTCAAGGTGCGTTCACCCGGAGCCTCCGGAGCCCAGCGGGAGCTCTTTCCCCCACCTTTCCCCCACCGCCAGCCTCCAAACCAGGACGGGGAACAGTGGGAAGGCGGCGCTCCGCCTCCCCGCTGTCCCCCGAGCTTGTGGGGCTGGCGGTGGGGAGAAGCACTGCTTTCCCCCACCGCCAGCCTCCCAACCAGGTTGGGGAACAGCGGGAAGGTGGTGCTTCGCCTCCCCGCTGTCCCCCGAGCTTGTGGGGCTGGCGGTGGGGGAAAGCAGCGCTTCTGGCAAACTCTCAGTTATGACTCCTCCCTGTTTATCCTGCAACATTCAGTCTTCATAAACTCTGCAGTTCTCTTAGTTCCCTTCCGAGCAGGCAAGGTTTGACACATGTTCCAGTTGCTTGGAGTCATCAAAAAAGCCTGTTTGCATCATTAGGTGCCGGGACATGAGCAAATATTTCAGGGCACTTTTCGCCGGAGGCAATATGCATATTCAGATGTGGATCTTAAATTGGTAAATACTAAGTCATGAGACATTTAATGATGTGCATGCATGTGCAAATCTCTCTCGAGATGCTACCCAATCAATCTGGTGACTGTGTTCTCCCAAAACTTGCTCCCGTTTCAGCAGAGAGAACACAGTAACTGTGTCTCTTGAACAGTCTCCTACTCCCAGTTGACTTGCTTATGATTTTAGGACTTCAATACACTGAGATAAATAAATAAACCATTTTCCTTTTGCTTTTCCCCCTTCATTGAAATGCCTCCTGAGCAGCTCAGTGTTGCAAACCAATATCTCAGCAGTCAGAAAACTTAATTAAAATTTCATAAAATAACTATAATTATCCTAGCTTAGTAATAAGAAACCTTAGTTATCACACAAATTACTCCTTTGGTTTGTCAAACAAGCACTTTATTTGGGTAACTAAATATACCGAGTTTCCTCTCTTTTTGTCTTGCAGGGGGCTACTGTGTACTTTTAGCTGACACTCAATGTTAGAGCTTGCATTCCTTGTCTATACAAGGCTAATATTTCTTTGCTGAATGTGCACTGTATTGACATTAGGCTGATTTATCCCCGAAAGCGTGCATGGGTGAATTTCATTTTAAAGCTGGCTCCCCAAAGCATTTATTTATCTTGCAATGTTGCGCAGTGCACTACCAGTCCATTTAAAGGGAGTATATTAGGTGACTATCCTTTCAGCAATAATTTACAAGCTTCTCCTACCATTTTTAAGCTATGTTGAGTCTCCGCTGTCAGTAGCAATGCCCCTGAAACCAACCGAGGACTGGAGGAGTAAAAATTCACAAAAGGGCAGGTTGTTACTTCCGCTGAATTTACACATCATCAACATCCTTAAAATACTGTCCCTGCAGCCCAGGAGTTCTTGAAGCTGAATAATTTAAGCGTGCAGTTCTAGATTCAGAATGGGTTTATAAAATGACAGCAGAGAACAATGCTTTTTTTTCCACAAGCATGAAACAGATCCAAAATACTATGAGTGCCATTTTCAATCAATCAATCAATCAATTTAAAGACCTGTTAACCTTATGGCTCTTCAATATTGTATACTATGTGTCTGCTCTCTAGCACACATGTATGTAAGCACCTAAAAGAAAACAAATCTGCTCATTTCATTAACTGCAAATAATATATTGGGCCTGTCTTGCTTCACTAACATTAGAAGGTCATAAAAAGGTTGTGCTTATTGATTGTAACCTTTTAGTCCTCTGAAGCAGGGTTTTCTTGAAAGCTTTGGTTTTGCATTATATGCTTTGATAATTATCCGTATTACAGGAACAATGCTAAAAGGTTGAATTGTACATTTGAATTGTATTTGTTCATTGACAGGGATTTGATGGAACTTTATTTACACAACCTTTTAGATATATTGCACTTTTGTATATAATAAAATAAAAAAGTTTTGTTTATGAAAGCTCATGCAATAGTAAGAGATTATTTTAAGGTGCCGCAGAACTCTCTGGTCCCAATCACACAAATCTTGCATGTCACAACATGCGTATCTGTCCATGAGTATATTCACATGCCGAATATGCACGTGCATATGGTTATGGTCGTTGACATTACCCGTCGCTATTAGCAAGTGAAAGGGAAATTGGAGACTTGTGAAACAAGCAAGCAATGGAAAAATCTGACACCACCAATCATCTGTTTGATAGTGCACATGTAGTCCTAAGGAAGTCAGATTATCCTCCGCCAGGGCCTTCTCAGTGATGGCTCCGACCTGCTGGAATGCTCTGTCCCATGAGACTACAGGGCCTGTAAGGCAGAGCTATTCCACCTGGCTTTCAATTTGAAGTTAGCCTGATCTTTTATTCCCCTTCCTTCCTTCCTTCCTTCCTTCCTTCCTTCCCTCCCCCTTCCCTTTTTATGAAGATTACCCACTCTGGGATCCCACAGCTAATTCTCCCCTGGTCTCCTTGCTGGCCCAAATAGGACTAATTTAGCCAGCTAGCCCTGGTGATCATCTAATGTTTATTGGATGGATTTCCCCCCTAAATTGATTTTTGAATTCTGAATTTATTGTTATTCACTTTTTATGCTGTTTTTGTTGTATCAAATAAGTGTTTTAAAATTGTTGTTAGCCGCCCTGAATTTAGCATGACATGCTGGTATACAAACCTAGACGGGGTATAAAGAAAAAAAGGGCGGGGTATAAAGAAAAAATATTATTATTATTATTATTATTATTATTATTATTATTATTATTATTATTATGAGTCTTAACACAGCGAGTTATAATGAGGTACAAAGATACACACAGTAAGCTTTTACATGCATGGTGCCTAATGCAACAGAGGATCTGTGCCCAAGAGACTACTCTGCATGGATCATTGCAGGATTGTATAATAATTTTGGTACCATGTTGGAAGTTGCATATGGATGCTCTACAACAGATATCCCATCTATGGATTCTAATAGATCATGGGTTTCCAACAAGATGCTCAGGGGCACACAGAGCTCTTTCTTGGCACTCACAGGGTTACACACACACACACATACACACACACACACACACTTGACTGAAATTAGGCTTGAAAAAGGCCTTCTTTAGTCAACAGGCAGCCTTGTTAAAACCTACCTGTTGCACAATCTTGATTTCAACGAGAGAAGGGAGAGAAGCATCACTCAAGTGGAGCTCAAACCAGTTTCCCTGGTTTGCAAATGTGCCTGTGCGCCCAAAAAGGTTGGCGACAGGGGTGGAGGAAGGGGGGTTCAGTGGGGATGGACCCCATGGGTGTCACCACTGAAGGGGGTGACAAAATGCCGGTAGGCACTCACCGCGGGGCCTGCAGCGTGCCCGAACCATGTATCTCTCCTGGGAGTGACGCGGTGGCTTGGGTGCCTGCAGGCTCTGCGCTGCTCCAAATGGTCCGCCCGCTGCCTCCCCTTCAGCTGTAGGGCAGTTGAGTGGAAGGAGGCAGGCAGACACCTCAGAGGCCCCATGGAATGTCCTGCCCCAGCTCGCCCCACCCCACGGGTGGATGGCCCCACCCCTGGGTGCAGGGCATGCACGCTGCCCCAGGTGCCTGATTGGCTTGCTCCGCCTCTGGTTGGCGACCCTTGAAATAGATGCTCAGATTCAATATAAGAGCAACTTTGAAGGCTCAGCAGTACCTGGGAACAGGAAGAGCAAGTGCCTTGCATTTCCTGCTTTTACTCTGTTCCACACAGCAAATCTCACAACTTTCTCCTTGGTAGCTGAGCTCCCTGAACTGGGAGTTTCTGCATCTCTCTAACAGGGTGAGATGTAAATGTGTTTAACATCTGGCGTGGAAGTCTGTAACAATCTGGGTGTGGGAACGTGCTTGCTTTGGAATATCTGTAGCTGCTTCTTAACAGGTAGGCTGGTATACAATTCTCGCATATGGTAAACACAAGGAAAAAGGCCGTATGTAGGAAATGCTGAGTGATACCAACATAGGCATTAAGTGTTAAAAATACTGGCTTAAACTGCAATATTATAAAAGGTTTAAAAAATGAGATTCGTTTTATTTGGCCCTTCACTTCACACAGCAATTCAGAAGGTCTGCTCTGTAGCAATTATGCTGGGAATCATTTTTATTTAAAAAGAAAATTATCTCTCTCCAGATCGTAGCAAGCACATAGTTCCTTTTCTCTTTCCCCTTTCAACCTCTTCCACTTCCACAGGACATTTTAATCCAGACTTTGAGAACTTATGTTTGACACCCGCATTATGTGAATGCATGAATTTTAGGCAGCAGTGATCACAATGACTAAGAAGAAGCTATACTTTAATGGTACTTTGAAAACGGCACACATTCTTCATATTATATTGAAGGGTTTTCATAGATTCGTAACACAGAACAAAATTAAAAGGTATCACTTGCGTACATTTTATGTTCTTACTTATTAAATAGATAAATAAAGACATAAATTAGATACACTGCTTTTATGTCCCTTCTCACTACATGAATATGGGAAGCTAAGTACAGGGGAGTTCAAACACAGATATTTGTTTAAAACAGTTATGCTAACAAAAATTATGTGTCAATGGCGAGTTCTCCATTCCTCCCACAGTAATGTACAAGAGAACTTATGCTGCAGATTGTCACCATATTTCCCCAAGTTTCTATGCTCCCATCATGTGCTCTTGCTGGACCAGACATGTAGATTCTTCATATGATGTAAGCATTCCAATGGAGCATGGTATATTGATATACGATGGTGGATAACTTATGGTGGCATCCCATGCTGATCTTTCAGTGCAGCCCTATGTATATCTGCTTGGAAATAAGTTCCATTGAGTTCAATGGGACACACCCTCAGGCAAGTGTGTATAGGACTGCAGTATATATTTCTGTTCATCTCAACCAAATACTCTTCTACAGTAGATCAACATTCAAAAGGATAGTCAACTAAATAATTATGCAAGCAGTAAGTACAACAGGGGCATTCCTCTTCTCCCCTTCCCAGGCACATCTGCTCCAGAGGGTTGGGGGGAAAGAGATGTAAGGGGCATGATGGGGAAGGAGAGGGAGCAAATGTTCCAGTGCATAAGGACCATCTTGGTTGTGAGTCCTAGAGGACCTGCTCCGTGCCTTGCAGGCCTTTTTCCACCTAGCCTGGGAGGACAGGACCTTGACTGACTCCAGCTGCAAAAGCTGAGACGGCTGAACAGAATATTGGGCTGGGGAGTTTAAGGAGTTTTTTTATTAAGAGGGGGGATTTGTTGCTGTTATTTAACTTAACTTATTTTGGATCTTCTTATTTATGTGGAAATCGTTCACTTTTGATATTTATTTGTTGTTTATGACTTCTTTCATTACGTTTGTAGTTAGGTAAATTTTAAATGTTGCAAGCTGCCCTGAGCATGGCTATAACTTTAGAAAGGCAGCATACGAATAAAATGATTAATTTCTTCTTGTGCTGATAGAATGTTTGCCAAAGTACTACAATGAATTCCACCTTCACCAATGAATTTTAATTGGTGTTTGCTAGTAAACGAAATACTGACTTTTACACAGAATTTCAATATCAGCCTCCTATCAATATCGAAATATTCGCAACACCATAAAGATGTCATAAATGACATCGTCACTTAAGAAAACAAAATAATGATAAACACTGGTTTTCTTATAGAAGAGTTACTCCAGGCAGCCATTTCCAGAAAGCTAATGCCCCAGATCCATTTAGATGGCGTAAGCAATTTGCTGAGCGTATTTAGAACTTTTGAGACATGCGTATAATCTACACTTTTCCTTTGTGTGGAACCTGCTGATTAGAATTCCTCAGAATGAAGTCAATATTTGTACAATAAAGATGAAGTTGACTTTGAATTTAAAACAGGAACCGGGTCTGTCATGCGTTCTACCTTGAAATGACTAATTCTCCCTATAGGAATCTATCAGCATCTTCCAAAGCCTAAGGCTACTCTCTTTCAAAGAACACAGCGATGTAAAAATGCTGATGGAAATTAGAAGGGAGAACATGATATATGGGCTGATTCAACTGAAACACTTTTTCCATGTAAGAATACAGGTGGAAAAAAGAGAAGATGGAAAATTCCCATTGATTTTGCATAAAAGGCTAGCAAACAGGGACATCTTCTAACTTCTAACATCTGGTAGGCGTTCTAACAGATCATTACTTGTTTTCTCCAGGAACATACATACCCCTCAAACCACGGGGGCAATTGCAAATGAAATCTACCTATGTCTGCCTGAGTCTTCAATTTAAAGGACACAGGTAGAAACTTGCTAAGATGCATGTTCATTAGGTGAGTGCTATAGTATGACATAGGGACGCGGGTGGTGCTGTGGGTTAAACCACAGAGCCTAGGACTTGCCGATCAGAAGGTTGGCGGTTCGAATCCCCGTGATGGAGTGAACTCCCATTGCTCGGTCCCTGCTCCTGTCAACCTAGCAGTTCGGAAGCACATCAAAGTACAAGTAGATAAATAGGTACCGCTCCAGCGGGAAGGTAAACGGCGTTTCCGTGTGCTGCTCTGGTTCACCAGAAGTGGCTTAGTCATGCTGGCCACATGACCCGGAAGCTGTACGCCGGCTCCCTCGGCCAATAAAGCGAGATGAGCACCGCAACCCCAGAGTCAGCCACGACTGGACCTAATTGTATGACATTATATAGGGGGAACCAATGGGGGCACGACTTTTTTATTATTACAAAAGCCCCCTTTTAAATTGTGAGATAACTTAAGAACAAAGAGCCAGCCTAGCATAATTGGAAGAATGCATGATCTAGAAGTAGCAAACTCAGGTTCCAATTCCAGCTCAGCCTGCTCAGATCTGGGCGACTTAAAATAAGCTGCTCTTTGCTGATCAAACTATATCATGGGGTTGTTGCAAGCTTGAAAAGCTGCTCTTTGGTCATGCTTGAAGCAGACTGGGATAAGAATGTCATAAAGAAACAAACACGTTGCTCACACTGAGAAATGTCTCGGTACAGAGAGAAGTCACTACATTCTGCTCCCACTGAGAACAGAAGTTAATCTAGCCCATGCAATTGATGGGGCTTTAATTAAGCCCTCTAGTCATTCCTATACACTGGTACCTCGGGTTAAGAACTTACAGTGGTACCTCTGGTTGCATACTTAATTCGTTCCGGAGGTCCGTTCTTAACCTGAAACTGTTCTTAACCTGCAGCACCACTTTAGCTAATGGGGCCTCCCGCTGCAGCCGGGCGATTTCTGTTCTCATCCTGAAGCAAAGTTCTTAACCCGAGGTACTATTTCTCGGTTAGCAGAGTCTGTAACCTGAAGCATCTGTAACCCGAGGTACCACTGTAGTTTCTTCATTATCACTGTTGGTTGGGGACTGCCCATAAGGTATAGCATGCATCATTGGGGGGGGGGGGAGGTTAAGCAATGTTCTAAGAAAGGAAGACTAGAGCATTTGATAAAATGGTGTGAGAACTGGGTGGGAGTGCTGAACCACTTAAACATAATTGGATGGCAGGTTTGGCCATGCTCCCCCTAAGTGCTGAACGGAGCTTCTCCTCAGTGGTGGTTGTTGAGTAAGTGTTCTTTGTGTGTGTATGTGCACACTTGCTGGACTGTTTGATGGATGGCGATAGTAGCTGGTTAATTAGAATTATTTCCTGTTCCCCACCCGCCTGCCCACCAATCACATGCTTGGTGGCTCCAGCCCAATGTCACACCCATCCTCGTCTTCTGCAAGTGGCTTTGACTGTGAGGCTTTTGGAATTCTCCAAAGAGAGCCAGTTGAGAAGTTGGGAAGAGGAGGCTGTTAACTGCTCTTGCTCCATTGCCAAGGCTGCAATCCTAACCACACCTACTCGGAAGTAAGCGCTATTCTACAGAACATGATCCTCAGTAGACATGGTTAGGATGGCACTGTAAGCTGGTGAGTTGCCAAATTAAACACTGTCGTGTTCTTTAAAGGCTAAAGCTGTAAAAATAAATAAATGACGAGGTTGAACTTTTTATGAACTAATCCATTAATTTGGGTGGACTGAAACTAGTTTGTTTTGTAAAAGGACACATCTGAACTGGAACAACATCTTTTGGGGACATGATGCACTTGAAGCAGTTTCTTTTAAAAATGAACGTTCCAAGCAGTGTTCTGAGAATAAGACAGATAACCAGCTTGAACCAACTTGACACAATACCACCTTTCAGGGTGTTCATTGCCTGCAAAATATAAATAAGCACTCTCAAAAATCTCCCTCAATTTCATCAATGTTGTGGTAATGATATGATCCACTTTTACCAACCGGAATGTTTGAACTCTGCTTTTCTTCTGAAGGTCAGACTTTTGGCTTTCTAGAAATTCAAATGTGGACCTCCATGTACGTTCATGATCTGCTGGTGACTCAGATACTTTTTGTAGTGATTGCAATCTGTCAGAGCCTGACTGGCAGCTGAGGCTGGTTTAGCAGAGGCAAATACTTTTTTTTCCTTTTGCAAAAAGAGAAACATACCCAAATGCTAGGATTTTATCATTTCAATGAATCAGATCATTAAATTTGAGTTATAGCCCATAAGAGTCTCAGGGAACAAAATGATGAAACGTTGGCTCCTTGCCAAAGCATTAAAACTCTTTGGGTTTATTTTTGTCTGTGAAAGTCAATGTACTCTTTATACAGCCGCTTTCCCAGGTGCAATGAAAATGCAAATTGAAAACTTTGAGGCACTATTGTTAAGTGATTCTCACACTCTTTGATGGGGAAACATGCAAAAACACCCTTTTCTTAATAGAATTTATGTTGGAATAATGCACCTACCAAACATCTGGGGGGCTGAAATGGACTAAAGTTAGGAGCAGAGAACAGCTGTGTGTTTGAAATGAATCTTTTTCACTCAATGGCTGATTATTGGCAAGGCGGGAGGGAGTGCAAGGTGGGGGGGGGAGAGAAAACAAGTACTCCCTCTTCTTAAATTGATAAACTTGTGTGAACCATATGAGGAATGAAAACCTCTTTCATAGAATCCACCAATGTCTTACTATTCTTTCAGAGAATTGTAGAATTGTAGAGTTGCAAGGGACCCCAATGGGCATCTAGTCCAATCAACTGTGATGCAGAAATCTCAGCTAAAGCATCCATGAGAGATGGCCACTCAGCTTCTGCTTAAAAACCTCCAAGGGAGTCCACAACCAAAGGAGACTGTTCCAATGTCCAACAGCTCTTACTGTCAGAAAGTTCTTCCTGATGTTTAGTCGGAATCTCCTTTCTTATAACTTGAATGCATTGGTTGGGGTCTTAGCCTCTGGGGCAGGAGAAAACAGCCCTCAAGGTGTTTGAAGATAGCTATCATATCTCCTCTCAGTCTCCTCTTTTCCAGGCTAAACATATCCAGCTTCAACAACCGTTCCTCATAAGGTTTGGCTTCTAGACCCCTGATCATTTTTGTATTATGGTAGCAGATCATGGTAGTAAAGAGACTGAGCTATGAATTCAGTCCCTGCCCATGCTACAAACTCCTTAGGCAGCCTGAGGCAAGCCACTTTTCTCAGCCTTATCCATTTACTTGTATTTTCTAATCTGCAATCCTAAATGTGTGTGTGTCACGGGAGGGATGAAGGTGCTCAATCTTTCTCGTTCAATGTCTTGCCAGGCTCCTGCTGGCGAGGCAGAAATAAGGGTGGTTTTTGCTCTCTCATACATCCTCATCTGAGATTCTGCCATGGTGCCAAGGGGGGGGGGGGCGGCACCTGTTATCTCTGATGCCACTGATCCCTATGCTATCCAGTGCTTCCAGCGTGGCCCATTGCTGCTTTTAGCTGCTGGTTCCATTGTCTTGATTGTGTCATTTTGTATCTTATTGTTGTGGTTTTATCATGTTTGTATTCTGTCATTGCAATTCACCTTGGAAACATAGCTGAAATCTCTAAAATAAGCAAACATATTAGCATTATTGATTTGCCTGCCGAAAGAATGAAGCAGAACACTCCAAATGCCATTTGGTTCCCCTTTATCACATACACAGCCCAACAAGACAACAACAAGAATCCCCCGACAGCATACCAATCAATCGGGCTAACCTGATTAAAAAATGCACCCGCTCACACACAAAAACGATTCTCGCGACAGCCAACCAAAGACAACCAATCACACCCTAGGCCACACCCAACCTCTCTCACCACCAAGGAAATACAAGTGAATAGTAAGAGAAGCCATATAAGTAATGCTGACACAAACCTTCACACACACTAAGTAGAAGAATAGAAGCATAACCATTAGACCCCACTCCACTCACCATTCCCCCTCCCCCTCCCCTTTTCCCTTTTTCTCCCTCCCACTTTCTTCTTCCTAATTGTTCAGGGGTCAGCAAACTTTTTCAGCAGGGGGCCGGTCCACTGCCCCTCAGACCTTGTGGGGGGCCGGACTAGGTTTTTTTTTGGGGGGGGGAGGGAAAATGAACAAATTCCTATGCCCACAAATAACCCAGAGATGCATTTTAAATAAAAGCATGCATTCTACTCATGTCAAAACACCAGGTAGGCCCCACAAATCACCTAGAGATGCATTTTAAATAAAAGGACACATTCTACTCATGTAAAAACATGCTGATTCCTGGACCGTCCATGGGCCGGATTTAGAAGGCGATTGGGCTGGATCCAGCCCCCGGGCCTTAGTTTGCCAACCCATGGTCTAAACCAATTCATAAACCAAGAACTTATACATTGACCACTAATAATGAAACATATGTTGTAGATAATTTCCCCACATTTATTATGCTATTTTTGTGATATACAAATGACATGAGAAAACTTGGGATACTTGTTTGTATAACATTGTTCTTGTTTATAAAACCTAATAATAATAATAATACCAGCAGCAGGATTCAAGAAATGTCTGTGGATGGCAACTTCTGCTAGTGCAACAGGGCTTTCCTTCCACCTCCCCTCATGCACACACCCCTCTCACAATTGACTTGGTGGTGGGAAACCCCCAGAGCAGCACATGAGAGGAAAGGGAGGTCATTTCCTCTGGCAAGCTGAAAACCTTGTACTGCTGTAAAAAATTGCCATAGTGCTACATCAAGCTCCTCTCTAAGCATTGTTCTTAAGCAAGAGGGACATTTCAACCTGTTGTTGTTGTTGTGTGATGTGTTCCTTATGGTGGCTAACATGTGGTCCTTTAAATGTTTCTGGACTGCATCTCCCATCATTGCTAACCATTGGCCATGCAGTCTGGGGCTGATGAGAGTTGGAGCCCAATTGCATTTCAGAGGTCTGGAGTAGATGACCATTTCAGCTCTACAATTCCATGAGTCTATAGACACCTGGAGAGTCATAAGCCACCCCTGCTTTATGATGTTAGCAGAAATAGTTGCTTGATGTGGCTTTCAGTAGGGTTTCTGCTTTTGTTTTATATTGAATTTATGTTAAGAATATTGAAGGTGAATGAAGAATATTAGATAGTAATGGACTGTCGTGCTAAATGTCGAGTTAAATTGTGTGTTAGACAATTTGTAATCAGTACAGTTTTTGTCACTGGAAAAGATTGGATATATGTTGGATATTTCAGTGGATCATGCCATTTGTTTGTTTTAATCATATCTGAGTGGTACTGCATTTTTGATTGGATTGTTGCATGGCTGGTAACGGCTTTTGGCTAAGCAGTAGAGATCTGGGTTTGGATTTACATGTGCTGCTACAACGTATGGTTAAAGTGGAAATAATAATGAGAGACACAATGACGGAGAGATTGTGATGCTCACGAGCCGTACTGGGCTCAGTTTTATTTTATTTTTCTATAAGATATAAATAGAAAAGAGACATTTAATGAGAACGGTAATCTCAGCAGGCTCCAACTCCTCGCCAAAGTGGCTTGAAATGTCCATGATAAATTGGTAAGCCTTGACAGAGCAAAAGAAGATGAAATATTTTCTGCAGAAAGGGATGTTCATTTTTTAAATTCATCATCCGCAGATTGTAAGTGCAGCCCTGTTGGCATGCTGATAAATTAATGTTAGTCACTGGAACAAGGTGGTGAAAATCAAAACAAAACAAGAAATCCATGAATCATATATCAACAGAGCTCATTTTTAAGTCTCTTGGAAATAATATGTATTTTTTTTTTAATGAAATGGGCAACAAGAGCAATAGAATGAGCTGAACCCCTGCTCTGCCAAGCTAGAGGGGGTTGGGTCGCCCCAAATGTGTCCATTCATAGATGGGTCAATTGTGTGTGTGTGTCTGAAGGTACATTCTTTCACCTTTGGTGGACATGCCCAAGGATTAAGGCTTTGTGGGAGATGATCTATAATGAAATGAAAAAGGTATTTAAATATACCTTCCTGAAGAAGCCAGAGGCCTTTCTCCTGGGCATGGTCGGCCAATTGGTGCCAAAGAAGGATAGAACTTTCTTTATGTATGCTACAACAGCAGCAAGAATACTTATTGCAAAGTACTGGAAGACACAAGATCTACCCACCCGGGAAGAATGGCAGATGAAGGTGATGGACTACATGGAACTGGCGGAAATGACTGGCAGAATCCGAGACCAGGGAGAAGAGTCGGTGGAGGAAGATTGGAAGAAATTTAAAGACTATCTACAGAAACATTGTAAAATTAATGAATGTTAGAAGGATGTTGGAATGAAGCTATGTGGTTTTAGCAGAAAGGTTATAAAGGTTTAGGAAAAAACAGACTGTTAATTGGTGAAAGGAGGGAAAGTTAAGTTACATTATATTAGGATAAATTACAGGACAAAAAATGGAAAAGAGGGAAAGGATTTGCTGAAATAGCTAACTGAACTAGAATACAAAAAAGGGAGGTGTGAGGAGGTCAAGGAAACAAGTAAATGAAAGATAAGTTATGGGAAGGTTCGTTGTGTTTTTTAATTGTTTCTATTTTTCTGTTTTTTCTTTCTTTTTCGTTTTTTTCTTTTTTCTTATTATGATGTACTGTTTTTGTTTAATTTGGTGTTTTCTCTTTTTTTCTTTTTGTAACCTTTAAATTTTTTAATAAATATTACTTTAAAAAAATAATAATTGTGTGTGTGTGTGTCTTTGTCACCACAATGTGCCTGCCGAAAGCATGGAATGGACGAACTACTGCTTGCAGATTCCTCACTGTTGGTTGCCAGAACAACCCTCCCCACCCCCCAAAAAATCCAGGGCATTTTGGGGGGTGGGAAAGGGAAAGATCTGGGCTGACCAATGATCTGCTGGATCCTAAGCCAGTCCATCTACTTACAATAGACCTGATCTGCATCTCTCTGTTGCACCATCTTGGAGCTGGCACAACAACAAAAAACACAATTTCTGGCATGAACGGCAGCTTCCATCATTCCTGACCACTGGCCATCCCCTGAGCAGTTCTAGTTGGCCTGCGCAAAAAAGGATACTGTACAGTCATACCTCGGGTTGCGATCGCTGTGGGTTGCACATTTTCGGGTTACGGACGTGCCAAAACCTGGAAGTACCAAAATGGGTTACTTCCGGGTTTCGGTGTTTGCGCATGTGCAGAAGTGCTGAATCATGTCACGCGTGTGCGCAGACGCAGCGCTGCAGGTTGCGAACGCTGCGGGTTGCGAACATGCCTCCCTCATGGATCACGTTCGGAACCCGAGGTTCCACTGTAGAGCTGAAGAGAGCTCAGAAAAAGGCATCCAAAATGATCACAAGCCAGGAAAGCACCATACAAAATTGGGGAATTTACTACCACAAGATATATTAATGGCCACCATTAATGGAGCCTTCAAATGGGTTTGACCAATTCATGGAAAACCACCACCACTGCCTCCTTTTCTTCTTCTTCCTCCTCCTCCTCCTCCTCCTCCTCCCCTGTCCATCTGACTGGGTTGCCCCAGCCATTCTGGACAGTTTCCAACATATACAAACACATTATAGAACATTACACATTCAGATGTCTTCTAAAGGTTGTATAGTCACTTATCTTCTTGACATTTGATGGGAGTGCATTCCATAGGGTAGGTGCGACTACTGAGAAGGCCCTTTGCCTGGTTCCCTGTAGATTCACTTCTTGCAGTGAGGGAACCGCCAGAAGGCCCTTAGAGCTGGATCTCAGTGTCCAGGCTGAAGGATGGGAGTGGAGAAGCTCCTTCAGGTATCATAAGGCTATCATTATGGGCACTAGCATGATGGCTATGCACTACCTCTTGTATCAGAGGTGAAATGTCTCTGAAAACCCGTTGCTGGGTTCAGAAGTGTGCATTCATGTCCTGCTTGGAGGCTTTGCATCTGGTTGGGCTCTGTTGGAACATGATGCTGGACCAGGTGGGCCTTTGGTAAGGGGATCTTCTTTTGTTCCTACCTACTTTTATGAATGAAGTAATTTCTTGTAATGATGTACACATTCCCATAAAACTAAGCTTTTCTAATAGTTACGACAGATTCTGGCCCCCATTTAGTGATGGGAGATTTGCACATCGACAGTGATTTCTACGGTCCTCTTCACACAACTGACGGACCTTCTTTTTTTGTCCATTGAAGGGGTAGAGATCAGCAAGTGCCAAAGCTACAGGTATATCCCCATGTCTAGATAGATGGGAGTCAGATTTGGTTGTGTCAACTGAACTCTACTGTAGAGAGGAAGTTAACTTGCATTTTTACATACATTTTAATGTACCCAAACATAAGCCTGAGGCAGACTACAAACAAAGAAAAGCAAATGTACTTAAGTCAGTGTTTTTATAGCTTCATGGATATTGCCAAGATGTTGGTAATAATTAAATTTGAGGTTTTTCCAAAAACTGACTACATGAAAAAATAATATTTTTTACATAATGAACCTGGACCGTTGCCCTAAAAGCATCTTACCAAGTGTGATCCCAATAGGTTTATCAGCTTAGTGATGGATGCTCCGCTTCTGCAGCCACAGAGGGGGGGAAAAAGACTTATAGTACTTTAACTTGGAGTCTGGCAGGACTTTATTCAAGTATGTTTAGGGATGCAGCTAAAGGCTGTGTTTGCACATAATGCTAAACCGTGGTTAGCACTATGTACACAAGCAGAAAAGGACCTGTGTGAAGCCTCTTGCTTGTGTACTCACCCTATCGTTTCTTCCTCTCACATGGCCAAAAGGAGGACATTGCCAGGAGTAGTTTCATTCCCACAATTCCTGGCTCCTTGCTACATGCAAACCAGAGATCATGGCTTAAAACAAGCTCTGGTCAGTTTCAAAACATGCCAAGTCAAACCAGGGGTTATGAATCTGGCTCACTTATTTGCTGAAGCTTTTAATTTTATTGAGACAACTGGGACCTGAAAAAATAACAATGTTGTAGTTGTATATTCTCACCCACTGTAAGGGAGTACAGGCAGCCTCGGTCCAGTATACCTGAAGGAGCGTCTCCATCCCCATCGTTCTGCCCAGACACTGAGGTCCAGTGCTGAGGGCCTTCTGGTGGTTCCCTTGATCCGAGAAGCCAAGTTACCAGGAACCAGGCAGAGGGCCTTCTCGGTAGTGGCGCCCTCCCTGTGGAACGCTCTCCCACCAGATGTCAAAGAGAACAACAACTATCAGACTTTTAGAAGACATCTGAAGGCAGCCCTGTTTAGGGAAGCTTTTAATGTTTAACAGACTATTGTATTTTAATATTTTGTTGGAAGCCGCCCAGAGTGGCTGGGTATAATCATCATCATCATCATTACCTATCATTAATCCCTCTCAGGATGCTTCCCATTGGCTGTCACAGACTTAAGAGGCCAATTCCTCCTCTTTTCCCCATCTCCACCTTCATTCCCCCCCCCCCACTACCTCATCAATTGGCACCACAACACTCTGTAAAACCTAGAAGCTCACACATACTGTCAGGCCATTTTGCTTCCAAACCGAGTTACATGATTTTCCTGTTGGAGGGGAAAAGTTGAATTTGCAACACTCTCTTTCAGCACACTTCATGCTACCCCTCCTTTTCTATTTTGTAGCCACTGTCAATACTCATTGGTCTGGGTTTTTTTTGGGGGGGGGGTTGTACTTTTGTAAATACTTCCCCTGTGTTTCTCATTGGCCCTGTTTTGGCTCCATTTTACTGACTGAGTTTGCTGTTAGATGGAGTAACAACAATTGCTCACTTTGTTATATTGTTTTAAATGTTGTTTTGTTAAAAGGTAAAGGTAAAGGGACCCCTGACCATTAGGTCCAGCCGTGGCCGACTCTGGGGTTGCAGCACTCATCTCGCTTTAGTGGCCGAGGGAACCGGCGTACAGCTTCTGGGTCATGTGGCCAGCATGACTAAGCTGCTTCTGGCGAACCAGAGCAGCGCACGGAAACGCCGTTTACCTTCCCGCCAGAGCGGTACCTATTTATCTACTTGCACTTTGACATGCTTTCGAACTGCTAGGTTGGCAGGAGCAGGGAGCAACGGGAGCTCACCCCGTCGCAGGAATTCGAACCACCGACCTTCTGATCGGCAAGTCCTAGGCTCTGTGGTTTAACCCACAGCGCCACCTGCATCCCACATGGTTTAAAAGTTCAGATAGGTGAATTGTAAATGAACACAGCAAAAGTAAACAATGTAATGAAGGACAAAAATCAGTGGATTTATTTACTAACAGACCAGAATTTGACTGAATAGCAGCACTCATCTGAATAACTATTGTCTTCATGACTTCACTGTGGCTTCCTCCCAAAGTAACTGTGCATGCAGTATTATCCTGTGTTATAATAACCTGTAGAAGATGGAGAAACTGCCTTGAAAAAGCAGTAAAGACAACTTTTATAGAGATGTTAGCAGGCAAGTGCTTGCTCAGAATAGAGGAATCATGTCGTTATCAGTAGTTTCTCTAGAAAACTCAAGATAAGCTTGACCCTAGGATTTTACAATGCATAAAATTTATGTCCTTCAAAGCCGCTACACAACTTTTAAAAAATTATTTGAGATAATACAGATGACAAATCTTTCTGACCTATATATGGATTATTTAGTTTACATTTAATTTACATTTTATGCAGAAAGAATAAAATATTTTTAAACTAAAGAAGTAGGAGAGTTATGATACACTGTCATCTTCCTATTTTTTGCTTCCACCAAAACACTAAAAAGAAGAAGAACATAAATCAGATTAGAGCATAAACGGAACAAGTGACGAGAGGATTACTAAAATAAGATGAAATAATTCATGAGGTTTTAGTTTAAGGAATGATTCATTTGCATTAGATTGACTGAACTCCATCAAGCCACAGTAGTGTAAAGAATGGTTTGCACTCCCAGAGCTTCTATGTCCCTGAAAAGGAAGGGAAAGTTCTTTGATGATGACAGTCCATTTCACAATCTCCCATCCATGTTTTCATTATATATGGTGGAAGAACTAGCTTGATAACATTTAAA
The DNA here is from genome assembly GCF_964270895.1 of Podarcis filfolensis. Lineage (NCBI taxonomy): Eukaryota > Metazoa > Chordata > Lepidosauria > Squamata > Lacertidae > Podarcis > Podarcis filfolensis. The sequence goes on from NC_139607.1 coordinate 12,024,697, forward strand.
CCAGGGATGGGGAACCTCCAGAATAAAATGGGGAGAAGGTAGAACCTTTTATACTGCCCATAACCTTATATGAAAAGGTAAAGGTAAAGGTAAAGGTAAAGGTAAAGGGACCCCTGACCATTAGGTCCAGTCGTGGCCGACTCTGGGGTTGCGGCGCTCATCTCGCTTTATTGGCCGAGGGAGCCAGCATACAGCTTCCGGGTCATGTAGCCAGCATGACTAAGCTGCTTCTGGCGAACCAGAGCAGCGCACGGAAACGCCGTTTACCTTCCCGCCAGAGCGGTACCTATTTATCTACTTGCACTTTGACGTGCTTTCGAACTGCTAGGTTGGCAGGAGCTGGGACTGAACAACGGGAGCTCACCCTGTTGAGGGGATTTGAACTGCCAACCTTCTGATCGGCAAGTCCTAGGCTCTGTGGTTTAACCCACAGTGCCACCCGCGTCCCGGCGCCACCCGCATCCCGTTATATGAAAAGCAGTATATAAATGGACTATATAAAAGCTTGTTGGTTGGACTACATCCCACCACTAATAAAAGAACAGAAGTTGAGTTGCTGTGCCATTAAAGTTAGTTATGTAAGCAGTCTTGGGCATTGCCAGTGTGGTAGTTTATAAGGCCTTATATCATTTTAACACTAGATACCATCGGACTGCTACCATATGCCTCATATAAATATTAGATTAATGCTACTTAATAAGGTGTTAGGAGCTGGAGTCAAGGTGTAGCAATAAAAAGCACTGGTATCAGTGAAGTTAACTCATTATTCAAAGGAACTAAAACAGTGTAGGCCTAGTGATCACAGCAACTCTTCCCAGTGAGGCAGATGTGAGGACTGAAGATCCCCACTCTCTAAGGCTCCTCTCCCTATTCCTTCCCCAGCAGCCTAAGACTCAATTGTCTTCTCTCACTTGGCTCCACCCTGTTCATTTTTCTGCATGTTCTGGGAGACCAGGAGAGAGGAAAGCTGGTCACTGCAGGGGAGAGACAGATTCCCTGGATTCTTCAGCAGCCTGACTCATGTCTCCTGGCCCCACTCCTCTCCTGCCTCCAATTCTTGGCTGCCTTCTGCCACAGCTTCTTCCTGCTCACCAAACCCTCTTCAGTTCCTGACACCTCCTCCTCCTAGTCTTCCCCCTCTTCTCCCTCTGACCACTCATTGTCATCCCACCACCAGTCCTCTGGGGGCTCCTCAGCTGGTGCCTCCTCTGCCTCTGTGATGTTAACATATGAGAGGGCTAGAGGTGAAATAGTTAAACAAGTTACCCAATCAGAACCCAGGGGGTGGAGTCAGAGGGACTATAAAACCAGCTCTGGGAGGGGCGGAAGGAGGAGTTTGTTGGGAGTTGGGTGGTTGGTTGGAGTGGGAGTGAATTGGGATAGAGTCTGTGGGTAGGTTGAGTTAGTGTAGCAAAATAAGGTGAGTCAGGAAAGTTGGGAACTAGGAAGACAAGTAAATATCTGAGAGGTGGTTTAGTGAGTGAGAGCAGGTAGCAGAAGTTATAGGTCTGGATAGGCACCCCATGAATGTAATGGACCGATACCGTTTATGAAACCACACGCTTGTTAAACTGCAATAAATAGAAGTTTATGTTCCAATTTAACCCTGACTGGACTCAGTACTGTACTAGGTAGGGCCTGGGTGGTGACAGTGAGAAATAAAGTGGTGGCACAGGGATCAATAGACGGTGAAATGTCCGGGGACCCTGTGTGATCACCACAGCCTCTAGGTAAAGGTAAAGGCCCCCTGGAAGGTTAAGTCCAGTCTAAGGCGACTATGGAGTTGCGGCACTCATCTTGCTTTCAAGCCAAGAGAGCCAGTGTTTGTCCACAGACAGTTTTCTGGGTCATGTGGCCAGCATGACTAAACTGTTTCTAGCACAACGGAACACCGTGACAGAAACCAGAGTGCACAGAAATGCCATTTACCTTCCTGCCACCTATTTATCTATTTGCACTGGCGTGCTTCCAAGCTGCTAGGTTGGCAGGAGCTGGGGCAGAGCAATAGGAGCTCACCCCATTGCATGGGTTCGAACCACTGACCTTCTGATCGGCAGGCCCAAGAGGCTCAGTGGTTTAGACCATAGCATCACCCACATCATCTGCATCTAACCACATACCTTACTTCTGTTTCTAACCAGTCCATGATATAAGGCTATGCTTAAAACCACTGCGGGAGGCAGTGGAAGACAGGAGTGCCTGGCGTGCTCTGGTCCATGTGGTCACGAAGAGTCGGACACAACTAAACGACTAAACAGCAACAAAATGCTTATTAAGAGTTCATGTAGAACTCCAGGTTACCCTTTCCACTCATGGGGATGCTGTCTACTTGCAAGTCATGTAGCACGAGCCAACATGGACCTCAGCCACGTCAGGTCCTGTGTCCTGTAAGGCCTCAAAATGTACTGCATGGAACACAGAAGTCAATGTGTTCTGTTTGCTACTGACTTCTGTTTTGTACTGCTCATGTGAGCAGATACTTCCCATTAGTGAAAAACTGCCTGCAACATTAAACATGAACCGCCTCATCAGAATCTTTGTTTATTATTCATCAAGCATCTAAAAACAAAGCTACGCACACCCTGAAGCATTCTGGTTCAAAAAGACCCGTGTTTCTGGTTGCAGGACTGCAATACCACCAGGCATTTGCTCCCACCAAACCCCATTCAAATTAAATGGGGTTGTATAGGGGACCGGTGTTCAGCAGAGTGCACCCTAAATAAACTTCATGTACTGAATCTCCTGTGCTGTCTCTTTAAATGACTAGGCAGTGCAAAGGATGTCAGCTCTCTTTCTTTCTTTTTTCTCTTTGGTTTGGAAGGTGTGCAATGCATATATTGGCGTGATCTCCCAGAAGAGGCTTAAAAAAGGGCGCAAGTGGGAAAAGATCCTTCTAAAGCAAAGATATATGTGGTTCATTTTTCTCTTTATGTAGGAATCTGATTGCACAACCTTCAAAGAAATGTGCAGGCAAAATAAACAAACACGGGTAATGTTACAGTGAGGAATTGGTTTATGAACTTACATTAGCTTTTCCAGCAAAAAGGAAAAAGTCTGAGAGGCTAACAAAACTTCAGACTCCATTAGCTTGAGTTCACCTTGTCTAAATTAGTCTAATGTACTGCGTACATTCAGCTGTTTCGGTATTTTTTAAAAATTACCTTGTACTGGCCATTCTAATTTAATCAGTGTTGTTACCCTGGAGAAAAGACGGATGCACTTTGCAAAATCATGCATAAGTTATGAACACCCCCCCTTCCCTAAAACAAACCACAGGACTGGCTGCTTTTTACATCCAAGCAGTTTGCATCTCAAGAAACAGATTTCTCATCTCTCAGGACTACTGGCTTTATGCTTTCTCTCCCCCTCTCCCCCCCTTCCCGCTTAAGTTTAGAATTCAAGAGCATAGTTGCTGGATTCTGTTATTTGAGAATGGTAATTTAAAAGGGCAATTTTCTTGACTGAGAGCTTATTGAAAATGCATAGCAACACGCAATTTGCCTGTTTTTAAAAATGCAGGCTACAAAAAGGAAATAAATGAAAGTGCAGTTTTGCTTCATTCAAGTGTTCCAAAATGATGGATTGGGTGGGACCCTTTGATGGGCCATTAGGCTGCCAATGGTGGCAACTGGTACATTGTAGTACACAGGGTAGTCGGTGGGCCATTTCCCTGTGATTCTCCATATGTTGCTGGACTTCACCAATAATCAGAAACGATGGGGTTGTAGCCTAACGGCATCTGGGGGGCCACCAGTTCCCTATCGGTTTTGGAGGAATACAATAAAAAGTTGATCATTCCATTATTATATAGGTATTATTCCATTAGGGACACGGGTAGCGCTGTGGGTTAAACCACAGAGCCTAGGACTTGCTGATCAGAAGGTTGGAGTTCAAATCCCCACGACGGGGTGAGCTCCCATTGCTCGGTCCCTGCTCCTGCCAACCTAGCAGTTCGAAAGCACGTCAAAGTGCAAGTAGATAAATAGGTACCTCTCCGGCAGGAAGGTAGACGGCGTTTCCGTGTGCTGCTCTGGTTTGCCACAAGTGGCTTAGTCATGCTGGCCACATGACCCAGAAGCTGTACGCCAGCTCCCTCGGCCAATAAAGCGAGATGAGCGCCACAACCCCAGACTGGACCTAATCCCATGACTGGACCTAATGGTCAGGGGTCCCTTTACCTTTACCTATCACTCCATTATTATATAATAGCCATGACTTTGTTTTGAGAATCAAGCCAATGTTCCGTTTCCAACATTCACAGTCTTAAGTGCTTGGGTACCTTAAGAATTTTCTCCTCCCATGTAAGCCACTCAAATTTTGAGAACAAATTCCATGGCCTTTCTCTGTTCCACAGTCTGTAAATGTTCAGCAAATGGGTACAAGAGAACAAACTGGACTATTTATTTTATATCATGGCTCATATTGCAATTCCTTTTGGTGTTTCAAAATTCTACAGTTGTACCTTGGAAGTTGAATGGAATCCGTTCCGGAAGTCTGTTTGACTTCCAAAACGTTCGGAAACCAAGGCGTGGCTTCTGATTGGCTGCAGGAAGCAGGAAGCTGCGGAACCCACATTGGACGTTCGGGTTCCAAAGAACGTTCGCAAACCAGAACACTCACTGCATTCCACTTAGTGTTTGGAAGTTTCATAGGCCCTTAAGATCTATTTCACTTTTTTCAAAAAAATATGTCTTCTGACAGAATATGCAGACTGTAACAGTTTGGGAAGCACAGCAGACATCTGACATCTGATTATCATGTAGCAACAGCCGTCCGCCGGGCATGGAATCACCAGCTGCTCCGCAGCTTTGCCTCAGAACCTGCCATGTCTTTCTTGCCTTCATCTCTGTCTGAATCAGACTCTGCATTAGGAAGAAAATGTGAGGCCTTGAAAAGATGTCCTACTTAGTGACTGACAGCCAGCTCAATTCAGGATGAATGATCTCAAGTAAAAATAATTATTTTCCAATTCCTCCCCCCCCTCAAATATATATATATATATATATATATATATATATATATATATATATATAAAATATGTTTTATTTCAGAATAAACTCTGAAGTTGCCATATTCCCCAGGGTTCCTGGAAGGGATGTGGGAGGAATTGAATTTGCATTTAGAAGGAAGCATGTCTATATTGTGCTGGAGGAGACTCTTGAGAGTCCCATGGACTGCAAGAAGATCAAACCTATTCATCCTTAAGGAAATCAGCCCTGAGTGCTCACTGGAAGCACAGATCGTGAAGCTGAGGCTCCAGTACTTTGACCACCTTATGAGAAGAGAAGACTCCCTGGAAAAGACCCTGATGTTGGGAAAGATGGAGGGCACAAGGAGAAGGGGACGACAGAGGATGAGATGGTTGGATAGTGTCTTCGAAGCTACAAACATGAGTCTGACCAAACTGCGGGAGGCAGTGGAAGACAGAAGTGCCTGGTGTGCTCTGGTCCATGGGGTCACGAAGAGTCGGACACGACTAAACGACTAAACAACAACAACAACAAATGCCTATATTGGGGGCCCTGCCAGATCTATGTGTGGACTGAAATGCAGATATGAAGATTAGTCTGCATAATCCACGAGCTGATACATGCATGGGTAATAACAATACAATTGAAGAAATATGAGGTGGTACAAGGGCTACTTTTCCCTTCCTTTTTGAACATTTGACAACTGCTTGGAACAGCTAATAACTCTACTGTAGCGGCAAAAGGCATTTTTAAATGCTCTCAGGAAGCAATGGCTTGTCATAATATGCCCTTCCTTCCGAGACAAACTGCAGTTGCCATAATAGGCACTTGGACCACCTTTTTCTCCATTCAATGCTTTATAAAGTATTTCCAAGTTTGCATCTAAATTAATAAATGCAAATTTTATTTATGTCATTTGCTGATGCATTTCCTCTTTCTAAGCTATGCATAAAAGCTACTGCTTTTACTACTATCATGAGAAGACTCCCTGGAAAAGACCCTGATGTTGGGAAAGATTGAGGCCCTAGGAGAAGGGGACGACAGAGGACAAGATGGTTGGACAGTGTTCTCGAAGCTACCAGCACGAGTTTGAGCAAACTGAGGGAGGCAGTGGAAGACAGGAGTGCCTGGTGTGCTCTGGTCCATGGGGTCACGAAGAGTCGGACACGACTAAACGACTAAACAACAAAAAGCTACCACAGTTTCTCTTACTTAATTTTCACTCTAATTTCTCCAAACCACAATTGCAAGACTTTCTGCAAAAAGCTATGCATATTAATCCACTATCGATGGAAATAGGTTTGTAGTACAGATTTCTACACTGCATTGCATGTGTGGTGATAAAGCATCACACTTCTTGGTTTAACTGGTGCTCAATTGCTCAGAGGACAAAGCAGTTTCCGGCTGAGATTATCTGATGGAAAGGAAAACTTTTCATCTGGTTAGGTTTGCATCCAGGCCAAGGACTTGGAAGAAGGGAGGGAGGGTGAAGGAAGGAAGTGTGCAGAGTAGTTAATGGGCTAAGAAAGGGCCACCTGAAGGAATAACCGCTCCCCACATAAAATAGGGGGCGCCTTTGCATGGTCGCGTGCAGCCCCCTGGATCCCAGTGCAGCTCCTGGTAGTAGGGGCTGGCTTCACCCTCCCCAGGCTGGATACCTGGAGGTCTCCACCTACCTCAACCAATCGCCCAATCCCGCCTGGGGAGGCGTTGCCAGGGGATCAGCCAGGTAGGCAGAGGGACCGCCCTGCCAAGACAACAGAAGGTGAATCTTACCTGCAAAGTGTCAGTTGGCTCCAGAGCTTCTCCCACCCTGCCCTCCCTCAGTTAAACCTTCTTTTGCAAGTTAACCTCTTCTCCACAGGTACGCAGGCACTGCTATGTCATGGTCACTGTTGAAGGGCCAGAAAGGAATTTTCCTGCATTGGCAGGTTTGGCCTTCCCGGCAGCAAAACGTCACAACTTTGGCGGTTTCAGGCCTTGGGGGGAATCCTTTAGTCTATCTTCCTAAATGTGTGTGTGTGGGGGTGTGAAACGGTGACCCACGCCCCCTCCCTTGTGGCGGTGATCCCAGGGTTCCCCATTAAAGGGGTCTTGAGGGGAGGCATTGGCTATATGCCAAGAGGTTGTCATTGCTCTCCCCTGCGACGGCTGCAAAAAGGGGGGCGGGCTCTCTTCTTGAACAAATGTTCTCCAGAGCCAGCCCAATCCCCGCACATTCTGGATAACCCTGATGTCTCCCAGATCCCCGGCTGGGGACTGAGAAGGATAAACGCCCAATGCCTGAGCCAAGGTCTCTCTACATCTGAAACTTAATAAAGTTGTGGCCAATTTTAATCCCATAGCACGTTGTCTTGAGTCATTATTCTGCTCGGGGGTCACCTGGGGTTGGGGGGACTCCACCTGTCCACGCAAATATGGATGTAGATTGACGCTTAGTTAAGGGGAAAGACAGAATTGATGGGAAGCTGAGGCAAGAGAGCTGAACATGTAAGGTCTCGAATGACTGCATACTATAGGTGCATGTTGAGGTGTGTGTGGAGGGAGACATAGAAGAATAATAGGGAGGTTGGTCAAGAAAGAAAGGTGAACTGAAATGAACTGAACTGATGAAAGGTAGTCAGTAGCCTGGAAACCAGAGACTTGAGGAAACAATAGGTGGTGAAGACATGAATAAAGATATTGCTGAATGAAATACGATCAGCATGAGTGCGACTGCTGACACATGCAGTTTACAGTGCCAAAAGGGGGTGGGGCAGAAAGGAGCAGGGCAGGGGCAGAAGTGACCAGAAGGGACTTACTCGCATCCTGCTGAAGCAGTCAGGAGCAGAATCGCTGGGTAAGCAGGAATTCCCCTGTACCAGGACAAAATCCTACACAATCTAGGAAACAGCTATGCAGTATAGGCAGGCAGGAAGGAAGTGGGCAAGAGATATACAGTGGTACCTCGGATTACATACGCTGCAGGTTACATACGCTTCAGGTTACACACTCCGCTAACCCAGAAATAGTGCTTCAGGTTAAGAACTTTGCTTCAGAATGAGAACAGAAATTGTGCTCCAGCAGCGCGGCAGCAGCAGGAGGCCCCATTAGCTAAAGTGGTGCTTCAGGTTAAGAACAGTTTCAGGTTAAGTATGGACCTCCGGAACGAATTAAGTACTTAACCCGAGGTACCACTGTATGGAGATATATGGGCAAGGGGATCTGCTGCAACTCACTGGCTTTCACAATTTTATAGAGAACAGAAGGTTGCATTGAGATCGCCTGCCACTCCTACCTTGGCTTGGTCTCTGACCAAAGTGGATTTTTGGGTAGCTGTAAGTACTGCAGAAATTACCTGGGAAACATCAGTTGTAGCTCCTTGCAACACACACACACACACACACACACCACAACACACATTGTGGACAACTATAGACAGTACCCTGGACAACTAGCACATTCCCCCTGGCCCTTATGCCTGCAGTAATTCTGAATAAGGCTTTTGGCTGCATTTAAAAAAAAATGCATGAAATAATATTTATGAAAGTTTATTATGATACTTACATTATGTATATAATATACATATATCTGTACCCACTCCTTTTAAAGCAGTGTAGGGTCACCTCTCAGCAATATTGCACCATTAAATAACCTTCCCTGCCTTTCCTTTCCCTGTGGAATGAAGTCAATTTCACCACTCACTTCTCCTGCATAAGAATTGGGAAGTGTCTCCAGTTTGGACAAAAGTTACACACTGACAATTACGGGGGTTAGCAGTATGGGATTAGTACAATGGCCCTGTCGCATACAGAAAGAAGTAGTTCTATTTGCAGAAATGCTTGCCTGTACACCAACAAAAAATGAAGGAATTGTCGGTGCAACACTCTGTAGAAGTGCTGTCCTACACAATCATACATTCAGCTAGTGTGTCCCTGTGCCTTTCCTTGAGGAGTCAGTCTTGCTTTGGTCATTCACACCTTAGTCAGTTTCAGGTTAGATTCCGGTCAATGCACCTTTTGTGGGGCAGTCCTTGAAGACAATCTGGGGGTATGACTTGTCCAGAATACAGCTCTCAAAATACTAATTGGAGCAGGCAGCTTGGTACATAAAACTCTGACACTTTGTCATCTACGCAAGCTGCCAATTTGTTTCCAGCTTCAATACAAAGTACGAGCTTTGACCTTTAAAGCCATAAACTTGCCAGGGGTATCTTAAAAATCTTAGCAATTACTTCCACCCATATGACTCAACCTGACCTTTGAGAACCCTTTCTACTGAAGCCTTCCTCTGCATCTTCTCACTGTCTGGGCCCAAAAGAGACAGGACCTTTTCTGCTGTGGCGTTGAGATGGAAACCACGTCAAAAGAAGCTGGCCCAATTCATTATTTTAGTTTTTTTATGGGCATTGCCTTTAAAACAGGTTTCTGACCACTGTAGATTTTGTACTAACTCTCACTATTTAAAGTTTTAGTAAGATGGAACACTTTGTTAAGCCCAGAGCATTCTGAGACCAAGAGATGGATCTGCCACATTTTTGTGTGTGTTGTTTGCTGCCTTGAATGTTTTCATAGGCTTGAGGAAATGTGTGGTTTTTTTTGGTTTTTTTTAATGCACAGAATTTCTGAAATCCCAAGTTGCTAATAAACTGTACACCCAGAAAGACATGGCCTTTTATCCCTTGCATAGATAGGTTTACCTCAATCTCTGCTACTGGTTGGTTTTGTTTTCCTTGATTTTTCTCTGTGCCATTGACCGTGTCCTTCAAAAGCAATATGAGAACCAATCCACAGAGACTTGGCATTTAATAGATCCCTCATAGTTTACGCCATTACGGACGCACATCCCTTTTAACTGTGTGAGGTGATGTTTACCAAAGGCTCGTTTTATTTAAATTATGATTTGAAGTCAGTTACCGTTTTCTCTAAATAATGACTTATGAGATAATGGTTACACTCCATTATCTTTGATGCCAAAAGTGTATCCTAAAATCTGATTTAAACGTGACTCTTTAATAAATCAAGGTCCGATTGAGTTAAAAGAGTCAAAGCTATTAAATATGCAATTTTTCCTTAGCCCTTTATGGGGTTTTGAGAGCTAGCAAGCTCATGCTAAGGTCTTGCATGGATAGCTCGAGAAGGTAGATCATGAACTGGGTTTGATTTCGAAGTAGGAGCTAAAGTGCAGCTAAGAGGAGGAATTAAATGTTACCACTGCAGTAATGTTATTTGTATAGCTCATTTGACTTTTGCAATGTGGTCTGTTGTAACAAGGATGCAGGCAGTGGAGGCTGGTCCATTATGGAAAATGGGGCACTGCCCCACCACCCTCAGTCCCCCACCTCCTCCCCACTGCCTTTTTACTTATAGCTTCCTCTTCTTGGTGCCTTTGTATAACTCATCAAGGAAAAGGATGGAGGCAAAACTAGAATTAGTTGGCTCTGTCTGTCAGTAGCCTCCCAGCCTTTTTGCCCCACCAGTCCCAATGGGCATCATCCACCAGGGTCTAACAATCACATTGTAGATTCTTAAAAACTATTACTAATTGTTGAATTGGATAGCGGTATCAATACTACAGGTGAGGGGGGAGACTTATACCTCCCTTCCCTTGCACATTCTGTTTCCAAGGCACACATACACATGGCATGAGTTATATATTTAATCAGTTACTAATCATGTGATTAATGTCACCTTTAGTTAAGCCTTGATTCTCCAGCCTTATCTCTGTAAATGTCTGGTTTACCATAAGAAATGGAAGCATTGTTCATCCTTCAGGTGAAACATGACGTATGGCAGATATTACTGACATTAGATACCACCTCATTTAAGGACCCGATAATCATTGATTCCCAATGCTTCTGCAAACAATGCAGCTGCCACAATTTCTCAATTTTACATATTCATACTGTCTTTGATCACTGAATTTAGATTCCCAGAATGCAGAGTATGGAGAGAAATGACCTTGGGGGCACTTGCAGAGGTGGAGGAAATAAATCACTCATTTCCCTGCCGGCTTGTTCTCCTTTTCAGATGCACCCATTCTGAAATACATGGGCAAATGCAGCTTTGGGAATACATATTTTCCCAGGCAATATCTATTCTGGACCCATGTTTCATAACTGAGAGGGGATTTGCTGGGAGTGGGGGAACCAGTGTTTCCACTGGTTGGTACACATGTACAACCTAATTTGTGCCTGAATTTTATAGTTTATGTCTACACAGAGAGATACATTCTAATATGCTGAACATATGAAACATATGAGATGGCCTGAACATATGAAAGTGCTTTACATTTAGCCAGACCATTGACCAAACTACTCCAGAGCTTACTGCTCTGGCTCACTGTTGCTCTACAGGATCACAAGGTCTTTCCTAGCCCTGTTATTCCTTTCAAAGGAGGTGCCAGGAACTGTTTGTTGCATGAAAAGCATGTGCTCAGTTACACTCCATTCTCATGTGTAATCTCTGGGTTTACATTTGAAGCAAAAAAGGTGTGCTTTTGTGATGTTTTGTGTGTGTTGATGCTATTGTGCAAGCACGCACATGGAAAATTTCTCCTCTCCTGCAAATTAGTCAATGCAAAATAGGAAATCACTACTGAATATTGAATCATGCTTGAATCACGCCATCACACCATAGCATCACCTATAATTCCACTAGAAGCCATTTTTATCAACTTACTACTTTTACTTACTACTACTACTACTTATATGGTAATATTCGCTGGGAAATTATCTGTTATCTACAGCCATTCCATTCCATTCTGGTGTGCAACTCCATCTCCCATTTAATAAAAGAAAATAGAGATAATTGTGTTGCCTGTAAAACTAATTTCTTCTCAGCAGCAGGGATTTCCAGTCTGTGACAATGCAGTTAGCAGACTGTCTTGTATTTCAGCCCTGTGATTCAGCAGGTGGCCTCATTTTCATCCTAATCATACTGTATCGGTATCTATTCCATTTTTCTCCTGAATCCTATCCATTCATGTTCTCGTCCTTATCTGACCTTGATAAACTGATTGCATTTGTGAAGCTTACAATTTGCTCTTTAGATTCCTTTCCAGCTGAATTATTGGCTGAGCAGCCAAACAGAGTTGGTTAATCTTCCCTTGCCTTTGGGCAAGAAATCATATTTTGCTGAAAAGAGCTAGGATGAAACATATAAAATGTTCTACTTTCTAAAGAGGACATCTTCCCATGTCAAACTACTCTATTTTATTATTTGGTGACATTTAGAAAATATTATTCCCATATGAATTGGAATTTTATCGTGTGTATGTGGAAAGAGACAGGGGATGAAGATAATACTTTTGTAAGACCTCTGTTCCTTTCTCTGCTGTTTGTGGCTTCAAGAATATTGGGTCCAGTTTTCTATACAGGTTACCAGCTTAAAATTTTCCCCTCCTGCAAATATTTGTGTGTGAGAGTGAAGGGGAAAGGGAAGGGGAAGAGAGAGATCAAATTTGATTAATTTGGTATTAGCCATGTCTATCATGACCCCTGACTATAGAGCAGTACTCCAAGAAAACTTAAAGGATGAAGTACAGGATTGTGCCAGCAAGGAGATAACATTCAGTATCTTCTCACATGCCCTTCCTGTCACAGAATGTGACCCCACCATCACCCTTGGACTCAGCCCCCAACAGCATCTTTAATTCCCCAACCTCACAGAAGCTACAGTCAGCTTCTCTAGGCAGGTGCCGCCAACCACAGTACAGGTTCTGTCTGCCTACATTAGGCTTCAGCTGGTTTGAGCTCCCTGCTGATATAACATCTCTCCATAGCTCACCTACTGAGAGCTGTCCATGGTGCTGACTCCTGTCTTTGCCTTCACCTGGTCTGCTTTTACTGTGATGTGAATTGCCTTGGCCATATCCGCATTTGCTGGTTAAATGCTTTTTCCTGCCCAAAAGAGGCTGTGTCTGACTGCTTCCGCATCCCCTGGCAGCCTTAAACCTCAGTGAAAGAGTACGCCATGTGGCCACACTCTTGTGCACAAGGCCATAGAAATTAAAATGCCTTGTATAGAGTTGCCAAAGGACTAGGAAAATTGAAGACAACGTAGAGGTTTTCACAAGCAAAAAGAGAAATCATGATGGATCCTAAAAGAGCTGCTATAGGACTAACAATAATTCTTAAGTTGCTGTGCTGGTGGTACAAAGCAAAATTCAAAGCAAAAATGGGAGGTACTTCATCTGAGGAACTGACTAAAAGTCAAGCAACTTTTAGTTAATACTGGTGAGATTACTCTGAGAAATCTTGTAGACATGTCCAAGCCAAGCCTGTCAGAAGCAGGCAACATGAAATGGTGAAGAGGAGTGAAAGCACCCTGTATACATGTCTCCAAATTTTTCAGAACAGTGTCAGGCCTGACCCAGCAGCTTTTATAAATATTGGGGAATTTCGCCTGCCACATTGCCTACTGATTCAATGAGGTTTCCTTGGCACAAAAATACATCACAGCAATTCAAAATTCAGCATCAAAAACAGCTGAAAACAAGTTACAATCACAATGATGTGGGGGGAATAATAGGTTTATTATACAGCTCAAATGTCAAAGCGCAGGATAAAGAGGAACACAAGGAAAGTTACAGGTTACAGGAATGAGCAGGTGCATGAATGGTAAAATGGGTGACTTAGGGTAAGCTAGGGTATTGATCCAACAAGCAACTTGCCCACTTCATCTTCCTTTTGAGGAGTGGTGCAGGCATGGGTTTAGTATGGCACGTGAGTAGAGTCTCAAGACTTGGCAAGCAACTCGGCATTCCCTTGAGCAGCTTGACATTGAGAGATTTGTTCATGCCAATGCTGATATCTCTGTGTCCTAGGTAACAGAGAAGAGGACATTGCTGGTTCAACATCAGTGTTACTGTTAGCCACCTCCCCAGAGGAAATGCTGTAAGCTCCTGGGTGACAGGGGGAGGTGATGATGGCAGCTCATTGACAGGAAGCAAAGGACTAGGTATGTTTGGAGCGAGAAGGATGGAAGGCTGCTCTGCTAACACACTTGGTCTGGGTCTCCATCCTCCAAGCTTCTGGGTCCATCCCACGATCAGACATCAATGCACTGCAGTTGACTAGAAAATTAGGTCTTCCAGTGTCCATTCTTTGAGCTCCTCCTACTCCTTCTCTGGGTCTGATCACCCCCTCCACAACACCCCCAGGGAATCATAGCAATGTTGTTCACTACTGACAGACAGTTTCTTGCTACAGTTGATTTCTAACTGCCCATCAATACTTTCCCAATCAGCCAACAGACCAATAGATGAGGAATTTACTTTATTTATCATTGATGAAATCAATAACAGTAATGCATTAACAATGGACAGATTCCTGACAACACAATCTTAAGCGTCCTAAGAAGTAAGTGCCTCTGAACTTACAGGGACTTTCTAGTACATGTATTTAGGATTGCACACAGGGTCGGATTTAGGTTTGATGAGGCCCTAAGCTACTGAAGGTAATGGGGCCCTTTATATGTCCAAATTGTCACTGTTTTTTGTGTTGAATATATGCTGTATGGTAATTTATGGACCTAATAGGTATCTAAAGCCATTTGCACATAACAAAATATGTACAAAACACTGTTGCTGTATGTAGGTTTTATTTTATTTGTTTTTTATCTTATATTTTGGAAATGTACATCCAGGGTTTTTTTTTCTTTAATTTTTTTGCCCCCCCCCCAATAGAGTGGGGCCCTAAGCTATAGCTTGTTTAGCTTATATGTAAATCCGGCACTGATTGTACACTAAGACATTACATCTGAATGCAGAACCCATTCCATGATTGGGCACAAGATTTTAAAAGGTTCCTTTGAGCAAGTTTCTAAGTTCAGTAGAAAAAATATCACCACTAATTTATGAACAAAAAAAAGGTTGCATAAACAGCACTTGAGGTTCGCAATCTACAAGTGAATCTTCACGTGTTTCAGTTTAAATGAAAAAATAGAAAGAGAAATCAAACAACAATTTTTAAGCTAAATAAAAATATACTTACAAGTAGTGGAAATTAGTTTACTTTAGGGAAAGTTGTAATTTCTGTTCTGCACTGGCACTCAGTGATTGCAATGGTGGGAACAGCAGAGAAATGAAACAGAGAGGTGCAGATATCCACGTTAAAATGAATACTAGATGAAAAATGATGCATGAAGCCAGATAAGACGCAGACCCATGAAATGTTTAGCTTTCTCCAAGCCAAAAACCTGGGAGCCTTAATTATGATTCATGAAGTCATTAATTCTTTTTTGGCATGAGAGTTAATGGAATAATGATTTTTAATCACACTGGGATAACTCCTGAAACATCTCAACAAAATGTTATCATGCATAACTATCGTTTCAGAAACAGGGAGTTTCAGAGACAGAAAAAATATATAGCACTCCCAAACAATATGCTCATCTGTGCAACTACCTGCTAGGCAACATAAAATGATTCACCTTAAGACACTGATACCATTTCCAGAAAGTGAACCCAAAATACCCACCACCACTAGATATAGATGAGCATATTGTCCCCCCCCCCTTATCCTGATTAATTTTAAAGGCTACTGAAAGACACAGCTGTGCTTTTGCATTCATTTTAATAAAGACATTTGGTAGGAAAAGAATTTAAAGTTGGATGATAATAACTAGAAAGTTCAGGTAATCATAGGCTAAGTGGGATGGCGTATATGCATGGAATATAGGAAAAGACTTGAGAAATACAACAAAGCTAACCCAGACTGAAGATTAGCTAATATTTCTTTGAAAAATATTAATTATTGGGCATTTGAGGGGATAGCTGCTGATTTCCTTCATTGTTCTGCTCAGCTCTTCTTACTTATGTCATTTAACCTTAAAGGCTTTTGATTGCAGGAGAAATCAAGCATTCTGTCTACAAAAATCACTAGGTTAATGAGTTGGTATACAAAAGCAGAGCGAGGAATTTGTAAATTGGGGGTAAGGGAAACATGAACATAAATTGCTGGCTAAGAAGATCTGGCTAGTGAGTGAACTCAAGTGAAACTTACTACAAGAGTTATACTGGAAGAGTTAAAGAATGAAGTGGTATTTTGACAAATTCACAATGAGAGATGAAATGTGGTGAAGCTTTGCATGCATAGCTGAAAATGCCAGAAGACGGTTCTAGGTGATCTACTGCTTAGTCCAGTGCTCAGATCCCAGTGTGATGGGATCTGGAAGGATTCTACCCCATTCTCCCAGGTGTTGGTGCAAGACCCCTGAGGTGACTGAGGGTTATTTTGCGAATGACTTGTCTTTCATTCTGCAAACCATCTCATCAGTGGTCTGAGTTCTGTAGCTTTCCTGGTTGTCCACTCTTTCATTCAAGGCCAAGTAGCTCCTACCATGGGGCCTTTCCACATCAGGAACAGTGGTCATCATTTATCATCATTACCAACAGTTAACCTCCAGATTAGATTGTGGCAATGCTGCCTTTGAAACCTCTTCAGAAACTGCCGTCAATGCAAGCTGCTAGGCTGCTAAGTGAGCCTCACTATTTTGCCAATGTGCTTATAACCCTCCACAGGCTTTAATTTCCTAGAACAATTCAAAGAGCTGGTGCTTATCTTCAAAGCTCGACACAGCTCAGGTCCTGGATTAATAACCTGATCTGTAAGCAGGACTCAAGCCATGGTTTCCTGGTTCAGACATCACAGGAAACTGTGGTTTAACAAGGCAAGATACCAGCATCCAAGCAAAGCACACGAAGAGAGGAGAAGAGGGAACAGAGAATGTGCCAAGCCCAGGGCTAGTTCCTAGCTTGATCTACTATGACTAAGTCCAATAGATTTTATCAGAATGGAATAGTGGTATCTGAATCTCCTCATGTTACATCTAAAGTTGTACCAGTGGAATATAATATTTCCTTCCTCTCCAATCTCACTACAGCTCCCTGAACTGTACAAGGGAATCCCCACTTACATGGGGGTTCCATAGCAGGACATGTGTTCCGCCCCACTGTACCCCAGAGCACAGCCCCCCACAACCTTCTGGAAATGCTTTTCAGAAGGTCCAGGGGGCTTCAGGAGAAACAGAAGTAAAAAAATCTGTTGCATGAGCTACCTTATACTAGTGTAATGGTGAACAGTTATAGCTCTGCTCTAACTATCCAAATGTGATTTGGAAGGCTTTCCCTTAAATTCCCAAACTTCAATAGATTGTTTGTAGGAGAAACCTTGCCTGATCTTAAGAGGGGAGAAAGTGAAACACACACTATAGCTTCATGCAGCACTTTCACCTGCTACTGGATCTGAAATGGGCAGTAATAAATCAGTGCTCAGAACAGGAATGAGTGATATGTTCACCTATTCACCACCCTCTGTAACAGATCTCTTTTTCTGTACATGCTTTGGCAACATTTGAACATCTTGCCCTGTCAGCGGAGTATTTCTGAACTGAATTCTCCAGATAACTGAATTGAAGGCATGCATCTTATTACCTTGCACTTCATCTAAGCCATTTCTCCTTCACTTTATGTCCTTACGCAGGACAATGCATTTGTGGATTGATGGGGTGGTGTACCACATGCAAAACTACCGAGAGCAGCAGCTGCACAGAGAATTTGGCTCAGCAGTGAACTGAAACAAGCAATTTATTTAAAGGGCTATGGAATCTTGATTCATTCTGGTTATCGTGTCGCTTTCTTGCTATTCCCGTTCAATTAAAATCATTGCAGTTAATTAAAGAGGCATGATTGGCTTATTTGGATCTGAAGATGTAGCATTTTGCCGTGTGTGCTGTGATTAAAACATATGAGATATAGTTAGACAGATTTGTACAAGAGGATTTGACAGCTTGAGTGCATATGTGCTTGGACAGTGAAATACAATTCCAGTTTAGAGTCGTTTGTCAAAATTACAGCTTATAGAAATACACTTGTCTCTTAATGGAGTTTCTGATGCATGTTTGCATTGATCTAAATTATTCTGCAGGTATTTCCATTTTGTTACCCACCCCACTCTTTACTTTTTATTTATTTAAAAAATAACATGATAAATTGGGGGAGAAACTTTTTAGCTTTGTTAAGATTTTATCATTCCTCTTGGAGCCAACTGCTGCAATCTTCTGCCTTGATTTCTCTTAACAAAATGTGTGTGTGTTTGTTTATGTATGTTGTGTACATATGTCTTTTGTTTCAGAGTTTTGATGGAGGACTGGGAAAGAAAGAAAAAAAGCTCCTGAGGTGAATTTTTACATCTCTAGATCAGGGGTGGGGAAACTGCCCCATGCACAAATCTTGGCCTGCCAGCCTCCTCCATTTGGTCCATAGGACTGTTCTGGGAAAGCCACACTCACCTACCCTGCACCCAGGGGGGGAGGAAGGGGGTGCGGTGGGGGCGTACCGCCCCGGGTGTCTTCACAGAGGGGGGTGACATTTGGCAGTCGTGGGCAGGTGGCACGCCAAATGTCTGCCATCAGCGGCCAACAGCGGCTTGCTCCACCCCTGTGGGCAGCTTGCTCTGACTCCAGCAGCAGGGCATGTGCACTGTTCCATGCCCCCAAGCACTATCCCACACCTGGGATGGCACCCTCCACACCCTGTCCCCCTCGAGAGCGTGCACGCCCTGGGCAGCATGGGCACATGCTCTGCTACTGCACTTGATGTCAGACAGATGAGGGCAGGGCTTCACTGAAAGGATGGAGCCTAATGCTGCTTTGTGGAGCTCCCAAAGCATCTAACAACGAGCAAGGGCGTCACAAGGGGGGTGCGGTCCACCTGGGTGTCATGCCTGGGGTGTGTGCGACAAAATCCCCCTGGGCGGATCGGTGTGGAGGCACTCGCACCCCCAACGGGCGGATTTTCGCAATCGGCGCGATCGTGGTCGTGAAAATCTGCCCGCTGATCATGCAGATACTGCCAACAATCAACCTGGCACCCCCCAGCACGGTTCACACGCCCGGCAGGCGGTTTCATGTGATTGTTGGTTGGACTTGCGCGATCTGCGGACATATCTGTTTCGTGGCCAACCTAAAAAAAGGTAAACAACTTTGGGGTACCCTAAAAAAACTCAACAACTCTGGACAACATTCCTAAAAATTGCAAAGTGTGTGTGTGGGGGGGAGGTTTGACAAAAAAAATTCCACACCGGGTACCACCTGACTTTGCTATGCCTCTGACAATGAGGAGCCTTTGAGGCGCCACATGAGGCAAGGAACCCCATGCAAAGCAGGATCACTCCATTAGAATTCCTGCTCTGTGATTGCAGTCATGGGATTTTTGTCTATCACATGACAGTGTATGTTTTGACTCCACAAAGTGGGAAGTGACGGACACAGGATGTTACTGTGTTCCGTGGAGTGGGACTACTGTCCTTTGTTCTTCCTCTTTGCTGTCTGATGCTAGAGAGAGAGGGAACCATGTTGCATTGCTCCGTGTGTTTACAGTGGTACCTCAGGTTAAGTACTTAATTCGTTCCAGAGGTCCGTTCTTAACCTGAAAGTGTTCTTAACCTGAAGCACCACTTTAGCTAATGGGGCCTCCTGCTGCCGCTGCGCTGCCGGAGCACGATTTCTGTTCTCATCCTGAAGCAAAGTTCTTAACCCGAGGTACTCTTTCTGGGTTAGCGGAGTCTGTAACCTGAAGCGTATGTAACCTGAAGCATATGTAACCCGAGGTACCACTGTATATGTAAATAAAGTAGATTAACCAAAATGCTGAGTTGCTGAGGTCTGTTATGCAAGCTGCGCAAACTCTGCAGATCCCTAAGTGTGTCTATTGGCATCAGTTGCTGTGATGTTCGGGCTGCAGAAAGCTTTTGAAGCTCCCGAATGATCGACCAGGATGGAGAGAACATGCCAGTCGGGCACGTGTCTCTGCCAGGGTCCTACTCGAGTGTAAGACGAGCTCCTGACACACTCCAGCTTCATGTCATCCAAAGGAGAGCAATCTTGCTGAGTTTGGGCTCTGTGGTGTGCCCAGACTCAATACTAAGCAGGATCGCTGTCCTGCCATCAGGAGAGGGGGTGGTCCCACTTAGTGCTGGGCTTGGGAGGGTGATAAGGCATGCCGCTACCCTCCCTGCAGAGAGCTATCGAATGTATCCAAACTTTGTGCTAAAAAGGAAGAGAGAGAAATCTCTTCCCTTCCTTTATAAGCCTGATTGTGCTGTGAAACAGGAGTGAGGGGTGGGGGGCTCCCAAATACTTCTCCCTTTATCCCTTCCCTTTTACGCATGCACTAACAAACGTTTGCAAAAGCCTATGGGAGTTTCCACCTTCATTTTTAGGAATGCAGATAGACCGGCCTTAAAAGGGATGCTGGGAATTCCTCCACTTTCCTTTTAAGTGTGCTCTCACTCTGATGAGAGCAAAATGGATTCTGCCCTGCCCATCTGTCAAATTTGGCCTGTGAGGCAGATCCCTACCCCAGCTCTGCATGAACCCACCTATTCAGCCTAGCTAGGGAGAGCCAACCAGGATGGGCTTGTTGATGCATCTGAGAGAAGCCGGTAGATGCTTTATGAAGGTGATAGGGGGCTAACAGAGAAATATCAGTTCTACACTTTCTTGAAGTGGTCGAAGTTAGCGGTAATTAAACTGAATCACCGAAGAATTGATGCTTTTGAATTATGGTGCTGGAGGAGACTCTTGAGAGTCCCATGGACTGCAAGAAGATCAAACCTCTCCATTCTTAAGGAAATCAGCCCTGAGTGCTCACTGGAAGGACAGATCATGAAGCTGAGGCTCCAATACTTTGGCCACCTCGTGAGAAGAGAAGACTCCCTGGAAAAGACCCTGATGTTGGGAAAGATGGAGGGCACAAGGAGAAGGGGACGACAGAGGATGAGATGGTTGGACCGTGTTCTCGAAGCTACCAGCATGAGTTTGACCAAACTGCGGGAGGCAGTGGAAGACAGGAGTGCCTGGCGTGCTCTGGTCCAGGGGGTCACGAAGAGTCGGACATGACTAAACAACTAAACAACAACAACAAACTGAACAGCTACCTAGTTACAAAATATATTAACATACCTTTCCCCCCTGAAATTAATAGTGTATACTCCCCCTCCCTTTGTTTGGCTGGTATTTCTAATTGTAAGCTTCTCGAGGGCAGGCACCGGTCCCTTTTTGTAAAACTCTGTCAGATCCCCTACAAAAGAGGCCTAATAGGGAAGGAATTACGAGAGTCCTAAAAAGAGGCTTAAATGACAGATGGGACAAAACATTCATGTGTTGTAAATTGCACATTATAGTGTTACATTGGCAACAAGACATGCTGCAAGTAAAACACATTTCAGGTAATATCTCCCCACATTTTCTTAATGCTAAGAACCTCACAGAAGAGAATAGGTAGGGATGCTTAAGGAACTAAATTTCTGTGGATTCTAAAGCAAGCTGACATAATCCATGCCTTCCAGACTAATGCATGGATCAGAACATAATTATCATTTTGATTTTGAGGTTCTCCAATTCATCTTTAAAAACAGACCAAGATGCATAACTTGAGAATAAAATGCATACATTGAGGTTTTTATACAGATTTTTAAATTTAAAAACAGCAGATTAATGCAGAAAAGGGACAGAACTCACTCATGAATGGATACATACAGAACTGACATAGATTGGAAACAGAATGATCTACCCATCTTTAATCACAACTCTGTTAGAAAACAGGAATATAGCCCACTTCCAACTGCTTATCTGAACTGTAGTGCTGAGCACAGAGAGTTCTCTGTTTTATATCTACAGTCTTGTAACTAATGTGATTGCCTTTGCTGACATACTGAAGCATTTTCAGACTATAGAGATAAAAGAAATGGATGGAACTTGAATAATTAATAACCTGAAACTAAATGAGTTGGAGGTTTTGCAAACCACATGGCCCTCATTTGGAATAAAAGAGAATACTAATACTCAACTGGTGAGAACTTTCAGAGACCTTTAGGTGTTCCAAGCCAATGATCTGAACATCTGGCTTGTAGAACGCCTGTTTTTAACATCAAGAGGATTTGCTTAAACATTTTTTTTTCTCTGCAGAACATCAAGAATTATGAACTGAATCAGCACATTGCGCACCTGAGCCATACTATGATTAGGAAGCTGATTTCTGGAGAAGTTCACTGGCTAAAAGAGACGTAAAAATCTGCAAAGGAAACACCAAAGCATAAACCCCTTAGATAAAAGGCAATGACACATTTGTGTACGATGCAAGTCCACTAGAGAGGGAAAATGCCATATGGTCCTGGCAATCCTCCAACACTTTAAGGAAAAACATCCAAATAATTCAAGTGTTGAATTATTTGGATTTTTTCCCCTTAACAGCCCAATCCTAGTCCTAAAACCCTAGTCCGAAACCTTGGGTATCTGTGTAATTTATTTCCAGCTAAGGTAAGTATACTCTGAAAGTCTGAGACTGCAATCCTACACTCATTTACCTAGGGAAGGTGCACTGAACTAATGGGATTTATATCTAAATATGCATATATAGAAAGGGATGCGGGTGGCGCTGTGGGTTAAACCACAGAGCCTAGGACTTGCCTATCAGAAGGTCGGTGATTCGAATCCCCGTGACGGGGTAAGCTCCCGTTGCTCGGTCCCTACTCCTGCCAACCTAGCAGTTCAAAAGCACGTCAAAGTGCAAGTAGATGAATAGGTACCACTCCGGCGGGAAGGTAAACAGTGTTTCCGTGTGCTGCTCTGGTTCGCCAGAAGCAGCTTAGTCATGCTGGCCACATGACCCAGAAGCTGTATGCCGGCTCCCTCGGCCAATAAAGCAAGATGAGTGCCGCAACCCCAGAGTCGGCCATGACTGGACCTAATGGTCAGGGGTCCCTTTACCTTTACCTTTCTACATATATAGAACTGCCCTGCTAGGCTAGAATCTCAATACCTTGATACTGATGGCTGCATGGAGACTAGGAAACATTAAGTACCATATCCCTAAGAGGTGGAACAAGTTTTTACTGCCACTATGCCCCAATGAAACTTGTCACAAGTTATTTACATTTCTTTCACAGGGGTAATAATAGCATGAAGAAATCTGGATTGTTAGGACTGCTGTCAGACCCCTTCCCTTGAAGAACAAGGAATTAGTGACTTGACTCCAAACATTTGGGGCCCTGTGCTCTCTATTCCCGCCTCCGTAGTCCATCCTCTGTAGTAATTTTACCTGTTGATGCTCTGATGCAGGAAGTGAGCCCTGCTGCGAGAAAGGAGGCTAAGGGGAGATGGGCTGAGGAAGAGTCCAGCCTCACCCCTAGCAATCCTGTTACACTTGACATTCCACCCCTTTCACTTTAAGACAAGGGTCTGCCACTATTACATCACTTGTAGGGTAGATCTTATCTGCAAAGCCACTTCTCGTGCCCTTAAGGAAGCAGGAAATATCTGCATGAAGTCGAGAATAAGAGGCCTGCTTAGGTAAAGGTAAAGGGACCCCTGACCATTAGGTCCAGTCGTGACTGACTCTGGGGTTGCGACGCTCATCTTGCTTTATTGGCCGAGGAAGCCGGCATACAGCTTCTGGGTCATGTGGCCAGCATGACTAAGCCGCTTCTGGCGAACCAGAGCAGCGCACGGAAACGCTGTTTACCTTCCCGCCGGAGCGGTACCTATTTATCTACTTGCACTTTGACATGCTTTCGAACTGCTAGGTTGGCAGGAGCAGGGACCGAGCAACGGGAGCTCACCCCATCACGGGGATTCGAACCTTCTGATCGGCAAGTCCTAGGCTCTGTGGTTTAACCCACAGCACCACCCGCGTCCCTAAGAGGCCTGCCTACTAGTCAATAAATAGAACAGAACAGCCTGAGATTAAAATAATCTGAGGACCAGTGTTTCAACAGATCACAACTGCAAACCTAAAAATTAAAAAAAAAGCTATAGGGATGGACATTCCAAGACAAGGTGATACCACAGGAAAGGCCCTATCCCACAGTGCTCAATGTCCTATTACAGGTGAAAAGAGCTTACTGGTCCTAAGACATTGAGGGATTTAAAAGTTAATTGTGTCCTCCAAATCATGGAGAGCCATGTGTTGCAATGAGATCACCCAACTGCCTTCTTGTTGCTGGGGTGAGCCC
This sequence comes from Podarcis filfolensis, assembly GCF_964270895.1. NCBI lineage: Eukaryota > Metazoa > Chordata > Lepidosauria > Squamata > Lacertidae > Podarcis > Podarcis filfolensis. The sequence continues at coordinate 12,048,661 of NC_139607.1, forward strand.
ATTTGGATGACCTCCGCACCTCATCGGTTGCCTCTTTGTTCCTGGGGAAAATTTTCTGTCAGTTGGAGTTTGATTGGCAACTAAGGAGCTATTTAAGGGGCTGCACGAGGCAAAGTACTTTCTCTTTCGCATCATGCAGCGGATCTCCTGCCCTCCCTCCCTATAACTTAAGGTTGTGTTTTGACCTTGCTATGCCTGTCTAGGGGTTGTCTGTTTTTGGAGCAGGGGCCCGGTAGGAATTTTGCCACTTGGCTGATTGGCTGGTGCCATTTGGTTTTTGCCTACTGTGTAGCAAATCGTCACAACTTTGTAAGGTTGGCGGTTAGGCATCGGTTCATTCTTTGGCAGAGGGGATTATGGATTGGCTGTGCCTGCCCCTCATTTTTGTTGCTGCTGCTAGGGAATTCCGTTAAAGGAATCCCGGGGCTCGATTTGCTCTGTCCAATCCCCTCTCAGGGCTAGGGCCAGGCTAGAGTTCCTGGGAGCATCTGGGGGTGAACTAAGAGGTGGAAATCCGCCTCCGTGCTCCCCCAATATGTTTTCCCTCACTGACCTCTGGAGGTTCCAGTTGTCAGTCCTGTTCCTGCCAGTGCAGGTTCAGGTAGTCTGAACCAGTGCCTAAACAACCACTCACATGCTGTAATCAATGAAGTTGTGGCCAAATTAACACCAAAAATCTTAAACAAATATTCTATGTCCTGAGTGCTTTATTTTGGAGGGGGTTTGGGGGGGGTGTCTTCACACACTAGGGCCAGCACACTGAATTGTGCCCAGAAGCAGTCCAGTTTCTAGAGCAGTTATTTCAAGACTAGCAAATTGTGTTCCATTCTTGTGCAGATTCCTTCCCGGCCAATATGGACGTAGCAACAGACCAAGGGCTATACGCTGGGAAGCAGTTTGTAGTCCCACCAGTGGCACTCTTCATTTTTCCAGAACGCAAAGAAACCAGACCCACAAGCCTTCCGTAGTCACTGCAGAAGAATGCAGCTTAATCCAGCACACCAAAGCCCCTTAGGATATGGATTCAAATTGTCTGAGATAGACCTAATGCATTCCTCTCTTTTTGTATTACAGATATTGCCATATCAAAGTGAAATGCGGTGTAGACCGTCGTGTTGTGAATTAAGAACAGCGGCAGAATAACACACATAAACATGTCATAGGCTGTCAAAATCATTGTTACCCCTCCACACCAATTAAGTTCTTGAGTGCTCCAGCCATATTTCCTAGAAACGAAAGTGATAAGAAACGTACGAGCAAACATAAGACCACTCAGCAAACAAGTTGGAGAACATCAGATTTACTTTTTGATGACAGAACTGCGAAACAGGGAGACCAACTTGAGGATACGGTCAATACCAGAGGTGGAAGAAGATAATTTTATTGAATTTCTAACTAAGGAATTTGCCAAGTTTTGGAAGTTAGAGGAAAAAGACTTTAAAATTGTATCTGCTTTCAGGCTTGGCAGAGTCAGAAGGACAGAGAAGCCCAGAGATTGTTTGATAACACTGAGATCAAAGGAGGAAAGGGACAAGATTCTGGGCCTGCACTACGAAAAGTCACTAGACATTTTGGGCAAGAGAATTGAAATCTACAAGGACATTCCTAAGCAGTTGCTGGACCTTAGATCTAACTACACGGAATTGGCAAGACTGTTGAGAAGCAACGCAATTATCTTCAGGTGGGAGTTTCCACAAGGATTATCCTTTACCTACAGAGGGAGAAAGATCAAAATCAAAACAGTGGAAGATAGAGACAAGTTTTTGGGAGCACACGGAGAAGACCTCCACAAAGGACTTGGATTGCCAGCGCCAGAACTTCCAGGGGAGCCCGCCCCCTCGGATCCTCAAGGACCGGAGAACAAGGTACCACCCCAGAAAGAATAACCAGACCTATCCAGGATGTCTCTGCAGCTTTTGAGCTGGAACATAAATGGCTGTAACAGTCCCGAAAAAAGGTCTAAAATTTTTCATATTTTAAAAAAGGAACAATTGGACATTATATGCTTACAAGAAACACATGTGATTAGGCTCCATAGAAAGGTGTTAATAAATAAAAGGCTTGGTCAAGAATTTATATCATCGGATACAGTTAAAAAGAGAGGTGTAGTGATCTATGCAAAAGAGAGCCTTTCACCAAAATTTCTCTTTAAAGATGAAAGTGGAAGAATCCTCGCAATAGAAGTACAGTATCAAGGAGAAAAAATTTTGATATTAGGAATTTATGCTCCAAATGAAGGAAAATCGGATTTTTATAAGAAGTTGCACGAGACCATGCTGGATTATCTGGATTACAACAACGTCATCATGATGGGGGACATGAACGGGGTCGTATCAACAAATATGGATAAGTCACAGAACCAGAACATTACTAAAGAGGGAAGACTACCTAAGACCTTTTTTGAAATGACTGACAATATGGACTGGGTTGACATCTGGAGAGTTAGAAACCCCCTGGGAAGAGAAGGAACATTCTTTTCTGAAGCTCAACTGACTTGGACACGAATCGACCAAATATGGATAACTAGAAGTCTGGCACCTAAGGTGAGGAAGGTGGAAATCTGCCCCAAAACATGCTCCGACCATAACGCCTTGAGAATGGATATGACATTGATCCCAATCGGCTCCTTTAGATGGAAGATGAATGATGGCCTGTTTAGAGACCAAAGAATTGTAAAGAAGGCCCAAAAAACTTTAAAGGATTATTTTGAGATTAATTTGAACACTACGGTGGAAAAAAGAACTATCTGGGATGCAAGTAAAGCTGTGATGAGAGGGTTCTTGATTCAACAGAATTCCTTAAAGAAAAGACTGCAAAATGAAAAGAAAGATAAAATTCTGGAAAGTATCAAAGAGTTGGAGAAGAAGTTAAGATCTAACCCGAAGTCCCAACCGATTCTGAGAGAAATTAAACTTTATCAGGCGCAATATTCCAAGCTGATAAATCAGGAAATAGAATGGAAGATTAAAACAATGAAACAAAAAACTTTTGAATCGGCAAATAAATGTGGGAAACTGCTAGCTTGGCAGTTGAAAAGGAGACAAAGATTAAATACAGTAACAAACTTAGAGGTTGAAGGAAGGAACATTCAGAACCCGGGAGAGATTAGAAAGTGCTTCCAGAGGTATTTTAAAAAGTTATATACTCAAGGGCCACAAGATGAAATAGAGATTACACAATTTTTGGAGAGAAATGGATTAGCAAAGCTGTCAGAAGAAAATAGAACAATTTTAAATGGCAAAATAACACGACAAGAGATTGAACAGGCCATCCTGAGTCTGAAACAGGGCAAATCACCAGGGCCAGACGGACTGACCTCTAACTACTATAAGACATTGAAGGATTATTTGATACAACCTTTGTTGGAGGTCAGTAATGAAATAATGGAGGGGAAGAAGGCGCCTGAATCGTGGAAAGAAGCATTTATCACATTGATTCCAAAGTCAGAAACTGAAAAGACACAACTCAAGAATTACCGTCCCATCTCCCTTTTAAATGTGGATTACAAAATATTTGCAGATGTTTTGGCACAAAGATTTAAGAAAGTTTTAAGTGAGATAATCCATAAAGACCAGGCAGGCTTTCTCCCGGGCAGACATATGTTTACTAACACAAGGAACATCATAGACATATTGGAACTATTACAAACAAACATAAACACTAAAGCAGTTTTAATTTTTATAGACGCGGAGAAAGCCTTTGACAACATATCTTGGAAATTTATGAAGGGGAATTTAAAAGAAATGGGAGTGGGACGGGGGTTTGAGAACGGGATTGAGGCAATATATTCAGAACAAAAGGCTAAACTGATAGTTAACAATGTGGTTACAGAAGAGTTTAAAATTGAAAAAGGTACACGACAAGGCTGCCCGATTTCCCCATTACTGTTTATTTCGGTTCTGGAAGTGCTCCTGAATATGATTAGGGGGGACCGGTTGGTGGAAGGGATTCAGGTCGGAGCGAAACAATATAAACTTAAAGCTTTTGCAGATGACCTAGTTCTGACATTACAGGAGCCGGAGTCTAGTTTGAAAAGAGTACTACAACTGATTCAAAACTTTGGTCGAGTGGCAGGATTTAAGTTAAATAAGCAAAAAACTAAAGTTTTGGGGAAAAACGTGACAGATATTGAGTTGGAACAGCTTCAGAAAGAGACAGAACTAAATGTGGTTAAAAAAGTTAAATACCTAGGGGTAAACATAACAGCAAAAAATCTGAGTTTATTTAAAGATAATTATGAAAAATGTTGGTCAGAGATTAAGAGAGACTTGGATAGTTGGTCAAGACTAAAACTTTCTTTGTTAGGCCGAATAGCTGCCATCAAGATGAATGTATTGCCAAAAATGTTATTTTTGTTTCAGACACTGCAGATTGTAGACAAGACAGAGTGTTTCCGGAAGTGGCAGAAAGATATTTCTAAATTTGTCTGGCAGGGCAAAAAGCCCAGAATCAAATTTAAAATATTAACAGATGCGAAAGAAAGAGGGGGCTTTGCCCTGCCAGATTTAAAGTTGTATTATGAAGCTGCAGCTTTCTGCTGGTTAAAAGATTGGTTACTTCTTGAAGATACGGATGTCTTGGATTTGGAAGGTTTTAATAATGCGTTTGGATGGCATGCATATTTATGGTATGATAAAGCTAAGATAAATAAGGCCTTCAAGAACCATATTGTCAGAAAATCAGTTTTTAATGTCTGGACAAAATATAAAGACTTACTGGAGAATAAAACTCCGAGGTGGCTGTCACCCCTGGAGGCTAAGGCTCGGAAAAGAGCCAATATGGAGGCCAACTGGCCAAAATATTGGGAGATAATAGAAAAGGATGGTGACAACTGGAAATTGCAGAGTTTAGAAAAGATGAGAGACAAAGTGCGAGACTGGTTACACTATGCTCAGATTAAAGAAGTGTTTAAAAATGACAAAAAGTTAGGATTCCAAGTGGAAAAGTCAAAATTAGAAACTGAACTGTTAGAACCTAAGACTAAGGTACTTTCAGGAATGTATAACTTGCTGCTGAAATGGAACACACATGACGAAATGGTAAAATCAACAATGATAAAATGGGCGCAGGATATTGGGTATAATATTATGTTTGAAGATTGGGAAAGGTTGTGGACCTCTGGGCTGAACTTCACTGCATGTAATGCGTTGAAGGAAAATGTGATGAAAATGATGTATAGATGGTACATGACCCCTGTTAAACTGGCTAAAATATACCATTCGTCTGATAGCAAATGTTGGAAATGTAAGGAAAATGAAGGAACATTTTTTCACCTCTGGTGGACCTGCCCTAGAGTGAAGGCCTTTTGGGAGAAGATATATAATGAATTAAAAAAGGTGTTTAAATACACCTTTACTAAGAAACCAGAGGCCTTTCTCCTGGGTATTGTCGGCCAGAGTGTGTTAAAAAAGGACAGAACATTCTTTTTGTACGCAACAACAGCAGCAAGAATATTAATTGCCAAGAATTGGAAAACTCAGGAGCTACCCACTGTGGAAGAATGGCAGATGCAACTGATGGACTACATGCAATTAGCCGAGATGACCGGCAGAATTCGAGACCAGGGAGAAGAAAGGATGGAAGAAGACTGGAGGAAATTTAAGATTTATTTACAAAAATATTGTAATTTGGCTGAGTGTTGAATTGGATGCCAGTGCAGACAATTGTCTACCATTAAATTAGATTTAAGACTGAATTATATGTCAAACCAAATTAAGATTATTAATTAAGATGAGTTAAATGATAATTTGTTTGAAATTAATTTAATAATGATGTAAGTGTATGCGGGAGGTGTGGGGGAGTCCCATGTAACAATTGAGAGATGTTAAATGGACAATGATAAGTTGTGCTTATCTAATATATGCTTTATTTGAAAACTTCAATAAATATATTATAAAAAAAAAAAGAAACGTACGAGCAAACAAATATCCTAATTTATTTAATGTCATTTTAATGGATTCAATTTACTTCTTTTTTTCTTGCACAAGTGTCAACTTCCATTGCAGAGGATAAGTCTTGGCTTTTGTTGTTCATGTATCTTCTGTGCTCACAATTACTTGCAAAATGCTAATCGGGCTTATTTCCTCCCCAGTCCTATTAGCTTACCACTTCAAAAGCGTGGCTGCTATGATTTAAAGAGTGTTTTTGAATAGCTGTGCCCTCTTCATGGCACTGTGAATTAAATTCCCCCTCCCCACTCCAATCTTCATCAGAGTGTTTATTCTATCAGGGGCAATTTGCTCTAATTAAGATGTGTGTGTTCTGAAACTGTAGTCATTTCTTCAGGAAATGATTTGGTGTGGGATCACTGCCTATAACCATATTAGCTTTATAAACAAACTTGAACTTCAAACTACACTTAAAAACAAAACAAAACAAAACATAAGATTTGCCCTTCTGGGCCAAGCAACTGATCTAATAGTCGCAACTAAACAACTATCATTCCAAAGAAAAATTCACAGTGTGAAGTGTGCCCAGCACAAAACTAGTGCATAGATTTATACCTGAAGAAGCGTCTCTACCCCCTTTGTTCAGCCCAGACACTGAGGTCCAGCTCCGAGGGCCTTCTGGCAGTTCCCTCATTGCGAGAAGTGAGGTTACAGGAAACCAGCAGAGGGCCTTCTTGGTAGTGGCGCCGCCCTGTGGAATGTCCTCCCATCAAATGTCAAGGAAATAAACAACTATCCGACTTTTAGAAGACATCTGAAGGCAGCCCTGTATCAAGAGGCTTTTAATGTTTGAAGTCTTACTGTGTTTTTATTTTTGGGAAGCCACCCAGAGTGGCTGGGGAAACAAACATAATAATAATAATAATAATAATAATAATAATAATAATAATAATATAGAAGAAGAAGAGTTTGGATTTGATATCCCGCTTTATCACTACCCTAGGGAGTCTCAAAGTGGCTAACATTCTCCTTTCCCTTCCTCCCCCACAACAAACACTCTGTGAGGTGAGTGGGGTTGAGAGACTTCAAAGAAGTGTGACTAGCCCAAGGTCACCCAGCAGCTGCAGGTGGAGGAGCGGAGACGTGAACCCGGTTCCCCAGATTACGAGACTACCGCTCTTAACCACTACACCACACTGGCTCTCATAGAATGGCTTCCTGACCACTGAAAGTGATGTATTTGTGACATGTGGAAAATTTATGCACCACACTAAGTCCTTATATGCTCAGCTCTAAGTGCCCTAGCTATTGCTTTATGAGTTTTCATTCTCTTGCTACACAAAGATTGACAGAAAAGCTCCAGCAGTAGCAGAGCTGGTTTACTGGTGGAACACCTGAGGGCTTCTTCCATCTGTCTGTGATATGATTGACTATATATACACCCAACAAGCAAACTGGCAGAGCTTGGTTTGGTTTCCTCTAGTACAGCAGCATGGTTTCCGAGCAGTTTTGCCAACTTGAGCAAAACATTGGGGACAGGCACGCTGTTCCCGCATTGCACCACACTCCTTTCAAGCCAGGATCAGGCTGATGAGTGTCCAGTCAAGCACAGCAACCATCGGCTAATTTAGAAGCTTCTGGTCTATTTTAAACTAACCACAGTTTCCCATGACACCACACTTGAGGAACTGTAGTTCATTTAAACTGTGGCTTGAGAACAAGTCAATATATGAAACCATAGTTTGACTCTCACTTATCATCACTAACCGTGGTTTAAACCAGCTAATAGACAGGAAGAACGGGAGCTGTGGTCTACATGAAACCACTGGGTGGGGTTATCTGGAGTTTTGGAGTACGTTATCACACAGCTCTATTGGCTGCCAAATAGATTCTGGACCCAATTCAAAGCCCCGGTTTTGACCTATAAAGCCCTAAACAACTCAGGACCATAATACCTAAAGGACCACCTCTCCCCATGGAACCTTGCAATCATCACCTGAAGCCTTTCTTTGTGTGCTTCCTCCACAAGAGGGCCTTTTCTGTGGTGGCTCCCCCACTGTAGAATGCTCTCCCCCAGGGAGGCTTGCCTCGTGCCTTCGTTACATATCTTTAGGTGCCAGGTGAAAATGTTTCTCTTCAGCCAGTCGTTTGGATGATTAACATTCTACAGCTTTTAAAAATGTGTTTGTGGTAGGGGTGGGGATATTGGTTTGTGATTGTTTTATTATGTATTTCGTATTCCCATTTTGCATTTTTTTCTGTTGTGAACTGCCCTGGGATCTTTAAACGAAGGATGGAATACAAAATTAATTAATTAATAATAGTCCAATACATCAGGAGGGAAGGATAATTTAAATAAGCTATAGTTCTTTGAATATTACAGGAAACTGTGGTTTGTTCAGAGCAAAAACTTGCAGTTTCTTCCTCGCATATGCAAAAAAGCAGGAGAGAGAAGAAAAACACACACAAGCCCACGGCTAATTATGATTTGTTCACCTAAACTTGGGTCCTCCATTACTGGGCCTGTGCTTCCTGGCTCATTCAGAGAAACCACAAGTCTCAATTTCCTGCCCTATATATGTTTCCCATAGCCCTTTTCAATTCTTTACATATCTGTTATTTAGGTCACCTGCCTGTGGAGATGGCGTGTGTGTGTGTGTGTGTGTGTGTGTGTGTGTGTGTGTGTAATTAACAGTATTGTTGTTGTTATTATTATTATTATTAATGGACATATGCTTTAATATTTTGAGCACTGCTAAATGGTTTAGTGAATCCTTCCTTGATCTATTTCTTCCTTGTTACAATTCCCAACCTAGCTGCCTCTGTCACCTTCACAACTTTATTTCAGAACTTAGTTAATTACCCTTTGATCTGCTAATTGCTTGTTACCGGCAGATCCCTTGTTCCTCCTTGCATATAAAAATGCTGTTCCCTTCACATGAATTGTTATACTGGGAGGAAACAATGGGACATCTGGTCTGGTATTTCCCCTCCAACTGTGGGCAATGATGGCTCTCCTCTTTAACACACTGTGACTGAAGTGGCCCATCTTTTCACCTACAAAATCCCAGAGACACAACAGCCACACCTGCTCTCTTTGTTTTAACCTCATTGACAACAGCTGTACAAGACAGCAGATGTCTTTCCTGAACTGCCCACGGTGAGACTTGGGACTTTTTTTAAAAAAAAAAGGAGACGGGGAGGAGAAACTACAATTAGTTCAGGACATGGTAGCAAGAATACATAAATAGGGCAAATGTCTACTCTAAAGGTTTTATGCACTAACCAAGACAGGAGTGCTTGGCGTGCTCTGGTCCATGGGGTCACAAAGAGTCGGATACGACTAATCAACTAAACAACAGCAACAAGACAATGCAGGTTTTGATTGGGTGGGAAATCATAAACTTGTCACCTTGTGGGCAGTAATGGCCAATGAATTCACAACTCGAACTCAAGAATCAAGTTCTCTGTAAGTTAGAATGGGTCTAAATCTTTAAAGATATTTTGATTTAGCATCCATGAGTGGTTGGTGGTCTTCTTCTGATCAAAGAATAAAGTAAGAAGTCTTCAACCCATTTCTCGCATTTTTCAATTTGGTATTGGACTATTATTATTATTATTATGGCTAAAACTCGCAGCAGGGAGCAGGAAATGTGTTATGTATTGAAGTTCTCCCCCTGGCCACCAGGAGTATCGTGTATATAGTTTTCACTCAGGTCCACGTCAGTTACTTTAGGCGGGAAACCCTGGGTTGTTGTTGATACAACGTTGACAGCTGGCTGCCTATAAAAGCAGGCCGGCTGAGCTGTTTGCTGTTCAGTTCTGTTCCAGCTTACAAATAAAGAGCTGCTTTGGAGAAATCACTATGTCGTCTATGTCTACCCACTATTTAATAAACTGAGTCTCTTTGCTCTGTTGCATTCCTTCCTGACTCCAGCTAAGCCTTCTGAAACTCATACAGTGGTGCCCCGCAAGACGAACGCCTCGCAAGACGAAAAACCTGCTAGACGAAAGGGTTTTCCGTTTTTCGATGCGCTTCGCAAGACGAATTTCCCTATGGGCTTCCTTCGCAAGACGAAAGCCCATAGGGAAATCTCCAGGACAGCGGGGAAGCGCAGCGCGTCTTCCCCACTGTCCTCGGACCTCCTCCAAAGGCTGGCGGTGGGGCGTAGAGACCTCCTCCCGCCGCCAGCCTTTGGAAGGCTGCTCCGAAGGCTGGCGGTGGGGCGGAGAGACCTCCTCCCGCCGCCAGCCTTTGGAAGGCTGCTCCGAAGGCTGGCTGCGGGAGGAGGTCTCTCCGCCCCACCGGCAGCCTTTGGAAGGCTGCTCCGAAGGCTGGCGGTGGGAGGAGGTCTCTCTGCCCCACCGGCAGCCTTCGGAAGGCTGCTCCGAAGGCTGGCAGTGGGGCGGAGAGACCTCCTCCCGCCGCCAGCCTTCGGATGGCTGTCCTGAAGACTTGTGGTGGGAGGAGGGTTTTCCTTCCCACCGCCAACATTCAGAATGCTGTTCTGAATGTTGGCGGTGGGGAGGAAAAACCCTCCTCCCACCGCAAGCCCCGGGAACAGAGGAGAAGCGCTGCGCGCCTTTCCCTCTGTTCCCGTACCTGTCCTGAAGGCTTGCGGTGGGGAGAAAAGCCCTTCTCCGCACTGCCAGCCTGGCAAGCGGTCTCCATAGGAACGCATTAATTGATTTTCAATGCATTCCTATGGGAAACCGTGCTTCGCAAGACGAAAAACTCGCAAGAAGAAAAAACTTGCGGAACGAATTAATTTCGTCTTGCGAGGCACCACTGTACTGGGAAGATAGTTTTAGAGTAAGAGTACTCTATGACTTGCTTTTGACCAGTGGACTGAGTAGGATTCTACCCCGTGTTGTTTTGTGACTTGTTGATTGAAGCACATCAGGAAGGGTACATCTGAAAAAAGCCCTGGCTTAGTTTTCTTTGCCAATGCAATCCTTAAAAATATTTTACACACACACACACACACACACACACACACATTTTTTAAAATCTTCTCTGAAGTGCACTATTTGGCATCACATTTGAGGACAATGGAATGGGAGGATATGCAATGCTCATACCCTCCAACATTTCTCTGATGAAAATAGGGGTGTCTGCTATGATTACAAGCCATGCATCTGGCAAAACCAGTTGCTATCAGCTCTAAACACTTGATGTATAAATGAAATGCACTTTAGAAAGAATCCTGCAATTCTGAACAAAATTAGATGTGTTAGGCCGGGTGACAGAACCATCTCCTTTGTGGATCCTATTACAGTAAGAAGGTTTTAAATCATTATATGGTATTAATAGTTTTCAAAGTGTTTTGCACTATCTACTTTCACAACCTGAGAAATATATTTGACTTGGAAAATTTCCAAGTGAGTGCACAGTAAATCTTATCCATATGAATTCAGGAATGGAAGTGGGTCTCTTTTAATTTTGCATTTGTATCTTACAGTCACCAGACAAGCCCCCTAGCCCATACTGCACTTTTATCTTTCCTTCTCACTTCCATCTTCTTCCAATCAACTTTGCCCTTTCTCTGCATCCCAGAGGCAACTTGAGTAGCCAAAATGTCACCTGAAAAACCCATTACCTAATTTTTGATTAAGCCATTACGTTTTGCCTTTTACATAGCAGTGCAATGACATATTTCAGTCTCTCCCACTTGCACCTGTCCATGCTAGCTGTCTCTCAACCCCATTCCCCTTTTACCATCACTCATATGAAACCCTCTTTTCCTGGAGTTGCCAAGAAACCAGCAAGATGACTATTAAAAAGTTAGCTGATTTACCTTTATTGCAGCCGACTTATTTAAATGATTATGGGAATGTTTCTACCTAGAAGACATGTGTTTTATACAGTGGTACCTCAGGTTAAGTACTTAATTTGTTCCGGAGGTCTGTACTTAACCTGAAACTGTTCTTAACCTGAAGCACCACTTTAGCTAATGGGACCTCCTGCTGCTGCCGCGCCGCCGGAGCACGATTTCTGTTCTCATCCTGAAGCAAAGTTCTTAACCTGAAGCACTATTTCTGGGTTAGCAGAGTTTGTAACCTGAAGCGTATGTAACCTGAAGCGTATGTAACCCGAGGTACCACTGTATCTCTTAGTAGCCTTTCTCTGGGAAATATTTGCTTTCTGGCACAACCCCCAATGTCCTTTCAGTCAGTAGATTTTCTTTTTTACAAACAACAACAACCATGAAGAAGAATAACTCTGAGGAGAGGCAGAGCTTCAGTAGGAGCTTCAAGAAGAAGGATCAAGCCAAGAGACATTCCGGCTGGGCTTCCTACTTCCTGCTCTGGCCATAAAGACGCTCAGGACACTCACAAAATGGCCCCATCATAAAGGACAATGGATGATACTCGGTGCTGCTTGTCTCCAGTAGCTGGTACTCAGAGTCTTGGATTCTCTCACAAAGCTGACCTATAAAATGGGAAGTCCTGCCCACAAGAGAACTCCCTCTCCTCACTACAGACTTCTCTAGCCAGTGATGTTATTGAATTAAGTATGAGAACAGGAGCGTGTCCATGCAGCTCTTCTGATGACAAATTTGAAACCTGAGGAATTTGACCCTGCTCATATTACTTGCAGTAGCATGGCGACTGCTACCTTTGCTATTCCAGGCAGCTGCTAAATCTCCAACTACTCGCATAGTTGGTACAGATGTAGTGACAGAATCACATGGCTATTACACGAACAACAAACCCACCTCATTAGAAGGGTGTCACCAACATGCTACAGAAGCATCCAGCCCTCTTTAGGATGTGGGTGGCACTGTGGTCTAAACCACTGAGCAGCTTGGACTTGCCGACTGTAAGGTCGTCTGTTTGAATCTATGCAACGGGGTGAGCTCCCATTGCTCTGTCCCAGCTCCTGCCAACCTAGCAGTTCAAAAGCAAACCAGTGCAAATAGATAAACAGGTACCACTGTGGGTGGGGGGAAGGTAAACGGTGTTTCCATGCGCTCTGGTTTTCGTCATGGTGTTCCATTGCACCAGAAGCAGTTTAGTCATGCTGGCCACATGACCAGGAAAGCTATCTGTGGACAAACGCTGGCTCCCTCGGCCTGAAAACAAGATAAGCACCGCACCCCATAGTTGACTTTGATTGGACTTAACTGTCCAGGGGTCCTTTACCTTTACCAGTTCACGTTGGATAAACACAGATATTACCGTATTTTTTGCTCTATAAGACTCACTTTTTCCCTCCTAAAAAGTAAGGGGAAATGTGTGTGTGTCTTATGGAGCAAATGCAGGCTGCACAGCTATCCCAGAAGCCAGAACAGCAAGAGGGATCACTGCTTTCGCTGCGCAGCAATCCCTCTTGCTGTTCTGGCTTCTGGGATTCAGAATATTCTTTTTCTTGTTTTCCTCCTCCAAAAACTAGGTGCGTCTTATGGTCTGGTGCGTCTTATAGAGCGAAAAATACGGTACCTGGTGCTGAGTAAAAGCAATCATCTCTGGATTAGGTTTATGCTGCTAAAGGTGGGGTGTTTCTATTGCTTCAGAATAAATTCCTAAAATTCCAGACATCCAAAAACTCTATAGTAGCTCTAATGCATGTTTTAGAAACTTTATTTATATTGGTAGATGTTTCTCTGTACTTGTTTATAAGCCCAGTGTTCTGAAGTGATAAGAACTCCCTGCAGATTAGTGACTGACTAATAATCACAGAATTGCAGATGTCCATTCTCTCTTGTATCCCAAACTTATTACCAAATCACCACACTTCAGAGGAGTCATTGAATAAACGGTATTGCATTTATTCCCCATTGCTCCCTTCTTTTAACTACTGTGATTGAATAAAACCTTCAAAGATTTTCACATCTACTCCCTCAGATCATGAATGCAAGCTGTTATTTTACACCTACTTTCTGCTGAGATCTCCATAGTAACATAGGCGATAGTACCTCTCACCCCTGAGGAGAGTTATTTACAAATCACTTAACTGCTGGTCTTAGTGGGATAATTTGGTTAAAAAAATACAACTATACTAATGGAATGTTCAGATACAGCTGAACCTCAAATCAGTTTCGTATTTCCATGTGCAAACAAAATGCTAGTAAGTGTGGGTCTGTTATTTATTCTTTTGCTTTCTGTGATATATTGCTTTCTGTGAAGGCTCCTAGCATATGTATATACCTTACTTGTAATGTAAGTATAAAATTCAACCAAAGGCCTGACAGCACCGCAATTCAAGGTGTTAGTACTAGCATATAATAGGGCTGCCATACGTCCTAATTTCCCCAGACATTCTTCTTCTTCTTTGGCGATCACTCGTAGCCAAGTAAGATTGTCTTCCATGAACACAGTCTTAACAATGAGTCTGTAAGTGACTGTGGAGGCCAATTCTGGATCCACACATCCTTCCACAGTTGGGCCATAGGTTTCTGGGCAGAAGTTGGTCGCAGTGAGGGTTTTCCAAGTGTGCCTTCCTCTTAGCATGTGTCTTCTTTTCATCCTGAGTTTGAGCGTCTTCAAAGCCCATGACACCTTTGGTAAAGGCTGTTCTCCAATTGGAGCGCTTGCAGGCCAGTGTTTCCCAGTTGTCAGTATTTATACTACATTTTTTTTAGATTTGCCTTGAGAGAGTCTTTGAGCCTCTTTTGTTGACCACCAGCAGTACACTTTCCATTTTTAAGTTCGGAATAGAGTAGTTGCTTTGGAAGACGACACTCGGGCATCTGCACAACATGACCAGTCCAACAAAATTGTTGTTGAAGCATCATTGCTTTGACACTGGTGATCTTTCCTTCTTCCAGTACACTGGCATTAGTTCACCTGTCTTCCCAAGTGATGTGTAAAAATTTTTAGAGACACCATTGAGGGAATCTTTCGAGGAGTTTGAGATGGCGTTTATAAGTGGTCCATGTTTCACAAGCATACATTAAGGTTGGTAGTAAAATTACTGGGATCTGAAAGGCGGAATTTCAGGGTGTCCTAGTTTTGACTTTATGAAATATGGCAACCCTAGTGTATAATGCCCTAAGTGGCATGGGACCCATGTGCCCAAAAGAGCACCTTCACCAGTATCAACCATCTCAGACCCTAGAATAGATAGTTGGACAGTTTTAGGCTCTGGACTTAATAGGCAGTTGGACAGTTTTAGGCTCTGGACAGTTTTAGGCTCCAAATTCCACTTGAGATGCATTACTTCACTTACTTCAGAATATGATACGCCAGCTTTGATATGTGGAAGTCCCTGTGCTCATTCTACTATGCAAAACCCTGGAAGTCTGGCCCAAGACCCTCCATAGTTAAAACATTGGAATTAAAAAAACAGGATGCTTGCTTTCTTTCTTTCTTTCTTTCTTTCTTTCTTTCTTTCTTTCTTTCTTTCTTTTTGGCTTTGAAACCCTTTCACCACCTGACATTTCTTTGCCTAAGCTGTCTAGGTCCAAAGTTTTCTAAATACGAAGGAGTTGAGAATCACAGAAGCCTCAGCTCTGAATTCATTAGTATGCAGCGTATGTGTGACAAAGAAGAAGGTGCAGAAACTATTGCTCAAAGTGTAAAAATGTGCTCTGGGAATTAGTGTCATCTTTCGAAACTGACAAATTGCTTGCTCTACGGAAAATTTAGACACTGGTGGTTTTCTTCACACAGGGCATGGCAAAGTGACAGGAAAAGGAGAGGGACTTTTTTAGGACAAAGTATGAATTCTGATTTGATTGCTGTGTGGCTGTAAAAGAACCGCTCTCAGGTGCCATTTTTAGCTGGAGTCTGGCATCAGGGCAACAACAATATTTCTTGGCTATATACGGTATTCCATTTTGCATTACAGGGCATTTGTTCCATTACGTTAATAGTAGCTTATCTTTTCCATTCCCTCCATTTACTAAAATACTCAATTTGATGGTGACATCTGGGACCCGAGAGAGAATGGCAGGCACACCGAGTGCAGTGTTCTTGCCGTGTTGGCAGCAAAGTGTGTCCCAGCAAAGTCACATTCATGCTTCACTGCAGCCTCTGGTTATCGTTTCGATATTTATTTCTAAAATTTCTAGATCGCCCTCCTACTTGATGCAGTTGCTTAAGGGCTGTAGTGCCAAAATAAAAATGGCAATTATTTGTTTATATAGCATCACTGCTGCACAACACACTTAACAGGGCAATGCAAATAAAAAAACGAGGGGGTCTTGCCCTGAGAGCTTACAGTCCAAGGTTTGACAGTGGGTGAGTCAGGATAGGAAGGGAAGGGGAGGGATGGGTAATAAGCAGAGCTTTTTCCCCCAGCTGGAACTTGCCAGAACTGAGGTGGGCACCATTGCCACTCTAAGAGAATGAGGGATGTGTTCATGGTGAGTTTCAACACCTCTTTTTCTGGAAAGATAGCATTGGTAATAAGGAATAGATGTGAGCAAACACAACTCATACTTCAGGCTTATTTCATTAGGCATGAGGTAGGAAATTACTAGGGATGCGGGTGGCGCTGTGGGTGAAACCACAGAGCCTAGGACTTGCCAATCAGAAGGTCAGCGGTTCGAATCCCCGCGACTGAGTGAGCTCCCGTTGCTCGGTCCCTGCTCCTGCCAACCTAGCACTTCCAAAGCACGTCAAAGTGCAAGTAGATAAATAGGTACCACTCCGGCGGGAAGGTAAATGGTGTTTCCGTGCGCTGCGCTGGTTCACCAGAAACGGCTTAATCACACTGGCCACATGACCTGTACGCCAGCTCCCTTGGCCCATAAAGCGAGATGAGTGCCACAACCCCAGAGTCGGTCACGACTGGACCTAATGGTCAGGGGTCCCTTTACCTTTACCTTTACTAGGAAATCACTACAGCAATGGCTCTGAGGTGGGTTTGGGAGAGGGACTTGAAGAGAACATCATGCAGGTCAGCTCCAAACGCTGTTGAACCACAACTCTCACCATTCCTCAGCACTGACAGTGCCCAGGATGGCTAAAACTGATGGAAGCTGGAATCCAATAACATTTGGAGGTCCACAGGTTCCTTTCTCCTGGCGGGGGGCAAGTTAGGAGTGTGTTCTGGTACAAAGGGTGGCAAAAGAGCATGAGGGAATTCATTTGAGAGAAGGTGATAACTTTAGGTGGCTCAGGGTGATAGAACTAGAGGATCTACAGGTGGTCCAGGATATAGGAAGAAGAATTAAAAACCCCCAGCTAGGGTGGGTGAGGCATTGGGGAGATTTAATATGCAAGGTGAAGGACTCTGTGCTAGATGAAGAAAGAGAAGAAAAGCCAAAATATGGATTTAAGCAGTGCTTTTATGATCAGCGTAAAACAGAAAGCAATCATGCAGTAACTGGCAGCATGATGGTAAGAACAGCAGCACTACAACAATTCCAATATCTACAAAAAAACCAAGGAGGTCAAAACGCAGCAGTTAAATAATAGTTTCAGCAATCCAAGGCAGCCATGGTGGTGTGGGGTAAAACACTAGTGCACAAAACCTGCTTTTAGAGAAAGAGAAACCCTTTGGGCCATTCCCAGTCACAGAACTGGGATCCCATGTGGGGCTGTTGAGATTAATATATACTATCTTACATCTTACATATCTCACCTTAGAGGACAGGTGAGATACCCATGTAATAAATAATCTGATTAGGCCTCCGGGAGTAGATCACATTGCCTGGAGACCCACTATTTATCCATGAGACAAACTTTTCCAAAAACTATCCAGAGCAGGGAAATGTAGATAAATGTCGAACATGTGCTATTAGTCCTTTCTTGAGGTTGCAGGGTCTCAGGCTAAGGAAACCATGCACAAAATTATCTATGTGAGTAGAGTGGTACCTTGGTTCTCAAATGCCTTGGTACTCAAACAACTTGGAAGCCAAACACTGCAAACCCAGAAGTAAGTGTTCTGGTTTGTGAACTTGTTTTGGAAGCCGAACGTGCTCTGTTTTGAGTGCCACACTTCCGTTTTGAGTGTTACGCTGAGGTCGGTCTGTTTTTACTATTTATTTTGCCTTTTTGTTTATGTGGCTCTTTTTTTGTTTTGTTTTTGTGACTGTGTGGGACCCAGTTCAGCTACTGATTGATTGTGTGACTGCAGTACATTGTTTATTGCTCTCATTTTATAGATCAATGGTCTCGTTGGATAGTAAAATTCATGTTAAATTGCTCTTTTAAGGGTTGTTTTTAAAAGTCTGGAACAGATTAATCCATTTTGCATTACTTTCTATGGGAATGCGCGCCTTGGTTTTCGAATGCTTTGGTTTTGGAAAGGACTTCTGAAACGTATTAAGTTTGAGAACCAAGGTACCACTGTACTTCATCCAAATGAATCCAGCTTTCAGAAAAGGTCTGTTTGTCCATATGACGGGCACACTGTTTCAGATTTACTTTTAACTACCTCATACATATATAGTTTAGCAGGCAAAGGCAGCACTGCCCATGCATATTTTTTTATCTTCTTACAATGTCAATAACCAAATGTGGGATGGTATGCCCCCCCCCGAGACACACAAAAGAAGAAAATAAATAAATATTATGGTAATGTGCTGTCTGTTCAGGAAAGGATATGATTACAGGGGTTCTGGGGGATATTTCGTGTTCCCCATGTATAATCTGAATTACTACCTGAATGGGTTGCTCTATTTGTAGAACATTAAATAATTTATTTAGGAAGCACAGTAATAGAGAATAGCGGTGAATCCCTAGAGGTGGGTGAATAATACATTAAAAATATTTTTATTCTGTTGGTGTGTGTGCACGTGTGTGTCCTTGTTTACTGGATTTCATACTGAGTAGCTAGATAGGAGTCTGCAAAGTACATCTTTCCATTTTATTACAACCAAACCAATAAAAGCCACTGCCATGTATAAGTGGCAGGATTATGCCACCTCAGTTTCTGCATTACAAAAAAATGAGTCCTTAATGAAAAGGTTGCCTCTAGTATACCTCATCCTTGGAAAGTATCTAAAGAAAAATTAACCAAGCTCAAGCATAGAGAAACTTTGCAGAGCATCTGCTATAAACTATTGAAGGAAACGCTCTGGTAGGATTAAATAACTACCCGAACGGCAACCATGTTGAATGCTATGTGCCTCAGGTCAAAAAAGGTTCAAGAAGTCACCAGATTTCAATGCTTCAGGGCATAAATTGATTGCTTTCTAGAATACCAAAGTATATATATTTTTTCACATCTAGGTATACAGCAGCGCAGAACTGAACAGATATATCAGATTGGCTTTGAAACACTGCCTATAGGCTAAAGAAGGGAAATGTTTGGCAGATTTCAGCTGCGGTCCTATACACACTTACCTAGAAGTAAGACCCACTGAACTCAAAGGGGCTTACCTCTAAGTAGACCAGTGGAGGCAAATGGGATACTGACAGTAGCAGATGGCATGGTGACTCTCATCTGTTCTCATTCTGTCCGCACTGCTAATACATACTGAGAGGGAGATGGGGAAGCTGGTATGATACAAATGTGCTGGCAGAAGTGATGGAGGTCAAGTAAATAGTGCCTTTCTTTAAGTATTAAAATGGTTAAGGATTCAGGAGACTTTAAAAGGCAGGGAAAGAAAAACCCTGCTGTTTTGAAACCACCGACAGAGTGAGGGACCAAAGCGAGACACCCAGCTACCTTTCAATATCTATCACCGCATGGCACATACAGGTGTTTTCATTTGTTGCATTACGTGGAGCTAAATTTGTATTATTGGGTCTATTAGAAGTCCAGTGTGGATATGATTTGTAATAACAAGGCACAGGTGTTCTTTTTAAATTCCCACCCCACTCGTTGCTTGACAACATGTTTCACTTCAGCTGTTTTTTGTTATGGCTGCAGGCAGCCAACTGCTAGGAAGTCAACATAACAAGTGTTCCCTCAGATTTTAGGCTTCAAAAAGCCAGCGGAGGAAAGTGAAGGTGAAGATATTGCACCCCTTACATAACAAAGAAATAATTACTTACAATCTGTTTCCTCCTTTCTTTGCATGTTATGAAGGCAGCAAACTGACTGCGCAACAAGACAAGCACACTTGCCAGTTCTACCACCTTCCCCGATAAACTGCGAGACTTAACTGCATAAATGAGAGACACATTCAGTGAACTCCCCTGATTTGATCTCAGTTTTGGGTCAAAGCTTGATACAGGAAAGATCATTTCAACGAGAATAACACTAGTATTATATTAGCAGAGCAGACACAATCTTTCCCTCTGGCCAGTGCTCTGGGAGTAGCGCTGACAAAAGGAGATTGGTACAATTGACTTAGATTTACAGTGGGCTACACAAGATACTACCAGGAGTTATGGATAGCTGGGGTTTGAATAATAGGTGTTCTACTTGCTAAGTTACCCCATCAGTCATAACAAAGAAAGAGAAAGAGAGAGGGGGAGAGATTGCCATCATATCGCTGTATCAATTCTCATTTATTTACTTCTTTGTGCCAACTAAGCAAGCCAACACACACTGAGAAGGTTAAATTTCCCCAGAAGCCTGCCTGGTAACAGAACAAAAAATGACCCGTGTTTCTTCTTTATGTTGGCTGAAACCGACGAGACAAAAAGATCAGGAGCTGTCATAGGATTGGGAAATGAGCTTTCACCATTATTCATTACTTGCTTGTCAGCAAGTCAAAGATGCTTCTGGAATCCTGCAGGGGGAGAGCAACTGTGGGGTAGAGGAGGGGATCTGGTGGAGAAACAAGAGGGAGGGGCGATTTGCAGTGGAGAATTGGCAAATAGGGAAAGAGAAGGCGCCCTGCAGGGGCGCCATATATGGGGGGCTCTGGGTGCCTGAGCACCCACAAAGCTTTTGTTGTGGGTGCTCGGCACCCTCACCACATGTGGTGAGGGTCCCTGAACATTTCACTGTCTATCGATCCCTGTGCCACCACTTGATTTCTCGCTGCCACCACCCAGGCCCTACCTGGTACAATACAGAGTCCAGTCAGGGTTAAATTGGAACATAAACTTCTGTTTATTTATTGCAGTTTAACAAGCGTGTGGTTTCATAAACGGTATCGGTCCATTACAATCATGGGGTGCCTATCCAGACCTATAACTTCCGCTACCTGCTCTCACTCACTAAACCACCTCTCAGATATTTACCATATTTTTCGCTCTATAAAATGCACCAGACCATAAGACACACCCAGTTTTTGGAGGAGGAAAACAAGAAAAGAAGTATTCTGAATCCCAGAAGCCAGAACAGCAAGAGCGATCGCTGCGCAGCGAAAGCAGCGATCCCTCTTGCTGTTCTGGCTTCTGGGATAGCTGCGCAGCCTGCACTCGCTCCATAAGACGCACACACATTTCCCCTTACTTTTTAGGAGGGAAAAAGTGAGTCTTATAGAGCAAAAAATATGGTACTTGTCTTCCTAGCTCCTAACTGTTCCTGACTCAGCTTATTTCACTACACTAACTCAACCTACCCACAGACTCTATCCCAATTCACTCCCACTCCAACCAACCACCCAACTCCCAACAAACTCCTCCCTTCGCCCCTCCCAGAGCTGGTTTTATAGTCCCTCTGACTCCACCCCCTGGGTTCTGATTGGGTAACCTGTTTAACTATTTCACCTCCAGCACTCTCATATGTTAACGTCACCCCACAGGGCCCCCTTGCAATTTCCGAGGTCTTGCACGGCCTCGGACATGCTTTCTGAAGCCTTCTGAGACCTCAGAACCTGATGTCTGAGACCTCACAAGAGGTCAGAAACCATCTACAAGGCCTCACAAGGCCTCAGAAAAACTTTTCAAGGTTTCGCGAGGGCTCAGAACCTGACTTCTGGTGCTACCATAAGGCAGGTTCCAAGGCCGGGAGTGGGGGGGGAGTGTGTGATGTCATGACCCATACACTAGGGCCCGAGTTGGACCCTTTGGTGCCCCAACACTCTCCTGGTCCTTTTTCCTCCACCAATCACATATCAACCCATCCTAGCAAATTCGATAGGTTTCCTATCGAATATGATTTCCAAGTCGAGGGCCAACTTGAAAGACAACAATTTGTTCTGAAATAATAAAGGATACATTTTTTAAGGACTTTATACGTTTCAGCTTTCAAATCAAATCAGAAAGCAGGATTGAATCAGAAACAGGGTGGCTTCTCTAAATCAGGGACGTCCCTGGAAAAGCGTGTTCTCATTCATAGAGAGCACGTGTTGCTGTGGGGTCTGGAAGGCCACCCCTCTGTTGCTGGGCGGGTTAGTTTGGATGACTATCCGCAGTGATTGGGCGGTTGGGTTGTTGGGCAAATTTTGGTGTTGCCATTTAGGGGGTTGGACCAAAAGTAATAAAGTGAAGTCACGCAGCACTGACTGGGCTCTTATGCTGTGTGCATGGTTGGTGGAGGGGTAAGGATTGGCGGTGCCTGCCACTCCAATGCTGCTGCGGAAAGGGAATTCCGGGGCTTGCCATTCTTTCGTCTGTACCCCTGAAGGGGGCTTAGGGCTGAGCAAGCCCCCGGGAGCATGCGAGGAGGGGGGCAGGGTCTGGTGCCTGGCTCCATGCTCTCCTCAATATTGTTTTCCCTTACTGGCCTTCGCTGGAATCCGGAAGTCAGTTCTGTCCCTAGGCGTGGGGACAGATAGTCATAATCAATGCCTAAGCAACCACTCACATTTATGTATTTTAATAAAGTTGTGGCCAAAATTATGCCAAAAACCTTAAACAAAAATTATGTGTGAAGTGTGAATCATTTGGGGGTGGCTTGGAAGACCTCAGCAAATAGGAACACTTGGAAGGTCTGCTGTGGGCAGGACTTTTTTCCCCCAGCCAGAACTCCTCAGAACTCAGTTCCAGCAGCCCTCAGGTGGGCACCATTGCCAATATAAGAGAAGAAGGGATGTGTTGGTGGTGGGTTCCACCACCTTTTTTTCTAGAAAAATATCACTGGTTGCGGGTATATGTGAAATTGTGTATCGTGGGGAACCCCACCTAAAAAGCCTATGAACACACTCTGAACCTGTGGAAACCCTTTAAAAAACCCTTAAAGAACTTTACAAACCTCCTTTCTCACACTCCAACTCTCCACAAAGGCTCAGAGGATTGCAGTTGCAAAGGCTTCTGGGATTGCTAGGCATTTTCCTGCTCTTCTGGGGTCATTTTTGCCCTTTTTGAAATTTAAACCAATTTATTTAATTCTGGCATATACGTGGCTGTGCGTAGGTATGGAGTTTTGAAGCAGTGCTGTTGGGCATGTTGGTTTGTGTGGGCATGAAGCAGGCATGCAGAGAATCTACATGTGTTATTTAATTCCAGTTCAAATAATGACTGAACATCATTTGAGTCCATGTGACTTTTTTTTTTTAAATGAAAAGGCGTGTTCTCCTTCATGGAGAGCACGTGTTGCGGTGGGGGGCTGACAGGACACTCCAAAGTTGTGGGACGGGCTAATTGATCGTTGGCCACTGATGTGATTGGACTTCAGTTGTTGGGAAGAAGTTAATGTTGCCATTTGTTGATTGAAAGCCAGAAATACTAAAACTCCCTGCACGAGGCGTAGAGCTTCCTCTTTTCGCCCGTGCATCGGATTGCCTGTCCCCCCTCCCTAGAATTAGGGTTGTTCGCTTTGACCTTGCTATGCCTGTCATGGGGTCGTCTGCTTTTGGGGCAGGGGCCCGGTAGGAATTCTGTCCATCTGGCTGATTGGCTGGGGCCATTTGGTTTTTGCCTACTGCATAGCAAATCGTCACAACTTGTAAGGTTGCGGTTAGGCATTGGTTTATGGTTTGGTTGGTTGAGGGGCATGGATTGGCTGTGCCTGCCCCTCTAATGCTGCTGCTGCAAGGGATTCCATTAAAGGAATCAGGGGCTAACTATTGCTTGTCCACTCTGTCAAGGGGGCTCGGGCCATAGCAATGAGCTCCTGGTTGCATTTGGGGAGGGCTGAGGGCAGCTTCCCTGCTCCGTCGCTACCCCCAAGTGTATTCCCCTTTTCTGACTTTTGCATCGTGCGGAATGTCAGTCTGTCCCCCACTGGGGGGCAGATAGTCGCAACCAATGCCTAAGCAACCACTCACATTTTTGTATTTTAATAAAGTTGTGGCCAAAATTATGCCAAAAACCTTAAACAAAATTTCTGTGTGATGTGTGAGTTATTGGAGTGGCCCTGGGGACCTCGACACGCAAGTAGGTTTGGAAAGGTGGAAAGCACCAGGAGAAGGATAGAGCGCTTCCTTTTTAGCCCTTTTTGCCGTACCTCTTCTCCAATTCCACCCTCTCTATGGCAGCTTTCCCGCTGCGGGGTCCAAAAGCACATTTGCCCATTGTCAAATAGTTCACCAGCATTTATTTGTTGTCAAATACTTCCCCAGCCTTTGTATGACTTATGGTTCTGTTAATAGAAACATTGTTAAAATAATGGTCAGGAATGATTTATTCCTTTCTTAAAGCTTTCCCGTGTCCAGGTTTCTTTTGTAATAGATGAATAAAGTTTTAAACTAGTGGGGGGGGGGGGGGAAATCCTGCAAAGGTTATGGCTTGATAAATAAGTTTGATACCCACTATGGTTTGTATGGGAAGGTCTTTTGTTAGAGATTAGATGGTGAAAAGGGTTTTTAAAAGGATAGGCAAAATGCACCCTTCATTTAAGAAGGAGTAGCTCTAAAGGCACGGTGAACAAGTTGGTTTTTGTAATAAATATTATATATTGTGTGTACATAGTGCTGAGTGCATTGTATGAAATGGCAATGGGAGCGATTGCGCCTGACTATTCCCAGCTACAAATCACAGCTTTGCACATCCAGGAGAAGCTCTTTTCCAGGGAGTGCAAAGCTGTCATTTACAGCCAGAGATTGTGCAGCCTTGCAGGCCCCGTGACCCTTTGCAGTAAATAGAAGCCTCCATTATCCCTGGCCTCAAATGACAGGATCAGTGCTGGTAGAGGCTTCCCAGGGCCATGTGAAGCTGTCATTTGCAAAAGTTTAACAGGGATGGACTTCAAGAAATGATGAGATTGTGGGGGGGGGAGGGGAAGTGCAAATGGGTGGGCTTTCAAACTCAGATTGTCTTGTACAGTGGTGCCTCGCAAGACGAAATTAATTCGTTCCGCGAATTTTTTCATCTAGCGAATTTTTCGTCTTGCGAAGCACGAAATCCCATAGGAATGCATTGAAAATCAATTAATGCGTTCCTATGGTCAAAAAAAGTCCAAACAAAACCAAATTTCGTACAACAAGAGTTTATTAAGTGCTCTTTAAAGTCACACATACTGTAAAGAGCATTTCAAAATTCAAACCCATAATTTTTTTAAAAAAACAGCAGAGTGGCCCAATGGTCACAGAAAATCATAAAAATGCAGGGAAAAAAAACAAGCTTCCAGATTCTTGCAAACCCCTCCCCAACACCAAGTCCTTGAATTCCAAACACCCCAACCCAAAATCCAACCCCCCCAAAAAAGTTTTAAAAGCTTAACTTACCAAATGGCTGCAAAAGAAGTTTTGTAAAAGCTTCAAAAATCACCAAAGTCTTTAAAAACCTCAAAAAAGGCTACTATGTACACTGCGTTCTATGAGTTGCTCCTCGAAGTCAAGTCGCAACTGTATTAACGGTGTTAAGAAAAAGGAAACAAACTTGCAAGACGTTTTCGTCTTGCGAAGCAAGCCCATAGGGAAATTCGTCTTGCGAAGCAGCTCAAAAAACGGAAAACCCTTTCGTCTAGCGAGTTTTCCGTCTTGCGAGGCATTCGTCTTGCGGGGCACCACTGTATATTAGCCAAGCCACTTCCCAACTTTCTAAATAATAATAATAATAATAATAATAATAATAATAATAATAATAATAATTTATTTATTTATACCCCACCCATCTGGCTGGGTTTCCCCAGCCACTCTGGGCGGCTTCCAATAGAATATTAAAAATGCTATAAAACATCAAACATTAAAAACTTCCCTAAACAGGGCTGCCTTTAGATGTCTTCTAAAAGCCAGATAGTTGTTTATTTCCTTGACATCTGATGGGAGGGCATTCCACAGGGCGGGCACCACCACTGAGAAGGCCTCTGCCTGGTTCCCTGTAACCTCACTTCTCACAGAAGACCCTCGGAGCTGGACCTCAGTGCCCGGCCTGAATGATGGGTGGAGATGCTCCTTCACGTATACTGGGCTGAGGCCATTTAGGGCTTTAAAGGTCAGCACCAACACTTTGAATTGTGCTCAGAAACATACATTTCTGGGAAACTGATCCCCTTATTGAAGAGTTAGTCAAAAGTTGCTCACCCATCTTAAGGTAAAAAGTTTGCCATCTCCTGAGCTAAGAAAAGAGTTTTAAAATAGGACATAGGCTTATTAAACATACACTATTGTGTGTTGAGGTCCCCAAGACACCCCTCAATAAAACACAAGTGACACATGATTTTAGTTTAAGGTTTTTGGCATAATTTTGGCCGCAACTTTATTAAAATGACAAGCAATGTGAGTGGTTGCTTAGGCATTGGTTGCGACTATCTGACCCCACACAGGGACAGACTGACATTCGCATGCCCACAAAGTCAGAAAGGGAAAACATTTTGGGGAGAGAGATGAAACTGGGTACCATGCCTCACCTCTCCCCAAATGCTCCCAGGGGCTCTTGCATGGCCCTAGCCCCTTGACAGGGGTTCGGACAAAAGCATGGCGAGCCCTTGGGTTCCTTTAACAGAAAACCCTTGCAGCAGCATTTTGGAAAAGCAGACACAGCCAATCTATACCCCTCCACCAACCAATTCCTAAACCAATGCCTAACCGCAACCTTACAAGTTGCGACGATTTGCTATGCAGTAGGCAAAAACCAAATCACACCAGCCAATCAGCCAAATGGACAAAATTCCTACCAGGCCCCTGCCCCAAAAGCAGACGACCCCATGACAGGCATAGCAAGGTGAAGCGAACAACCTGAAAATAGGGACGGGAGGGCAGGTGATCTGATGCGTGCAGTGAAAAGAGGAAGCTCAACTCTGCGCACAGGGTATTTAAAGACTATGGCTGTCAGTCATGAAATGGCAACATATAAATCTCCCCAGCAACAGGAAGCTCAATGATAATGGTGGCCAAACTCTTTTCCCGCCCAGCAACAGTGAGTGTCTCTCTAGCCCCCACCGCAACATGTGCTCTCCATGAAGGAGAACACGCTTTGTTTTATAGACAACCTTCCTTACCTGCTTCATCTCACCCAGTCTGTGGCACTGAAGTTCATGCATTTTCATTAGGTCTGGGTCAGACTGCCTTTTGCCTCTTTTCTCTCTCTTTTTTCTTCTTCCCTCTCTCCACGTTGCCAAGAAAGATTGCTATCTGAGAGAGAGGCCAAGGAAATGCACATTCGAGATGGTTGTGCAAAAAGCAAAGTAGCAATCCTGTTACTATGGCTCTGAGGAGAAGGCCAAATATCACACACACTGCTCTGAGAAAGGAGGATTATAAATTCCTTCAGCTGCCTTGGAATAAGCTCTCCAGTGTTACATTTTTCAATCGCTTCAGCCACAGCTGTAAGTAGGAACTTCCCCATTTGTAACAGACCATCCTAAAGCAAAGCTCCCAAGCTTTTGATTTATTTCACTTGTAAATAAAAGGTCACATGTAGTATATGGAGGCGATTCAGGAATCGCGGCTTCCAGGGGAACCGTCATGGCTAAAAACATAAATATCTGTTCCGCCCCTTTAAATAGGGACAAGAGGGGGCATAAATCTGTAGAAAAGCTGGTGAATACCAATGAGACAAAAGTGCATCTAATGCATCAGTTGGTCGAATATAAATAGTGTTGCCCACAGTTCATTCACAGCTTTGAAACTGTTGAACAATAATAGAATTTTGAGAGATGTCAAGTCTCCCCTCCTCCTCGAAGCAATGTGATATGTGGCCTTGCTTTGGAGCCATGTGACAGTATTGCTTATGCTTTAGCAGACTGGCTTCCAGCATATTTCACTGCATCCATAATTCAGTTTCCAGGCTGCAATATACCTGACCCTGAAAACAAGCTGAAATGTGGCTGAGAATGTGTGGTCCAAGCAGTCCTATGTTTCCATCTTCCTTGATTCCTGTGTCTATTATTATTATTATTATTATTAATTACCATCAGCATCATCCCACCCAGTGCTGGATTTATGTACAGTGGTACCTCGGGTTAAGTACTTAATTCATTCCAGAGGTCCGTACTTAACCTGAAACTGTTCTTAACCTGAAGCACCACTTTAGCTAATGGGACCTCCTGCTGCTGCCGCGCCACCGGAGCACGATTTCTGTTCTCATCCTGAAGCAAAGTTCTTAACCTGAAGCATTGTTTCTGGGTTAGCGAAGTCTGTAACCTGAAGCGTATGCGACCTGAAGCATATGTAACCTGAGGTACCACTGTATAAGCTAAATAAGCTATAGCTTAGAGCCCCACTCTCTTGGGTGCCCCCCAAAAATTTAAAGGGGAAAAAAAACCTGGATGTACATTTCCAAAATGTAAGACAAGAAAACAAATAAAATAAAACTTTTGTTATTGCCAAATGCCAATGTGTTTGCATTATTAAGTTTGTTATGAATAAAAAATCGCTTTAAGTTAGAGCTTAATAATTATTTCACTATTAATATACTACTTCTTAATTCTATTTCAGTTCAACAATTACTTTGATAAAATACCTATTTTGTTATGCGCCAGTGGCTTTAGATACCTGTTAGGCCCATAAATTACCATATAGCATATATTCAACACAAAAAACAGAGACAATTTGTTGTTGACAAAGGACAGCAGGACATATAAAGGGCCCCTTCAGTAGCTTAGGGCCTCATTAAACCTAAATCTGGCCCTGATCCCACCACTCACTCCAAGGTGGGTTACAATGCTAAAGCACTATATTAAAAACAATTTGGATTCACAGAAATAAGACCGGTCCTAAAAATATATATAGGCATCCCCCCTTTTACACGTGATCCACTTGTGTGCAGTCATGCATATGCACGGTGCCAGTAAATAAATATATAGAGTCAAACCAGGAAATGGTGCGAGAATGCTCACAAGGAGGTCCTCCACAATGTCCAAGGAGGACTTCAGTGAGGGAGGAGGAAGCCTCAAAGAGCGCAGAGGTGTGCAGATCTTTGTTTCATCTCCTCAGCCTCTTTGCATAGCAGCTGTCAGGAGTCCAGGTTCACAGCTTGATAACACAGTAAGCGTAGATAATAAAAAAGGAGGATTTATTGCAAAAACAAACAGCTCTGGATGGCTCTAACAAAGCCTATGACATCAAATCTCAAGATGACCCTTCTGAAGATACCTTCTGATGTCAACAGAAGATATTGAACTTACAACCCTTACGTCTCTTGTTTTGCTCCCTATCTAGCAGCCCTCCCATTCGCCGACTCTTCGGACTTAGTGGATCAGCTCCAACCTCTTCCCATTATGAGAGGCTGTCTCTGAGTTTGTTCGCGCCCATTTGTGCTTCCGGCGAGCTTTGGCTGTGTTCTAGCCTGCTTTCAGCTACTTCCTTATAAGCTGCCCATCAAGGCCAGGAAGAGCCGAAGTCTGCAGCTGCCTGCTCTCCCCTGCATGACTAACATCAAAGCCTTTCTGTTCCTGGCTGCTTTCTGCAGTTGGCTGCAAACCTTCGCTTGGAGCTGGCTCATTCTTGACACCAGCATCCTCCAGCCTGTACCTGGCCCCAGAGCTTCAACTCTAGTAGAAAGGGGGTAGAAAGTGCAGTTTTAATCACCATCAGAATTGGTAGAGTACAGTTACGTAAACTTCGGTAAAGTCTAAAATGCTTGAGCTTCTATTTAGAAGATATTGATTCCCCCCCCCAGGATAATAAATATTCACAGGTTTGTATCTTGGCAAGTTGGCAAATGATTCCCAGTTAATAATTACTGACTTTTACCCTTCTGCATTTAAGCAATCATTCTCCTTGTAATGATTTCCACTAACACATTCACATTTATTGACTAATGTTTGTTTGGGCTGTGTCATCATAACCATGACATATTTTTCATCTTATAGATTAAGTGCCATCTTTACTGAAACTGTGCCATGTTGTATATTTTCTGTTTGCTTCATTAGCAAGGCAAGGTTGGCCAAACAGGGATTTAAGTTGGTTGCTTTCCCAACCACACAAAGGAGATAGTCCCAACCACGGCAGCTTTCTTTTTTTATTATTATTAGTGGAAAACTGAACTGTGTGTGTTCAGTGGACAAAGCCTTTGCCTAAGAGCCTGGCAGTTTCATTGACCTTGAAAAGAAAACAACAAAATCTTGTTCTAACCACAAGCACAGCCCACTCAATAGTGTAATGGTGACCGAGGGTATAGATACACAATAGCACCCCAGGATACATGATTCCTTCCCACGACTTTAATCGAGATAAAGTGTGCCAAACAAGGCTAACTGCCACCTACAGTAGATAGAGCCATTTTGTACAAAAGAAGAATCACAGGGAATTTAACCGTACTTGCCTTTCCCCTCTTGTCAAGGGAGAAAATGATAAATAGGGCAAGGGGTTATGGCTCACACTTCTTCAACAGGAGAAATAGCATCTCGAGGTTGAACAAAATCACTTTTTTCTTTTAGTTATAGGACCAGATGGCAACAGGCCTCCTCCCCTCTCCACCTGTCTCTTCTTATCCACGTTCATTGCAGAAATGGTATAAACACATACACTCCAACATTTCTCTTATGAAAGTACAGATGTCCTCTTCTATTATTATTATTATTATTATTATTATTATTATTATTATTATTATTATTTCATCTGACTGGGTTGCCCCAGCCACTCTGAGTGGGTTCCAACATATATACAAACACAGTAAAACTATACAGGGCTGCCTTCAGATGCCTTCTAAAGGCAGTATAGTTAGTTACTTGTCTTCTTAGCTCGGGAATCGCACAACTCCATATTGACCAACATTTCTCCAACGAAAATAGGAAGATCCTAAGGAAAAGTGGAAGGGACGCGGGTGGCGCTGTGGGTTAAACCACAGAGCCTAGGACTTGACAATCAGAAGGTTGGCGGTTCGAATCCCCGCGACGGGGTGAGCTCCCGTTGCTCAGTGCCTGCTTCTACCAACCTAGCAGTTCGAAAGCATGTCAAAGTGCAAGTAGATAAATAGGTACCGCTCCGGCGGGAAGGTAAACGGCGTTTCCATGCGCTGCTCTGGTTCGCCAGAAGCGGCTTAGTCATGCTGGCCACATGACCCAGAAGCTGTACGCCGGCTCCCTCGGCCAATAAAGCGAGATGAGCGCCGCAACCCCAGAGTTGGCCACGACTGGACCTAATGGTCAGGGGTCCCTTTACCCTTTACCTTTAAGGAAAAGTGGGCTATTCCAAGATCAATTCAGAAACCGGGATGGCTTCTGTAAATCTGGGACTGTCCCTGAAAAATAGGGACACTTGGTCTAATTCAGTACTATTTATACTGACTGGCAATGGTTCTCCAGGAATTCAGGCACGGGAAATTACCAGCCATATCTGGATATATCCAGGATTGAAGCTCGGACCTTCAGCTATAGCCCTTCCCTAATGAAGCTGACTGTGCACACAGAATGGCTGCAGTCATTGCTTTCTAAAATAAGATATGGAACAGCTCAAGACAATGTAGAAAACATGCCCTCTTATTTTAATTCTCTGTCACCTTACATGTATGGGGATGGGTGTGGCTGTGATGAGTAAATCTGCCCAGGCCTGGGAGAATTTCTGTCATAATAATCACTTTATTTATTTTGTGATTTGTTTTAAAATGCATTTCTCACTTTCCTTAGAAAAGAACTCAGAACTGTTTCTGAAAATTGGGGAAGGTAAATATCAATAATTTTCAAAAAAGCTGATAGGAAACTAAGCAAATTAGAGTGGTCAGGGCAACCCAGCCAGGTGGGAGGGATAT
Source organism: Podarcis filfolensis (assembly GCF_964270895.1). Classification (NCBI taxonomy): domain Eukaryota; kingdom Metazoa; phylum Chordata; class Lepidosauria; order Squamata; family Lacertidae; genus Podarcis; species Podarcis filfolensis. Next base: position 12,080,298 of record NC_139607.1, read on the forward strand.
AAATACAGTGGTACCTCTGGTTACATGCTTAATTCGTTCCGGAGGTCCGTTCTTAACCTGAAAGTGTTCTTAACCTGAAGCACCACTTTAGCTAATGGGGCCTCCTGCTGCTCCCGCGCCACTGCCGCACGATTTCTGCTCTCATCCTGAAGCAAAGTTCTTAACCCGCGGTACTATTTCTGGGTTAGCGGAGTCTGTAACCTGAAGCGTATGTAACCCAAGGTACCACTGTAGTAATTTTTTATTTTTATTTTTATTTTTATTTTTATTTTGGCAGCCAAAAACAAATGTCCAGTGGGCAAACACAACAAGGCAATAAGCAAAGCAGTAATAATAGAAGATGGAGAACTAGGCAGAACAGCAGCCACAGAAAGAGGCAGCATGAGTTTCAAGGCTGTGTTGACTGAAGACAAGCTTCAAGTTATGCATTGACTTGCTATTAAAATCATAGCTACTATGCACAGTGAGACCGTGTCGCCTAGTGGTTAAGCACTAGTCAGAAGATCCCAGCTGAACCAAGAGCTAACTGAGGAGCCTTGAGCAAGTCATTGTCTTTCAACCTCATTGGTGCACCCACATGGCTGATTGCACTTGGGCACGGTTTTCATAACTTTTAACCATCCTGTGCAGCCAATCCTCCTTCCCTGGCCACCCCATCGTCTCTCAAGTCCTGGTTCTCTGTCTTTTCGCCTCATCAGCTGTGTGGCAGCCCTGTAGAAAGCCCTGATCACTCCACAGGAAGGGTGGGTGACAGGACCAAGAAGGGAACAAGCAAAGAAGAGGAGGTTGCAGCTGCTATTGAGTGCAAAGTGGCAACTCTTATACCACAGTCAATTTGTTTGTTGCTATGAGATATTTTGCTGGTTTTGCTGCAGATAACTAACGCAGCTATCTCTCTGGAAGACTGTATGCTGAGATAATTTCCTTATTCATAGGTTTATCCTCATTTAATATCAGTGGGAGGGAGTTTGAGATAGGAGGGATTGCTCTTGATGGATGCTTTTCAGTTTCAGTGAAGCATGGTCTCATCCATATGGAGAAAACAGAATACAGTGACAGACATTCAGCTTGTCGGCTTGTCACTCATTCAGCAGAAGGAAAAATTCACAGAAGCATAGATTCGTAGAACTACAGAGTTAGAAGGGACTATGGAGGTTATGTAGTCCAATCCCCTGATGTGCAGGAACCACAGCCCTGAGATTAAGAGTCTTATGCTCTACTGACTGAGCTATCAGCAATCAGTCATTGCACAATCATAGCAATCGTTCTTTTTGGGGAAAGGAGTAACACTTTAGAGGTGTTTAACACAAAAACTTCTGGTTCCATTCAGCACGTGTTACACACTTTGGATGGGCGTTAGTGTGTCTGCAAATTTTATCCACTTCTGCCCTCCCAGCAGATGTCAAAGCAATAAACAACTATTTTACTTTTAAAAGACAACTGAAGGCAGCCCTCTTTAGGGAAGTTTTTAATGTCTGATGCTGTACTGTTTTTAATATTCAGTTGGAAGCCGCCCAGAGTGGCTGGGGAAACCCAGCCAGATGGGCGGGGTATAAATAATAAATTATTATTATTATTATATATATATCGTGTGTTGTTGTTGTTTATATTATTGCAATTTCTTGCTTACCCTTCACAATAAGCCCCAGGGCAGCTTACAACAATTTGAAAATACAATATGAAAATCAGTTTAAAATATTTCAAATCAGAAGAGAGGTGTTGGTTCTAAAGCATATATCTCAGCTGTAAAAGGCCAAGGTGGACCTTCAGCATGCTATGAAAGCTATATAATGAATGTACTGGATGCACTTACATTGGGAAGCTGTTCCACAGAGAACCTTCTTCCAAGCCACCCCCTTCAAATTTTTGAGGGAGGTTGAACTGCCAAGAACTCCCCCCGCCCCACTGATCTTAACATCTGGGAGGGTCTGTAGGGAATGGAGGCAGTATTTCAAATGTTTGGGACCTAAGTTATGTAGGGATTTGAACAGTCATGTGGGCACCTTGAATTGTGCTTGGACCTAGACGGAAACCCAGTCAGTAATCTGGCTGCTGCATTTTGAACTTGCTGAAGTTTCCTGGTCATGATGTTGCTTACCATTTTATTGTTTTAAAAATTTGCCATTTTAATTTGTTGTTGTTGTTGTTTAGTCGTTTAGTCATGTCCGACTCTTCGTGACCCCATGGACCAGAGCACGCCAGGCCCTCCTGTCTTCCACTGCCTCCTGCAGTTTGGTCAAATTCATGCTGGTAGCTTCAAGAACACTGTCCAACCATCTCGTCCTCTGTCGTCCCCTTCTCCTTGTGCCCTCCATCTTTCCCAACATCAGGGTCTTTTCCAGGGAGTCTTCTCTTCTCATGAGGTGGCCAAAGTATAGGAGCCTCAGCTTCACGATCTGTCCTTCCAGTGAGCACTCAGGGCTGATTTCCTTAAGGATGGATCGGTTTGATCTTCTTGCAGTCCATGGGACTCTCAAGAGTCTCCTCCAGCAGCATAATTCAAAAGCATCAATTCTTTGGCGATCAGCCTTCTTTATGGTCCAGCTCTCACTTCCATACATCACTACTGGGAAAACCATGGCTTTAACTATACGGACCTTTGTTGGCAAGGTGATGTCTCTGCTTTTTAAGATGCTGTCTAGGTTTGTCATTGCTTTTCTCCCAAGAAGCAGGCGTCTTTTAATTTCGTGGCTGCTGTCACTATCTGCAGTGATCATGGAGCCCAAGAAAGTAAAATCTTTCACTGCCTCCATTTCTTCCCCTTCTATTTGCCAGGAGGTGATGGGACCAGTGGCCATGAAATACTATAAGGTATTACTGTGTTCTAAGCTGCCCTGGCAGGGTAGACACTCTAAAAGGAGGGTTCTTTTTTATTATTAAATAAATAAATAACCATAATTAGGGAAGGGTACTTTACAGTCATGGGAAGTCTGTTGATTATTATTAATTTACTATAAATTATGCTGATTTCCCCCATAAAATGCCCACCATTGTGATGGACGTGTGTACCTGAGAGGGCTTGCATATCACAAGGATCCCTGGCAATTTATAGCTTTGAACACACTGCTGACATAGGTTTGCACAAGCATTTGATTTTACAAGGCTTATTCACCGTATTAAAGTTTAATCAGATCTGCAAATCCTAACCTTCAAGAGGAAGCCTACAATTGTTACAGTATCTGACACCTATCTGAGGCTAGCAAACTCATTTTGAATTAATTGCTTTGCCCTTGTGTGTATTTATATTAGATCTTACGCATTCAGACCTATTGCATACAAGTCCAATTTGCCGGAGGGAAAAAAAATACATAAAGACCAAATTTGCATAAGCATTGGATACAAATGGGATTAGCATACCGACTACAAGAGATGCATTCAAAAACAGTCAACTGTGTTTTTGTGATCTTAAGCTGTCAGCAAATGAGCAACTAATTTTCAGATGCAGCTTCATTTGGATCATTTTCAAGTGCTTTTGTGCTGCATAGGAAGCTGTCTCCTCTGATTATTTTGTATTCAATTGGCCTTTGTAGTTTGGAAAAGGCACGAGCACGAAGGTAATTGCCTTCCGAATTCAATTTAGGGCACAAAAATTGAGACAATCACCAATTTATTTATTTCCACAAAGATATCTACTCACTGTTCTTATGAAGACTAGCAAAATGGCCATCATTATTATAGACAGGAATTATGTGCAAGCATTTTATATTGCATCTCCCCCTGGAATATGTTCCTTACATGGTGTACCAGTAGCCCTCCATACGTTGCTAGATTCAAATTCCCATCAACCCCAGCTAGCATGGGCAATGACCAGAGATGATGGAGATTGTAGTCCAACATCTGCAGGCCATTTAGTTCTCCTGGCTCAGTGCTGCTAACCAAATGGTTGGGGGTTCGAGCCCTTCCAGGGTTGGCTGTGAACAGGTTTTCTGCACTGCAAGGAGTTGGACCAATGACCTCTGAGGTCCCACCCACCCTGGAAGAGTGGCAGATGAAGGTGATGGACTATATGGAATTGGCGGAAATGACTGGCAGAATCCGAGACCTGGGAGAAGAGTTGGTGGAAGAAGATTGGAAGAAATTTAAAGACTATCTGCAGAAATACTGTAAAATTAATGAATGTTAAAATGATGCTGGATTGAAAATAAGGGGCATTAGCAACAAAGTTAATAAGAATATGCAAAAATGGATTGATAATGGATGAAAATATATAGTTATAATATGTTAAGATATAGAGTTAAGATAAATGAAAGAGGGTAAGGATTTGCTGAATTGATTATGTAAATGGGAATACAAAAAGGGGAGGTGTGAGGAAGTCAAGGAAACAAGCAAATGAGTTTAAAGTTATCAAAAAATGCATTTGTTTTTTAATTTTTTCTTACCTATTTGCTTTTTGTATTTTGTATTTTTTATTTTTATTTTTTCTTTTTCCTTTTTTATGTATTTTTGCATTTTTTTCTTATCTTTTTCTTTTTATATGCTTTCTTTTTATTCTGTAAACCTTTGTTTTTTGTAAAATCTTAATAAATATTTTATTTAAAAAACAACAACAATGACCTCTGAGGTCCCTTCTAACTCTACAATCCTATTACTCTATCCCTGTGATACAGAATTCACACACACCCTTCCTCCACTAAGGAGTCCTTATTGATGATAAGCAGATTTTGCACCCACTGTGGTAATGTCCCTAAGATTAATATGTACTTGTACTTTCCTCCAGTGAAGTGAAAGTGGTGTGTGTGTGTGTGTGTGTGTGTGTGTGTGTAGGGCTGATATCCCTAGAAAGGGAATTCCAAAGGCAAAAGTCCCCCACTGAAGAGGTCCTGTCCTGGTACCCACAACTTTATCTTCACTGACGATGGGATAGAAAGCAGAGCCTCTGAAGCCAATCTCAAGGAGGCTTGGATAGGTTGTATGGGTGAAAGAAATATAAGAATTATGCCCAGGAAAAGTTCTGGGGATGTGATTAAACCTAATCTCTCACTGCAATGACTCTATTGTCTACTGCAGGGAGCAAAGAATGAAGTTTTTCAAGATCAGCACAACAGGCTCTATTTAACAACCTGGATGCTTTATTCTGAGCCAGTTGATGCTTCTGAACATTTTTTTAAAGACAGCCCCATATGCCGAGCAAAGTCTTGCTTGGGACACAATTATAGCAGCCCTATCAATTTCCTTTTTCTTGTATCAATTTGTTCACCCACCTAATATTGGTCTTTTGTTTTCCAACAAACCATTTTATTGTCCCATTTTGGACCTGAAGGCTGTTTCATTACTGACATCCATATCATGACCAGTCGCTGGCAGCCCAATTTCTGTCCACCATTTGGTTGCCACTAATGGAACAATTCGCAATGCTGCCCTTTGCCTCTGGTCAGCTGCCCCAGCACCGTACTGGTAATTGCTATCATGCATTTGAAAGACCAGAAACATTTGCTTGGATGGCAAGCATATGATGAATTCAAATAAAAATGTTATGAGTGGAATTTCCTGTCATTCATTACACCCAGCTGACTGACACAATGCCCTATGTAAATTCCATAAAGCTATAGAATAAAGTTTTCCTAGGAGATTAAACACCAGCAACAAGTCAGCCGATGTGTGTGGAACTTGGGAAGCAAACCACAAACCACAGACCTGACAAGCAGAGTGAAAGCAAATTTAAAAGTTAAAATGGGTTGGAATTGTTAAGTATTTAATTGACACATAAATGGAAAATGTGCATTAATGAAAGTTTGAAATGGAAAATGGCTAAATGTGTATTAGTGAAAAGGTTTAACACAGGGTGATTCAATTGAAGCCGAGAAGATCACTCTGAGCTCTTGCTGAGTTGATAATTAACTAACTATTGTTTTTGCCAGCCAACATGTAAGTGTTGTAACCTTAGATCAGGTGACAAAGGTATTGAGTTGCAAATTCGCCATCTTAAAAAATGTGGTATTTCCAGTCTTTCTCTGAACACAACAAAGAACAGAAGGATGTAAATGAAGTTCTCAAGGAAAACAGCTCAAGGAAAATGGATGCTGTTAAATCTTTGCTTATATGTCTATTTGGAGTTATCTTTTATTTCTAAGATGCTGAGCCTGCGCTGGACAGCACAAGACATTGTCTGGATAATTTGAATGCATCTTTGATAATTATGTTTTGTTTTAAAGAATTCTGCAAGCAAAAATGTGAACAATATTTTTTATGGGCCTGGACAATGATTTATTCCAAAAGGAGTCAGTTCTTATGCTTCCAGTTGCTTCAAACTGTGCAATATTAATATGTGCTAAAGGGATGTCAGACTGTGTTCTGAATCTTGTCAGCTCCCCAACCCCACAAAGCAGCAAAAAAAACCCAAAACATATTTTTTTGGGGGGAGGAATTAATGATTTCATAAATAGGGAGAATTTGGCAGACTGCATGGTCTGATATACCCATAAAGAAGCAGACCAACTCATGCCTATTTGACCTGGGATTTTTGTGTGGGGGGGGGGAGCAAGGTGGAAATTGACACATGGAGGCTTGGGGAGATCGCTCTGTATTATGAAGACTATTATTACTCAAAACATATTCCCTTCATTCATTATTTGGGTTATCTAGGATTTCCCTTTAGTGACAAACCTCCTTTTCATCCCTGCACTGGGATGCAGCCTCTTGTCAATACACTATTCAGGAAGAAGGCTTATGGTGGGAGATTAGTGCTGCCATCATGACCCTGCTAGCAGCTACTGATACTGCTAGCAACGAGGCTGATGTTGCTGACACCTGGAGTGACATAACCCACAGCAGTATCACAAATGGACAAAGCCATCGAAGATGCAGAGCGGGGAGAGCAGAGATTAAGGTTAGAAGGAAAGAGCAGGCCTTGTTGCTTAACCAAGAAAGCAAGTTGCAGGGACACTTCTGACATGTGTGTGTGATACGAATAGGGCTGGAGAAATATCAATTTTTCACAGAGGGAACAGGCAAAAAGGACTAATAACAGGAATAGCCACTGAAACATGAAAAGTCATGGCTCAGATTCCTCTCTCCAATACCGGCACAACTGCTTTAACCTGTAAGGTAGCCCCCAATTTAGTATTAAATGGAAAACTGGACAACTTGCTCCTCACCCTTGGAGGTCTGCTGAAATCTGTACAACTGTATCTCCTCATTCTCTAGCAATCCCTCACTGGAAATTCAAATACACCGAGCCTTCGAAGTTTTGGAGTGTCTTCTCTGGGCATTTTTCTTTTTCTTAGTACAGCTGAACAAATGTTCCCCCATTATTTCACTGGAAAGAAACTCTGCCATCAATTTGTACAGAGATACATTTAGAAAGAAGGCAGCACCCGAACAAAATATAACCTTCTGCTGAAAGTTTGCTTAGATCTTTCAAATTCAAGTTGATAAAATTCACCTTTTAAAAAATAAAATAATCTAGGGGGTGAAATCAACATTTTTTTTTTCTGTCCTAGCATACCTTTCATTGCATACCTTTCCCCTCCAATCCCAAACAACCTTACCTCCTAAAACTGCATGCACATTTAGTATTGTTGTTGTTGTTGTTTAGTCGTTTAGTCGAGTCCGACTCTTCGTGACCCCATGGACCAGACCACGCCAGGCACTTCTGTCCTCCACTGCCTCCCGCAGTTTGATCAAACTCATGCTGGTAGCTTCAAGAACACCATCCAACCATCTCATCCTCTGTCGTCCCCTTCTCCTTGTCCCCTCCATCTTTCCCAACATAGGGTCTTTTCCAGGGTCTCTTCTCATGAGGTGGCCAAAGTATTGGAGCCTCAGCTTCACGATCTGTCCTTCCAGTGAGCACATTTAGTATATATTACAATATTTTAAGAAGGCACATAAACATTTATACCAGCAGTTCTCAAACTGTGTGTTTGACTCAAGAGACCAGCTAGTGAGACAGAAGAGACCTGCTAGAAACAATTACCAAAAACCTGAAGGCTTCTATCACTCACTCTCTCTCTCTCTCTCTCTCTCTCTCTCACACACACACACACACACAGAGGGGTCCATTACCACAGCATCTCTGCATGCTTTCAAATTCTTTCCAATTAGGTGACGAACAACTGAAATATAGGTAGCCTTCTACACAAAGTATCTTCAGGCCTGCCCTAGAATGATTAAAGAAATTGGAGTTCTTGTTGGAAATACACTAAAAAGGATATACCAAGAACTCAGGCCACAAGTTTCGATATAAGGAATAATTCCTACTCGAGAGTTGAACAGAAAAACGTATATATTCTGCTAAGAATAACAGTTTGAAGCTGATAGTAGATTTAAACACAACGTGTAAGTAAGTATCTCTAGACGCGTGTCGACAAAGAAACATAAAAGAATTAAATGATACAGACTTCTAACAGATTTATAGTCCTCAAAAAACCGAGGTATGGAACCAAATATCATGAGATGTGTTAATACACTTTAGAATGTATATACTTTATTATATTTATGATCTATAGTATTGAAGAACCTGATTTATTTTGACATATTATTTGATATTACCAGCTGAAGAAGGTGTTTACTCCGAAACAGGGCCCTGTCCTGGTCACCACTACTGAGTCGTACATCTGATTCACACTCCGGATACTCCTTTTCGGCCCTATTTGATTCTTTAGTCCTTATTTTGATTCTATATAATATGGACTCCTTTTGACTGCCATTGAGACTTGTACAAAATAATTGTTGTGTACTGGTATTTCATGTACCTCTATACTATATCACTGCATATTTGAAACTACATTATTCCTGTACTTAAACGTTTTACCTTAAAACTATCGTACTTACACGTTCTGCCCTAGAATGAGTCTGCCCAGCAGGCTGGACATTGTATTTTTCTGGACAGGAAGGGTTATAAAGGGCTTTCCCCCTTGCCCTTGCAAGGCAATCTTCCTGAACTCCAGTGTGCTACAGTTTCATTGGTTGTTGCTTTTGGTCCTGATTTCTAGATTGTTCCTCAAACCTGGTTCCTGGTCTGGTTTTCACTTTGTTCATTTCATTTCATTTTAAATTTTTTATTATACAATACAGTCACAGCAAAGAAAACAACAAAGAATCAAGCCCATGGCATCATTTTACATCATTTCAATCACTGGCAGTCCATATAGTCCACTTTGTTCCTATTATTGGCTTGTCCCATGGTTTTGGGTTTCTGGCTGCTCGTTCACCTCTGGTTTGTCACTCACAGCCTAGTCCTGACAATTTGCCTCTTTCCAATCAGTCTCTACCTGTATGATACCTCTGCCATGTCTCTGTGTCAGGTGTGATAGGGTCAAAGACTCCTGTTACACAGATAGAGAGGAATTAAAAGTCCTCAAATGAGGATACAGTGGTATCTTGGGTTACAGACGCTTCAGGTTACAGACTCCACTAACCCAGAAATAGTACCTCAGGTTAAGAATTTTGCTTCAGGATGAGAACAGAAATCACATGGCGGCAGCATGGTGGCGGTGGGAGTCCCCATTAGCTAAAGTGGTGCTTCAGGGTAAGAACAGGTTCAGGTCAAGAACAGACCTCCAGAACGAATTTAGTTCTTAACCCGAGGTACCACTGCACTTGTCTTTCTATCAACAGGTAGAAATAGAGGGGTGGGCATTTCTGAGTTGGCTAACTCTTAATTTCACACTATCCGAGTAAACCATTTGTGTTGCAAAAATAAAATATCTTTCCAATTTTAATCTGAGTAAAAAAAAATGGCCACAGCTTTCAGACATTTGGAAAACACCCATTTATACACTTTTGTCTTGCAATGGCCTCTAGACTCAAATCACAAAAAGGACAACATCATTATTATTACAATGCTTTTGCCAGTTTCCACAGTCCTGAAAGACCGCATTTGCAATCATTTTTCTGCCTAATCTCTCATCAATGGCAACAAGCCTCTTAACAAAGCATTATGCCAATTTTCCAGGACGCAGCTGTCACTCAAAGATGGGCTTAGGTGATGAGGCACAGCCAGTACTTTATCTTCTGCAGGACGGCTGCTGTTTACATGCACAATGTCACATTAATGCCAAGCACCTGATGGGCCAACATGTAATATGTGAACAATAGGGAAAACATTGGCATGGTGCCCCCAACCACATCCTGCCAAAGGCAAATGGAATTGCCGTAGGTACCTGAGAAGCTTATTAAGAGCACAGGTGTCCAAGCATATGAGACCCAAAAAGTGCAACTCCCTAAGGCTCAAATGGAAAAGCTGCAAATTGCAAAACTATTCATCCCTTCAAAAGACTAACACAAACATAATTAATGGAACCCAGAACACCACGTCATTCAGCAAATTAGCCAGTATGAACACATTATAACTTCCTAAGTGGCATTAAATGTTTTTCAACAAGAAAGTTAAAAATGTGTTATATGAAGACTAGTCATTCTCATGATCTGACTTGTTATCTTTTACTACCATCTTGAAATACTTTTAGGAAAGTGGGGCTCAGAAATACTTCAGTAACGAAATACATATCATTGTTGTTTGATTTATATACCCCTTAATTGCCAAGACAGCTTCTTAGTGGTTGAAAAGTATACAAAACATATGAGCACACAACAAAACAATTCCATTAAACTATTAAAATAAATCGTCCGCAACTTGAATGTGCACAAAAACAACTTCATTAAAGCAATGAAAAGAAGAGGTTCAGGCTAGGAGATCTGGGCAATAATTGTCTAAATACAATGGTTCATGGTGGAATTTTTGTAGGGGAAAAGTTAAGGCCAGAGGCACCAGCTTGCAAGAGTGATTGGCGGGGGGAGTGACATCAGCTGTGAACTGTGGAGTTTGGAACTGACAGGGTCAGAACTCCGAGATGTCCTGTATCTGGGAGGAGGAGGAGGAGTAGAAGGAGGAGCTTGTCGCAGAGCAGTGAGTCACAGAGTCTCTCTGCGTTCAGACTTACTTTCACTTCTCACTGAGCAGCAGCTTGGAACAGAAGCTGCGAGTGTGCTTTTGGAGCACGGCTGAGAATGCCTCCAAGTTCCGATGGAGGAGACTGATTTATGGCTTGTAAATAAACGCTTCTAGAGATAAGAACCGAACTGTCTCTGGACTTGATTTATCCCTCATCTCGCACGGACCCAGGACTGCTGCGACTCTGCTCCCCTGCCAGGTCAGCTTCTGAACAGAGCTGCGCAATGGAAGCGTGACTGGACGCAGGGGTTTTATTTTCGCAAAGGTTATGGAAGTACGTGTTTCCTGCCAAGTGTGAGAAGGGAGAAGGCTGCCAGCGTCGATTTGCTGTGATCTCCTGCCAGGAGATGCCGGAGAGCGGAGCCAAGAGCCAGAAGGAACGGCTGCTTCAGAAGTCCGGCTTGCTGGCAAACTTGTGAGTACGCTGAAGCCCCGGGGGGAGGAAGATGGCTGCTGCTCAGGAACAGCAAGGCCACGAGAGCTACCCCGGTGAGAGACTGAATGGGGCCAACTGGGAGGCCTGGTCAAGAAGAGCAAGGGGGTGGTTTGTGGCCACAGGGCTCTGGAGTCCAGTCCAGAAGGAGCCGGCCCCACCCATGCATGCTCTGCTGAGTGAGAGAGAGCAGAAAGAGCTTTGCTTCTTAAAAGCAAGTGTGGACGCTTTGCTGTTGCCCCACCTGGAGGGCGTTAAAACGGCTCAGGCCGCTTGGCAGGTGCTGAGGAGTCTGTGCGAAGGCTCAGCAGGAGCCAAGGGCCGGGAGGAAGCCGAGGGCCAAGGGAGCAAGCCTCAGGCCGAAGTGGGAGCCAGACCAGAGGGGGCTGTTCCGGGAAGCTGTTTCTCTGCTTCGACACGTCTGTGTGATGGTGCTGGAGAGAAGCTGAGAGCTGTGGAAGAGGGCAGAGGCTGCACCCCAAGAAGCAGTGGGGGGGCAGGCCAGGCAGGCCATTCCAAGAGCTCTGAGAAAGTGAAAGGCTTCGAAAGTTGTTTGTGCTTTGAGACGACGTCCAACAGCGCTGGGAAGCATCCGCTAGAGGCCCAGGCTGCCAAGGACACCGGCTGGCATGGAATGTCAACAAAGCAGGTTCCCAAGGCTAGTTCCCAGCAAAGACGTGGGAAAGCAGCAGGCCAGGAGGAAAAGAAAAACAAGGCGTCTTATCACCTCACAGCTGCGATGGCGTCTCTGAGAAAAGGCAAAAGCCTCAGTCGGGGGAAGGCTGTGGCCATGGCAACCGATGGGAACGTGAGCAACGGCATGGCATCTTTGGAAAACAACCAGAGACACTCTTTATCTCTCGTCGTCGATTCCGGAGCTTCGCATTGTCTGGTGACCTCCAGAGGGCTCCTGAGGAACTGCAAGACAGTTAAAACTGGACGCTATGTTACCTTAGCAGATGGGTCTCAAAGACCACTGACTGAAACTGGGTTTCTTTATTGTTCTTTTATAGATCATTGGCTGCAAGCTTTTGTGGTCCCAGAGCTTGCTCACTCTCTGCTAAGTGTGCCAGCTCTTATGGCTGCTGGGTTTGATGTTCTGTTCTCTAACAATGTGTGTTCCTTCCACAGGGATGGGAAGAAGATCTACAGTGTCCAGAGAAGAGGCACGCTCTTTCTGGTGGAGATGCCCATTGAAGATGGGGCTGGTGGGAAAATGGGGCTGGTGGAAAATGGGGCTAGTGGAGAGTCCATTGACGATGCCCAAGGGCAGTGTGCAAATGTCCCACCACACCAAGATTGCATACACTTATGGCACAGGAGATTTGGGCACGTAGGGTGGTCATATGTGAGGAAGGCCACAGACAACACCATTGGGTGCAGGTTCAAAGCATGTGGCAAATACCTAGATTGTCAAGCCTGTAAGCAATCAAAGGTCACAACATGCTCATACCCTAGGTCTGAGAGGAAAACCAGTAAACCCTTTGAACTTGTCCATGCAGATTTGTCGGGGCCCATGCAGACACCTTCTCTAGCTGGATCTAAGTGGGTTTTGGTTTTGGTTGATGATTTTTCTAAACATTCATGGATTTTTGCGCTGCAACAGAAGTCAGAGGCGGCTGCACTGATCAGGAATTGGATCACAGCAGTAGAGCTACGGTTCTCTACCAAAGTGATTTCCTTTCAATCCGATCGAGGGGGGGAGTTCACAGGTTCTGCGCTGCAATCGTTCTTCAGGCAGAAGGGTATCAGTCATCGACTGACGGCCCCCCACTCTCCGCAACAGAATGGGGTTGCAGAGAGAAAATTTCGCACGCTACAGGAGTCAGCGAATGCTATGCTGGCAGACTCGGGTCTGCCACAGCGCTTTTGGGCTGAGAGTTATAAAACAGCTTGTTTCCTGCAGAACAGGGTGTTCAATTCCAGTGTAGGGGACACACCGTACTTTCTGCTTCACCGGAAACAGCCCAAAGTACATTTTCTGCGCACTTTTGGGTCCACGGCTTGGGTTCTCATTCCAAAGGCCATGCGCAGAAAAGGTGAGCCAAGATCCAGGAAGATGATCTTTGTAGGCTATGAGCCGGGTTCAAAGGCGTGGCGCTTCGCATACCCTACTGGCAACCAGTCCAAGCTGCTTATTAGCGGCAGTGCTGAGTTTTGCGAGCAGAGTGGGTGGAAGCGTCTTCACGGGAATCCAGATGTTCTGGTAGACTCAGATGAGGAAGAAGAAGAGGGCGAGGCTGAACCTGTTGCTGAGATGCACAGTCCACAGCCACAGAGTCCAGAGCCGGGATCTCCAAGGGAGAGGCTCCGTGTCTCTCCAAAGGGAAGTCCCAGGACCCCTCCACAGGTCTCTGTCAAATCTGAGCCAAGAAGTCAATCATCCTCGCCAGCAGGACCAGCTGTTCGCCCTAAAAGGCGCAGCAGGTCAGAGGGGGATGATTCTGACACAGAGGATAGAAGGGTTGATCCAGGTGAATCAGGCGCAGTTCCAGAATTCACGCTGAGGAGGTCAGCAAGATCAACCAAAGGGAAGCCACCTGAAAGGTATGAAGCCACGAGTGTCTGGGTTGGTGTGGCTAGATGTGAACCTGAATCCTTTGAGGATGTTCAGAAGTTGCCTCGGGAAGAAGCCAGCAAATGGCATGAGGCGATGCAGAAGGAGATGAATTCAATGAAGTCTCTTGGAGTGTTCTCACTCACACAGCTGCCGGCTAACCAGCAAGCTGTGGGCTGCAGATGGGTTTACCGACTTAAACCCACAGAAGCAGGGGAACCACAGTATAAAGCGAGGTTAGTGGCACGTGGATTTACACAGAGACGCAGAGTTCACTTCACAGAGGTCTATTCGCCGACCTCAAGGGCGGAGACTTTGAGAACGCTTTTGGCGATAGCAGCACAGAGAGGCTGGAAGGTGAACCATTTTGATGTAGATGTCGCCTACCTGAACTCAGATCTCCAGGAGGAGTTGTACATGCGTCCTCCTCCAGGGTTTGAAGTCAGTGAGCCAGGCGTCGTGTGGCGGTTGCACAAATCCATCTATGGATTACGTCAATCTGCCAGGAATTGGAATATGTGCCTACATGAAGCCTTAGAAAAGCTAGGTTTTAAGAGATCTCATGCAGACAGTTGTCTTTACATTAGAGATTCAGGCTTGCAACAGCAAGTAGCCCAAGTGTTTGTTGATGACATCTTGTTGATGACAAGAACAGGTGAACAGGTAGAGAAGTTTGCTAAGGAGCTTGGAAAGCGGTTCAAGCTGAAGCAACTTGGAGATGTCAAGTCCTATCTAGGCGTAGAGATCACAAGAGCAAGTGATGGAAGCTTTTTGCTTCGCCAGAAAGGTAAGATTGAGCAGTTGCTTGAGAAGTTCAGGGTGTCTGATTGTGCAGGTGCCAGATCACCCATGGAGACTGGGTACGTGAAGGAGTGTCAGCAAGTAGAACGCGTGGTGTTCGAAAACACTGAACTCTTTCAGTCAGCTCTGGGTAGTCTGTTGTATCTGTCACAGTGGAGCAGACCAGACATAGCGTTTGCTGTCAATCTGCTCAGTAGAGAAGCTTCAAGTCCTAGTGTGCAGGCCTGGAATGGTATTAAGCGGGTGCTACGTTACCTGCAAGATACCAAAGACTTTTGCCTCAAGATGTCAGCTGAGGGTGATGTTAAGCTGACTGCCTGGGTGGATTCGGATTGGGCTAACCTTGAGGACCGTAAATCAGTGTCAGGCCTAGTGGTGAAGTTTGGGGACTCAGTGATTGGGTGGAGGTCCCGGAAGCAAAGTCTCATAGCGCTTTCATCTACTGAAGCTGAGTTCAGTGCGCTATCAGAGGTTTGCAGAGAACTGGAGTTCTATGTGTGTTTGGTCGAGGAAATCTGTGGAGAGGATTGTCTGCCCGTTGTGGTGCATGAAGACAACCAACCATGCCTTAAATTAGCTGAGACAGGGCAATTCAAGGCGAGGACCAAACATTTGGACATACGTTTCCGAAATGTATGTCAGAGCGTTCATGAGGGGCTAGTTGCTCTGAAATACTGTCCCTCAACCAAGAACCTCGCTGATGGTTTCACAAAACCATTGACCTTCCAGAAGCACGAGGAGTTCTGTGAGGGTCTGTGTATGGGGAAAACATTGTTGGCTATTGTCCCCAGATGCAGGACAAGAGGGGGTGTGGAGTTTGGAACTGACAGGGTCAGAACTCCGAGATGTCCTGTATCTGGGAGGAGGAGGAGGAGTAGAAGGAGGAGCTTGTCGCAGAGCAGTGAGTCACAGAGTCTCTCTGCGTTCAGACTTACTTTCACTTCTCACTGAGCAGCAGCTTGGAACAGAAGCTGCGAGTGTGCTTTTGGAGCACGGCTGAGAATGCCTCCAAGTTCCGATGGAGGAGACTGATTTATGGCTTGTAAATAAACGCTTCTAGAGATAAGAACCGAACTGTCTCTGGACTTGATTTATCCCTCATCTCGCACGGACCCAGGACTGCTGCGACTCTGCTCCCCTGCCAGGTCAGCTTCTGAACAGAGCTGCGCAATGGAAGCGTGACTGGACGCAGGGGTTTTATTTTCGCAAACCTCCCTCCCTAAGCCAGGCAGAAGCTTCCTGGGCTTTGGGAAGGAGGCACCAGGTTTTTCATACTTTAATACACTAATTTACCTGGAACATTTATGGGACTAGCCTAGTCCCTCTAGTCCATTGACCATACACCACTGTCTAAATGGGTGTGTCGGGTCGAATGCCAGTGGTGGTGAGGTCTTTTGTATTTCAGCAGGAAGAGTGTGCTATGATATGGGGGCTGCCAATCAAAGAGCCCACCTTTGTGTTACCCGAAGTCAAGAATAATCTGGCTGTGGCAAAACTAAGTTCCATTTGTTGATCACTCGGCATTAAGCACTTCATCCAGTTTTCCTAATGTTTTCTTACCTGTTGATTTCTGATTTTTATGTTATGTTTCACACGGCATAAACCACTTTTGAAAATCTAGTGTGATCTAGTGAAAGCTTAGAGCTAATTTCTGTGTCATTTCAGGAAAGAAAGAAAAATACCATATTTTTTGCTCTATAAGACTCACTTTTTCCCTCCTAAAAAGTAAGAGGAAATGTGTGTGTGTCTTATGGAGCGAATGCAGGCCGCACAGCTATCCCATAAGCCAGAACAGTAAGAGAGATTCAGAATTTTTTTAAATTTTCCTCCTCCAAAAAGTAGGTGCGTCTTGTGGTCTGGTGCGTCTTATAGAGCGAAAAATACGGTATGTTGCTAACCCCATCACCTCAGAAAATTGCACTATGATTTCACGTAACAATATTTGGGCTGGTATTCTGGCATACAGTTCTTCCTCGCCATTTAAAATTTAGCACCACAATATATTGATAAAAATACACAGTACAGTGGTACCTCGAGTTACAAATGCCTCAGGTTACAAACGCTTCAGCTTACAAACTCTGCTAACCTGGAAGAGTTACCTCGAGTTGAGAACTTTGCCCCAGGATGAGAACGGAAATCGTGTGCTGGCGGCGCAGCGGCAGCAACAGGCCCCATTAGTGAAAGCACGACTCAGGTTAGGAACAGTTTCAGGTTAAGAACGGACCTCCGGAACAAATTAAGTTCGTAACTAGAGGTACCACTGTAACATAAAGGTAACAGACATTGGGAAAGAAGCGCTGATATTATAACCAGTAAAACTAACACAATAAACCCCGTGTCCAAATGCAGGCTATATATTCATAAATCCCATTGAATGTGACAGGAGCTATTTTCATGTAGGTGTGCATAAGACGGCAACTTTAATGCTACAAATAGATCTCATGTTCAGCACCCCAGCTAGTCCTATTTCAATAGGTGAGTTAATGCTTACAAAATCTGTGGGTAGATACCAATGGAATAATATTGGTCTTCAACACACATCTCACAACGTAATCTTCCAGGGGTGACATTTAAGACGGCGGTGGATGCTAGTCTCTCTGCCTCCATACCTTGTGTCACGCCAGACGCTATGTGAGTATTCATCACATCCGCTCTACACCCTAAGTGTCTACAACTAGAAATGTATGTACTGTGAACTTATGTACTGTGCATGCAAGCCAAACACAAAAAATAATAATTTTAGAAACCCTTTGCTTTTAAGAAAGAGAGTGGCTGCCTTGTGTGGCTGGCCGCACCACAGTTGTTGTGATGAATAAAAAGTTGCCACAAGAAGTGCTCTTAAAATCAGTCGCTTTTTATATTCTTTATTTTAAGGGGATAAATTCAGTGTTTCACTCAGTGTTTAACACTATTCTGCAGTAGTTGGTGTTTAATGTGCTTATTTTTGGCTGGTGTGTGCCACAGATTTTCTATTATTACTACAACTACTATTTGAAGGGACGTGGGTGGCGCTGTGGGTTAAACCACGGAGCCTAGGACTTGCTGATCGGAAGGTCAGCAGTTCGAATCCCCACGACACGGGGTGAGCTCCCATTGCTCGATCCTGCTCCTGCCAACCTAGCAGTTCGATAGCACATCAAAGTGCAAGTAGATAAATAGGGACCGCTCTGGCGGGATGGTAAACGGCGTTTCCGTGCGCTGCTCTGGTTCGCCAGAAGCGGCTTAGTCATGCTGGCCACATGACCCGGAAGCTGTACGCCGGCTCCCTCAGCCAATAAAGCGAGATGAGCGCCGCAACCCCAGAGTTGATCACGACTGGACCTAATGGTCAGGGGTCCCTTTACCCTTTACCTTTACTACTATTTGAACTCCTTCTGTTCCTGTTCCAAGTGTGCCAGTCCTTTCCAAGCTTTTCCAGGTTATTATCTGGAATATCAAAAAGACCTGGTTTATTTCAGGTCTTTCCTCCATCCTTCCCTGCTACTATGTCCTGTCCCCCATCCTCTCCCAAACTTAATTTGTAAGGTAGGAGGGGAGTATGACAGGAAGTGTGTATCTGAAAGACTTTGGGACGCTGTAAGCTACAAATGGCCTCATACCTAACATAGTGCACGAGGGACGAAGTATTTGTCTTGCTCATTCTTGCTCTCCAGCGCCCCCACTGCAGATGGTAAGAGAGTGCTACTGCATTTATCAATTCATCAGGGATCAAGTGACACAAAGGCCCCAAACCTTTCCAACTGGCCTCATAAGGCTGCTGACTTCTGGCACATAACGTGAACCTGCAGCGCTACTGGAATGTTTAGCATCCCTTCAGAAGAAGCTACCTTAAAATAAAACCTGTACGTTTTTGTTCTTCAGAGTAAATGAGCTACCCTGCTTCTTTGCAATAACATGTTACTTACCTGATGCGTTTTCATCTACAGATTTTCAGCTACCTTCCCTTGCACAGCTGTGAATTTAAGTAATGCGTGCAAGCAACTAAATAGTATTCATTAAATTGCCATTATAAGTTAACACAAGAGAGAGAATGCATAGCAGATTGCTCTGAGTTATATGGTAAAGGGGGGGAAGTGGGAATATTGGCTTAATGAATGAGTTACGGTGAATCACTGAAGTGTCTAGGAATACGCATTGCAATGTAATTCCGATTCAACCTCTATTTTAGTTAAACGGCTTCAAAGGTCAGCCTTACTGTGAAATGTTTCACTTTTTTGTTTAGGGGCTGTGTGATTATTATTGTTCCCCAGTGAGAAATATGAACCGAAATTCCCGTGACAGATGCAGAGGAGGAAGAAGGAATGGCCTTTCCCTCTGTGTTGTGGAAACAAAGGAGAAATAAATCTTTTAACCTGCTAATACATCTCTACCTCTAAAGATATATTCTGACACAAAATTACATTGCACTGAGATCTATTATGCTGTGGAATAGTCTCTCAAGGAAGCGATGCAAGCCCAATGGATTGAGACATTTAAGAACACACTAGACAAAGGGTGAGAATAGGTATTGTTTGTAACAGTTCCCTGCTGTCCTGGGGGGTAAGCTGGAAACTGAGAGTTTGTCCACACTTTGCTTGTCCCACACATAGAAAGCAGAGGTCCGAGAGGTTTTCTGCATGTCCCAGAATGCAGTGGGAGAAACCGAAGTGTAGATGAGCACTTAAGAGCCCCATTTGGACTTCACAATACTAAATCATAGCTTAGCAGCACGGATTTGCTTTCAATTTCCACTAACCACAGTTTAGCAAATCATCTGAAAACTGAAGGATAGGTAAGCTTACCTGTGGTTTGCTTGAACTAGCCGATATAATGATGCATGATTTGAAGTTAGCCAATTACCAGAACACCATATTTGGGATTAGCCAGCATTTTTGGGATTCAGCTACAGGCAAGCTGCAGTGAATACAAACTAGAAGGAAAATCATGAGCATACCAGAGTAGAAGGAGTGGAGGCATAAACCTGAGGTTCTCTATGGCTTGTTCTGGTCATGCTAAATGACTGTTTAGCATATTGGTATTCAACTGGTGGGTCGGGACACACTAGTGGTTTATGACCTGCTCCAAGGTGGGTCACAATGGGAGCACTATCATCATGCAAACATATGGCAAACGATTTAGGAATTGGTCACCAAATGCATGCTGGGGTTAAAAGTGGGCCTTGTGTCTGAAAAGGTTGAAGACACCTAGTTTAGCATGCTACTTGAACTGGGTTAATGACCAACTAGATCAGGAAAACAGACATGGTGCTGCCCCTGCCAACATGCCCAATGTTCAGGGATGATGAAAGTCAGGGCTGTCTTAAGCATATGCGGTGCCAGGGTGCAAAGATTCGCCTGGCGCCCCCCACCCCCCAGTTGCCCAGTCCCAGGCACGCAGGAGGGTGGAGCCGGCCGACCACCTCAGCGTCTCGCTGACTCGATCGTCCCCAAACTTGCAGCGCAGAGCCACCCACAGCAGAAAAGCCTGCCATGGTGCTCTGACCGATGGACGGGCTCTTCCCTGGACTCAACTCTCAGGCCTCAGACTCTCGGCCTGGTGCCCAGGTGCCTCGCACCCCTAGTGCCTATGGCTAAGGCGGCCCTGATGAAAGTTGCAGTTCAACATCATCTGGAGGGCACCATGTTGGTGGCCTTTGAACTTGATCTTTCGGGATCAAGCAAGGGCCCACAGTGGGGTTCCTTGAAGGCCTGTTTTGGGACAGATACCTTTTTTGAAATTTTCCAGAGTGGACCATGAGCAGATTTGCAGGCTGTGAAAGGGATGTCTCCAGATTTGACAAGTTCAATGTAAATAAATATGAAGAGTGAAAAAAGGCCTAATCTCACAAGTATGCTATCTGATGGAGTCTAAGGCTGAATCCTACACTCACTTACATGCGAGTAAGCACCACTGAGTTCCCAACTGGATGCCTATTTTGTATGGTTTTAGTTTTGTTTTAAATGTAAATTCGTTTTTTCTGCTTTTGTTGTACAACCACCTTGAAACAATTGTATAGAAAGTGATTAATAAATTAACAACAACACTCCTCCTCATCTGTGGTTCTTAGTTCTGAGTAGACAGGTATGGCATTGCAATGGAAATACGTTGGGACCATTCGAGGAAGAGTCATGCTGAAGCATTCACCAAAAATGTCAGTTCAACATGCTGCCACAGCTGTGGCAACTCTATCCAGTAGCTTTAGCATGTAAGAACAGCCATGAGACTAGAAACTGACAACAGCTTCTGAGAGAGATGAAAGTGCAGCTGAGTTGCAAGTGCTCACAGTTTTTTGTCGTTTTTACCAGGGTCAAAAATGACCTCTCTTTTTGACAAATTCCCATGCCAGTACTTGTTTGTCCATTTACATTTCCCAACTTATGTCATCTCTCTATTTCTTCTTAACAGTTCTCACTTGAGCCTAGTGACATCATCCTTTAAGGTTTATCAAGCAGTTTATACATCTTGTTGAATGGTAAAGTAAACAATGTAGCCAAATTTGGGGCATTTGAGTATCATATTTTCCTCTGTGTGATATCCAGTAAGATGGGACTGCTCATATGGTTATTCCAAGATAGCTGATGCAGCAGCTAGGAGCAACACCGCTGCTGAACAGTTCTGGAAATATACAGAATATTCATCCATGGGGCAAAATGTTCAAGAACATTCAAACTAGTTTCTGACTCAAAATATAAAAAAAAAAATGTTAGAAGAGACTTAAATGAAAATTCATTCAACCTGTTGTTGCCAATACGCCCACACTTTTTTCTTTCTGGTGAAACAAGGTTTTCCAGCTTTTGAAAGGACCAGAAACAATACTGGAAAGGAAAAATGAGTATATAGACTACAAGGAATGATGGTTCTGTCATTAACATCTTCAGCAGTCTATTGTCTGTTATTAGCCCACATCTTAGAGACAGAGCACCAAACAGTGAAGCAGTACTTCCGATCCATTATTTAGTCAATTTTGTGTCTTGTACTTTGCCGTTACAGCTTCCAGGGATGGAATAGAGCACTAGCACTCTCTCTCTCTCTCTCTCTCTCTCTCTCTCTCTGTGTGTGTGTGTGTTTGTGTGTGTAATGAAAGGGGAGGGAAGGACTAAGAAATCATATTCTACTTTCTAACCTGACCACAATATAATTCATGAAAGAGTCCCAAAGTCAGCTCTCTCATTAAGAAAACCACAGGCTTGGAGATCAGACTTATTAGAATGCCAGGACAGACTCCGACAGCGGCTGGTGCTATTTACTGAGGCTGTAACTCCTTCGCCAGTTTCATTTTGGGTTCTATATCAAAGTGGGACAGCCAGCAATCCATCATGGGTTTATGAAAAACAAATGAAAAGTACCATATCGGCTGTGAGGCCTTCCTAAAGATATATATATGATTAACAAGTCAAAGGCAAATTTACCTTGCTAATAAGACCAGAACTTTTAAAATATGCTGGGGGGGGGGGGAAACCCCACTACACACTTCTCAGTAGCTGACAGTAATAGTCAATTATTTTTTGTTCAGATCCCTGGCAAGGTGTCACACGGCCCCTTACCCCACTGTCCAGTTTTTAAATGAGGTATATTTGCTTTAAATCATTTCCTGCTGAAAAGGAAGCTAAATGGTTCCGCTTTATTTGTTCCAGAAATACAGCCTGTTTTCACATCCTGTAGCTGCGACTCCTGACATATGAATATTGATGTGAGCTGCTTTTGGCTATCCTCTGGCTCCTACCTGCCAATGCCCATTTCTGATCCACTAAGCACACAGTACAGAGAGATGGTGAACTGAGAATTGCTGATTTATTTTTGTCCCACGGAGCTGTGACCGCCAGCTCAAACAACCGATCCCAAATTTGCATGCTTCCTTCATGCCAGAAGCCTCTCCAAATGTCACTATACCTTTGACAGCAATCATAAAGCAATTGGTTTCATTGGGATGTAGACTCTCGGCTTGGGAAATCCCTTAAGCCAATAATTTTAAATGTTGGCAAAATATATGTATAGTCATCAGGTCCTTCTATTCCCATATGATAGACAACAGCTGCGGAATTTTCCTTCAAAGAGCAATTTCATACAAGCAGAAATAAATATTGGGATTTGCAACTCACAACAAAACACTGGACTCTTTCTTAGTTATCAGTAACTTGTAGCACCTGGCTGAGATACTGAAGTCGTGCATGTTCTATTTATGTCTTCCTGCAAACTTTGGTCAAATTCTTACTGAGGAGGCTGTACCACTTCAGAATATATGAGGTGGTAATCATAGGATGCTCTTTTATAACACACCAAACGTGAAAATCCCCCACATGTAAAATTATGACCCACTTTGGACATTATATCTCAGCTTAACATGCCAAGATATGAACCAGCATTTTACTTGTTCATGCCACTTCTCTGTTCACATGAGCTACGATAACACAATGGAGTCTCCAATCAATTAGAGTTTTCTGCTTAATCTGAACCAAGAAATCAGGGTTACCGCATTCAGAACAAGTCAGGAACTTAAGCCAGCTTCAAGCATGGTTTACGATCCTGGCTTGTTCTGCGCATCATAACTCAATCTTCCTCAATTTGGATGAAACCAAAAACAATCGTTCATTAGAGACTTCCTGATTTAATCACAGTTTGAATGAAAGGGCTGCATATGCAGATGAAAGTCTCATTTAATCTCAGCTAAAACTGAGAGAGGAATATCTGAACAAGTTGGTAGTCAATGGATTCAGGTTGACTCCTGACAAAACAGGGAAAGTACTGTTTCTGGGAGATGGGGTGGGCAGGTGTGGGGGATTCCCTAGTCCTGAATGGGGCAACTGTGCCCCAGGTACACAGCCTGGGCGTCATTTTGGACTCACAGTTGTCCATGGAGGCACAGGTCAATTCTGTGTCCAGGGCAGCTGTCCACCAGCTCCATTTGGTACACTGCCTACACAATGTCTCACCGGAATGGTACATGCTCTGGTTACATCCTGCTAGGACTACTGCAATGCACTCTATGTGGGGCTACCTTTGAAGGTGACTCAGAAACTACAACAAATCCAAAATGTGGCTGGCAGACCGGTGACTTAGAGGAGCCACCAGGTAACACCAGTCCTAAAATATCTACATTGGCTCTCAGTATGTTTCCGAGCACAATTCAAAGTACTGGTGCTGACCTTTAAAGCCCTCAACGGCCTCAGCTCAGTATACCTGAAGGACTGCCTCCACTCCCATCATTGAGGTCCAGCTCTGAGGGCCTTCTGGCAGTTCCCTCATGGTGAGAAGTGAAGTTACAGAGACAGAGGGCTTTCTCAGTAGTCACGCTCGCCCTGTGGAACGCTCTCCCATCAGATGTCAAGGAAATAAACAACTATCCGACTTTTAGAAGACATCTGAAGGCAGCCCTGTACAGGATAGTTTTTAATGTTTGATGTTTTACTGTGGTTTTATAAATTGTTGGAAGCTGGTCAGAATGGCTTGGGCAATGAGAATGCTTGGGCAACTGAGCTCAAAGGGGCGGCTTATAAATAATAAATTATTATTATTATTATTATTATTATTATAAGCTCAACATGTCAGAGCAAATTCTATCCTACCCCTTTCCATGATATCATTCTCTCTCTCTCTCTCTCTCTCTCTCTCTCTCTCTCTCTCTGTGTGTGAGAGAGAGAGAGAGAGAGAGGAGCATTTACCTCATTTCTCACTCTATAAGACGCACCAGACCACAAGACGCACCTACCTTTTGGAGGAGGAAAATTTTAAAAAAATCTGAATCTCTCTTACTGTTCTGGCTTATGGGATAGCTGTGCGGCCTGCATTCGCTCCATAAGACGCACACACATTTCCCCTTACTTTTTGGGAGGGAAAAAAGTGAGTCTTATAGAGCAAAAAATACGGTATCTATGTGAATCCCACGGCAGTGGTACAGGTCACACATGTTAAACACCTTAGTGAGAACTCTATCTTAGAGCTAAGATACTTGCCATTCTCCCCACATGGCAGCAGCTCAGTTTTCCTATCTTCCATTGTAATCTTATGTTTATTTCTACCCAGGTACAAACTGTTGCAGAAGATGCCAGTATGCTTCCATACAAGCTCCACTGAAATAAATGAAGCCTGAGTCACGCCTGCTAGATTGCACTTAAAAATACACCTACTTCTTATATAATAATATAAAAAGATCTGTACCAATCAGTTTTCTCAGTTTTCTTATCCCCCATCCTTGCCTTTTACTGACTCCTTTGTGGATGTTCCCCCTGACACTAATATTTTAAATATTGTACTTATAGCTGACTGGTTATGGATTATTTGGTAAGTATTTTATAGGTTCCAAAGACATGTGCGGCTAATATTCCACTTTAATAGCTTTCTATTATGTTGTGAACTATTTTTTTTCCTTTAAGAAAGATCTGACAAAATGGTTCCATTTGGAAATATTTCTTAATAAAAGCCAAAGACTGCAGTCTATTTCTATTTTTATTATGTATTTCATTGGATTTTGGTACTTAGGGGAATGGAGCCAAGCTCAGTGTCCGTAAGAGGCAAGTAAAATGCTCTGGCAACTTGCCCTTATTAAGGACAAAGCTTCATAAGTCTTGGTTTAAAAATGGTAATACCAAATGCTAGAAAGTGAAGAAGCAGGGTTGTTTGAATATCAAAGCAGCATTTGCATTTTAAAGATGGTTGGAATTAGCACCACAAACTCATCACTATCATGTCTCTGAGGAGGAAAGGACTTATCACACAACAACAAATATGCATTGTTCACATAGTAGTTCTAAACTGATTTGGAAGGTATCTCATAACTGAGATTTTCTGAGGAGTGGATGGAAGGGGTACAGCAGATAAACTTGGAAGTTGGCGCGGGACTATTTAAAGAATGGCGGAGGGCAATGAGTAATAAGGGAGGAAGAGACTTTTTTTACAGCAGATCCATGCTTCATCCCAGACTACGGATGTAAGAAGGCATTGATTTTTGTACCAACTTGTGTTCTTTTCACGCAGCGTTGGTTGTTGCTGTGCCACTGCAGTTTGGCTTCTGACAAGAGACTATGTTTTTTGCCTCTGTCACCACTGTGACCAAATTCATTGTAATTCATTCCGCAAATAATTAAGTTATCACTGGGTTATTCGGCACCATTCATTTCAGTGCAAAATCCATTCATTTCATTGCAAAGGAAACACAGAGCAACTTGGGGCATCATCAAGTACCTATTGTTTGTGAACCAAAAAGAACAACAGCAAATACCTAGCCCTATGCGGCCTAGGACCCACGTGCCTACGGGACCGCCTCTCCTGGTATGCCCCGCAGAGGACCGTAAGGTCCGCAAATGACAACACTTTGGAGGTCCCAAGTTGCAAGGTGGTTAGATTGGTCTCAACTAGGGCCAGGGCCTTTTCAGTACTGGCCTCGACTTGGTGGAACGCTCTGTCACAAGAGACTAGGGCCCTGCGGGACTTGACATCTTTCCGCAGGGCCTGCAAGACAGAGCCGTTCCGCCTGGCCTTTGGTTTGGACTCAGTCTGACCCTTATGTTTCCCTCCCCTTATGGTTTTGATCTATGGGCTACTATTAAAATGAGGCTGCATTTTAAACTGTATTTTAACCTGTATTTTAAATTGGTCCACCCCCCCATTATGTTTTTATTGTAATTTTACTGGTGCTAGCTGCCCTGAGCCCGGCTCTGGCCAGGGAGGGTGGGGTATAAATATATTTTTTTATTTTTTATTATTATTATTATTATTGTTGTTGTTGTTGTTGTTGTTGTTGTTGTTGTTGTTGTTGTTGTTGTTGTTGTTATTTCCACTGCATTGTTTTCCATTCTGGGACATGGGAGGAATAAATGAACATTAGTAACTGTCAGGGAACTGACATCGGAGCCCAGAGTGGAGGTAGGGCTCTCCAACGATGCAGGAGAAGGGACCAGCAGGGAGAGGGAGAACACTTCCCTTGGGGAAGGAAATCGGCGTGACACCAGGAAAGAAGGGGAGGAGGGAAGGTCTTCGGAGAGAGGGCTCCAAGACCCTTCCACAGGGTCCAGCGGGGAGAGCCCAGGACCTCCGCTGGCCACGCCCACTCTGCGCAGGAGACTTCCGCGCAGGGAGGCGAGGCGAAGACTTGGCGTCAAACAGCTTTTATGTTGGAAGAAGTTCAGGGAACGCCCACTGACGGATTCTGCCAGTGACTGAGACAGTCGCCTTGTAAGGGCTGTCAAATCAGGGAAAGGTTTAGCTACCCCAACAGCTGGGAGCAGTTTGGAATTTACGCACAAGCAACCCCTATTCCCATTACAGTAACATTTGATGAATTCGTTGCCGTCTCCACCAGTGGAAAGCCAGTTTAGGCTGCAATGCTCACATTTCTGATTTAGCATAATCTAGAGTGATGTTGTAGTGAATTGGAAAGCTCCTGGTTCACAGAATCATAGACTTGTAGAGTTGGAAGGGACCCTGTGAATCATCCAGTCCAACTCCTTGCAATACAGGAATATATAGTTGTCCCATATAGGGATCGAACCTGCAACCTCAGCATTAGCAGCACTATCCTCTTGCTCACTCTAACCAACTGAGCTATCCAGTCTTTGCCCCAGCCCCAGTTGTCCATTACTGAGTCAGCCCCAATCCCCTCCCTTATATGTACGGCTGTATCACAACATGTAGTTCTTCTGACCAATCACAAAAAGGATAGCATTTACAAATGGATTTCCCCTGAACCAATAACATCTGCTCTATAAACTGGTGCTTTTTTCTTGTCAGATTTTAACCACTGCTGAGCACACACACACCTGACTCTGCAGGTCCTACCTTCCTAACATCAGCACTGTTAATGCAATATATCTGTCAAGCTTTATTAAAATTCTTTGTGATGTGCATCTTGGCTCATAAACCTCAATACTGTATTGATACTGCCTAAGGGAACATCCTTGTACAACTGAGCCTCTGCAGATGGAATGACAGAAGAACAATGTTCAAAACATTCCTCCAAGATCAGTTTACGGTACTGAGCTCTGCCTTCTCCTCTGACAACATCTCCTTTTAACACAAGCTTTGCATTGCCACAATAATGCTATTGTTCAATTGCTGACTGACACCGCACACTGGCACACCAAGGAATAAACAGCTTTTCAGATAAATAATACAATTTTTCAAAAAAAGCAAATAGTGCTTGTCAATATCGTTTCATAGCTTTTCTCTTTCTTTCTTTCTCATTCTCTATGAACGCACCTGTGTGCAAACTGTTGTGACTCTAATCTGCCTGAAACCAATGAACACACCATGGATTGCCATCAAGATTAGAGCTTTTGACAGCTGCTTAATACAGGAATTGGTATTGCTTTGGCTATATGGGTTTTTTATGCACACACCCTTCCCAATAATAAAACACATATAAAGGGCAGCCTTCAATGTTTAACACTACAGAATACAATTTCTTTATTCCCTACTGTTCCACCATGAGACGCGGGTGGTGCTGTGGTCTAAACCACTGAGCCTCTTGGGCTTGCCAATCAGAAGGTTGGCAGTTTGAATTCCTGTGACGGGGTGAGCTCCCGTTGCTCAGTCCAAGCTCCTGCCACCCTAGCAGTTCGAAAGCACGCCAGTGCAAGTAGATAAACAGGTACTGCTGCAGAGGGAATGTAAACAGCGTTTCCGTGCGCTCTGGCTTCCATCACAGTGTCTTGTTGTATCAGAAGCAGTTTAGTTCTGCTGGCCACATGACATGGAAAGCTGTCTGTGGACAAACGTCGGTTCCCTTGGCCTGAAAAGCGAGATGAGCGCTGCACCCCACAGTTGCCTTTGACTGGACTTAACCATCCAGGGGTCCTTTACCTTTACTGTTCCACCATTGTAGAACTCATACTGAAGAGAGTAAGCCAATCAGGGATTATATCTCTTCAATGTAGTACCAAAGTAGTAATGCACATGTCTCAATCTTATACGTACATGTTAAGTATTTAGTGTGCAATACATTGTGTAACCGCAGAAAATGTGACTGCCACGTAGAGTGTGGAGTGTTTCTGGGGTGGAATGACAACTCACCAAGCTGGCTGAGGGTTTTGTATACCTTTGACTCATTTCAGTTGTGTAAGTGGGCGCTCACTGTTTCATCCCTTCCTAGTCTCTTACTCAGGTCCATAAATCATCTTTGCCGCTTGGTCTAAAGCTGCTCCTCTTGGTCTGAAGCTGCTCCAGCAGATGGGCGGGAGAGGAGGAGGAGGAGGAGGAAGAAGAAGAAGAAGAAGAAGAAGAAGAAGAAGAAGAAGAGCCTCCTCTGCCAGTGTTAGTAGTCCTAATAGAGGAGATGTTAGCAGGAGTGCAGGATACAAGCAATCCAGGAGTCCCATCTCACCCGGATGGAATTTACTGACCACCAACTGTGACAGAACAATAGGCCTATATGCAGACATGGATGTCCTTACCTACAGTCAGCGGCAAATAAAACTGCACATACAGTGGTACCTTGGGTTACGAACGCTTCGGGTTCAATACGCTTCGGGTTACAAACTCTGCTAACCCGGAAGTAGTTGCTCCGGGTTGCGAACTTTGCCCCAGGATGAGAACGGAAATCGCATACTGGTGGCGCGGCAGCAGCAGCAGGCCCCATTAGCGAAAGCGCACCTCAGGTTAAGAATGGTTTCGGGTTAAGAATGAACCTCCGGAACGAATTCAGTTCGTAACCCGAGCTACCACTGTATCTGGTTTTGAAGAAATCAAAGTATGCATTTGTCCCGACATCTGCTCTTCTGGTAAAAGCCTATTTCATGTAGGGGGCATGTTTCTCACCACTGTGGTTTGCCTACATCTGCAGGCACCGTTTAATGTGTTATTCAGGAAAGTGGAAATTGTGTGAATCACACATACACTTGTATGCATAAATGCTTGAATCACACCTATATAGCGTGTTCCTATGGGCATATACTGCGTCAGGCTTGCCCACCATCTCACTACACGTCAGCAATAGCCAATGCATAGCCTCTTTGAACAGTGGAGAAAAAGTATGGGCATGTGCATTTATATTTCCTCTTTGCAGATTGCAAATGTGTTTAAAATGGTCAAGGCTCAGGAACCAAGAAGACTAAAACCTCAATAAAGAATGGGGAAAGTTTATAATTTATCTAGGATACCACTGTAAGACGATGAAAACATTAGCAGGATTCTAATAACACTTGCAATGTAGCAAATATCACGGACAATATGGAGAGATACAAAATATGGATTATGAAATAATATGCAGTTGAAAAGGTTGACAACAGGACCCATGGAGAAGACCTGGAATCAATCAAGGCCTCCAAAAAAACCCTCCTATCATCATCATCATCATCATCTTCCTCCTGTATGTAAAATATCTCTAAATTATTCTTCTAGACACATCAGTCTTTTCCACCGAGTTCTTTTCTTTTTACCCTCAACCAGAAATATGAAAGGGAAGACGGTGGGGGTGGAATCCAGCTCCCTGTAAATATAGCATTAGTGCTAATAAATATTTTGACAACTTTGCTGCATTCATTGAGGATGCAGCTGAAAAAAGTGAGGGGCTGGCTGGCTGCTACTTTCCACTCGCTGCTGCTGTGTAAAAGAGAGGGAGTTGCAGCTTCCAGCCAGCCTATTCCCTTTTAGCATTAGCAGGTTGAAAGCTTAGATGGAATGAATTGTATACCACAGTAATAATGCATTCAATCTGGGAGTTCAGAGATGTTAGCAGTTTATTACACTGGGCTAGGAAATAGCCCGAAGACTCCCAAAAGAGCCTGAGGCAGGAAGGTTTTCTAGGGAGGTTTCTGACAGCAGCTAACCCTGTGGTTGAGCTTCTCTGTCTCATACTCTGAAAAAGGAATGAGAAAAGAGTGGGGGGGGGGAGAGAGAGAGATAGAGAGGAGGGAAGGTGGAAGGAGAGATGATGAAAGACCTGTAAGTGCTTATCTCTCCTAGCGAAGTACATGTCACGCATGACGGATGGGATAGCGGCAGCTTTCTAAACACCTCCTCATAGCGTCCATTCCCCGCCTCTTGATGCACAGGGAAGTTTTCTTCCTTGAAGGTTATTTTAAGATCTCTAGAAGGTATGACAAGATGACAGCGTGCCTTGATTTTTCTTTCACGTACCTCAGTCAAATGCTTAAACAAGCTCCTTATTGCACTGTTATATACCCTCCAGACATTTCTCCAATGAAAATAGGGACGTCCTATTCCATAGTAATAATGTTATTATTTATACCCCCGCCCATCTGACTGGGTTTCCCTCCAACATATATAAAAAACATTAAGCATGTAAATCTTCCCTATACAGTTGCCTTCTAAAGGTTGTGTAGTTACTTATCTCCATAGCTTGGGGATTGCATAACTCCATCCGGGCAACCAATGGACATTTTCAGAGTTTGACACATCCTAGAGAGGCAAAATCATCAAAAGAGGGTGCAAATCAGAGCAACAATTATCATTATCATTATCAATACCACATCCCTCTGACCGGGTTGCCCCAGGTACTCTGAGAAGCTTCCAACATATATAGAAACATAATAAAACATTAAACTTTTTTTTTTTAAAAAAAACTTCCCTAAGACTGGCGTGCCTTCAGATGTCTTATAAAGGTTGTATAGTCACATAATTCCACACCCTCCAACATTTCTCTGATGAAAATGGGGACACCCTAATGAAAATACAGACATTCCGGGATCAAATCAGAAAGCGGGGTAACTTCTGTAAATCCAGGAATGTCCCTGGAAAATACGGACACTTGGATGGTTTGCTGTTATGCATCTTCCACTTCTCCAAATATCAAGTGGGACAGTCCTACATCTCCTCGATGCTTCTAGATGTCTTCCCAAACTCTTAACTGCCCATTTGAAATGCACATCAAACAATGTGCAAGTCAACTTGACACCAAAGCAGAGAAGTGGCTAATCACACAGCCTTGTATGGTTAGAACAATGGAGTTCAATCGTCTTAATTTCCATATTGATCCCAAACCACAGGATGTTGCAGAGTGCTCTGGAATTCATCTTAAGAAACACTCTTTGTTTGTGCAGGGCTTGGGCAAATCTTGTGTCATGACTGACCAAACTTAGTTTGCACTCAAAGTCTTCTAATATTGCATGCTGCAAAGGAAGTTGACTACCATGACGAATATTCTTGGAGAACTCCTGTTAAGTTTTTCAGGGAAACAATTTTCCTGGAAAACCATTTAAAAGCCACTGACATATGTAATTCTTAACCATATACCAGTACCTTACAACAAATGACATTTTGAAGAGAGATGTGGATAATATATTATCCCATCTATTTATAAATGGCCACTTTTCTGGCCTTCCTCATCTAGATTCAGGGTGACTAGACTATTGAGTAGTTCTATAAATGTCCAGCTAAAATCAAATAGAAGAGAAAATGAATCATTTATCAAATAAGTAGGCATTCTAGTCAATATAGGTTTTACATCTGAATTATAGATGCAGGAAATGCAAAAGGCTATTCCTTGTGAAAATGGATTGAGAAGTAATTCAATCCAGACTAAGGGTTATGAAAACACCCAAAGGTGTTTGGGTTATGAAAACGCTAGTGTGGTGTAGTACTCGTAATCTGGTGAACCGGGTTCGCTTCCCCGCTCCTCCACATGCAGCTGCTGGGTGACCTTGGGCTACTCACACTTCTTTGAAGTCTCTCAGCCTCACTCACCTCACAGAGTGTTTGTTGTGGGGGAGGAAGGGAAAGGAGAATGTTAGCCGCTTTGAGACTCCTTCGGGTAGTGATAAAGCGGGATATCAAATCCAAACTCTTCTTCTCTTCTTCTGTTTTACACTGGAATGCACATTCCAGTAAATGGAGGCATTCCAGTCAAATCATGTATGTGTCAGATGTGTAAACAGCTTACTATTAAAATCGTCTTCAAATCTGTTTGGTAGCATGGGGGGGGCCACAGGGGCAGTTGCCCCGGGTGCAAAATCGTTAGGGACAAAAAAAATTCAACACCCAGTGCTGCTTCAATACAGCTACAGACTTCCGTTACTGGGCTCTGCTGAAAGCAACTTCTCCATGTGAACCAGGAAGTGACCTCTCCAAACAACGGAATGACTCTTTTTTTCTTCTCTGTGGTTGCCATCTTTTGGGTGTTAGGCAGTTTAATACTCATGCATACTCTGTCTGTTTCCCTCCATGTGGGGTGCTGGCAACCCACACTACTCCAATGCTTTAAATTATGGGTTTTAATCCATTAAGTAAAAGAAAGACCATACTTTAACAAATCAAACTGTTCCCCAAAAATGTTTTCATTTGAAGTTTGGAAAACCTCTCAGGAAGCAGAGGAGCAGGGCAGGAGGGGCATTGCTAACTGATCAATCTGAGGAGGTTTCTGAGAAATTTAAGTTGGAGGTCTCTTAGGCTTGTGCGTCTCAACCCACTTTCTAGGGACTATGTCCCATTAAATTTATACTTCTGAATAAACACGGTTAGGTAGGACTATGCTGTTAGACAGGTTGGACCCAAGTGATTTATAACTCTGGTGTCAGAAATAGCATCATAAAGAGTTCATGGGAACTTTGGTTGCATTTGTTACTGATAAGGTTTCACAGGGAGTTCACAGAAATGGATCATACAATCATATGGTCTTTGAGAGAGCATCACAGAGCCAAAAGAGCAGACTTAATTCTCTAGGGAGAGAAAGGTCTTTCCTTGCAGAGGGAAACTGGTCTTGTGGGTATTTTCCCCTTAGCCTCCACCAAGGCCCTTTGCCCATTACAAGGATTTGATATTTTTTAAATGGAGGTTTACTCTGGGGGTCAGGTTCTTGTTATTTGGTTGTGGGGTTTTTTTGTTTTTGTTTTGAGGGATAGGGTTTCTGAGCATAGCTGGTTTTTATTATGTGAAATAGGTATTTTTTGTGTGGCCATGACAGCCTGTGTACTCCCAGCCATTTTTTAAAAAAATCCTTGGTACCTCTGGATTAGGCAATGGTGAATCTCCTTAAAGGAACTGCTTCAAAAGACAACCAGTTCAAATATCATTCATTTTGCCCAAATCAGATATCTTTTTGAATAATACACTGCATGCAGACTTGATGGGCGGAATCCATTGCTCTTTTTACTTCAGATCTGCATAAGAAATGAAATAAGTAGGCCTTATCAAACCACGGTTTGAAAACACTGTTCCTGTTGGCAGTCTGTTAAAACATCTTACAGATAATCAGTGACTCCAGTAGTTCTAAAAAGTCAGCATGTCGCAGAATGATTTACATCTCAGAGTGCTGTTTAACCTTCCGGCTTCTTTATCTCCCTTTCCATCCTCCGCTTGATTCCTCTGCATTTCTCCACGTTACCCCTCCTTACTTCGGCATGCTAAAACAGCAAAAATTCTAAAGCTGCTGTAAGATTAATCACAGAAGAACTACGCTATGTTCAATTCTGGCAGTGTCAGCAGAAGAGTCAGTGGTGGGGATCAGATGAGCTCCAGCTCATTGGTGGCACGTTTATCAAATTTCCTCACCAGAGAATTCGTTGCAAACCTCCCCCCACCCCCTTGGCTTTTGTTACTGTCATTCTGTAAGCCCTTGTGGTGATACAAGTTAGCTTTTTGGGAATCCTTTGGAAGTCTGGCCTCTGACACTTACCTCTCAGCAATACTGGCAGAAAGCTCTGAAGTTTCTTCTGAGTAGCAATCTGCTTAACCTTTCCCTTACCGTGACTGTGAAGATGCATATTACAAATGCGAGGTGGTCCAAATGCTAAACAGAACCCTAGAAAGGATGGGAAATGGCCTGTGCAAGGAAAAGCCCATCAAACCATTCTTTGTTAAGGAACAGTGTGTTGAGGGGGACGGAAGACATGGTGAGATAGTATTTTGCAAAAAAAAAAAAGAAAAGAAAAGAAAAAAGAGATAGTATTTTGCACAGCAATAGCTGGAGAAGGTTGCCACTCTTCTGTGCTGCATGTGAATTGTCCTAACATGTCAGGAGAAAAGAAGTTAAGAAATATAGAAGCAGCAGCGGAGCAAGCTGATCAGGTGCCTGGGGCAGCGCACGTGTCCTGCGCCCAGGGGCGGGGCCAGCCAAGCAGGGGCAGGATGCTCCGTGGGGCCTCCGAAGAGTCTGCCTACCTCAACCCACTCAGCCGCCCTACAGCTGAGGGGGATGCGGCAGGTGGACTGCTTAGGGCAGCGTGGAGCCTGCGGGCGCCCAAGCCACCACGTCACTCCCAGGAGAGATGCGTGGCTTGGGTACGCTGCAGGCCCTGTGGTGAGTGTTAGGTTTCTGTGCAGTTCTTGGAGTCACAAGACTCTGTTGACATTCTAGACTGTCTCACAGGAGACAGGAGACGGATTTGAAGTTACTGGTTTCCTGTTTCTGTGTCCTATTGTTTTCTGTCTCTCACAGAGAGCAGATGCATATTCTTTTCTGTCTTGCGTAGTTAGAAATAAAGTAGCAACGTAGCACATATTTCTGGCTCCTTCTGCTGCTGTCTGAGTACTCTGCGCAATGGAGAGCGTGCCTGAAGTCTCATTCAAAGGCTTAGGTTGTTAATCACTGCCGGAGTCATTACAGCTCGATCGTACGGAGGCTCCAACAGTGAGTGCCGCCTGGCATTTTGTTACCCCCTCAGTGGTGACACCTAGGGCAGCCTGCCCCCACCACACACCCCTTCCTCCACCCCTGTACGGAAGATACCCATTAAAGAAAGCGACTGAATGGATACTGTCTTATATGAGATGATACAATACCTAGCCCAGGACAGAGACTGAACTCCTACAACAGTGTACAGGAAACATTCCAAATAATTTTATCGAGCTGCAAAATGTCACGAAACAGTGCACAAACTTCTGAGATGTCCAGAACTCTTCATCAGGTTAGACGAAAATGGAATGGCTGAGGCAGAGGCAGAGAATAAAACTGGCTGATGTTGGAAGCATGGCATCTACATCTGATCAAAGTCTTGATGTGGAGTGGGTAGCAAACATTCAAATGAGGCTCTTGAGGTGCTGTGCTGGTATTGGAATCAGCCTGCACAACAGTGGCTGATTCCCCTATCTCTTAAAACACAAGAACAAACTGGCCGTTACTAGGTCTGTCTGCCTCATTAGGTGGGACTCACAAAGTTCTTAACTGGAGGAAAATAGGAATCAAAACAAACAAGGCAGGCCTTACAGGGGAAAAGGTGGAAATTAATTTTAGGTGGTGTGTTAGGCAAAAGGTCAATAAAAGCGAAATTTGATAGCTTCACATAGCCATTAAAAGGAGTGTTCCTTCTGAGAAATAAAGTCCCCTTTTAAGGTGGTTAGAAGCCCCTTCCTCCTGTTTAGCATTCGGTGTTATGTATTCAGTGGTCTGTGTTTGCCTGAGCTTGAGTCTGGACTAAGGATTCTGAGCTCCTGTGTTCTGATTCAATACATGATGTCCAATCACAGAACATTTCAGAATTTGGGCCTCTGCCATAGGCCCTTGAACTCTGAGTCACGATTCGCAGCTTGAAAGTTTAGATAGCCAATCAGGGTGGGAGTGGGAGTGGTCCAGGCTTTCAGGAATGTATATAAGCAGTAGCTTTGACTCTGTTTCCCAGTTATGTAGTTCAGTAAAGGTTCTTGCTGTTATCGCTGTGTCTTGCCTTGTGAGAACCCACCTATACTTCACATCCCACTGCTGAATTACTAAATTGAAGAAACGGAGTCTGGTCACAGGCTTCAGATTTCACCTTGCCTGACCTCCTACTTCTTAGAACAGGGGTGGGCTAACATTTGCCCTCCCTAAGTTGCTGGTTCAAAATTGGGAAAGGAGTACGACAAGGCTGTATATTGTCTCCCTGCTTATTTAACTTATATGCAGAATTCATCATGTGAAAGGCTGGGCTGGATGAATCCCAGGCCGGAATTAAGATTGCCGGAAGAAATATCAACAACCTCAGATATGCAGATGACACAACCTTCATGGCAGAAAGTGAGGAGGAATTAAAGAACCTTTTAATGAGGGTGAAAGAGGAGAGCGCAAAATATGGTCTGAAGCTCAACATCAAAAAAACGAAGATCATGGCCACTGGGCCCATCACCTCCTGGCAAATAGAAGGGGAAGAAATGGAGACAGTGAGAGATTTTAGTTTCTTGGGCTCCATGATCACTGCAGATGGTGACAGCAGCCATGAAATTAAAAGACGCCTGCTTCTTGGGAGAAAGCAATGACAAACCTAGACAGCATCTAAAAAAGAAGAGACATCGCCTTGCCAACAAAGGTCTGTATAGTTAAATCTATGGGTTTCCCAGTAGTGATGGATGGAAGTGAGAGCTGGACCATAAAGAAGTCTGATTGCAAAAGAATTGATGCTTTTGAATTATGATGCTGGAGGAGACTCTTGAGAGTCCCATGGACTGCAAGAAGATCAAACCTATCCATTCTTAAGGAAATCAGCCCTGAGTGTTTACTGCAAGGACAGATCCTGAAGCTGAGACTCCAATACTTTGGCAACCTCATGAGAAGAGAAGACTCCCTGGAAAAGACCCTGATGTTGGGAAAGATGGAGGGCACAAGGAGAAGGGGACGACAGAGGACGAGATGGTGGGAAGCTACCAGCATGAGTTTGACCAAACTGCGGGAGGCAGTGGAAGACAGGAGTGCCTGGCGTGCTCTGGTCCATGGGGTCACGAAGAGTCGGACACGACTAAACAACAACAACAACAACAAGTTGTTGGTCTCCAAGTTCCATGTACCCTAGCCAGCATGTCCAACAGTCAGGGATAATGGGAGCTACAATCCCACAAAATCTGAAGGGCTGCAGGATCCCCACCTCTGCTTTAAATGATACATATGGTACAGCATTACACATGTGTGCATCTGCACCCATCCATGCTTAAGCAAATCAACAAATTCTGCGCATGATAAATGGCTCCAACCTACACCCTCACCTCCTGGGAAAAGAGGCAATCTTCACTTGGTATTCTTTCATATGCTTTGGCCTAGCAGAAGCAGCATTTTGCCTCTTCTGTGCAATAACTCCTTTTCCACCCGGTTCACATAACACTCTATCAATGTCTTCAAATTGCATTTTCCAGCATTAATATACTATTTGTTTTGGCTCCTAATTACCTGCTTTATCAGCATGTCATATTTGTTCCCCCCTTCCGAGTAATTATATTCCGAATCAGTGTGACACTTGATATTGACCTTTATTTTTAGCTTTCTCTCCCCCTCACAGAAAAGAGGGTGAATGCTTATTTATAAACCATGAAAACTGAGTTTGTGAGAATATTGATTTGGTGTCTTTAAAAAGCAGCAGGCTGGCAGGCGGCAACTCGAAGTGATCACTGGCAATTAGCAGGGCACATTTTTCACTGCTAAACCTTGCCTTTACCTTCTAATTCTATTACTGCATTCGCTCCGCTCTTCCCATAAAGCACTGTGTTTGTGGCAAGAAACCAGCTATCTGTATAATTTAATGAAAGCCAGTGATCAAAACTGATTTAGTCAGTCTCAAAAATAAGGCAGTGGCATAATTGACACCAGGTGTTCAGAAAAGTTTTCAAATAACCATTAAAAAGATTAGATGCTAATTTAATTGTTAAGTTCCTTTGCAGGAATAACAAGATATTAGCTACAGGGTCAAATGCTCCAGATATTTGCATGACCATAATAATTATCTTTTATGGGAGAATTTGAGGGGCTCCGATGTATGTTGGATGCAGCTTAGAGTTGTCTCATATGCTATACTTTTCCAACATGGAGATATTGGAAAAGGCATGCTATTTTTGCAGCACTGGAAGGGAGTTTTTATTTTCTCTGTCTCCTTTTGCCTGAATTCATATATTGAACATGAAGATTCTGCAGATGTTGACTTGCCAATCCATATACCAGTCAGTTGTGATGGTAGCAGAAACACTTCTAATTGTAGCATGGTCAACTGTTAATATATTAGCTTTAAAATATTGCTTTGAGGGAGGGTATAATTCCTCGTAGAAGGGGCACAGTGTCTGACATCCACAGACTGCTTGTAAAAATGGATTTTCATAGAGTGAATGAAAGCATCTCCCCTATAAATCCCATAATTGGCTGGGCAGGCGTGATGCGGCTGGGGTCGGCGCAAGGGGACATCAATCCCTTGCCCCCGAGGCAGATCACCACAAGGGCCCAGATGCCTGGCTGCAATGCTGCGCGCTACAAAAGGGGAGGGGTTTTTCCCAATCCTAGTGCTACCCAAAATTTTGAACTACAAGTCCCTTCAGTGCCAGCCAACATAGCACATCTGAAAGATACCAGATTTCAGAAGACTGACCTAGATGTTCATTTTCTGTTAACAGTTCTCAAGAATCTATTCAACAAGGCGGAGAAGTGCCCAAACAGTAGCAATTTTGGAGTGTCCTGCTGAAAGTGATCAAATGTTTTCAGTATTGAAAGTAAGAGCAATGCTATTTTGTTTGCCATCAGTGCTGACACATAGCAGGTTGGCTATGTATCTTACATAATGACATCTCGCTTGTTATGTGATCTGGCTGGCACCTCCCATGTAACTATCCTAAAGAGGAAGTTATAACTTCATAACAAAGAAGTCAATAGTAGGTCAGGGAAAACAATGGCATATGGCAATAAAAATATGCAATATATCCTCCCCACATCAAATTCTGGGTGTGGTTTATTGTTTTTCTTAGACAGATCTAAGGACGTAATCCTATGGAAAGATCCAGCTGGATGAACAACTCACAATGCAGGAGATCTCCAGCTCAGCTGGAGGATTCCTGGCTCAGTTGATCTCCCCTGGCGTAACTTGCTCATCCCAGCTAAATCAGGGCTCAGATATATCCTGGCAAGCTGTGTCAGAAAAATGTAGCAGAGATTTTGCTAACCTGGGAGAAAGTCATTTCAAATAACAGCATTGGGGTGAGTTATTTTTTTTTGGGGGGGGGGTCATGTTTGTTTCATACCTTTGCTTTAAGGTACTCAAAGCAAGATACATTTGATCAGTCCAGATAACAGCACAGCAACCATGTGGAGTGTTAGTATCTTGACCAAGGTATTTCACATGTGAGCTGGAATTTAAGCCCATGCTTTCCTGATCCAAAGCCCTCAAAGTAGGAGCTATATCCTACTGGCACCCATGGGTTGTGATATTGCTGCAAAATTGGCGATCCAGTGAAAAGCGACACTTCTTTGTCCTCCTTATAATTTCATCTAAATGAAGACCAGTCTCTTGAAGTTTGACAACACAGTGGAAATTAACTTCATCGCCAATATAGAGCAATTCCTGAAACAACTGCAAGCACTCAGTTATCTATATTAAAGATATGTCAAAGCTGTGGGCTGCTGCAAGTTTTGAAGTACAAGAGAGACACTGACGAAAAGCATGCACACTGTTACAGAGAAGGCGAACAAATTCTTTGCTGAATATTTCATTAATCATGAAGACTCTAAGTCATCCACATCATTCCTTTTTGCACCAGAACACCTCCCAGTAGATTACAAAGATCTGCAATACGGAGTGGGCGGGGGAATGTGACAGATGACTTATTTTTATATTCTGGATTTGAGCCGTCTACTCTTTACCTACTCAACTACATTCTGTGATATGAATGTAAATTATTTAATCAGATTGCCGTTTTCACACTCTCGTTTTAGACTAGAATGTGGGGGAAGCCTTGGAAAAGAAAGCATGGGGGAATATCAATGCAACGATTCACAATAGTAAGGACAAACAGTTCGGATTGGGTCTTCAGTGCTCTGAATGGATAATATACATTTAAATTATTTCACAGAATCATAGAATTGTAGAGTTGGAAGGGACTCTGAGGATCATCTAGTCCAACGTAGGAATATGCAGCTGTCCCATACTGTGATCAAACCATCAACCTTGGCATTATCAGCATTATCTGAGCTAATTGTTGGAAGGGACCCCAAGGGCCATCTATTCCAATCCCCTGAGATGCAGGAATCTCAACTAAAGTCTCCATGACAGATGGCCATCCAACCTCTGCTTAAAAACCTCCAGTGAAGGAAAGTTCACAACCTCCTGAGGGAGTCCATTCCCTATCAAACAGATCTTACCATCACAAAATTCTTCCTGATGTTTAGTCAGAACCTCTTAACAGCACCATCCAAAGTCATGAGTCAGAACTAATGGCTTTGCAAAGATCAACATATATAAAAATGACAATCATGGTTTTGTCCATCATCAGTCCTCAGGTTCCACTGCTCTGCTTGGGACATAACCTTTGATCAAACAATCCTTCTTTTGGGATACTGATGTCATGCATTTACATGTTTTGTTTCCGCTTTAGCTGACAAGCATATGGTTTGGATTTATATACTGGAAAGAGGTTTAAAACAAATGAGAAGAGAAGAGAAGCTTGCTCTCATCTGAGAAAAAAGAACAAACTTGGGAGATCCTAATGACAAAAATATCTCATTTGATACCTAGTCTGCCCTTAGATCCTACAACTTCTGGTGATGTGGAAGAAATTTGTTCCATTCGCACCTACCTAATTTGCACTCTGTAAATCAATCCCGGAACCAAATGAAGCTGTCCTTATAAATTTACACTTCTCTACATTTAGTGATGCAGTTCTCCAGCCAAAACACATGTGCAGAATGTGTGCATTGGGAAAAGAGCACAGAAAAATGTGGATATTGGTGAAAATAACATACAGAAATGTATTGTACTGGAGGGAAACGCTTGAAGAAACGTGCTTGGAAATGTGTGTATGAATGGGGGAGGTTACTTTCTTTAAAAAATGCAAATTGATGCTGAAAAGAGTTTGACTGAACTTAAATAAAATGAGGAAAAGAGAAAAACCAACACTGACAGATCTGTCCACCCCATACAGACATTCGTTACAGGCTAGCTTTCCACCTGCAGCATCCAACATGAAATCCATTAGTTGTACTCCAGAGCTCCTCATCATGTTACTTCTTCTGTATGCTGGAATCAGGTCTCAGAGACTGAGACTCAGAAGGAGGGGGAAATGTGGGTCAGGCATCCCTATAAAGGGATTTGTGCTACGTAAATACTGACATATGTTCCTTTCTAAATGGAAATCTCAACAGTATAGCTATCATCTTGACTTAGTCCAAGGAAGAAAACATCCCACAGTTACACGTCAACAAACTTGCCTTTCAGCTATAATTGTGGCATAGATTGAAAGTTGCGCACCATAAAGGACAGCATGGAACAGGAGATGACGGCTCCAGTGAAGCATTGAAAGGAAAGAACCAGCAATGAAAAGAAATAATTTGGATTACCTTAGATACTCTGTTAGCAACTTCTCTGCCTACGGTCAGCCCCTGAACAAAGGTCCTTGCAGCGATGAAAGCTCTTGTCACTTGAACCTTCAGTTTCCTGGGTACATCTCCAAAAGGCTTAAGCTGGTCTGTGTATTTGCTTACACATTCTAGGTAGTCCTCAGAGAAATGATAGTGGGGGTTTATGAGCTGGAACATT
Organism: Podarcis filfolensis; assembly: GCF_964270895.1. Classification (NCBI taxonomy): domain Eukaryota; kingdom Metazoa; phylum Chordata; class Lepidosauria; order Squamata; family Lacertidae; genus Podarcis; species Podarcis filfolensis. Next base: position 12,122,318 of record NC_139607.1, read on the forward strand.
CGCTCTAATAGCCGAGCCCAGAAGTCATTCAACATTTCCTCCAAGTTCACGTTGCCTCCTGTATAATACCGTTTCAGTTCTATGAAGAGGTCCTGGAACACTTCCGAATTCTGCATGTACAGCATGCCGTATGTCCGTACAAACATATCATTTAAAGATCTTTCGGCATTCTCCAGAAGTTCTCGGAAAAATTCTATACAAAATAGAAGCATAAGCGTAAGGAAAAAAATATATAGTATGAAGGAAAGCAAACAATATTAGTGATAATCAGGATTACGACAGTGTGTCACATTCATAGCTGTCAATTTTCAGATTTGAAAATAAGGGATTAGCAGCCTTGAAAATAAGGGATCAGCAGCCTCACCTGTCCTGGGGACAGTCTACGGGATATCTAACAATCCAGGATAGCAGCGGGAAACGGCGCTGGAATAAGGGAATTTCCCCCCAAAAGGGGAAGGTTGACAGCTATGCTCATATTGTTTTAAACTTTTAAAGCGGGGGGGGGGGGTGCCGGAACCAGACCCCAAGCTCACTAGGCACCTTCTGAATGTGTTGTAGAGCACTGAGGTAACATTATAGCACTGAGCTGAAGGGAGAGGTTTCAGCCTCCCTGCCCAGACAACTACTGTGTAGGTAGGATATTAAAATTGTACTTTCTTCACTCCTTAACCAATACACCGTAGAGCAGAAAGAGCACACTCTTCTGTCCCATTGCAGCACTCGGCTGCACTCTTCCACTGATCTGCACCAGTCAGCTATTGTCAGAGACTGGCTGGCTGAGGAAGAACGATGGGTGCTGCCTGGCCTAGAGCCCACCAAAGATGACGCAGAAGACAACTTATACCTCGGAATCATGGTTGTGGGACACTGGAGAGCAGTCTGGAGAAGGGACGAGCTGGGAGGTGATTGAAGCAGGAGGCTTCAGCAATCAAGGGTAGGGGGTCAGAAGAAGGATGCCCTCCCAGGACAGGGCTGGAGGTTAAGTCTCAATGTCAGTGCAGACTCAGTAGAGAGCAGTCAGAGATGGTCCCTGCTACCTATCAGCTGGACAGTCCCAGTCCTGCTGGTTCTCCTCCTTCTCTGCCACCCCACTCAAGGATCCTCCGCATCCTGAACAATGGGCCAGGCAGGCTCAGAGGAGGAACCAACCCGCTTGTCGCAGTCTCTGTCTGCTTGGTAGGGATACAGAGTGAGAGGCTAGAGGGGTAGGTGGGGCCAGTGGTCAGATTCAGCAACATCTCATGCTTAATGAGTGACGCTGCTGTGTTGTTATTTTCTGTGAAGAAAGGTTAATTGAATTTCTTGCCTCACTTTCTTTCCTGCCCTGCAGAGCACCTGCGCTTGCCTGACAGCTCCTTGACAGCTGTGGACTCTGTGCCTCTCTTTGTGGTTGTGTAATGCGTATGAAAATGTGGGGTAGTTGCACAAACTCTGGGCACCCCACTTCCTTGGACACATCTACTCTGGGCATGCAGCAGTCAACTAAAAAAAACCCTGCCTATCTCCATGCTTAAATAACTGGTCAAGAAAGAATCTTGTGCCAAAAAATTGTGTTGCCTATGCATGTGGGGTGGTCAATATTATACAGCTTTGCTCTGAAGATTTGCAATTGAGAAGAGTTCCTTTGAAATAATATTAAGAGAACATTAGATTCCTCATGAGGATGCAGAATATATCATTTTTAAAAAATCCATAGCCCTAAATGTTAAATATGCTTTTAAGGAAAACTGCTACAAAAGCTGTTCCATTTATATTTAAAGGATTGTTTAAGCAATACAGCTCTTGTCACTTAGAAACTGAATTGGCAGTGTTTCTGCTTTTGAGTATGAAATAAGGGGAAGAATGCTATTTAGCAAATGGTGTGCCTAAGTCAACAAGTCTAAAATAAAGTGTTGTTTTAGAGGCTTGCTTGTGGGAGTAGAGGGAGATGAGGGAGTGGCTTAGAGGAATGCAATCACAGCAGAGCCTAATTTAGCACATGGTCATGCTCAGAATGAGAAGAAAATCAGATGAGGCTGTCATAGTTGGGTTCAGCATAAGGGGGAAACTAGATGCCAGATGTGCATAACTGTTCTTTTTGATAAGTGTACACCAAAGAAAATCCCCTTTGTTGCAAAACAGAACACTGTAAGCTTACTACACTTTTAAGTGATTGCTGATCCATGGCCATCTGATGTACCTTTGGGGACAATTAATTTGCTGGTGAAGAATTATCTGGGAAACAGTTCATTATCCTGGAAGAACTGTTCTGTCTGCTGCTGTGCTTGGAGCACCCCATTGCTACATTTGGAGTACCCATCATCTCACGTATTGACTATGGAAAGACATTCTGCCTCCATTTCAGTGACTTAGCACTCCTACCATTCCTGTCCATGGAACATTTATTTGATTCTTAATAGTTTGTGGCTCCATGCACATATTATATGTCTTTTTGATAAGTGGGCAGTGGAAGGAGGAGATTGATCAGTACTGTGGCAAGAGGAGGGGCTTCAAACCATTGCCCCCGCACTACGGTCCCAAATAAAGTCAGACCCCTTGTCCCTGCTGTTTGCAATGGCACTTGTCCAGTGAAAGGTACTTGCTATTGATTGTAGTTCCCTTCACATGGTTGACTCATGATTCTCCCCCAACCAAAATCCTTAGCGCTCTTCCCTAATGGAAGAGGTTGCAGGAAGTAATCTCAAGCTTTGCTGAGGATGAAACAGGATTTCTGAAGGAAATCTGTATTTCCAAGCACAGTGTTTTTGACTAATCTGCACGTGGGTCAGGAAGCACTTGTCAGTGAATGGTAGGAGGTGCTTGATGCATCTGCAGTAGCTGATTCCCACCATGACCCAATTTTAATTTATTTTTCTTCAGTGAAGCTCAGAAGTACGGGGGGGGGGGGCCGAAAGCAGGCAGGTGTGGAGGACTCCCTGGTCCTGAATGGGGTAACTGAGCCATTAAAGGACTAGGCCCACAGCCTGGGAGACATGTTGGACTCACAGCTGTCCATGGAGGCACAGGTCAATTCTGTGTCCAGGGCAGCTGTCTACCAGCTCCACCTGGTACGCAGGCTGAGACCCTACCTGCCCGCAGACTGTCTCGCCAGAGTGGTGCATGCTCTAGTTATCTCCCACTTGGACTACTGCAATGCACTCTATGTTAAGGCTACCAGATGCCCCCGTTTTCCAGGGACAGTCCCCAGATTAAAATATCAGTCCCCATACAAAATCCATTGAAGTTGAAAAGTCTCCACAGATTCATTGAAAAAAAACTGGTAACCTTACTCTATGTGGGGCTACCTTTGAAGGTGACTCGGAAACTACAACTAATCCAGAATGTGGCAGCTAGACTGGTGACTGGGAGAGACCATATAACACCGGTCCTGAAAGACCTACATTGGCTCTCAGTATGTTTCTGAGCACAATTCAAAGTGTTGGTTCTGACCTTTAAAGCCCTCAACGGCTGTGGCCCAGTATACCTGAAGGAGTGTCTCCACCCCCATCATTCTGCCTGGACACTGAGGTCTAGTACTGAGGGCCTTCTGGCAGTTCCCTCACTGCGAGAAGTGATGTTACAGGGAACCAGGCAGATGGCCTTTTTGGTAGTGGCGCCTGCCCTGTGGAACGCCCTCCCATCAGATGTGAAGGAACTAAACAACTATCTGACTTTTAGAAGACATCTGAAGGCAGCCCTCTTTATGGAAGTGTTTAATGTTTGATGTTTTATTGTATTTTTAATATTTTGTTGGAAGCCGCCCAGAGTGGCTGGGGAAACCCAGCAGATGGGTGGGGTATTATTATTATTATTATTATTATTATTAATAATAATAATAATAATAATAACAATAATAATAATAGAACCACAAATAAGTGGAGATGGCCAAAAGATGAACAGTTTGCATGGGGGAAGCAAGTTCAAGTGCAAAGTTCTTCTCTTCCACCTGCCAGCGATATACACTCTCTTTGTCTGAATTCATACAGTTTTGGAAACATGTATTTCCTAAGATAGCTATAGCTCCACCCTAAATCATTTAAAGCGATATTTGATCTCGGAATACTCTGCCAATTGTGACCACATCTTTGTGTTTTTACTCCTCCTTTGCAGCCAAGTGAAGAAAGCAGACGTCAGAAAGGCTCACCAGCAAACACATCAGTTTAATGCCATTTCCCAGCAGGGCATGGTAAAATGCCTTTTGGACAGAATCACGAACCGTTTGGCAAGTCATGTTTTCCTTTTTGCAAAACGTTTGTGCTCCCAATCACCTATAATCCACACTGGCGTATCTTGTTACTTTCAGAAGTGCAAACTACATCCAATACATTGTATATCATTTATACTGTGAGCTGAATAAGTCTCACATCGCTCATAGAGGAAAATCCCTGTTAACACATGGCTTTATTGAAGCCACACTAGAAACTTCTTCACTTCATTTATTATAAACTTTCTGCAGCATTACAAAACCACCACTGTGTTAATTAAACAATGTTAAAGTTAACAGTTAAAGGCTTAGCAATAAGAAAATGTTATAATAGAAGCTGTCTCTCTCTCTTGTGGTCACTATGAGTACTTAGATTTTATGGCTTTTCATATGAGATCCAAGCCTAATCCTAGACTGGCAGATACAATGTCATATATTACGAACATATGTATTGGTGTTAATGAGAAGGGGTGAGTTCATAGTAGCAGCTTTGCAGTCTTGTTTTCTTATCCCACAGATGAAACGCATGTCACTCGACAAGAAAAATTAGCTAACAGCTTAGAAGTTCAAATTTATGAAATCTATTTAATATTTAAATATGTATTAAACATATAAGCCACAAGAATTTGAAGATGAAGAATGGAAAGTGAGAAAGGAAACAGAGCAATGCAAGAGAGTAAAACTGTAAGTTATGAGCAGGAAAAGCAAGAAACAAAGGAAATTTATCCTTTTGTTCCAAATACATTTATTTTCTGGCAAGAGAAATCAATCCCAAATATCTAGCTAAAGCTATTAGAATATTGTGTATCTGGTATATTAATTGCTCTTTTATAGGAAATGGTGGTGTTACAAGAAGACCCCAGTTGATGTGGAATAAGTACAATTTTCTTTATGGAATATACGAGTTATTTTAATTCCCGTCTAATGGAAACAAGCAGCAGCCTGCATTCTAACTGGTCATATATTAGGAACAGATTTGGTCAATGCTTTCAAAACTGTTAGGAATTTTTTGCTGACAAGACAGATTGCACATGTAGCACATAGTGGATCTTGAAAAGAGCTTTTCTTTCCTCAATATATTTTCTTTCATTTGATGGTAAATGTCCCTGTTTTATGGTCTGTCCCTTGAACAACCACCTCTGCAAATATTGCATTTGTTCCCACAAGGTCAGTGTGAAAACATCAGCCATACAGTGAATGCAAGGTCAGTGGTATAATGCATACTCTAATTTACACCAAATACACCACGGATACACTGACCACGGAAGTAAGTCTCATGGGAGTCAACAGGACTTACTACTGAGTAGACAGATATAGAATGCTGCTGTAAATAAGGTCAAAAAGAAAGTATAATACTTAGAAAAGCCTGCCTCAAACATGCATTTTTCTTTTTATCAACTACCTCTTCTTCTTTTCTTTATTCTTTAGCAGAGGTCAGATATTAGTGTTTAGATATTGTGGCTGAGCCAACTCAGTCATCATTGGAGACACTTCTTTCTTCTCCTCTATCTCTCATCAGTACCATGAGGTAACAGACAAGCATAAAGCACACATTGCAGCCATATTTAGGGACATAAAGAAAATGCATATGGAAAGACAAATCTATAAAGATGATCTGATGAAGGGTAAAATCACAGCATATATGGGCAGATGCCACAACTGAAGAAGAAGAAGAAGAGGAGGAGGAGGAGGAGGAGTTTGGATTTGATATCCCGCTTTATCACTACCCCAAGGAGTCTCAAAGCAGCTAACACTCTCCTTTTTCCCTTCCTCCCCCACAACAAACACTCTGTGAGGTGAGTGAGGCTGAGAGACTTCAAAGAAGTGTGACTAGCCCAAGGTCACCCAGCAGCTGCATGTGGAGGAGCAAAGATGCGAACACGGTTCACCAGATTACGAGTCCACCACTCTTAACCACTACACCACACTGGTTACTAACACACACACACACACACAGAGAGAGAGAGAGAGAGAGAGAGAGAGAGAGAGAGAGAGAGAGAGAGAAGAATGACAACCCCAGTGGATGAAACATGTTTTAGCATTGGATTTAAGTGCGTTTGGCAAAAGATTACAATATCACCCCCCCCTATATTACCCTCTGGAACTCCTAGAAAATTAAACGGTCAGTGTTAAGTTATCCTATTTGTACGTATTCTGTGGGGTGTTTTGCCTTTCAGCATAATTCTACCTGTGGCAGGAAACAGGCCTGATACTTATGAGTGCTTAAAATTATCACCATGTGAATGGGGTCATGAGTATTTAATTCTTCTCTATGATCATTCCCTTTCACCAAAGAGTTATTTAGAACTGCACAAATTGCACACACACTGGCATTCTTAAATATCTGGCTCACATGAGATACAATTTGTACAATGGGATTTGTGGCCAACAATGGGATTTGTGGCCAACCTTGTCTTCTGGATAAAGAGTGGCTTCTTATTTCAAGAGGCTGGGCTAAATCTTCCAGTTTTCTCCTGGTCTCCCATGTCACAAATTGACTTTATAGTTGTTGTTGTTGTTGTTGTTGTTGTTGCTGTGTTGTTGGTTTTTTTAAACCAAACTAAGTACCTAATGCACATTATATGATGCATGACAAAGCCATTGCAACAAATCCAGAGGTTTGCTACCTTCATATTATATAGCATACAAAAGGAATCCGTATGCAATCAGTGGACATAACTGAGAGATAATGTGATAGAGTGGTTAGTGCTGTTGGACTAGGGCAGGATCCAGGTTCAAATCCCTTGAGCCTGTCACTACCTATCAGCCTAACTGGCTTCTTGAGAAAATAAAATGAGGAAATAAGAACTATGCAGGCTGCCTTGAGTTTCTTGGAAGATGGGTGTATTATGAATGTAATAACTCAATTAAATAAATACTTTACCTCATGTCTGAAGGCTGAGATGCTAGCTTGGAAGTTGGAAATGCTGTTTGTCTGTGAGAGTGGAATGGACTTTAGCTACTGAAACTTTCGCTAAGACTTTGTCGTCGTCTCTCCTCCCCTCTGCAGCTCTCTGCACACCCTAAAAGCTGCTCCAGAGGATTGGGGGATCCTTTGGAGCAGAGTTGAGGGGGCTGTGGGGGGAAGGAGATTACAGTGGTACCTCAGTTTTTGAACGTAATCCGTTCCAGAAGACCATTCGAGTTCTGAAACGTTCAAAAACCGAAAACTCAATACGGAAAACTCAAAACAGAAGCCTCATGGTATGCTTGACCTCTGAGGAGAGTTCGAAAACCAAAGCATTTACTTCTGGGTTTACGGCATTCGAAAACCGAAATGTTTGTCAATGGAGACATTTGAAAAACGAGGTAGTACTGTAATTCCCATCATGTGGGTAGTTTGTGCAACATTGGATTGTGCCTAGTGTGTTGGAAGCTGCTTACCACTTACACACACAAACACATCAACATTAAAACACAATGCAATCAGCAAATTAAATAATGCAAGCCCCTGAAGGGAAAGGAACCTGAAATGATTTTGAAAAGTCATGCCTCTACTCACTACAGCAATGGGAATGTGCGTATAACCCAGCTTCCCTCACAGCCTATAAAATGCTAGGTGCCAACTAATTACACATTTGCCTCTATATTAGTAAAAACCATCTCCAGTATGTTATAATTTTATTGTCCCCTACATAGCCCTAGATGTTAAGTGCTGCTGTATTTACCAAGCATGTAATTAAGTGTGAGTTCCCATTAAGCAATGTAATATTAGGGTTCATTATGAAATTACACTGTTCAGTCAACCTAGCATTGAAAATACAGTTGTCACTTTCACTGACATAAGCATAATTTCATTAGGCACAAGTTAACCCCCTGAATAGCCAAATAGTGCTTTATTCATATTTACATTTCAACTTTCAATATAAACTATGTTTTAATTGGCAGATATATTTTTCCTGCCCACAGTTAACTATGGTGATAACGTCGGGCCTAATATTATATGATATTATATTACCTCAGGCCTGGCTTACGTAAGCAACAGGCTGAGGAAACAGAACAGCTGATGTGGCAGAATGCACTGCACCATGTCAGGTGAAAAGTCACATTTCTGAACGTTCCTCTGTATTATTCTGTATATTGGAAGTGGGAGAGAAGGACAGAGGATCTGTGCCATGAAATAAATTCCTCCTTCATGTGCTAAGCTGTTTTGATTTGTTTGCAGACAACCTTTTTTGAAAAGAAGTATTTAAAATGGCAAAAAAACAACAACAACCCACTAAGAAAAAATTCTATGGGCCACAGCAGCTGCCCCATCAATGCCAAGTGCTGCTACCTGCCCTGGACATCAAAGGTGGTTTGATGAAAATAGGCGGTGTAATTTTATATATATATATATATATATATATATATATGTGTGTGTGTGTGTGTGTGTGTGTGTGTTGTGCATTATTTCATTAGGTTGCTGAATCCTCATTTCAATTTAGAAATCATCTAAGAACATCTCCAGCATCTAATCAAAAGGCAATTTAGATAACTCCCCCTTCCACAGCTGGATTTTTAAACACACACACACACACACACACACACACACACACACACACACACAGGAAAAGCTGTAGCATTAGTCCATTTAAGTCCCTACATAGTCCATTTTAAGAAGTTTTCAGGAACAGATAGGAGCACTTGAACTTCATGGCAGCATAACATGGGAAGAAGGCTTCCATAAGTACTGTGTAAACCCCATCCTGGGAGTCTTTGACTGCCCGACGACCTCCCCTATTCATTCACAGTTTCTCCCCCTTCTTTTAAAGTTCTGTGTGTCTGTGATGTCTCAAATGAATACATGGAGCAGCAGAAGGCCAGGGATTTGGCATATCTCCCAGGAGTAGTTTACTGGAACAAATGGACCAAACTGCAGGCATGTTTAATCCCTTGGATTACCTCCTGCTTTTTCAAGGTGATGCTCAGGGATGCTGTTACTTAACGCTGATACGGCCGGGATGCAAAAACCACACGCCGTTTTTGAAAGTTAGACGCCAGGTCATTACTTGAACTGCTGATTTCATCCTGATCACAAATTAAAGCTCAAAGGAAGAGGTCCGTGAAGGAACCACAATTCCAGGGTCTGCATTTAACAGCAGCCAGGCTTTCAAGAGAGGCTGTCGCACACAAAAAATATAGCTATTATCTAAAACAAAGGGAAAGCACACTGCAAATTAATACATAAAGTTTGATTTTTCCAGTAATATCATAAAGCTTGCCTTTGGCATACATGATCTGATCCTTTTATCTTAACTGCCCTAATTGTCACAGCTGCTGTACTGAATCTATGCTTCTTTTAAGCTTGGATATAAATATATACATACTGTACATGTGTGTGTGTGTGCGCACATATTCCATTCACCTGCTTCTTTATAGCAGTCCTGAAAAAAGCATTACTATTTCAAGCAGAGAGACAGAAATATTTTAAGACTAGTAATCAGCAATTCAGAGTAGGAGGTGAGAATGGCAGAATGCTACCGGGAATAAGATGTCTGTGCCTTAGTTGGGCTTGTTGTTAAAAGGTTTAGAATCTTCGGTGACAACCTGCTCCTCTGATTTTCGCCATCTTGACCCAAGGATATAGGTGGCCTGCCTAGAGAACCTGCTTTCCCCCCAAATGACTGTTTACCCAATCTTCCTGAGAATGGCTGATGGTAATGAATCTCTTTCCTCTGGCCCCAAGTGCTGCATTCAGTTATCATCAAGCACAGGCGTCAAGGAGCGCTCTAATCTTCCACTGATGGATGGAATACTAACCTTTCACAAGATTAGAGACACAAGGTGCTCTGAAGATAATAAAATTCAAATAGGTTTATTTCAAAGGGCAACTCAATCTTGATTTTCTTCATGGGTCACTTGACAGATCATTTGCCAACGTAAAGTTCCCCCCACCCCCTCTTTTTGGTGACTTTGCGTGTGTGTGTGTTTGTGTGTCTTTCAAAACCTGCATTCTGAGCAATGCTCTGTTTTAAATTGTGAAAGAACTAGAGATGGAAACACCAGTCTATTTTTCAGTGCCTCTGACTCGTAAGTCTGTTTCATCCCATTTACACATTAATTTACAACTTTAATTTTCCCCCATTTAAATGTGTATTTAAACTACATTGTAAGATGTTTTCCCTCATTTGCATAAATATTTTTCTCTTACAGTGTGCACTTCCAGCTCCGTTTTCTCTCAAAATATGCACTTTAACGTGCATTTTTAGACATTTCTTGAGTTGAAAAGTGTGTCGTGACATTTGGAGTTGTGAAAATTTTACGAATCTGCTTCTGATACCAACTCTTAGATATTTTTTTTTTAAATTTGCAAGAGTCATTCTTGCAAGGCATAATAAGGAGTTGAACTTATTTCTACCGGAAGCATTTCTTTTTTTTTTTTATAATATTTTTATTTTTCGATATAAACACAATGCAACAAACATAAACATACAAAAACAAAAACAAAACAAAAAACATGTATCATTTCATATCCTAATTTCATATCCTATCTTCCCCGACTTCCTCATGCCTCCCCTTTCTGTATTCCAAATTCTTATCGATTGTTCAGCAAATCTTCCCTTATTTTAATTTAAATTTAGACTATTCTTCCTTATTCTCCTTGTCTTAACCATTACTAATAGTAACCATTTACTTTCCAGTCCAACATCATTCTAACTTTCATTAACTTTGTAATATTTCTTTAAATAGTCCTTGAATTTTTTCCATTCTTCTTGCGCTGCTTCTCTTCCCTGGTTTCGGATTCTGCTCGTCATTTCTGCCAAGCCCATATAGTCTATCACCTTCATCTGCCATTCTTCCAGTGTGGGTAGTTCTTGCGTCTTCCAGTACTTCGCAATGAGTATTCTAGCTGCTGTTGTAGCATACATAAAGAAAGTTGTATCCATCTTTAACACCCCTTGGCCGACAATACCCAAGAGAAAGGCCTCTGGTTTCTTAGGGAAAGTATATTTAAATACCTTTTTAAGTTCATTATAAATCATTTCCCAGAATGCCTTAATCTTCGGGCAAGTCCACCAAAGATGAAAAAATGTACCTTCAGTTTCTTTACATTTCCAACATTTATTGTCAGGCAAATGGTAAATCTTTGCAAGCTTGACTGGGGTTATGTACCACCTATATATCATTTTCATAATGTTTTCTCTTAAGGCGTTACATGCCGTAAATTTCATCCCGGTGGTCCACAACTTTTCCCAATCAGCAAACAAAATATTATGACCAATGTCCTGAGCCCATTTAATCATGACCGATTTAACCGTTTCATCTTGTGTATTCCATTTCAGCAGCAAAATGTACATTTTGGACAAATTCTTAGTACTGGGTTCTAACAGTTCTGTCTCCAATTTTGATTTTTCCACCTGGAAGCCAATTTTGCTGTCCAGTTTAAACGCTTCATTTATTTGATGATAGTGCAACCAGTCTCTCACCTTCCCTTTTAATTTCTCAAAACTCTGCAATCTCAATTTGTCCCCTTCCTTTTCCAAAATTTCCCAGTATCTTGGCCACTTGGACTCCATATTTAACTTTTTAACTGCCTTAGCTTCCATTGGCGACAACCACCTTGGAGTTTTATTTTCCAGCAAGTCTTTATATCTGACCCAGACATTTAATAGTGCTTTTCTGACAATATGATTTTTGAAACTTTTATGTGCTTTAACCTTGTCATACCACAAATATGCATGCCACCCAAAAATGTTATTAAAACCTTCCAAATCCAAAATGTCTGTGTTTTCAAGAAGTAGCCATTCTTTCAGCCAGCAGAAAGCTGCCGCTTCATAGTAAAGTTTAAAGTCTGGCAGGGCAAACCCCCCTCTTTCCTTTGAATCCGTTAATATCTTAAATTTAATTCTGGGCTTTTTGCCCTGCCAGACAAATTTAGATATGTCTTTTTGCCACCTCTTGAAACAATCCATTTTATCAATTATTTGCAGTGCTTGGAACAAAAACAACATTCTTGGCAATACATTCATCTTTATAGCTACAATACGGCCTAACAAGGAAAGCTTTAAGTTGGACCAAATCTCCAAATCTTTTTTCACTTCTCTCCAAGTTTTTTCATAATTATCTTTAAACAAATTCACATTTTTAGCTGTCATATTTATACCCAAATATTTCACTTTTTTAACCACAGTTAACCCTGTCTCATTCTGAAACCTTTCCTTTTCTATCTGTGTCAAATTTTTCTCCAAAACCTTTGTCTTAGACTTATTCAATTTAAATCCTGCCATTTGACCAAACTCTTGAATTATTTCCAAAACTCTTTTCGTGCTAGCTTCTGGCTCTTGTAGTGTAAGTACTAAGTCATCTGCGAATGCTCTCAGTTTATATTGTTTAGCTCCGACCTGAATCCCTTTAACCAACTGGTCCCTCCTAATCATATTAAGCAAAACCTCCAGGACCGATATAAAAAGTAATGGGGAGATAGGGCACCCCTGACGTGTCCCTTTTTCAATCTTGAACTCTTCTGTAACCACATTATTTACAATTAGTTTGGCTTTCTGTTCAGAGTATATTGCACCTATACCATTCTCAAACCCTTGGCCTACCCCCATCCCCCGGAGGTTCTTCAACATAAAACTCCAAGAAATGTTGTCAAAGGCTTTCTCGGCATCCACAAATATCAAAACAGCTTTAGTGTTTATATTCACTTCCAACTTTTCCAAAATGTCAATTATATTCCTTACATTGTTCGACAAATGCCTTTTTAGGAGAAAGCCCGCTTGGTCCCCGTGAATCTCCTCCATCAAAACTCTTTTCAGTCTCTTTGCTAAAATGTCAGCAAAGATTTTGTAATCCACATTCAATAACGAGATGGGTCGGTAGTTTTTAAGTTGGGTCTTTTCAGTCTCTGTCTTTGGTATAAGTGAAATGTAGGCCTCTCTCCACGTATCGGGTGCCCTTTTCCCCTCCATAATCTCATTGCAGACTTCCTTCAGAGGTTGTATCAATCCTTCCTTCAAGACTTTGTAATATTTGGAAGTCAGTCCATCCGGTCCGGGGGATTTGCCCGGCGTCATGCCTTGAATGTCATCTTCTATTTCTTGTGCTGATATCTCCTGGTTCAATATTGTCTTACTTTCTTGCGAAACCTTTTTCAGCCCATTTTCCTCGAGGAACTGTTGTATGTCCATTTCTTTCTGCGGCCCTTGTGTGTAAAGTTGTCTAAAGTAGTTCTGAAAACAGTTCCTAATTTCCGCTGGGTTGCTTATGTTTTTTCCTTCCACTTCTATATTTGTTACCGTGTTGAGTTTTTGTCTCTTCTTTATTTGCCAAGCCAGTAACTTGCCACATTTATCAGCAGATTCAAAGGTCTTTTGTCTCATTTGTTTAATTTTCCACTCTAGTTCTTGGTTCATCAGTTCCATATATTGTGTTTGATGAAATTTGATTTCTCTTAAAATCTCTTGGGATTTTGGCTTCGATCTTAATTGTTTTTCCCCTTCTTTTATCTTTTCCAAAATTCTCTCCTTTTTCTCATTTTGCTTTCTCTTCTTTAAAGTATTTTGCTGAATCAAAAACCCTCTCATCACGGCTTTGCTTGCGTCCCATACTATTCTTTTTTCTACTTCAGACCTTAAGTTGATTTCAAAATAGTCTTTCAAGGTTTTTTGGGCCTTCTTGCAGATCTCCTCATCTCTGAATAAGGTGTCATTCATTCTCCATCTGAAGGAACCAGTTGTTGTTTGCCTCATCACCATCTTTACAGCATTATGGTCGGAGAAAGTTTTTGGGCAGATTTCTACTTTTTTTATGTTCGGAGCATTTCTTTAATGTTGGATATAACCATTTGCCAACAGGTTTTTGCATTATTGTACCTCCATCACATATCAGAGGAAAAAACCCTTTCCTTATGCTGAATCCAGCATTTAACATCCCTTGTTCTGTTACTCATTTTGTTTTTCCAGAGAGTTCAACCAGCGGCATTGAACTGCCATTTTAATGCAGTTATAGTTGGTTTCAAATGGAAAATTGGATCTTTTCCTAAATATACCTATAGGTATTTCCTTCTGCATGTCTATTACACCTCAATGTAATCACATCCATTTTTAGTGATATTTCTTTAACAATATTTGACAAATCTTAGAAAAAAGGATCCCATCTTGTTCTTTCTAACAATATCTCAAAATCTGTCTTTCCTTCACGCTTATTATTGTGTCATATCATTTAAATGTGTCATTATGTGTAATAGTAAATAAACAGATGGAATCATTTGCTCACCTTCTCATAATTTCCTATCAACTCCCACTCTTGATATGTTTCTAACCTAGGGGCCAATCCCATGGAAACATCCACTGGCATGAGCAATTTAGGATGCAGCAGAACTTTGGATTAGCCAGCTGATTCCTGTATCTGCTGGCATTAAGTCCCTAACCTTGGCTCAGCCAGATTTTAAGATAAATATTTATTATATAACATTTACAACTGTAATTTATAACAGCCATGCCCATAGGCCCCTGCCCCTTTCAAATATTTTATGGAAGGGCTGAGGGGAGCTCCGTCCCTAGGAGTTGGCTCCAATGCTCTTATCCTTTTTCTATAACCATAACCATTTTAAAATGTTTCCCTTGACTGAACAAATGTTCTATCATTGGTCTAAAATATATTTTTTTATCCTGTATCAGTTGCTTGTGCTAACCATCTTAAGCCAGCTGCTTCATGATAACTCCAGGGTGGAATCTAGACACATATAAAAAGCACTGTGTAAATACTTTTTAAAAAGTTCTGAAAAATATATTGAATTTGTCATAACATCACTGTCTGGTGTCACATTTGTATAAAGGTAAAGATGGACCCCTGACCGTTAGGTCCAGTCGTGGACAACTCTGGGGTTGTGGTGCTCATCTCGCTTTATTGGCTGATTCCGGGTCATGTGGCCAGCATGACGAAGCCACTTCTGGCAAACCAGAGCAGCGCACGGAAACGCTGTGTACCTTCCCGCCGGAGCGGTACCTATTTATCTACTTGCACTTTGACATGCTTTTGAACTGCTAGGTTGGCAGGAGCAGGGACCGGGCAACGGGAGCTCACCCCGTCGCGGGGATTCGAACCGCCGACCTTCTGATTGGCAAGCCCTAGGCTCTGTGGTTTAGACCACAGTGCCACCCGCATTCCTCACATTTGTATAATGCACTTAAAACACACTTAAAATGCTATATTTGCAGCTGTATAGCTGAGTCTCTGATATACCTAGGTATACCCAGTCTACTTATGATGATATTTTCTCTCTTTTCATATGAATGTATCCATTATCTTTTTGCCAATCTCCTATCACTGAGTTTAACTTGGGCACCAAAGTATTTTGAAGTATACACAAGATTTTGGGGGAGAAAGAACTCTTTTAGTCCCAAAATGGAAACAACAAGAAGTACCAATGAAAGAAGAGTAGCAGGTGAAAATGATGGACTTTGCAGAACTGGTGAAGCTGACGAGAAAAATCTGACGAAATCTGCATTATCAAGTACTCCAAAAAGACTGGAGTAAATTTATACAATATTTGAAAGATCATTGTAGGGCTATCTGAAGACTTGTAATGAGAAATTTTTTACCTTTCTATATTTATTTAAACCTTCAGGTATTTTGTAATGAGTTACTATATTAGAATTGGGAAATATATAAAATGCTGTGATATAAAGGTTAGATTTGAAAGCCAAGAGGCGGGAAGGAAGGAAGTTTAGAGGCTCTAAAGAGCAAAAGAAGTAAAGTGGATAATAATGATGTGATTATATATGTTTAAATGGAAAATTAATAAAAAGTATTTTTTTAAAAAAGATTTTGCGTGGCAATTCCCGCCCCCTCCCCAGATGGAGTAAATAAAGACACCGGACACCAGTATTTAGGTTAATGGGCGAAAATGGCCACAACTTTATTGATTACAGGTAAGAGCGGTATTGGCCTTAGGCACTGGCCCTAACAGACTATCCGGTCTAACCAGGAAGGGTTAAGCACCAACAGAGGGAGCCCCCGAGATGCACATCCCTAGGCGCTCCCCAAGGGGTTACCGCTCGGTGGCGCGCTTTAGGCCCTAGCCTCCGTAGGTTTCGGACGAGGCGACGCCCCTCGGAGTCCTTTAACGAACTACCCTTCAAGAATTGGGGGAGGTGATGGCGCTCCTCCCCCCCGAGCTCATTTGCATAACAATACCCCTGCCAATGCCTAACCACCAAAACCAATGAGTTGTGACGTTTTGCTACGAGGTAGGCAAAAAAACCAACTGGCTTCAAAATTCAGCCAATCGGCCAAATGGAAAAACTCCTACCAGGCCCCTTGCGGCGACCAGCCAAAGCCCATAGCAAAGTCCGAATGCACATCTAAAGGGCGGGTGGGTGGGAAACCGCGGCTGCTGCGAAGAAGGAAAAGGGGCGAGCCAGGGCTGCCCTGACCTTAAGTGCCCTTAGGTAGGCCCGCCCCTTCTGCCAGCCTATTGGCCGGCGCTGTATAAGGTGCATACTAATGGGAAACCCTAAATCCCGTGGGGCTGGTGCCAGCCCCGTGAGAATGTGGATGGGGGCGTGAGCCCGCAACCCCCCCCTTAGTTTGGGAGTGGCTTTGTGGGATAACATTTGTTTTGATGGTACTTATTCTTCTGAACAAGGGTTTGCTCACATTCCACCCTCTTTCTAAATCTGATTCTGCAATCTTGCATCTATCTATCTATCTATCTATCTATCTATCTATCTATCTAATCTCTCTATCTCTCTATCATCTATCTATCTATCATCTATCTATCTATCATCTATCTATCTATCATCTATCATCTATGTAATCTATCATCTATCTATCATCTCTCTCTCTCTCATCTATCTCTATCTATCTATCTATCATCTATCTATCTATCTATCATCTATCTATCTATCTATCTATCTATCATCTATCATCTATCTATCTATCATCTATGGTGGCGCTGAAGCTGTCTTAATGCTCTCTCTATTTGCTTCTTCCCTGCCACATGGCAGTAGGGTCGGCTTTCCTTTAAATGAGGTGACTTAGGGAAGAGTGGTTTATTTTAAGTTTTAAAAGAACACGACAACAGAACCCTTTGAGCTGCCACAACGCTCTAAGCTCCTGATGCTTCCATATTCAGAATGCCCATGGACAAGCCATCACCAACCACAAAAGCATCAGGGACATTTTACCTATCCCATGACAGTAGCAGAAATCACTATTCTCTCTCACTTGGTAGGGGTTGAGTGGACGCATGAGAGAAGAGCATTATTTTTCAGGACAGTGCTAATTTCAGCACAACAATGAACCATTCAGGTATAAGTCCAGGTGGTGCCAATATGTGGTGGTCCAAAGAATTTCCCAATGGCCACCAATGGCCACACATGATTGCTATTAGGCATTTAGATTCCTATTTGGTATTCTTGTCTCATAAAATAAATAAAATAAATAGAGAGTGAGGGAAATTTCATTTGGTTTGTATTCTTAAGCAACCAATTAATTCACACTCCTGGATTCACACTTCATGGATTGGAACGGATTATTATTTGGATTTCACACTTAGCTGAAATGTGAGATACACTTTCTAGCTCAGAGAACAAGCCAAAATATGTTCCTGGAAAATGTATTTTAAGATAAGATAGTTTTGGAAATACATACATTTGGGGGGGGCAGCATTTAAAGTAGATAAACATATGTATTTAAACATGAGTATGCATGTGTGTTGGGTTAAATCACAAATTAATGTGGAAAAAAATGAAAGGGGCTTATGAATGAACACATGAAAAATTCACATGAGCAAAAATTAAACTGTTTCCTTGATTTCTAGAATATACTAGGTACTATCTATAAATGTGCATTAAAATCTTCTGTGCCTCCCTAGTCTAATTATCCACCTAACTATAAAAAATATGTATATCCTTTTATTTAGGCTATCACCTCTTATTAATTTAAAATAATAAAACAATATAATAAATAGTACATGGGCTGAGGGATGTCCGGAAATTCCAGTGAAAATGGAAAAGGAGGTTATAAATTGCTGGAATTCTGGAATTAGCATGCTCATCTGTGGTCAGGAATGGAAATCTGTCGAGCTGCTTTTTTTAAAATATACAAGTGATTGGTGGGGGTATATTTACACTGAAATGAATGCAAGTTATGCAAGCAAGGTAAATAGTTATGCAACATGCTATATAACAGACAGCAGTTGGCAGAAACCAAACTGCAGCAGAATGGAAACAGCACTGTTTGTGATGAATGCAAGTCAGAATGGAAACTGCTGCCTTCTCATAACCCTACATGGGATAGCCACAGAACAATTTAGAACCTGTGCTGGGTTGTAGTCACCACCACCTGCCACTTTCCCCTCCTTCTCCACGCACCCCACCAACACATGTAACCTACTCTGTGCCCACACTGCCCTTTCCTCCTTCCTCCTGCCTGCCACTTCCTTGAGGTTGCTCCCACTCCTCCCACCACTGCTTGAAGTCTGGTCCCAAGCTTGGCCCTCAGAGTCACACTCTGAGCAGTAGGTCTTTCCTCAGAGCAAGGCATTGTGGTGAGATGGCCACAGCGAGTGCCTGAGCCACTACCACTCTGTCACAATGGTGACAAATCCTGTTTTAACCTTGGTTGCCATCATCACACAAAACCAACAAGAGTACAGGCACATTCTATGGCCACCTCATGATACATCGTTCTGAGGAAGAACCTCACAACCTTTTCCATGTATGTAGAACCATTTGGAGACACTGACTGCTGCATTCCTGCAGCATCGGTAGCAGAACTTCACCGTGAGTGGGTGGGCAAACAACAACAACAACAATTTAATAATAATAATTTATTATTTATACCCCACCCATCTGCTGAGCGGCTCCCAACAGAATATTAAAAACACGATAAAACATCAAACATTAAAAACTTTCCTAAACAGGGTTGCCTTCAGATGTCTTCTATAGTTGTTTATTTCCTTGACATCTGATGGGAGGGCATTTCACAGGGTGGGTGCCACTACTGAGAAGGCCCTCTCCCTGCTTCCCTGTAACCTCACTTCTCGCAGTGAGGGAACTGCCAGAAGGCCCTCAGAGCTGGACCTCAGTATCCAGGCTGAATGATGGGGGTGGAGACACGCCTTCAGGTATACTGGGCCGAGACCATTTAGGGCTTTGAAGGTCAGCACCAACACTTTGAATTGTGCTCCGAAATGTACTGGGAGCCAATGTAGGTCTTTCAGGACCGGTGTTATATGGTCTCGGTGGCCACTCCCAGTCAGCCTCAGTGGGTTGGTGGAGCGCTGACTGCTCTGCCATAGGTTTGGCAGGATAAGTCTAGCTGTCTGGCCCATGGGTGGCAGATGGGAGATACAATCCACTACCCTTTGTCGTCTAAGTCTCCATCAGCGCTACCCTGCATATCCAAACTTCAAGAAAGATGGAAGTCAGAGTCTAACAGCTGGAGAACCACAGTCTTCCAACCCTCACTTTGGAGGAAGAATGTTCAAGATGCTTGTTCCTTAACATAACTTTTCACTATCTAAATCATTTAAGAAGGGTTGCAGTTTCTCCATTCTGCCCTAAGTTATATTATTTTGTCAATAGTTGGAGAATTAACAGATTTCTTCCCCTTCCCCCAGAAAAAAATGGGAAATAGTTGCACCTTGGAGCATCAGCAATCTCAAATGGATTGGCCATTTTTCAAAACTGCTAAGCAAGCATCAAAATCCACCCTCCTAGACAGTTGTGTGGAGAAAAAATATATCCAGAAAACATGAAATCATTGTTTCTGGCACACAATGGTGGCATATTTATGAGGTGTTACAAGATGTGAATTCATTTGTACAGCTATGACAACTTGAGAAGCATACTTTCAATACTGCTGATAAAATTCTACATATATTTTTCAAGCTCCATGGAATAAGAGGGGACATCACATTAACAATTAGGGCTTGGGAGAATTTCTGTTGAAAAATCTTCACACGGATAAAGTATATCGCTCAAGGGTAAACATCTGCTACAGTGCTTGACATATGTGCTTGGCTGGACAGTGGAATTTTAGAAACTTGGGTGTTCGTGAAGCATTATTAAGCCAATTTATTTGTGAAATCTAAAGTCATTACCTCTGGGGGGGATTTGAATTTCTATAAAACACTGAGCCAGCTGGTACACAACTTTATTTCCTGAAATATAAAACCTGCTACAAGCATATTTTACTGTGTGGCTTTTGGGGGGATCTTCCATATTGATTGTCCCACTTGGCATTCAATCACCCAAACCTCAAAAAGTTCAGGTAGAAATCTTCATTCTTATCTTCCTTCCACTGAAATATATAGCACATGTTTCAGACTATTCCGAAACTGGTACTTTCCTTCACTATGAAGGGTGTTTGAAAGCCACAAGTGCTAATTGTTCTTTATATACAGTGGTGCCTCGCAAGATGAAATTAATTCGTTCCGCAAGTTTTTTCTTCTTGCGAGTTTTTCATCTTGCGAAGCACGGTTTCCCATAGGAATGCATTGAAAATCAATTAATGCGTTCCTATGGAGTCCGCTTGCCAGGCTGGCGGTGCGGAGAAGGGCTTTTCTCCTCACCGCAAGCCTTCAGGACAGGTACGGGAACAGAGGGGAAGGCACACAGCGCTTCTCTTCTGTTCCCGGGGCTTGCGGTGGGAGGAGGGTTTTTCCTCCCCACCGCCAACATTCAGAACAGCATTCTGAATGTTGGCGGTGGGAAGGAAAACCCTCCTCCCACCGCAAGTCTTCAGGACAGCCATCCGAAGGCTGGCGTGGGGAGAAGGTCTCTCCGCCCCACCACCAGGCTTCGGAGGAGCCTTCCGAAGGCTGGCGGCGGGAGGAGGTCTCTCCGCCCCACCACCAGGCTTCGGAGGAGCCTTCCGAAGGCTGGCGCGGGGAGGAGGTCTCTCCGCCCCACCGCCAGCCTTCGGAGGAGCCTTCCGAAGGCTGGCGGCGGGAGGAGGTCTCTCCGCCCCACCGCCAGCCTTCTGAGCATCCTTCCGAAGGCTGCCGGTGGGGCGGAGAGACCTCCTCCCGCCGCCAGCCTTCCGAGCAGCCTTCCGAAGGCTGGCGGTGGGGCGGAGAGACCTCCTCCTGCCGCCAGCCTTCTGAGCAGCCTTCCGAAGGCTGGCAGCGGGAGGAGGTCTCTCCGCCCCACCGCCAGCCTTCGGAGGAGGTCCGAGGACAGTGGGGAAGACGCGCTGCGCTTCCCCGCTGTCCTGGAGATTTCCCTATGGGCTTTCGTCTTGCGAAGGAAGCCCATAGGGAAATTCGTTTTGCGAAGCGCATCGAAAAACGGAAAACCCTTTCGTCTAGCGGGTTTTTCGTCTTGCGAGGCGTTCGTCTTGCGGAGCACCACTGTATATTTAGTGTACTGATGCTATTTTACAAACACACATTCAGCCAAACCATGTTGGTGGTACTGTTTCACTCTGCTGGCAGTATGTGAATGTAAAAGATTCTCACTGCATCAAGAAAACCAGCAAATGATGGAGAGAAGCTGCCATGTACTGCTCTGCTGGGCAGGAGTCTTCAGATACCAGGGAGAATGGATGGTGTCATCCTTAACATTTGCACAGATGTCTGAGGAACCCTGCAAAAGTGCATAACTGTCAGGGACCAGACTGAGGAGGAATGGTGGGGGCCCCTCCCCCTTTCCAAGCCTTCCCAAGGGCAGGAGGACAGTATTGATTTAGAACAGTGGTTTGCAGAAGGGCATAGTCCAGAGGGGGAAAGCTGGGAAATACTGGGTGAGGAGCAGCTAGAAGAGGAAACACTAGGAGAGAGACAGCTGACTGATTCGGTGTCCTTGGACAGCATTCTTGAAGCCACCCCCCTTCCCCCTAAAACTAGATGGGCTTGGAAAGTGATTGAACAGAAAGCGCAATGGCAACAAGCTCAGATTACCCGATGTAGGAGTGACATAGATTTATGGGGATGGAGGGGGTGAACCTTAACTGGGAGCAACGCCATTTTTTTAGCCTGCTATTCCTTCCTTTGTCTCTCGCTGTGATTATTAAAGAACTTATCTGGTAAGAACACTCCTTTCGTGTGATCTGCTTAATTACTGACACCGAGGGGGAAACCCGATTCCCTGAAGCCTGACAATAACAGAATACAACAGCACTTCTACTTACGGACACAGGAAGCTGTCTTAGTTCAGACGGTTCAAATGGATAGGCAAAAATTGTTTATTCTGACCAGTAGCAGTTCTCTGGGGTCACAGGCAAAGGCCTTTCAAGATAACTGTTCTCTGATCATTTCATTGAAGATGCCAGGGACTACACCTGAGACCTCCTCTATGCAAATTATGCATTCAGCCATTGTGCTATAGTTCTTCCCCCTTCCTGGCCAGCCATCCCCTTTCTGCCACCAACACGCACTGAGGAGCAGGAGCTGCTTTTCTCATTCAGTAGCTGCTCAGTGGTGGAAACCATGTCCTAAATTGCCACAGGTACCATAAGCGTCATGAATTCTGCTTCAAATTGATCCAGAGCAAATCCCAACGTATAGTTAGCAGAGTAAAAACTTAAACACATTGCAGGATTCCCCCAAAAATAGATCAGAGGCAATCAGTTTTATCCAGCAGAGTTTTTACTACTGAAGGCAAATGAGCATATTGGTCACAAATTCAATATCTTCAGGATCGGTACAGTCCATAAGAAATCCAGTTGCAGCAGACTTAAACTTACAGTAAGACTAAAACCTTAACACTTAGCATACTATATATGGAACACCACACCAGAAGGAAAGAGAGACAGAGAGTGAAACTGAGGCTCCTTATGGCCTCAAATTATAGTCAGCATGACCTTGAGTGAAAGAGATAACAGAACCAGTTTGATCCAGCTGTTCAGCTTCTCTGAAGAAATAACCCAAATATCAGGAACCTCTTGCCAGTTTCTAGGCAGAATTAGAAGCTTGCTTGTTAGCTAGAAACTTCCAGCTTGCCCCACACAGAGAAGCTTCCAGAACCTTCTTCAATTAATAGAATAGGAAAGATCTCTACACTTTAAACCAATACTTTCTGTACCACAAAATGCAAAACTGACAGTCCTATATGGCCACTGGTACCATAATAAAGTAATCTAGATACTCCACATGCCCAATTTGATTCACATTCAGCCACCACAATCAGGCTCATAGTTGTAACCCAGCAATCATATTAGAAATTTAGATCTTCATGTTAGCAATTAATAATGAAATTTGAACCCTGAAGTCAATCTTATCAGTTTTTACCCCTTCCAGGGAGAATTGTTGACTCTATAAACATAACATCAGGCACTTCATAGTAAAACTCCAAGTTCCTTTGCTTTTGTGGGGATTGAGTCACAACCTTAATGCTACTTTAATGTAGCCTGTTGTGGTATAATTACAATATATTCTCTAGTGAGGAGCATAGCAACAATTAATCAGTTAGCAGTTAGAGAGCACAAAAGAAATATTTGGCTGTTATTGCTGGCATTACAAACCCAACCAGAGCATCAAAGGAAATAAAAACGAACAAGTCACTAAAGGTGGTATTTTCTATTGGCATGATTAAAGCATGTAAAATTATGAGAGTCAAGGATAAAACTACTGGGCAAAATGGTCATCTCAATCCAGCTCTAGCCCCATGTACTCATGCATAAGTAGGTAGGGATATGGATCCAGATGCATGCCCCATTTGAGGCACTCAGTGCAGTGCAAAAGGCTGATGTCCCCATTTGAACACACATCTGGATATAGATTACAATGGTTCATGGTACATTAGTTTCCACTGATTCTGCATTCATCTGTGCACCTTGATGCGCATCCCCATCCATATTCTGCTTCAACCAGTAGAGAACTCAAGGGATTTAGTGGGCCCAAATTCTGAAGAGAAGTCTCCTGAATGTGTATATTGGAATATGGTCCTCCTTCAGAACCTGGATTCCAGTGGATTTTACAAGCTTTTCAGAAGGCTATCTTTAATTCCCCCTCCCTTTTTAAAAAGAGGTAACAGCCATGGCTAAGCCATGCTGCTATGTGCAACGGGCCACAAATTCCCCTGGAAGTGATGTGTTATCCCACCCAGGGATATGGTACAGAATATACTTTTTACATATTTGCAAAAACAACATGGACTGAACTTAGACTGCTCTCTCATCTAGTCAACTGGGCAATTTGGACTGTCATTAACTGGCTTCAGCAATGCGAAAAGGTTCTCTCTTCCTGAATACCCATCCATTACTGAACATTTCTTTCGTTCCCCCCATAAATTTTTGTTAAAGTTTTCACAATACAATAAGATTATATCTAGAACAAATGAAATCAGAGAGAGAGAGAGAACAAAAGAAAAGTCAGGAAGGCAGAGGAATGAAGAAAAGAGATGAGAAAGACAATACAAATAATAAAACACACGCAAACATATATCCCTCTATTCTAATTATACCTTAATCCTCAATCCATATACAAAGAAGCAAATCTCCCCAGCTTTCACCTGAGAAGTATATACTTTTCCTCAGTCTCACACCATGAGAAAAACCCACTCTTGCCAAAAAGGTCCCTCCCTTTTGACCATAACCTCTCTGTAGGTAACTTCTTTCACGCAAACAACATTAATAGTGCAGTATCAGAAATGAACAATCATAAAAAACAAAGAAAAGGAAAAAGAAAGGTTTAAAGAGAAAAGAAACTTCTGCTTCCCTGCCTGCCAATCATTGGTATATTAATTATTCATATTACTGAACATTTCTGAATTATTCCACAAAGAGTTGGCAAAAATCACCAAATGGAGGGACATGTTTTGCAGGGAGTGAAAAGGTTTGAAATTCACCCATTTCAGCTTAGAGCTAGCTAGAACTAAACAAAAACCAAGCAAAGGCCGGTCAGGGAGACACTATACTTCTCTTGAAAGCCAAGTGCAATGGTCAAAATATATACCGTACTTTTCCGTGTATAAGACTAGGTTATTTTCTTCAAAAACAATGTTAAAAATTGGGGGTTGTCTTATACATGGATAGTGCATTGTGGGGACGTGGGATTGGTTGCTGCCCCGAGTTGGAGATTGTTATTGGTGGCTGCGGCAAGGGCTGGTGTTGATTGGGTGTCGCTGCGGCAACTGGGCGGCCGATTTGCTTCTTATGTCGGTGAGGGGACAGAGGATAGGTGGTTTTTGGGCCACCCCCCCCAAAAAAGCTCAACAACTATGGGAATCCTTTCCCCAAAAAGCTCATCAACTCTGGGCAATTTCCTTCCACCCATTTTCTTAATTTTGAGTCCCCCAAAATAGGGGTGTGTGTTATACACGGGGGCATGTTATACACGGAAAAGTACGGTAAGCTCTTTCCTCGATCAATTACCTTTCCCCTGGTTATAACAGATAAAGCCCAAAGGGAATAGCCTGTTGAATTGCTTGTCATGACCACAAGTTATCTTTTTGAGTCAACTACAACGTTTGCAAAATTCACCAGAATGCAGGCATGTAAAACGAGAGCTTGTGTCATGCTGCACCATTCGCTCGCTCGTTTTATTCGTTTGCCACTTTCAAATAAATGCATTTCAAATAAACACCACAACAAACTATTTCATAACAAGAGCAAAACAATAACGTCACATTGAATATGAATTTATTCAATAAATAAATGTACAGCATCAATTTAATAAAATGAATAACCTAATCAACATAGTAACATAATAATACCGTATTTTTCGCTCTATAGGACACACCGAATGATAAGATGCACCTAGTTTGGGGGGGAGGAAACAAGAAGAAAAAAATTCTGAACCCCAGAAGCCAGAACAGCAAGAGGGATCTGGCTTCTGGGATAGCCTCTTGATGTTCTGGCTTCGGGGACAGCCTGTGAAGCCTCCGCAGGGCAGCGGGGTGCCTTCACCCCGCTGTCCTGCGGAGGCTTTGCACGGCTAACCCCAAGCTAGAACAGCGAGATGGAGCACTGCGCAGCGCTCCATCTCCCTGTTCTGGCTTTGGGCTTATCTGCGCAGCCTGCATTTGCTCCATAAGACGCACACACATTTTCCCTTACTTTTTAGAAGGGAAAATGTGCATCCTATAGAGCGAAAAATACGGTGATTCCAAAACATCACAAAACACATTAAAACAATAACATGCTGGACCAGTCAGAGAGCCCAATTGCAATGCCTGTGGGTGGTCCAATAACAGTGCCAAGCAAGGGCATAGCAGCTGAGTGAATTGGTTTTTAAGAATCATGGATTTGGAATACGAAACAAAACACCTGCTTTTTGCTAAGCTTCTAAAATCTATTCCCAGCTGTGCTGCTTCTACTGGTTTACAAATGTGATAGATGATAGATAGATAGAAAGATAGATAGAGAGAAATGTAAAAACAAGCCTGCAAACATAACAACATTTTAAAAGCTGAATCATACTCCAGTTGCAGAAAAAGTATCCACCAGCATTTAATTATTTAAGGTGCTCAATTGTCACTAATCTTGTGACTTAATTCATTTAGGACTAAAGTACGTCTGAGCAGGGAGCTTTGTTGATACTGCATCGCATCTGTACATTTGCTCATTTAATAAAAAAAAAAGTTGACAATTGAGAGAGGGAATGCTGGAGCCCATTTCCATTCTTTAATTGCTACACCATGCACTACCAAATGATTAAAAATATAAATCAAAAGTTTTCCAAAAGCATGAGGCTCCCAGTCACTTTAATGGGCTTCTTTGCATTACCAAGATGTTTATTATACACTCATTTACAAAACAATGAGCTCTTACTGTTTATGAAAGTTTAATCTCTTACCCGTTTATTGCTTTAATATATCTCACATTGGTAAGTTTTACTTTTAAATGAAATCCATGATTGTGGTATGTGGATTCTATTTTATACATAGACTACCAACAGAATGAGTAACATCATAACTGTATTCATCTACGAAGCAATTAAAATTGGGGTAATTGCTTCTGCTTCATTCATATCTGCATACAAAGTAATGGAATTAATATTTTATCATTTTGGCAGTGCCTTTTTGTTAGTAGAATATTTCTACTACATCCATTTCTCATTGGCCCTGGGCAATTGGACAAACCTTTGGGAAAGTTCAATTGATTTTCTTATTGTATTTTAAGTAAAATAATGCATGATAGAAATTTACAAGTGGAGTGTTTCATAAAGCCCTGAGATAAAAAGCCAGTTTTGAAACCCAGGATTTTGCAACACACACACACACACACACACACACACACACACACACAGATTTATAATTATTTATTTATCCCAACACATTTTACAAGGTGATTTAAATAAATAAATAAAATAAAATATAT
Source organism: Podarcis filfolensis (assembly GCF_964270895.1). Classification (NCBI taxonomy): domain Eukaryota; kingdom Metazoa; phylum Chordata; class Lepidosauria; order Squamata; family Lacertidae; genus Podarcis; species Podarcis filfolensis. Next base: position 12,149,697 of record NC_139607.1, read on the forward strand.
AGCAGGCATGTCCAGCTTTCAAGAGACTGCGATCTACTCCCATTATAAAAAAATAATAATGCAGTGATCTAGCCAAAGTTGCTGATCTTTTTTGGGGGGAAGGGGGTCAACCAAGGATGCCCAGCAATCAACCGGTAGATCACGATTGACCTGTTGGACATGCCTGATATATAGGATAACCAATTTACGCAGGAATCCTATCCCAGGTGTGGGGAGGGGGAGCAAGTACCCTGCTCGCCAGAATAACTCCATAGGATCAGACCAAGCAATGAAAACAAATGGATTCTAGGGCACTTTCAGGCACAGAAGTAGACTGTCTAAAACAGTTCAGGTCCAGCTCCGAGGGCCTTCTGGCGGTTCCCTCAGTGCGAGAAGCGGATGTTACAGGGAACCAGGCAGAGGGTCTTCTCGGTAGTGGCACCTGCCCTATGGAATGTCCTCCCATCAGATGTCAAGGAAATAAAGTACCTGACTTTTAGAAGACATCTGAAGGTAGCCCTGTTTAGGGAAGTTTTTAAGGTTTGATGTTTTATCGTGTTTTTAATATTCTGCTGGGGGCCACCCAGAGTGGCTGGGGAAACCCAGCCAGATGGGCAGGGTATAAATAAATTATTATTATTATTATTATTATTATTATTATTATTATTATTATTATTCACTGCAACTAGAGCTGGTGCAAGAGTTTGGTGTAATCCTCTTTCCCATTAACTCCCATTGATGACTATAGAAGCACCAGAGCTGCTGAAGTTCCAAGTCAATTTTGTGGGTATAATGGAAGAATGCTTTGGATTCTGTGCATACATAACTACCCTTGACATGCCCCTGCAATGTCCCTCTTTGCACCCATCACTGGAGGGACCCCATTATCAGAACATCTGTGGCAATGGAGATTTCTTCCAGCAGCACCGATGTCTTCCTACCTGAAGACTTATCACTCCACTAGCAGAGTGCCAACTTAACACCATTTCCTAAGGCTCCTCATCCAGCCTTCCAACTGACTGTAGGATTGCAGACCCAAGCCAGTAAACAAATCATGTTGTTTGCAGAATACACCATTAAGACTGCCTACTGCCAAAGCATTGCTTACCAAGGTCATATGGTGCCTTCTAGTGACATTTTGCTGGAATCTGATACCATTTCTCCAGTGGCAGGAGCTGGGTTCCAGCAGGAGATTCCACCCGTGGGATTCCGGCTTGCTATGTTTTGAACAAAGCAATGCATTTTTCAATCTAAAGAGCCACAGATCAGGCCATTAAGTCCTGAGTCCAACATTTCGTGATTCCAGCACTGTAAAAGGTAAGAGGTAAAGGACCCCTGACCATTACGTCCAGTCGTGGCCAACTCTGGGGTTGCGGCGCTCATCTCGCTTTATTAGCCAAGGGAGCCGGCGTACAGCTTCCGGTCATGTGGCCAGCATAACTAAGCCGCTTCTGGCGAACCAAAGCAGTACACGGAAACGTCGTTTACCTTCCCGCCGGAGTGGTACCTATTTATCTACTTGCACTTTGACTTGCTTTCAAACTGCTAGGTTGGCAGGAGCAGGGACCAAGCAACGGGAGCTCACCCCGTCGCGGGGATTCAAACCACAGACCTTCTGATCGGCAAGTCCTAGGCTCTGTGGTTTAACCCACAGCACCACCCACGTCCCACCCCTGGATGGTTAAGTCCAGTCAAAGGTGACTATGGGGTTGTGGTGCTCATCTCACTTTCAGGCCAAGGGAGCCAGCGTTTGTCCACAGACAGCTTTCCGGGTCATGTGGCCAGCATGATGAAACTGTTTCTGGTGCAACGGGACACCGTGACAGAAGCCAGAGTGCCCGGAAACGTCATTTACCTCCCCCCCCGCAGCGGTACCTATCTATATACTTGCACTGGCGTGCTTTCGAACTGCTGGGTAGGCAGGAGCTGGGACAGAACAATGGGAGCTCATCCCGTTGCAGGGATTCGAACCGCCAACCTTCTGATTGGCAAGACCAAGAGGCTCAGTGGTTTAGACACAGCGTCACCCGCAACATCCACCACTGTATGGAGAGGCAGAACCTAACACTGAGAAAACTATTAGCCAACTGTGAAACTTTGAAATCTTTTCTTATTCACTTCTATTTTGAAAGTCTTTGCTGTGCGCAAAACTAGGTTGGAGGCTTAATCCCCCATCCCATTTTACACATTTTACATCTGTTGTGGGGTTCAACTCCTCTCAATGCCCTACATTTGAAAAAACTGCATTAACATTTTAAAATGTTCCTGGTTCAAAGCTGCATGTGGGTAGAAGTGCACTCCAAAATTCTGACTGATCCATTTTTTTAATAGCCTGGGCCATTTTTCTTAATCCATCATTATCAAAGGCACTTAAAATATTTATAGTTGGTTGATTATTACATTTTTATGGAGTTCTTAACCTCTGATCAGGCTCTCTTCCTTTCTTGCTCTAAATGTTTATTTCCCTACTACAGCTCTGCTAAGTCGTCTCTGGAGATACACCTAATGAGTTTAATAGGGAGGTGCACTTTGCTAAGCTTCTTTAAATGATCTTTGTAAAAGCTTTCGTGTTGCATTGATCGTCTTGTAATCTGGTCACATCCTGCTCTTTGGTCTATTTCATTTATGGTGAAATATATCTACAGTCTCTTGGGCCAATAGAAACTCAGCATAAAAGTAGCTACAGGCTGGGCTGGCTAAGCAAAAGGCATGTGTGTCTTCCTTAAAATGGACACATTGATAAGAGGTTGCAAGCTTTTCGGTGAGTTCTTATGGGTTTAGCCCATTGAAAAGGGATGTGGGGGCTCCCCTAACTGAGTGGTGGGTGGACTCTGAAGACTAGGGGTGGGGCACAAGTTCGATTCACTTCACATTTAAAGATGAATCTACCAAATTTGCATTTCCTGAAACAATACACGAACTGAAGCACAGATATCCTTCAGAATCTGCACTGATCTGAATTTTTGATGAAGTTTCCTGAATTTTTTGACGAAGTTTTCCAACCAAACTATGTTTGAAATGCACATACAGTGGTACCTCAGGTTATATACGCTTCAGGTTTCAGACTCCGCTAACCCAGAAATAGTGCTTCAGGTTAAGAACTTTGCTTCAGGATGAGAACAGAAATCGTGCTCCGGCAGCGCGGCGGCAACAGGAAGCCCCATTAGCTAAAGTGGTGCTTCAGGTTAAGAACAGTTTCAGGTTAAGTACGGACCTCCGGAACGAATTAAATACTTAACCTGAGGTACCACTGTACTACGGGAGCATGTGCATAAAACCAAATATATTCATGAAAATAACATACAGAAAAGCATACTAGGGAAAACTGGTGGCACAAATGTGTACATTAGTCACAGCTGCATACAAAAAAAATGTGCTTATTAGGAGAAATTCGCACTTAGCTGCTGCTGAATTTTCATGAGGATTTTTCTTTTAATTTGCAATGTAGTGAACCAAGTTTCAGAATGGAAAAATTGGAGGCTGAGATTCTTCTATCCCCACTCAATACTCTTGCCCAAGAAGTATAGATGTGGTCCTACCATCAGTCGGAAACACTGATACCCCTTTCATAGGCTCTCCAGATTAAATATAGGAAATATATTCTGTAAAACCAAAGCTGCACCCTTGCCAAATGCTTATTTTAAGTAGGAACCATAATTTATCTACAATATATCCCCTATATTTAATATGGAGAGTATATGAAAGGGGTATCATATGAGAACTATCTCTCAACTCTTCTGCATCCAAGAAAGACCTTCTATGCTTCTCTGTAATAGCCAACTATCCATGCAGCCCTCACTTTTGCCATCAAGGCTGGTTCACCCATTAGGTGGGGGTGAAGCATCTGAGTTGAACCTCCACAAGTGTCTCACCTGCCACACTGCCTATGTCCCTGTTGTGCAGAGCACACAAGACCTCACTGGAAATCGATGCTGATGCCAATGGCGCTTCTCTGTCACCACGAAGGTGGTAGGTTGGGCAGTGCAAGAGGTGGTGACAGGCTTATCCTCCTGACTTTATGTCCTACTCCTTGTGTAGTCCGAATCCAGGATCATTTACATCTTGAGTTTCCCCTGTTGAGTTTAGCTCTCCCTTTTATCCCACAGTTGAGTTCTTCCACCTTTGCCTGTTCCTTCCTCAATCTTTTCGTTTTCCATACAACTAACCTGAAAACTGCTGGTCCAATCTCCCCTTGTCTGTGTAGTCCTTGCCTATATTTGTACCCACTTTTCATAGATATAAACCGTCTCCTAATTATAATAAATATATATTTGCTCTTTGCACACAGTAGTCTGTGGTCAGTAGTTAATTTTCCCCTGGTATAAATTTATAGTGCAATCTACCCATGGCACACTATGATTCCGACTGCAAGCTTTTAAGAAATACCCCATTGGTGGCACATGTATACGTTCTTGTATGTCTGGACAAGTGACCAGGAACATGTAATAACAAAATGAGCTTTACAATGGTCACTGTGCACAAATTTCTAGTTGTAGGTTAACTGGACTGTGCAAAGTAATTTAGCATTCCCTTTCACGTGAGTAAAAAAATATTTCTAAACAGTATTGCATTATCTGATTCAAGTTTGTAGCTGTGTTAGTCTGCAGTTCTTTGTTTTAAAACAAAATGGAAGATTTGGTCTTCATGGCATATTTTTTAAAAACTTATTTTAGAGTGTGACCTTTTATAGACTTCAGTTGAAAGAAAACCTTAAAACTATTGCTATCTTTGATGTTTCATTACACAATGAGTTTTTGTAACCTTGAGAATCGATTATCGTAATGTGCTCTACAATGGTGAATATTAAAGACATAGTACTCCATTGTACCAGGTTCTAAATAGCTTTATATACCACAGAAATCTCTCGTTACTCTATGCCCTGTTATAGCTTGGTGAAATGAGATCTATTGGTGGTGAGCATTTACGTATCAAATACACTCACAGCAAGGGTGTGTAGGCAGTTTTTTTGAACACCATTCCTCTCAGAGCCCACCAAGGCCCAATCCTGCACATGGCTGTGTACATAAGCAGAAAGGAACTGTGGTACATGAGTAGGAATGAATCTGCCAATATTAATTTATCTCAGTTTCTCTTTTTCCCCATTTCTCCAGACTTGGACGTAATACTTACATTTTTGTAAAGCAATTTCCCATAATATAAATACAATTCAAAAAGTTATTTTAGCTAATATGCGCATCTTTATGTACACTTCACCCTAGTCTGTGCATTTATTTTTACACATTAATCGGCTGGAGAACTGCATTGCAAAAATTGGGATTCGGCGGTGAAAATTTTGAAGGATGTCTGTATTTTGGTTCTTGTATTGTTTCAGGAAATGTGAATTAAGTAAGTTCACCTTTAATGATACTCAGTTGAATTACTCTCCCCCTCCCTATTTATGAGCAAATAAGCAAATGACTCTTGCATCCTTTCCACTTGCTTCTGAGTTAGCTATGAAGTGGAGAGACATAAGTTCACTCTTTGCACAAAATAATTGGTATGGTTAAAAGAGTATTATGAGTTCCTTGTTCAGTGCTTATGTTTGTATCCTGGTAATGTATAAAAAGGTGATAAATGTTCTCCTAGGGAGGAAATGTAATTCTTTCTTTTTTCCAAAAAAATAAATAAATGAGGAAGGCTTTATGTAGCAGTATATCTTTTATATGTTCCCCCTGTCTACAGATCTGTTATATTAATCTTTTTTAAATGTAGTGATGCACCCAGAGCCTAAAGGGCAGAGGGTGGAATAAATTGAAATAACTAAAATAAACCTGGAGCACAAATTTTTTATCTATGCCTCTTGTTTTCTAGTAAGTGAATCTTAGACCATTATACTGTATGTCTTCTGGAGTAAATTTCTTGCTGATTGTTATCTGCATTGACATTAAAAAAGAAACAAAAGAAAAGTGCATTTGAAAAAGACATTGCCTGAGATAGAAAAGAAATATGGGATATGATGGAGTCCAATTTTCCAGCTCGATGTTCATGCTGATACAATACATTTTTGTATGCACTGTGAACTTGCCTTCCTTTATTTTAACAAACCATATTTCACACACTTTTGTTTACAGATAAAGTAATTCAGAAAACGCAATTCCTTTCTTAGGTCACAGGGCACAAGTGATTGCAGTGAACCAAAAAATGTAGTTTTGCAAACCTCATAATTCACTAACTGCTCTCTTCAGATTTATTGTGCACAAACTTTCTAATGGTTGTGCATCATTGTCCTATTTGTCCAAATCTCCTTCTTTGTGATCCTCCCCTCGCATTGCTGATTTCTTAATCTCTCTGGGTCCACCCTAGCCATGCAGGCTGCTTTACAAATAAGCCACGCTCAGCACATCTGAAATATGAGGGAACCGTTTCTCTCATTGCTATCCATATATGCTTACTTCCAGGTCTCACTCACCTTCCTGTTCAAGAGTGATTAACAAAATATTACAATTAGTGGAATTGTTATAGCCTTCTCTTTAAGCAAGGAAGTTTTTGCCCATGAATACCCTTCAAAATAATCAATCTATAGCAAATAAAACAAAAAAAGAATAGATTGCCAATCTGTGCTATCAAAGAACAACAGAAACCACCTATACTTTGCTTATAGAAGAAAGTTGGAATTGGCCCCTTAGTGCTGATCCATCTGTGTCACCCAGTACCACGTACCAAAATGAAATAACCAGGGTTTTACATCACACAGGGAGTCTACATGAGTAGAAGCAGGTCCATTGGCATCGTGTGGGTTGCCAGCACCCGGGCCATGCAGAGGGGTGGGTGAGAGGGAGGGAAAAGGATGGAACGCGCATGCACATTCAGCTACCTAATGGCGTCAACATCACTCATGAGACTGCAGCCACAGAGATAAGAGAATAAGAATTGTTCCACTGTCTGGAGAGGTCAATTCTTGGTTCGCATGGAGAAGCCGTTTTCAATGGAGCCCAGTGATGGAAGCGCACAGCTGTACTGAACCAGCACTAGGTGCTGAAATTGTGCATCCGGGGCAACCACCCCTGTGCCCCCACATGCTACACCACTGAGTAGCTCCTATGCTTCATGCTGTCACACACTCCAACTTGCATGGGGGCGGAGGGTGGAGCTAGCATACTTGTCCCCATGCTCACCCATGTTTAGCTTACTGAGTTTCCTGAACATCTGAAGAGGGATACCGAGAGTGCTTTGAACAATTAACAATTATTCCTCTCTTGTTCCCTATTTTTGAGCTCTGCTTTTATAGAAAAAACAAACTCTAAACACAGACTTAGCTGTGTCATTGTTGTTTAGTAGTTTAGTCATGTCCGAGTCTTCGTAACCCCATGAACCAGAGTATGCCAGGCACTCTTGTCTTCCACTGCCTCCCGCAGTTTGGTCAAACTCATGTTAGTAGCTTCAAGAACACTGTCCAACCATCTTGTCCTCTGTCATCCCCTTCCACTTGTGCCCTCAATCTTTCCCAACATCAGGGTCTTTTCCAGGGAGTCTTCTCTTATCATGAGGTGGCCAAAGTATTGGAGACTCAGCTTCAGGATCTGTCCTTCCAGTGAGCATTCAGGGCTGATTTCCTTCAGAATAGGTAGGTTTGATCTTCTTGAAGTCCATGGGACTCTCAAGAGTCTCCTCCAGCACCAGAATTCAAAATAGCTGTGTTATTGCAAGCCAATTTAAAGTGCCTGGAAAAGATTCTGCAGACACAAGTGCCTTTGGAGTTTCTTTCCACAAAAGCTGTTCTCATCCTGAAGCAAAGTTCTTAACCCGAGGTACTATTTCTGGGTTAGCGGAGTCTGTAACCTGAAGCGTATGTAACCTGAAGCGTATGTAACCCGAGGTACCACTGTATAGCATATACACTGCCTGATTCCTGTGCACACAGAATATTGCTTTCTGGAAACACAGCCATGACTTTATTTCGTAGTGAAAGCATGCAACGAGGAATTCATAATTGACAAAATAACTATGCCTATTTAAGTGTCTTTTCTCCTGGACTATGACCCCTGTCAGGCACAGGCAGTGCTAAAAAGACAGGGAAATCTTTTGTAGAGGAAATAACATGCAGTATATTAAATAAGGGCCATGTCAAACCATCCGTGTTCTCTTAACACCTGCGTTCTGAAATTTGACAACTAGGAAGGCTTCTGGTCTCTTGCAATGTGTTAAATCACAAAAAGTGATCCCATAATAATGAGTGCAATGTTATTTCGGGATTTTTTATTTATTTATTTTTTAGAAAAGCTGTTCGAAGAGGAAGCCAAAATAAATTTGCATAACACTGTTTTGTGGAACCTCCTCTACTGTAGCCTCCCTTTAACTATTTCCATTTATATGTAAATGACCAGCCATTTTGCAGGGCATGAAGAGCCGCTGCGTTTACAGCTTTGGGATGCCAGTTTTCAGCACACCTGAAACCACTTGACTTGCACTTTCCATAATTCTAGTTGCCATCATTTGCAGATGGCCACAAAGTAGGTGATGCAATTCCAAGGGCATTCTCTCTGCAATTTCACTCTCCTCTCTGCATGCAAATGTGCACTGCCATCACCAATACTTCAAGTTTATTTAACGCCAATAGCTTGCAACAATGTTATTCCTCGAGTTTTGACTTGATTAGTTCAACCGACAGGGTTTGCCAAAACTGGGGTTGGAGTCAAACCGCACTCAGCTATTGCCACTCTTATTCTTCTGTGAGGTGAGTCCATTTTATGAGGTTCCAGCCCTCTTTGTCACTTTGTCACTCAGGAGTGACAAACCTTTCTAAAGTCAGCTAGCCACAGGTGGTGTACAGATCAAGAGGTAAAAGCAGGTGGAGCTGCAGATGTCTTGCCTTAATAGAGCAATTCTTCAATTTATTTGTTATTACATTTATATACCATTTCCCCTATAAGTAGCTCAAGGTGGCAAGCATGGTTCTTCACCTTCCCCATCTTATCTTCACAAGAACCCCTGGGTGGTAGGTTAGGCTGAGAGACAGTCATCAGGGGAGCTTCATGAGAGCCAGTGTGGTGTAGTGGTTAAGAGCGGTGGACTCGTAATCTGGTGAACCAGGTTCGCGTCTCTGCTCCTCCACATGCAGCTGCTGGGTGACCTTGGGCCAGTCACACTTCTCTGAAGTATCTCAGCCTCACTCACCTCACAGAGTGTTTGTTGTGGGGGAGAAAGGGAAAGGAGAATGTTAGGCTCTTTGAGACTCCTTAGGGTAGTGATGAAGTGGGATATCAAATCCAAACTCCTCCTCCCTTCTCCTCCTCCTCCTTCTCCTCCTCCTCCTCCTCCTCCTCCTCCTCCTCCTCCCCCCCTCCTCCTCCTCCTTCTTCTCCTTCTTCTTCTTCTTCTTCTTCTTCTTCTTCTTCTTCTTCTTCTTCTTCTTCTTCATGGCTGCAGTGGCATAACGTGGGGGATGCAAGCGGGGCTGTGGCCCCAAAGAGCGGATTTTTGAGGGAGTGCTTTTTGAGGCACCCACATGCAGATGCCAGCAGCATGGCCTGGCCTGGCACTCCCCTCCGGGCACTGGAGGAACCAGGGCTTGTGGGGGCACCTGGTTCAGGCCCATAAACATGCTGTGTCGGCTGGCCGGGTTCCACCCTGTGCGTGTGAGCAGATGGCTTAGCACGGGTGGGGTGGGGTGGAGTCACTCCAGCAGTGTTGGTGATGAGGGCTGGGATGCCACAATGGGCTCCTTCACCCTCCTTGCCCCAACCCTGGAACACACACACACACACACACACACAGTGGGACCTTGTTTCCCCAGGTCCCAGTCTGACACTCTAACCAGTATACATTACAGTGGTACCTCGGGTTAAGAACTTAATTCGTTCTGGAGGTCTGTTCTTAACCTGAAACTGTTCTTAACCTGAAGCAATACTTTAGCTAATGGGGCCTCCCACTGCTGCTGTGCCACCGGAGCATGATTTCTGTTCTCATCCTGAAGCAAAGTTCTTAACCTGAAGCACTATTTCTGGGTTAGCGGAGTCTGTAACCTGAAGCATATGTAACCTGAAGCGTCTGTAACCCGAGGTACCACTGTACTACATAGCAGTCGAGAGGTTTATCCACACACACACACACACACACTTCTCCTTCCTCCATCCATATGAGACATTTACACTGTTTGAACTACTTCAATGCGCTCTACATGGGACTACCTTTGAAGGTGACCCAGAAACTACAACTAATTCAGAATAAGGCAGCTAGACTGGTGACTGGGAGTGGCCGCCAAGACCATATAATACTTGTCCTGAAAGACCTACACTGGCTCCCAGTATGTTTCTGAGCAAAATTCAAAGTGTTGGTGCTGACCTTTAAAGCCTTAAACAACCTTGGCCCAGTATACCTCAAGGAGTGTCTCCACCCCCATCATCCAGCCCGGACACTGAGGTCCAGCTCTGAGGGCCTTCTGGCAGTTCCCTCACTGTGAGAAGTGAGCTTACAGGGAAGCAGGCAGAGGGCCTTCTTAGTAGTGTCACCCGCCCTGTGGAACACCCTCCCATCAGATGTCAAGGAAATAAACTATCTGACTTTTAGTAAACATCTGAAGGCAGCCATGTTTAGGGAAGTTTTTAATGTTTGATGTTTTATCATGTTTTTAATATTCTGTTGGGAGCCACCCACAGTGGCTCGGGTATAAGTAATAAATTATCATCATCATCATCACCATCATCATCACATTCCAGCCACACAAAGACACTTGAGGCAGTAATAGAGCAGAGAAGGGAAGGAGTGCGAGCTAGAGAGGGGACATGGCCTTGGAAAATTCCTGATGGCTGAATAGAGCAGGCATAGGAAAACTCGGCTCTCCAGATGTTTTGGGACTACAACTCCCATCATCCCTAGCTAACAGGAGCAGTGGTCAGGGATGATGGGAATTGTAGTCTCAAAACATCTGGAGGGCCAAGTTTCCTATGCCTGGAATAGAGTGTTCCGGAGGACCACATTTGTCCCCTTTAACACTGAGTGGTCAGGGAGCCCTGAGGATGCAGTCCAGCAATATGGACTGCATAAAGTAGTGGTTGTCAAAGGATGTGGTGCACAACAGTGGTGTGGCAAGAGAGAATAGCAAGTGTGGCAAGAAGATTTAAGGACAATCAAGGAAACATTGAAATATTTCATTGCAGTATAGTATAGCATCAAAGCCTATTTTATTAACTTTGAGTGTGTGTCACCCAGAACACAGTCGGAAGAAGATACTAAGTATGAGTTTTCTGAGAACAATGGCTCTTCTCTTTGGACCAGTCTTCCCACTGCTTGACCACTATTTTGCTCTCGAGCCATTGGGCCATCCAAGCTCATCCCTTTTTATTTATTTATTGCTGGTAAGTGCCAAGTTCCTCTTCATTTCTGCACCAGAGTTCTTTTGAGGAAGCAAATAATTGCCTTCCAAGTGTTCTCAAGTGAAGCTCAGCACCTGGTGGAAACTCAAGCCACAACTGGAGAACTACAGATGTGAACTCAGGCAGTGACCCTCCTTGCAATGTCTATAAAAAGGATCTAAAATGAAAACTCTGTGTTCTAACAATTGACAGTGCTTTTGCAGAGTTTTCTATTCTCAGAAGGACCCCTTTTCCTGTACTGCAAAGTGGGATCAGCTTCTTCTAAGCAGTTTCTTCCTGTCAAATCCACACAGGTGCTGGAAGTAATATATCTATATTAGCCCTCTGAAAGCTTGCTTTGAGCAGTCTTTTATCTTCCGGGGGGGGGGGGGGAGATCACTTGAGCAGCTAGAGAATGCTGAGGATACTATGTGCAGGTGGTTTGAGAATACAAATGTGAGAGAAAAAACTGAGTGAAGTAGAGAAATCAGATTGCTGTACAACATTGTTGCAAAGTAGTCTTTGCTATTTCTTTATTTGCCAGATTATGGCTTTGATTTCCACCCCCGGGGAGAAGTGGCAGCTCAGGTGGAAGTATGGATGAGCCTTATGTTACATCCATTAATTTAAATAGGTCCACACTGGATAAAAGTTGATTGCTTGCTACAAGATGTGTTTACAAACAATAACTAAATTTTTATCCCTATGCATGGAAGATCCATTATGAACCATTCTAAGTCCAAAGTTGTGGTACATTGAAATGCATCTCAGAAAACACAAATAGCTACGTGATGAACAGGTGACAGAGCAATTGAGTCTTTCAGACAAAAGATCCAAAGAAATTTCATTTCACCGCTTTTAAATTAACAAGCTATGTGAACTATGTCTACTTCAAAACCATTTACAGTAAATAATGGCAACTAACAGCTCTAGTTTTGAAGGGTTTTTGTTTGTTTGTTTTGTTTTTACCTTCCAAGGTCTTAGGTCAATTGTTATACAGGACGGAAGGTTGAACTCTAAGAAGTCTTTCAGAATATTTTTATGGAAGGAGCTTGAGCATTCATCAGGGATATCGTCTCATGAAAAATGGAATGGATGAGACAAGTCTCATTGAATGTTTGGGCTGGAACAACTGAGGGTCAGAATCTGACCACAGAAATGTCAATATTGATTGTTCTATATCAACATAATGATTAAAGTATTGTTGGCAACAGGTCCTTGTTACACCCTGAGGAACTGAGTCATGATGCTGAGAAAGATGTCACGGTGATAAATAATTTGGTTTCTGTAGGCAGCATGTTAAGATCATGAAAGGTTATAACAGGGCACAATGCCTTCATACTCACTTAGGAAGAGTTTTTGTGGTATGTACGTGTCAAGTAAGTACGTAAGTGTCTTTCCTTCCACTGATGCCCTCTGGCATCTCTGCCTCCCAAAGGCTTGCACAGCTGTTTGTTGCAGAAGCCTTGGCTACAAGCTCCTCAGGTGAATGGTGCCTCTGGGGCTGGCCAGAGGTGCTTCCCAGGCACCTGTGGGGCAGTGTGAGGAGGCACCTCTCTTTGGGGTGAGGGGCAGCTCAGAGACCGGGGCAGCAGTAACAGCTGCTCAGAGAAGTCCCAAGGAGAGGGGAGAAGAGAGGAGGCTGAGGATACCCTCCACAAGGGTGGGTGTTTGATAAGGGGTGAGGACTGCTGGCTCTGCAGGTGACAGAACTGGTCTTCTGAGCCCCATAGGGGTTGCCGCAGAAAGAATGTAGTTGGTCTGGAGGAGACTCTTGAGAGTCCCATGGACTGCAAGAAGATCAAACCGATCCATTCTTAAGGAAATCAGCCCTGAGTGCTCACTGGAAGGACAGATCCTGAAGCTGAGGCTCCAATACTTTGGCCGCCTCATGAGAAGAGAAGACTCCCTGGAAAAGACCCTGATGCTGGGAAAGATGGAGGGCACAAGGAGAAGGGGACGACAGAGGAAAAGATGGTTGGATAGTGTTCTCAAAGCTACCAGTGTTCTCAAAGCTACCAAACTGTGGGAGGCGGTGGAAGACAGGAGTGCCTGGCGTGCTCTGGTCCATGGGGTCACGAAGAGTCGGACACGACTAAACGACTAAACAACAACAACAAGGGAGCCGTGGACCCAAAAAGGTTGAAAACCTCTGAACTAGTTGGTAGCCAGTGCAGTCAGATATGTAATAATAAAATTTAAGGTCTTATATATATATATAATAAATGTTCATAAATGTACCAACCAAGCACACTCATAGATCAGCACACAAAGACCGACCTGAAACCATTTTGACTCCCAAACTGACCAAATGTTTTCTCTGCAAGGAGGGAGGGGGTCAGGGCGCCTTCCCATTGTTACAGGAATTTAGTAATCACCATTTCAAAGGGTGACAGACTACCAGGAAAAGCAATCAGATAAGGCATTATCAGATAACCCGACAGACAGGAAAAACAACAACATTCGAATTTCTGTTGTAGACCACCTTTTCTGTGATGTAGGTATGATGTATGGAGGGGTGGTCTTGAGCTCCAGGGCAGGGAATTTAAAATGTCTATATAAGGCCTTGTGTGCCATTGTTCGAGGTCCTCCTCCTTTCCTGCGTGTGAGGGGAGCACCCTGTTGCAACAGATCAATAAAGATCAGGCTTACTAGCTGCTTTGCTTCTCAGTATTCTCTGGTTGGCCTCTGTTATTTTCTCTTACCAAAAGGGAACCCACATAAGGACTCTATATGGGCTCTTGGATACCCCATAAGGGAAGAAGGGCAGTTTTTGTTTACAACATATATTAAAGGCAAAACTAATATTAAAGGCAATGAGGTTTGCAGTAAAAAAAATAAATGGAAGAGTTGTCCAAAAGCAATAAAACAAAATAAGAACAGAAACTTTGGCAAAAGACATATGAGAAAGATGTTAAGGGATAGTAAGATAAAAATTGAAGAGCACATTGCTAAGAACATTAAGACAAACAAGCATATCCTCAGATGACAAAACAATCAAAGGTGTGCTCAATGAGAATAAAGAGATTGCAGAGGAACTGAATGAATTCCTTGCATCTGTCTTGACAGTGGAAGATATAGATCAAGTTCTCAAAGGACTTAAGTGTGAAATTTTTCATCTTGTTAGAAGCCCCTCTCTGTTGACAATAGATGGCTTCGATTACCTCCTTCACATTCCAGATATCTCATTCCAGATACCTACCAAAGCCACTACACAACCACAACAACTTCCTGCCTATGTATGAAACCAACCCCCCATTTCACAGATGTTTTGGACTACAAATCCTATCATTCCTGGTCTACTGGCCATGCTGGATTCTGCTGATAGGAGTTGTGGTCCAAACATCTGAAGGGCACCAAGTTGCAGAAGCAAGTGTAGGCAATACTGAACTAGATAGATCTTTGGTGTGGCTTACCAGAAATCATGTCCCTATATTTTTCACAACAAAATATTGGTTGATAAGGGACTATATCACATATGCTTTCCCCTACCTCCAGTTTTGTTTCTGGATAAAATGTTTTTCAAATCTCCCTGTATAAAACCTTGAGATAAAAAAGACACATAAACAAAAGCATGAGATGTACATGAAAATGTTTATCCTTCAAGAAGGCTGGTTTTCAGTCCCCCACCACACACCCCACCACATACCTCAATGTCAACATGTAAAGAAAGTTTAGCTCCAAAAGGCATTTTGATCTACATCGAAAAGCATTACTGCAAAAATGCAGGACAAGAAATCAAGGGCATATTTGTGTGAGAACTGATGTGTTCATGCTGAGCTTTAGTCAGCAGCTTGAGAGAAACACATTTTAATTCTATGTTTTCACACCTTATGCACACTTTAAACTATAAACAAATGCAGATAGCCTTCAGCAAAAAAGCAGCATATTTGGTTCACATGCACATAACATTAGATGGCATTTAAAAATAGAAGTTAAGAAAGAATTTAGCTCTATTTCTAGCCTGAAATTTGTGTTTCTCTCTCTCTTCTTCTTCTTCTTCTTCAAAAGGCCACTCTTTTTGCTACAATCAACTTTTTTCTCATTCCTCTTCACCTGAAAGAGGTTGATAGCAACTGGGGGTTCAAGTGCCAGCTTGGATTTTGTGTACTTGGTTCAAGTGGAAACAGTCACTCTAAATCCAACAAGAGCAATGAAGAATTATAAGTGCTCAGAGAAGGTTTTTCTCTTCAGCAGAAGCGCTCTCTGTAGTACAGTGTAAACTCAATTACCTACTCCTCCAGTCGACAACAGCAAATGTTTCCAACCATTAAAATAATCTATTCTTGTTTACATGGGCAAAGAATTACTGGTTACCTGGCAAATGTGTATTCCCAAATCTACGTTCACCAAGGCAGCCTGACTGTGGATGGGATTTTTAGAAGTGAATCAGCAGGCAAGCAGGAGAAACACTGAGACACACAAATTTCCCCCTGCACTTTCTCTCCCTGGTTAGCTTTCATTCTGGTTTCAGATGTGGACAAGGAAAAATGGATCAAAAATGGCCCTGTACACCTAAAGGAGCATCTCCACCTCCATTGTTCATCCTGGACACTGAGGTCCAGCTGCGAGGGCCTTCTGGCAGTTCCCTCACTGCGAGAAGTGAGGCTACAAGGAACCAGGCAGAGGGCCTTCTCAGCAGTAGCACCCTCCCTGTGGAATGCCCTCCCATTAGATGTCAAGGAGATAAAGAACTACACAACTTTTAGAAGACATCTAAAGGCAGCCCTGTATTGGGAAGTTTTTAATATTTGATGTTATATCATGGTTTTAAATGTGTTGGAAGCCACCCAGAGTGGCTGGGGCAACCCAGGGAAGAAGAAGAAGAAGAAGAAGAAGAAGAAGAAGAAGAAGAAGAAGAAGAAGAAGAAGAAGAAGAGGAGGAGGAGGAGGAGGAGGAAGAAGACATATAGGGCCCTACATCACTGAATTATGTCAGAAACCCACATTTTACCTCATATGTCATTCTGCTTGAGCTCCATTCAGGGCTGTCCCATCCATGAAGCAGACTGAGGGAGCTGCCTTGGGTGGCACAATCCCAGGGCCTGCGTCCCCATGGGTTCTCCACTCACCACCACCCCTACTACCACTGGAGAAGTGCGAAGAAGCACTGGCAGCTTCTGGGTTCTGGTGAGAGCTCTGTGAGATCTTGCTAGAATCCAGAAACCGCAGCTACAGTTCTGGTAAGTTAGGCTTGCTGGGAGGGGGGAGGTAGTGAGGGACAGCACCTTTCCATTTTGCCTCAGGTGGCGAAGCACGACAGGACGCCCCAGCTCCATTTGCCCCTCAGAACTGTTGCAGACATCTTGGTAAGTTTGATCAGCAGATGTTTGAGAAGTGCAATCTACCTCAGTACAACAGAACTAGGTTTTCTTTCCTATTAATTGCTTTTGACATTCCATCACTTCTCCCAGAAGCTCTTATTTTGCACTCAGACCAAACCCATGAAGAAAGCTTTGGTAGTTTGCCTAAGGTGAGTTCCTATTTGCTCACCGGGGCAAGACAGCTGGAGCATATTACACCAATCCAGATCCAACTGCACTGGCTACAAATTAGTTTCTGGGCCCAATTCAAAGTGCTGACTTATAAAAACTTAAACGGCTCAGGAACACAATACCTCAAGGACCGTCTCTCTCCATATGAACCTACCCGGACCCTGCAATCATCATCTGAGGCCCTTCTTCGTGTGCCTCCTCCTCAAAAAGTCTGGAGGGTGGCAACACAAGAATGGGCCTTCTCTGCAGTGGCTCCCCATCTGTGGGATGCTCTCCCCAGGGAGGCTCGCCTGCCACTTTCATTATACACCTTTAGGCACCAGACAAAACAGTTCCTCTTTAAGCAGGCCTTTGGCTGATTGACATCCAATACCCCTTTAAAATGTGTCGGGGAGGGAGTGGGATTATTGGGTTGTTTTTTGTTTTTATTATGAATTTTGTGTTTTTGTATTGTTATCTTATGTTGTAACTGCCCTGATACCTGTGGGTACAGGGCAGTATAAAAATGTAATAAGTAAAAATAATAACAATAAATTCCTCCACTGTTGCACTAGCAGTAGGCTGGGACGTGAGTGGCACTGAGCCTCTTGGGCTTGCCAATCAGAAGGTCGGCAGTTCGAATCCCCGCAACAGAGTGAGCTCCCGTTGCTCTGTTCCATCTCCTGCCAACTAGCAGTTCAAAAGCACACCAGTGCAAGTAGATAAATAGGTACCACTGTGGTGGAAAGGTAAACGGCATTTCCATGCACTCTGGCTTCCGTCACTGTGCCCCATAGGGCCAGTTGCAGTTTAGTCATGCTGGCCACATGACCCGGAAAGCTGTCTGTGGACAAACGCCAGCTCCCTCGGCCTGAAAGCGAGATGAGCACCGCAACCCCATAGTCGCCTTTGACTGGACTTAACCATCCAGGGGTCCTTTACCTTTTACCTTTTACTAGCAGTAGGACTTATACTGGCTTCCACTAGCATACTGGGGGATTTGAACCTATTCATTGTTTATTTTTAGTTTGTATTATTGAAATGGAGTGACTCCAGAAATAATAATAATAATAATAATAATAATATCTTTATTGTCATTGCCCCCTCTCAGGGACAACGAAATTACTTGACTGCTCCATAAAAACACTAATTAAAACAATACAGTATAGTACAGCAAGGAAGATTAGATGACTTTCAAAGTACAGGCTTCCCATTCAGGGCCGAGATCGCTCTGGAGAAGAAGCTGTTCTTAAGACGGCTCGTTCTTGTCTTCATCGTCCTGTATCTCCGTCCCGACGGCAGGAGCTCGAAGAGACAGTGGCCAGGATGCGATGGATCTTTTACTATGTCCAGTGCCTTCCTATGGCACCTTGTGGCATAAATCTGCTCTAAGGTGGAAAGTGGGCAGCCAACAATGCTCTCTGCTGCCTTAACAACTCTGCACAACCCCATCCTGTCCTGGGTAGTACAGCTTCCGTACCACACACATAAGCCATAAGTGAGCACGCTCTCAATGGCACAGTGATAGAAGGCAAGCAGCAGTTTCTGCGGAAGATGGTTTTTCCTTAGAATTCTCAAAAAGTACAGTCTCTGCAGCTTGTATATGGCAAAATTTGGATAAAAATCATTCCCAACAACAATCGGCTTGTGAGGTACATCAAACTGAGCAGCAGTGATTGGACCATGGCTCCAATGTACTTCATAGCTGAGGAAGGGATGGAAGACACGTCTCCCTAAACACTCCACTCTCAGTGTGGCAGATATTTGTTGCTGTTGTCGGCGTCACTGTATCATAGTTACACAATCTGTACAATCTCCCTATTTTGGTGCTGATGGCAGTGCGTGGGCTGCTGGAGCTATTCTCCACATCCATGACAATTGGATAACCAAAGGTAAATACTTTGACTTTGCAAAGTGGGTAGCAAGGAAATTACTGTTGCGTGATATGCTTATGTCTTCAGAATTTAAAGTACCTTTCAGAATGTTCTTGAGATGTGAAAGAGCAAGGAGCTGATTTGCTGAAAGGAAAATATTTTCGCTGGCCACCATCCAAATGGCTCAGAGGAATGCAAAAGCCCGAAGAGATACAAACTTCAGAAGCTAGTTAGGAAGGAAGTAATGCTGTGTTTTCACCACATGTAGGAAACATAAACATGCCACCCACTAATTCAAGTCAAGAAGAGCCAGTTCTTCTTAAAATAACCTGCATTCCGCAAGAATGCTGACCATCTGGAAAATATTGCTATATGTGAGATTGCTGGCTAGGATGGAAGTTTCATTTATTATACATATACATTATATAAACATGGCAACGGTACAAATGTTTGTTGCTGTTGTTAGATTTAGACAGATAATGAATTTCAATGGTGGGCAACTTGTAACCATGTGAAAAACAAAATCGTGCATGGTGTGTCAGTTAAAATTTCCACTGGTGCTGTGCTGTTTCTATTGTAATTACAGTGATGTCTTGGTTCTCAAACTTAATCCATTCTGGGAGTCGGTTTGACTCCCAAAACCATTCAAAAACCAAGGTGCGACTTCCGTTTGGTAGCAGGAGCTTCCTGCACTCAAGCGGAAGCCATGTTGGCTTCTGAAAAATGTTTTCAAACTGATTTGTTTGACAACTAAGAACCAAGGTACCACTGTATTTGCATGGTTTTAAAGTGTGTGTGTATGTGTGTGTATTCTATCAATGTTTTGCCCTATTCCACCCCCCCCATGTTTTTACCTGTTTTTACTAAACCAGGTGGGGGTAGCAGATGGGTTTCAAACCCTCGGTGCATTAGGACTTGCCTTGCATGAGAAGATTGAAGGGAGAAGTCTAATAGTGGGTCAAGAAGATGTTTTCCACATGTGTTGCGGAGGGAAGTGAGGGGCAGATGTTGCTCACCAGCCTGGAAAGGTAATCCATCTAAGGGAGAATGGAAACTCTGATCCTAAGCCTCCACTGCCTTGTGGGATATCTTTGGGAGAAGAAAGGGCTAAGGAGTAAACCTGGCACAAATCTGGAGTGGAATCCCTAAGATGGTTGAATGGTGCCTTGTATGCCTCCTTCCAGCAACTCCAACAGCTAAGCTGGTGCCAAATGTATTGCTATGCTTTCCTTTGGCAAGAGAGGGGTCTTGTCGTCTGGGCAGCCCAGGACCTCCATTGTCATGAGTAAGCCAGCTCCCAGGGAAGGTTTGCAGCCAGCTCCCAGGGAACGGTTTCTGCCAACTGAAGAAAGCAGCCAAGAACAGAAAGGGTTAACTGCCATGCAGGATGAGCATCGACTAGTGCCAGCTCCCCTACCGCTTGGAATGCTGGCTGATAAGGGAATGGTGGGGAGCAAACTAGAATGCAGTCAACGCTCGCCAGAAGCACAAACAGGTGGGAAAGAGTTAGGAGACAGCCTCTCAGAGAATGGGGAAGAGGAGGGAGATGACCCACTCAGTCCGAAATCTCGACAAATGGGAGGGCTGCAAGATAGGAAGCAAAACAAAAGGTGTAGGAAGTGAAAGCTCAGTTGCTTCTGGTCATGCCAGAAGCAGTCTTCAGAAGGGTCATATTGACTGATGATGGTGGGGGCTGTGTTAAAGCCATCCAGAGCTATCAGCTTGGTTTGACAATAAATCATCCTTTTTAATTAACTACGCTCACTGTGTTATCACAGTTAGCAAAATGCGGGTGGTGCTGTGGTCTAAACCACAAAGCCCTAGGGCTTGCCAATCGGAAGGTCTGCGGTTCGAATCCCTGTGACGGGGTGAGCTCCCATTGCTCGGTCCCTGCTCCTGCCAACCTAGCAGTTTGAAAGCACGTCAAAGTGCAAGCAGATAAATAGGTACTGCTCCGGCGGGAAGGTAAACAGCGTTTCCATGCACTGCTCTGGTTCACCAGAAGCAGCTTAGTCATGCTGGCCACATGACCCAGAAGCTGTCTGCGGACAAACACCGGCTCCCTCGGCCTATAGAGTGAAATGAGTGCTGCAACCCCAGAGTGGCTGGACCTAATGGTCAGGGGTACCTTTACCTTTACCTTTTACTGTGTTATCAAGCCGGGGACTGGACTCCTGACATCCACACACAAATACCCCAGGCTTGTGGCTCAGGGAGGTCACTTCAGTGCGGCTAACACAGCAGTTTGACTTCACCCATGGAGGTGAACTCCATTGTCTCTCAAGAGAGATGGATGCCAGCAATTTTTATCTCTAAGCCACCTTGAATCCCTGCCAGGGGAAAGGGTAGGGTATAAATAAATCTATCGTAATAAAATATCCACAGTTTTCATGCACATCTTCTTATTGCACATTCTTGCACAATTCTCATTCACTTGGGTGGCCCTTGCACAGCAGAACCCTTCCAGATGGATCAGGCCTTGACGCTACGAAATTGATATTCTGAGACAGGAGAAATTGCATGACTACAGAGCACCGCAGCAGACAATAGTAGCAAAATGTTTCTCTTCAGCTGCAACTATTATCTGTATATAAAGAGAGACTGTTTGTCTCACCACAAAAAAGAATATAGAGTCATTACTGTTATTGTGTCAATGACAAATGGACTATAGAAGCACATTATGTCTGAGGGACACTGGAAACTACTGTGTTTTCTGTACCAGAGGAGATAGCAATTTTAAAATTGCTGCAGTCAGCAAGATTGAAATTGAACAACAGGAAATAACACTGAATACAGCGTACGAGCAACATGAAAGAACACGGAGATGCATAGCAAGGACATTCTTTTCTTCTTTTTTTTGAGCGGGAGAGAAAATAAACCCTAAAAAAGTCATCAATCCATGCCATACTTCACATATAGTTTGGAAACAGTGACTAGTTGCTAAAATTTCTACAACATCCTGGGATTTACCTGAGGCTAGAATTTCATTTTTCACTTTAGCAATTCTGTCAGTCCAGTAAAGGTGACTCTGAAATTACTTATGTTTCTTTGGTGGGTTTCATCAGAAATTGGGATGAGCAAACATATTCTACCGTGTCACAAGTGCCTTTCCTATTTTAATTCATCATTTCCCTCTACTCTCTTCCATTAATCAATCACAATTTTTCTTTTCTTTTTTTAACTGACAGAATAAGCTGTTGTTGTTTAGCTTCAATATATCATAGAATTGTAGAGCTGGAAGGTACCCCAAGAGCCTCATGCACTGCCAGCTGAGCTATCCCAATCAACGCTATTAAACTTTTTAACTTCATTTATATTCCACCTTTTCTCCAACAACTTCAAGGCAGCACACATAGTTCTGGCCCCTATTCTATCCTCACCCAATTCCAATCTGTGTATGCAATTTCAATCTGCATATCTGTGAAGCAGGCTTGGATAGGCCTTGTTCCATAGCGAAAGCTGATCAGATTGAATTCCGAGTGTATCCCTTATCTAAATGACACTTTTAATCCGCTCTTTCTAAGACAAAGGTCACCTACAGAACACAGCTAGGAGGAGGATTTGAAAGTTTTCATTACTTCACACACAAATCCAAGTTGAGAAAATAAAGAACCGGCACCAAGGAGCCAAGCTGATAAAAGAAGCAACACAGAACAATCCCAGGCACTAAAGAGAATTAAGCAGCTCTGAATGTTTTATTGGATACTGTTGCAAATAAAATCTGCCCTTTTTCCCTTATGGGGTATACAAGAGCCCGTATAGAGTCCTTACATGGGTTCCCTATTGGTAGGAGAAAATAACAGAGGCCAACCAGAGAATATTGAGAAGCAAAGCAGCTAGTAAGCCTGATCTTTATTGAACTGTTGCAACAGGGTGCTCCCCTCACATGCAGTAAAGGAGGAAGACCTCGAACAATGGTGCACAAGGCCTTATAGAGACATTTTAAATTCCCTGCCCTGGAGCTCAAGACCACCCCTCCATACATCATACCTACATCACAGAAAAGGTGGTCTACAACAGAAATTTGAATGTTGTTGTTTTTCCTGGCTGCCAGGTTATCTGATAATACCTTATCTGATTGCCTTTCCTGGTAGTCTGTCACCCTTTGAAATGGTGATTACTAAATTCCTGTAACAAGGAAGGTTTTTCCCCCACCTCCTCCCTCCTTGCAGGGAGAAACATTTGGTCAGCTTGGGAGTCAAAATGGTTTCAGGACTGTATCCCTGCGCTGCTCCAGACACTTGGTTTGCTTGGTACATTTATAAACATTTATTACGTATATAAGGCCTTAAATTTTATTATTACAATACCAAGTCAAATTATTTGTTCACCTAACTCAGCATTGCCTCTTCTAACTAGCAATGGATCTCCAGGGGACTACCCCCACCCCAAGACTTCTGTCCCCAGATGCACAAAGAGCAAAATACAACTTTCATGTAGCAAAATAACAGGCACGTTAGAAGACCTTCCAATTTCCCAGAGACAGTCCCGGATTTACAGAAGCCATCCCCACTTCTGATTTTTTTCCTGGAATGTCCTGCTTTCCCTTAGGACACCCTTAATTTCTTCAGACAAATGTTGGAGGGTATGAGTTAGCAAAGCCATTACAGTTACATTGTTAACCGAAGCTGTACAGTAACAGCTTATTCCTTTCAAGGTGGGATGGCGTGCAACATTACGCATTGCCAGGATGAAAAAAGACCTGTAGATCCTTCTCACTGAGCACCTTGGCTCTTCTATAACAACCTGCTCCATTTTCCCCAGTCAGACATATTTCTGCTAACAGCACTGGTGAACTGAGGTCTTTGATCAGCGAATGTTCCAGCAGATTCTCTTTCCCAACCATTCACTGTACCCTGATAGCCTTTCAGTATTTATTACATAAAGTAAATCAGCGGAAGAACATAGATCTACACTTTTCTTGTGTGGAGTACAATTATGCTGCAGGGAGATATTCAGCTACAGAAAATGTATAGACTTGAATTCTTTCTATTTCTTACACTGAACTTCTAGCCTCCAGCCTGCTTTATCGAGCAAACAAGAAAAGGACCGGAAGTTCAATCACTCCTAATTTTTTAGCCCATATGGAGGTTGCAGCCAGACTAAACTTTCCACATCCAACTCCAACACACATATATATTGATTTTTGAGGAGGGAAATATATATTCTACATGCCCCTTGATTCCTTTCCTATTCCAATACTTTATTTTTTTTAAATGTAATTTGCAGCAATGCTACAAGTAGCCCTGGGAGATAGGCATTCAATGAAGCTGAATTTTGGAAGATTCAGGTGCTTTGCCATGCAGGACATAGCTAAACTCGAACTCACTCCCAGAGGAGGGAGGAAGAGCTGCCAAAATGGATGACTTTAAAAGAGCATTAGGCATAGTCATGGACGATAATGCTATAAATGACAGTATGTGAGGTTTTATGTGTCAGGGACTGGACTGAGGAGGGGGGGGAGGGCTGGAGATCGCCCCCTCCTTCTCCTCTGCTTCCCTTGGAGGAGGAGGAAGAATGGCGGGGATCGCCCCCCCCTTCTCCAGTAGCTTCAAGAGAAGAGGGAGACAGGATTGAATTACAGCAGAACTCACAACAGCCTAGTTATGAGGTGTTAGGAAAAGGAGGGGGAGATGGACCACAGCCAGCAGAGACGTCCTTGGAAAGCATAGAAGAGCCACCATCCCCGAGAACTCATCACTCAATTAGAGTGCAAGAACAATGGGCTCTACAACATTTGACTACTGGGGGCCCCTGTAGAGCCAAGTACTGTTGCTGGAGAGAGAAGGGGAGGAGCTCAGAGTGAGCAACGTCACTATGGAGCTAAGGACTGGAGTCTTTGTCTTGCACCATGATGACTGAATAAAAATCTTGCTTCTTCCTTGCTCTTTGATGCCACTGGAAGGAGGAGAGAAACCCCCATGCCTGGCAGTATGTCTCTGTATCCCAGTTGCTTGGGACTGCAAATGCAGAGAGTGCTGCCATTCTCAGGTCCTGCTCATGAGCTTCCCATAGACATCTGGATGGCCACTGTGAAAACAGGATGCTCTTGGACCATCCCAACCAGGAGATGGTTCTCATGTTCTTATGATAATAATATTGTAACACATTTAACAGGCCCTCCAAGTGTCCCTATTATCCAGGGACATTCCCAGATTTACAGAAGCAGTCTCAGTTTCTGATTTGATCCTGGAATGTCCCACTTTTCCTTAGGATGTCCCTCTTTTTATCAGAGAAATGTTGGAGGGCATGGAGTTATGTGACCCACAAGCCAAGGAGATAAGTTACTATACAACATTTCGAAGACAACTGAAGGCAGCCCTGTATAGTTTTATTATGTTTTTATATATGTTGAAAGTCACCCAGAGCGGCTGGGGCAACCCAATCAGATGAGTAGGGTATAAATAATAATTTTATTGTTGTTGTTGTTGAATAAAGGTAAAGGGACCCCTGACCATTAGGTCCAGTCGTGGCCGACTCTGGGGTTGCGGGGCTCATCTCGCTTTATTGGCTGAGGGAGCTGGCGTACAGCTTCCGGGTCATGTGGCCAGCATGACTAAGCCGCTTCTGGCGAACCAGAGCAGCGCACAGAAACACCGTTTACCTTCCTGCCGGAGCGGTACCTATTTATCTACTTGCACTTTGAGGTGCTTTTGAACTGCTAGGTTGGCAGGAGCAGGGACCGAGCAACGGGAGCTCACCCCGTTGCGGGGATTCGAACTGCCGACCTTCTGATCGGCAGTCCTAGGCTCTGTGGTTTAACCCACAGCGATGTCCCTATTTTCATTGGGGAAACTTTGAAGGGTATGACGTTATAGGATTAGTTTAAGGACTACTGATATTCTTTGAATGCTCAGAAATGGTTCTCTAAGGCTGTATATTGCCATTGCTGGTCCTTGTCTTGCCTGTATTTAATATGCTGTAGTTCCCATTGGTGGCATTTGACTGTAATAATGACCTGATAGCCTGTAATGAGGATGTGATCACACTTTCTGATTCATTAAAGAAAGATGCACAGAAACATGGCATGCAGTTCTAGGACTGAATTTATTTGGCTTATTTGTATACTTTGCATACTTTTCATTGCAAGTCAACTTGATTAATAGTGACACATTAAATGTTCTCAAGGACACAGCCATCTTTTGTTGAAAGCAAATGGACCAAACTAACCAGTCTGAGTTCAGCAATTCTAGATGACACAGTAGTAAGGAAACATGAGATGGGGTTTAGTTCTTTTAAAGAGTACTGGTTTATACTTTAGTCCTTACCCTCACTTATTAATTAAACTCCTGCTGGGGGACCAGTCTTTTTATTGAAGGAGGAGGGGAAATGGGTGGGGCAAGAAAGGAGGGGCAGGGGAAGCCCGGAAGCTGTGATCAAGTTCTCAGGACTTCGATTAATACAGCTTGAGAAATACTCAATATAAGCAAGATCCTGAAATGAGGGACAAAGGTGAAGTTTTTCTCAATACTGGCAATTAATTCCCACTTTGCATAGGCTAATTGAGGGCAATCAGAGAATAGTATGTGCCGTTTCATTACCTACTCGTCAAATGGACTCCAACCTTCATTTCTTGCTACATCTCAACCTACATCTTCCTTTCCTAGTGGAAACAAAAGACCCACATCCTCATTTCCCTTGTAAGTGTTTGACATTTCTCTGGTCCCTGTAACGATTAATTCTTGCGCTCTTGAAAGTGTGTCATGATCAGGACGTGGATTATTATTTCTGAAATCATAATCAATGTACCTGGGTGTCCACAGAGTAAAAGGTGAGATCTTTCCAGAGGCACTTTCTTTCTGAATCTAGGCAGAAAGGGGGAATAAATGGAGGGAAGAGATGGGGAAGACAAGGGGAACTAGCCAGTGCAAGGAGTGGTGGGGGAGCCAAAGCTTGGAGCATCCTGCATTCCAGTTCAGTATCACCGCTGAAATGACAGCTGTCCCAAATTTATGGAAACCACTAACATAGTTATTATGTCCCAGAAGGGTCAGCCCAAGACATGTTGACACTTCAGGTAAACCACAAAATGGTGCCTGGCTCCCTACCAGTGAAGAACGAATGAGTGAAGATCTACATCAGGAACAAGGAGGGACTAAAGAGCTAGGTTAGGATCTGCTGCTCCTGTGTATTCTGCCACCTGAGGCAGCTGCCTCACCTTGCTTCATGGGTTGACTGGCCCTCCAACACAGCTTTCTTTCATGGAACTTAAGATGGTATTCATGCAGCTCCCATCCAACACTGACTAGTTCCATATCCACTTAGCTAAGCTTACTATATCCTGTGGCTTCAGACCACATACATAATGCTAGATCTGTCTTCCCCACTGTAGTATTTTATATTCATTTCTCTTGTTTGGGAGTTGGGCCCTGCCTTTTCTGCTAGAATAAGTTACATTTTAAATTTGCTGAAATGTGTTTATGTTTTGGGTGTGACTTTTTGTGACAATAATAATGTACTCATTCCTTTGATACAAAAAAAACAAACAAAAACCAGTGGTTCTGGGCTGCAGGGTGATGCATTCAAATTAATATTGCAATGGGTATTTGGAAAGGCATGTTACTATTCGCAACTAGGGATGGGAGTTCAATAAAGCTTGCACTTGAAGGTGAACCTACCTAATTTGTACATTTTGAACCAAAACACACCCATATTTTGAAATTTGCACCATTCTGAATTTTGTAATACAGTTCTCCAGCTAAGCAATGTGTACAAAAATGTCCGTACCAGATGAATACCAATGAAGAAAGTAACCTCATAAGGGCCATTTTAT
Source organism: Podarcis filfolensis (assembly GCF_964270895.1). Taxonomy (NCBI): domain Eukaryota; kingdom Metazoa; phylum Chordata; class Lepidosauria; order Squamata; family Lacertidae; genus Podarcis; species Podarcis filfolensis. Next base: position 12,177,088 of record NC_139607.1, read on the forward strand.
TCAAACACATACTTTTAATACTGTCAAAACCTGATTTGTTTAAAATACACCTCAGTTATTTTAACTAATGGTACTGAACACTGACACTGAGATCCTGGCAACAATGCACCCAATCTACCTGGCATGCCCTATATCTAGTTTAGTTTTCACTGCAGAACCTCACTCCTCATAAGGAGAGCCTTCTTACTTGAAACATATGCCACATTCCCCGATGACAAAAGTCAAAGAATGCCAGAGAGGATCTAGGGGTGGAGGGTGGAGGAATACTGCTTGGTAAGGCAGAGCCAGAATGGAATCTTGCGGGTCAGGAGTGGAACCAGTACAGAACCTGGCAAATCATGGGTTGAACTTGGCAGAATCTGGAGTTTAATGGACTTTCAAACCTGAGTACTGCATTTGTGGGTGGCAAGGGTCTCTAAATGGGACGCAGGTGGCGCTGTGAGTTAGACCACAGAGCCTAGGACTTGCTGATCACAAGGTCGGCAGTTCAAATCCCTGCGACGGGGTGAGCTCCCGTTGTTCGGTCCCTGCTCCTGCCAACCTAGCAGTTCAAAAGCACGTCAAAGTGCAAGTAGATAAATAGATACCACTCCGGCGGGAAGGTAAACGGCATTTCCGTGCGCTGCTCTAGTTTGCCAGAAGCGGCTTAGTCATGCTGGCCACATGACCAGGAAGCTGTCTGCGGACAAACACTAGCTCCCTCGGCCTATAGAGTGAGATGAGTGCCGCAGCCCCAGAGTTGGTCACGACTGGACCTAATGGTCAGGGGTCCCTTTACCTTTACCTTTAAGGGTCTCTAGGAAGGGGTGCTGCTCCCACATCAGGTCTACCCAACTCCCTATTGGAATGCCCTATGGCTGTAATGGTGAGGCTAATTTGGGAACGGGTGTTGTGAGGTGAGCTTGGATACTTCTGCTTGTCTCCCCCCTCAAGCTGATGCCTCTGGGATCTGTAGCTCCTCAGATGAAAAACCTCTGTAGTCTGAAGCACATATCACCTTCCACCCTTCTCAGCTTCACCCACAGCTAAATCTGCCAATTTCCTCTGCTCTTCACCCCTCTCTCCCTCTCCCCCCCCCTCTCTGTGTGTGCATGACCGTCACTATATATTATAAAAAATATTTAAATACCACTATTCATAATAGTAAAACTGCCAAACAAGCAGTTTGAAAGCAGGTCAAAGTGCAAGTAGGTAAATAGGTACCGCTCCGGCGGGAAGGTAAACGGCATTTCCGTGTGCTGCTCTGGTTCGCAAGAAGCGGCTTAGTCATGCTCGCCACACGACCCGGAAGCTGTACGCCGGCTCCCTCAGCCAATAAAGTGAGATGAGCGCCGAAAACCCAGAGTTGTTTGTGACTGGACCTAATGGTCAGGGGTCCCTTTACCTTTACTATTCATAACAGAAAATTCCAGAGTGGTTTGCAAGAATAATACACAAAACTGTAAAATGAAAACAAGATAAAAAGTTGAAACTGGAAATCAGCCAATTATTGTAGAAAGATGAATTCTTGATTGCCTGCTCAAGCCTTACAGAATAGCCACACCACTTCCAACTGATCTCCTTCTGTGGCCTTTCCAGGCTTTGCTTCTAGATCTGGTCTGTCCCACATCACTTCTTGTTAGCTTCTAGATACCACTCATATTCCTCGTGCATGGCTTCAAGAGCTGCTGCAACATGTCCGGGCTACACTTGGTATTAGTGAACACTTAGCCTACAGTCCTGTATATATTTGATTTTGGGAGTAATCAGGCTGCAAAAGTTTCTTGTCCAGCACTGCTCACAATTGGTAACATTTATTTTCCTTGCAAGGGGAAGTCTATCCAGACAATTCATTGAGGCTCAGACAAGCAGCACCATGTAAATATGATTTTCCTCTGTATACACTGTCATAGAAGTCTGCTTTGCATGCTGATCTCCTGTGCTCAGCTGGAGCAACTGCCTCAATGCATAGAACTTGCTTCTCAACAAACTGGTCTACAGTCAAGCTCCAGAAATCACAAGTGCACTTTTTTTTAATGAAGTATACAGTAGATCCTATTTTACGCTTCCAGAATTATTCAAGCATGGAAAATATTAAGAGGAATGATGCCCCGAGTGCCATATTAATACTGGAACTTATATCTGCAGCTCCTTTCAGCTGTTTCTGTTGGGGCTTATTTATCCAGCAGAGGTATCTGCTTATTAGGAAAAGAAATAATGAGCTTACAGACAACCTCCTCCAATTTTAGTACTATCAACAACATATGTATTTCATGTTGATTTAAATTAAAACAGTTTTATCATGAAAGTATGAAGTACTTTGTGGTCAAGTACTATTCGAATAATATTCAGCAATTCATTTGAATCTGAGAAACCATTTCCAGCAGAGAATTCCTTCTTTGCAATTCCTTCTTGTATATTCTGATACACTCTACCAAGGTGGGGGATATGAACTGATGAAACTTGAATCTCAAAGTAATTTTCGTTTCAGTGGCATTCAGTTTTCACCACTGTAAAATATATATATTTACTTATTTGAAATTAACAGGTACTTGATAACAAAAATGAAATGATGTTATTTGCTCCGATACCTTGCCACAAAATATTTTCTATACAAAGAACAGAGATATAGATACGGCTTCTAATAGGCATCTGGTTAGCCACTGAGAAAACAGAATGATGCATTAGATGGCCCAGGGGGCAGGGAGGGGGTCTGATCCAGCATGGCTCTTTTTACATTTGTATTTTTGTATAAATATTTCATCATTTCAGTGAACTGGGACTTTGCAGGAAACCTGCACGAATGATCTTGTTTGGAAGGTTGATGCAGATCTCGGATGTGGCATCCTAATCAGAATCTCACTTCCTGAGTCGGAAACTGGGTCACAGCTGTGGAAATTATACAGAGATTTTTGCTTCGTAGATGCCAACATGTATTAATCTCTTAATTATTTTTAAATGTTCCTTTATTGATAATTTTAATATTCCTTATATACCACTTAGAGGTTTTTACTACAATCAAGTGGTATATAATTTTTGTAAAATGCATAAATAGCAATTTAAAAGAATTGCTTGGCTTGTAAATGAGAAAAGGGGCAGCAGAAGCCTCAAAGGTGCCCCCTAGATTGGTCCCATACCACCTATGTCTGTACAGAAGATGATTTTCCATCTTAGATGCAAAAGGGGATATTCTAGTAACAACAGGAATACTCCCCATCTAAGACAGTCCTTGGCAGCAGTACAATTTGCAATCTCCGCAGTAGACTGGAGGTGATGGGACTCTCAAGGACACCGCTTGTTATTTTTTCACAAATTTACCCAGGCAGCTCCTCCAACCCACCACTGCAATTAGCATTTGTTTTCGCAGCAACCTTCTAGTAAACCTACTGCTTTACTATGGCATATTTAAGGACCTGAGCATGCACAGTGCAAAAATATGCGTCAAGAAAAAGACCTGGGCCGGAACTTCTTTGAAAACTGTCACACACACACACACATGTTTCTGTAGAACATCGTTAGATTTTTCTTACGTATATCAGTAATAGTTACTGGTATTTTAAGGCAGCATTCGTTCTGTCACACATTGTATGACACATTACTATCATTATTTTAAATTTATGAATACCATATACTGAATATTCTAGGCAACGTACAATAAAACTAGTTCAAAATATCCAGCGCAATCAGAGCAACTATTATTGATACAAGTATTATCAATACCACTTAAACTGGGCAGAATTTTCCATTATCTTGAACATAAAAGACTCTCAACTTGCTGTCTGTGTGTTTGCCATATACTGCTGCTTAAGGACACCAATTTTCCTCTTTCTCTCTCTCTCTTGATCCTTATCCTAACACAAGATGTCATCACACCAGACAAAAGATAATCACAAGATGTCGCCTCATCAGACACGACATCGTGATGTTATTGACAAAATTATACAGCTGCTTGCTCCAGAGGAATCAGGACCAAAACACACCGAGGAGGGCAAGTCAGGCCAAAGACTGTGAACGCAAAGCAGAAGGGAAATGACTCAAGAAATATAACGTCAGAGTTGACAAAACAAATGCTGAAAATCGTTGAATATTGGAGGCACAATTTAGCATCAAAAAGGAGGAGGAGGAGGAGGAGATAAGCAGTTTTGGATGCCCAAAACACTCAGAATTACAGAGGGTAAGGAGTGACCCAGAGCCAGAGCCAAAATGGGAGATCCAGGATTGGGATCGGAAGCTGGTATGGCTTCTGTCAATCTGCGATGTCTTGGTTAAATCAGGACATTCGGGGGGGTATGGAGTTTAACGTGACACCTGCTTGGTTTATACCAACTTCTTATGCATAGGATTGCTCCCTGAAAATGTTTAGCTGTTGAGGTAGCATTGCCTTTTGGGAATTATAGGCAAAGGGCTACCTAAATTGTATAGAAATTTGTTTACGTATGCTACTATCACAGCAAGAATGTTACTTGCCCCCAAGTGGAAAGAAGCAGAAGTCCCAGGAAAGGAAGAATGGATACAAAAACTCATGGAATATGCAGAAATGGCGAAACTTACTGGAAGAATAAGAAATCAAGATAACAAACTTTTTATAAAAGAATGGAAATGGTTTGTTGAATATTTACAGATAAACTGTAAACAGATAAGAACGTTGGAAGGATTATTGTAATAACCTGCAGTTTCATAAGAGTATATATTTAAAGTAGATAATTAAATGAGCAAATTAAATGAATTTGGATATGCAGAAGATATTTAAAAAATAAATTTAAGGAACCGCAGAAAGAGGTGGAAGGAAGTCAAACTTTGAAATGTTAAATTGATTGTAAAACTAATGAAATGTGTAAACTTGAAAAGTATAAATAAAAGTATAAATAAAAACTTTAAAAAGAGAGAGATAGCATTGCCATCACTCTGAACAGACTTTGAAATGTTTTTACTAGGGATGGACAAAGTCCATCTTTGCGGAAACATCTTTTTTTTTTAAGAGTCCTTATGAAGTGGTCTGAGGGTTGCAGTGCTGTCTCCAGGGCCATTTTTAGCATATGTGCCGCCGGGGTGCAAAGATCCGCCCAGTACCCCCAAATTTAGTTTAGCCCCCAAATTAACTTTGATTATGCTTATGTCAGACACCACACTTTTTTTAACGATTTCTCTAAATGAATTTGAACTGAAATAAAATGTTGTTTTTGTTTCAAACACTACAAATTGTGGACAAGATGGAATGTTTTAAGAAGTGGCAGAAAGATATTTCTAAATTTGTCTGGCAGGGCAAGAAGCCTAGGATAAAATATAAGATTTTAACTGATGCAAAAGAAAGGGGTGGCTTCGCCCTGCCAGACTTTAGACTGTACTATGAGTCAGCAGCATTCTGCTGGTTGAAAGATTGGCTGCTTCTTGAAAACACGGACATTTTGGATTTAGAAGGTTTTAACAATGTTTTTGGATGGCATGCATATCTGTGGTATGACAAAGTTAAAGCTCACAAAGCATTTAAAAATCATATTGTTAGGAGATCTTTGTTTAATGTTTGGATTAGATACAAGGATGTACTGGAAAACAAAACCCCAAGGTGGTTGTCACCAATGGAAGCGAAAGCTCAGAAAAAACTCAATATGGAGGCCAGTTGGCCAAAATATTGGGAAATTTTGGAGCAAGAAGGAGATAGACTGAAACTGCAGAGCTTTGAGAAATTAAAAAACAAGGTCCGAGACTGGCTACACTATTTTCAGATAAGGGAGGCATATAATTTGGACAGGAAAATTGGCTTCCAGGTGGAAAAATCTAAATTAGAAACAGAAGTGCTAGAACCTAAAACTAAGATCATGTCAAAAATGTATAACTTGCTGCTGAAATGGAATACACAGGATGAAACGGTTAAGTCAGCTATGATTAAATGGGCACAAGATGTTGGACATAACATTATGTTTGCTGACTGGGAACAGTTATGGACCACTGGTATGAAATTTACGGCATGTAATGCCTTAAGAGAGAATATTATGAAAATGATATACAGGTGGTACATGACCCCAGTCAAGCTTGCAAAAATATATCATTTGCCCGATAATAAATGCTGGAAATGTAAGGAGGTTGAAGGTACATTCTTTCACCTTTGGTGGACGTGCCCAAAGATTAAGGCCTTCTGGGAAATGATTTATAATGAGATGAAAAAGATATTTAAGTATACTTTTCTGAAAAAAACAGAGGCTTTTCTCTTGGGTATAGTCGGCCATTTGGTGCCAAAGAAGGACAGAACGTTTTTTATGTATGCTACAACGGCAGCAAGAGTACTCATAGCAAAGCACTGGAAGACTCAAGATTTACCCACTCTGGAAGAATGGCAGATGAAGTTGATTGACTGTATGGGGCTGGCAGAAATGACCGGCAGAATCCGCGACCAGGGAGAAAAGTCAGCAGAAGAAGATTGGAAGAAATTTAAGGAATATCTACAGAAATACTATAAAATTAATGAACTCTGAAAAGATGTTGGTTTGAACGTTGGTGGTCTCTAGCTGTTATGATAAAGATAATGGGGATCATAATTGTTTTTGGTATTAAATTAAAAAAAAAGTTGAGTGGAAAATAAGGTGATATTTTAAAAGGAATGCTAAGAGATTAGGATTTGCTGAATTAACAAACTGAACTAGAGAACAAGAAGGGGAGGTATGAGGAAGTCAAAGAAACATGTGATTGAAAGATTATTATTGAAACTGAATTGTTTTTAATATTTTTCTTTTTCTTTTTCTTTTTGTGTTTATATAAAATTGGAAAACTTAATAAATTTTCATTAAAAAAAATAAAAACACATTCTGCAATGTTTCACTCGGGGTCAGTGGCACCTTTGACACTACTGATCACATGTGGCTTGCATGCAAGCGGCACGAGATCAGTCGTGTCAAAGCTGCCACTGACCCCGCTGCCGCATAGCAGCTCAAAACAATACGTAACACAGTATTTTGTAAGAGTTTATTTCGCGTGCACGGTGTCATTGTGAATGACAAGCGCCGTCTTTGGTAAACGAGTGCACAAAGTCGAAGGCCCTTTAGTGAAACAGTAGGAATAAAAAGGTAAAGGTAAAGGGACCCCCGACCATTAGGTCCAGTTGTGGCCGACTCTGGCGTTGCGGCGCTCATCTCGCTTTATTGGCCGAGGGAGCCGGTGTACAGCTTCCGGGTCATGTGGCCAGCATGACTAAGCCGCTTCTGGCGAACCAGAACAGTGCACGGAAACGTCGTTTACCTTCCCGCTGGAGCGGTACCTATTTATCTACTTGCACTACTAGGTTGTCAGGAGCAGGGACCGAGCAACGGGAGCTCACCCCGTCGCGGGGATTCAAACTGCCAACCTTCTGATCGGCAAGTCCTAGACTCTGTGGTTTAACCCACAGCGCCACCCGCGTCCCAGTAACAGTAGGTATACATTTCGGTAATACCTAGGTATATATGTATTTTGTTTTTCCAGCTTGATCAAAATTATTTATTATTTCATAACAGGTAGTTAAGAGCTTAGGCGGCTTCAGCGGCAGGCGCCTGGTGCCCCCCAGAATTCAACGCTGGGCACCCCGCACCCCTTGCACCCCCAGGTAAAGATGGCCCTGGCTGTCTCCGTTAATTTTTTTAAAGCACGTGGAGCTTCTTGCTGCTGCATGTTTTGAATGCAAACACAGCAAGTCCCTGTGGGAGTGATGGGACTTGATGATGTTTCATCACTCTTGGGGGGGGGAACTGTATGGGAACATTAAACATGCCTCCCACCAGTGATGACACAGATTTCTCCTTCATTCCTAGCATTCACATAGCCAAATCTGGTTTTGCCCATTGCTTTGTGACACCATCCTTTTTACACTGCAATTTTCTGCATGGTTACTTAGACATAAACCCCGCTGTGACCAATGAGACTTACTTCCTAGTAAATGTGTTTAGCATTATGACAGCATCCCTGTTTGACTAGGATTACCCAAGTGACTAATACAGGAGGAATATGCATTCATTACAGGAAAAATGATGTCTAGGTTGCAGCAGATAGGGGGAGCAATTGCATTGAACAAGTCTGTGGGGAGTGAAAAAAGACTAAAATGGAGCATCTGTCATACCATAGGGAAAATCAATAAAAATTAAATGACTTTCCAGAAAGATTGAAATATTTATTAGTTAAGAAGGCAATCAAATTAGATCAGAGATCTGAGTAAGGCTGCAATCCTATGCACATTTATTTGGGAGTAAGTCCCATTCAACTCAGTTGGGCTTCTCCGTAAATATGATTAACATTGCGCCGGGCTTGATTACCCAAGTTTCACTTGACATTGCATTCAACTACAGTGGAACCTTGGTTTTAGAACAGCTTAGTTTATGAACAACTTGGAAATAGAACGCTGCAAACCCGGAAGTAGGTTTTCCAGTTTATGAAGTTTGCCTTGGAAGTTGAACATGTTCCGCTTCCTGATGAGTATGTTCCATTTGTAAACCCCACTGCTAATCAAAGGCTTCCTGTTGAGTCTGTTGGCTGTTGAGTCCTGAGCACCCGTGCAACACAAAGATGGTATTTGGAGCTTTCGTTTTTGCTATTTTTTACATTTTGGTTTGTGTGGCTTTTTCGTTTGTTTGACTGTGACTTGTTCTTCATTTTATGGACCTGACTTGTGACTTCATTTTTGTGACTGTGTGGAACCCAGTTCAGCTACTGATTGACTGAATGTGTGACTGCAGAAATGGATAAAAGTCCCCCATCTAAACAATGACTATCATCAGAGCACATAAGAAAAATTATAATTAATTTTTATAATCTACAATACTGTCTTATTTATTTTATAAATTGATTATTGCTTTCATTTTATGGATCAACGGTCTTGTTAGATAGGAAAATTCATGTTAAATTGCTGTTTCGGGGGTTGTTTTTAAAAGTCTGGAACAGATTAATCCATTTTGCATTACTTTCTATGGGAAAGCACACCTTGGTTTTAGAACACTTCGGTTTTGGAACAGACTTCTGGAATGGATTAAGTTTGAGAACCAAGGTACCATTGTACTACTAAGTCCTAATTGCATGCTCACAATTGCGGCGCAAGTAGCGCTGTGGGTTAAACCACAAAGCCTAGGACTTGCCGATCAGAAGGTCGGTGGTTTGAATCCCCATGACGGAGTGAGCTCCCGTTGCTCAGTCCCTGCTCCTGCCAACCTAGCAGTTCGAAAGCACATCAAAGTGCAAGTAGATAAATAGGTACCGCTCTGGCGGGAAGGTAAACGGCGTTTTCGTGCGCTGCTCTGGTTCACCAGAAGCGGCTTAGTCATGCTGGCCACATGACCCGGAAGCTGTATGCTGGCTCCCTCGGCCAATAAAGTGAGATGAGGGCCGCAACCCCAGAGTCGGTCACAACTGGACCTAATGGTCCCTTTACCTTTATGCTCACAATATTTCTTGAATTACCATGTGCAAAGCCAATCTGCCCTGTGTCCATTTCCTCAAGCACAAAACTCTGTACACGTGGGGAAAAGTTGTGCTAATTTGTCCTGCTTCCCTAGCACCATAGAATCCCACAGCTGCTTCGGTACAGGGAAGGATAAGTAGTTTGTGTTTCCATATGTGGTTAAGATATCTTAGAGCACTGCACACAAAACAGCAGTTCAGTGTAAGCTGTGTTATGTAGAAAGGAATCCCTGGTTTGGGGTGTATAACTATGACAAATACCAAGGGAAAACCAAATCAGTGGCAGGAGGGGGGGAGGAGGTGTTTAATAAAAGTATTGGGGTTTTTAATAAACAGAATAATTTGGTTCACAAGATGCATTATTTTCACTCATGAGTAGCAGAAACTACACTAAATATCTATGTAAACATTTTTTTAAAAAAAATCAGTGTTAAGTATGGTCTTAGCTGGGGTGGAGGAGAAATTCATTTCAATTCACATTTAAAGATGAGCCTACAAAATTTGCACTTTTTGAAACAGCCATCTTTCCAAATCAAATTTTGCAGCACAGTTCCCCAGCCAAGATATCTGTATAAAGGGTGCATAAATATGCAAGTATTGGTGTAAATATGTAAATATGCATTATATTACAGAAATTTGTTTTGGGGAAAATGTCATATTTGCAGTAACTGCATACAAAAGTATGTCACTATTAGGAATGTTGAAATGTGGAGAACTGAAATTAAGACTGCAAAAGAGAGAGACAGAGAGAAATAGAAACTGAAATTGAGAGACCTGCAGATCCCTAGCCTTTGGTCTCTCATCCTGAAATCACAAGGATATGGAAAGGCTTGACTTTGCCTGAATTGTGCCCTTAATCCCGTGTACCACAGTACATTTAAAAACGCATGCTTCAGTGGCATGCAAAATAAATACTGCTATATCCCTTTGCCCTTCCTTTTTTCCTAATACATGTTTTATGAACTTTCCAGCAGTGCTAATGCTAACAAATTGCTGGGCACTGATACCTAAGGCTCAGCTAGCTGGGGATTTGAACTCAAGCACCTAAGCAATTAAGCAGATATCTTGCCAGGAGAAATACAAGATGGTCCCAATGGTGGGAGGTTTTTTCTGCTAAAGTAATATTGCACAGAGAAAGGCTGTATATGCATCTCTCCATTTGCACGGCACTCACTTCCTAGAGACAGCTGCCTGTGGCAGATGGGTGATGGAAACCATTTGACACTGATCTGAGAGCTTGGAGTGGACTCACCATTTCTAATCCATTCACAACTCTTGCCCCGTCCCCACACCTCAGCATTTGCTGCCAGAGGCAACTGCCTCACTCTGCCTCATTGTAGGGTTGGCCCTTATCACAGGAAGAGCACAGCTGGTTACCTGGCCATTGGGAAGGAGATGCAAAGAGTTGCCAAATAGCTCCCTCAGCCTCAGTGCAAATCCAAGGGTCCCTGACAGTTTAGTTCCCTATCTTCATTGATTGCAAAAGCTTGTTATTTGGTTTGTGTGTGTGAGTGTTTACACATTACTTGGGAAGACAGGCGAACTAATGCCAGTGTACTGGAAGAAGCAAACATAACCAGTGTCAAAGCAATGATTCTTCAACATCAACTTCTTCAACTGATTATCATCTTCCAAAGCAACTACAGTGGTACCTCGGGTTACATACGCTTCTGGTTACAGACTCCACTAACCCAGAAATAGTACCTCGGGTTAAGAACTTTGCTTCAGGTTGAGAACAGAAATTGTGCTCCGGCGGTGCGGCAGCAGCAGGAGGCCCCCATTAGCTAAAGTGGTGCTTCAGGTTAAGAACAGTTTCAGGTTAAGAACGGACCTCCGGAACGAATTAAATACTTAACCCAAGGTACCACTGTACTCTATTCTGAACTTAAAAATGGAAAGCATAATGCTGGTGGTCAACAAAAGAGGTTTAAAGACTCTCTCAAGGCAAATCTAAAAAAATGTAGTATAAACACCGACAAATGGGAAACACTGGTCTGCGAGTGCTTCAATTGGAGAACAGCCTTTACCAAAGTTGTCATGGGCTTTGAAGATGCTCGAACTCAGGACAAAATGGAGAAACATGCTAAGAGGAAGGCATGCTTGGCAGACGCTTACTGTGATCAACTCCCACCTGGAAACCAATGTCCCACACTGTGAAAGGACGTGTGGATCCAGAATTGGCTTCCACAGTCACTTACGGACTCACTGTTAAGACTGTTTATGGAAGAGAATCTTACTTGGCTACGAGTGATCGCGAAAGAAGCTTCCACCACCTGTAGATCCTTCCATTTTAAGCATGGCTTGGATTCCATTTTAAGAGTGGCTTCGATTCATCAGGGGGAAAGACATGGTATCATTAGCACCACCACCAACAATAACAACACTTCAGCACCATGTCTTGCACTGCATTGTAATCTCCATGATCTGAAGCTCTGCCTTTGTCACAAAGCCTGACATGCTGTGTGGTCCAAATTTGGCTGGTAACTATTAAGACCATAGATGAATAAGAATAGAATGCTGGTATTTGAGAGAGTCCTGGAGGTAGAATCTTCTGTGTCAACAGGTGTAGCATAGCGTATGAATGAACCTGCCTTTCCTTTCAGTTTCTCATTTTTACCAATCATCAATTTGGTTTGCATCATTCCAATATATGGAAATCTGCATGGCAATTGACACTCAATTCTACTCAAATATTTCCAAAAATATACATTTGTATATGCAATTGTGCCTAGCATAAGCAACTTGGCAATCATTTTCCCCCAAATAGAGTGCATTTTCAGATGTTGTTTTCACTAATATATGAATCAGTGTGTGCTTTTTTAAAAAATGAATATGAGAATATTTGTATGCATTCTTTGTTGGAGAACTTCATTGCAAAATTTAGAGAAGTGAAGATTTTGAAGGAGAGATGAGTTTCAGCTCACGTACTGGTTTGGGAAGCGCCAGCTTGGGAAATTCACATTAAAACATGATGTGAACAAATATCTCCTCCATCTCTACTTCACAGATAGAGCCTTGTGGTATAACCAGTGTGTGAGGCCTGATTGTCCGGAACAGGAACATGTCACCTAAGGTGCATCAACCTCAGCCTTGCCTATGTTTTCTTGTCAATAGATCCCAAAGCAAACAATCCCAGCCACCCCATTTTTTTTCCTTCTAAAGGTCAGTTGGTGATCCTAGACACAAACATTGGTCTGCCTCACCAAATCCTAAAGCAAAGTTCAAAGTAAACTCATTGCAGGATGTACAGAGAAGGAAGATGTCAAGAGGCTGGGAAACTAGGCAGTCAACAGGAAAAGAGAGAACACTCCTAGAACATTCAGAATATGGCTTATTCTTTCCTGGAGTCATCAGTCTGTCAAAGTACATTCTACATTCTGAAATGTTAACCTGTAATCAATTTGACCATCTGCAATAAAATAAGATATTTAAAGCTATCAGATGTTCTCTTGAACAGCCCGCCTGGATTCTAAATTTCCACGTTTAAAATGCATTCTGCATCAGAAATATTGAATTTCCATCCTCTGTGCAGCTTTGATTTTGTTTCTTACTATGCCACCTGGTAACACCCTGTGCTTCTGTAGTTACCTTTTATCTAAGAACTTGGAGCCATTTTGCAAACATTAAGTGCAACAGCCCTCCAAGGTAGCTGACACAATTTACCGTCTTTCATCACATAAAACTGTAAGATATTATGTAGTAATTCGTCCCCTTAAATATCTTCGTGGCTCAATGAGGTCAGGCAGAATTAAGGTAAGCGCAATGTATCTAACAGGTTTCGTGGCAGGGGGTGTAAAAGGGGGGAGAACTCCACATTTTTATTCCCAGAAAGATAAAACAGCTATGCATTACATGGGGCATCCATAATGCAAATCAAGAATTCTCCATAGATTCATAATGCAAATCAAAAACAATACCACCACAAGCCACGCTGATGCCATTTTATTAATTTTGTAGAGCTCAAAGGTATGTTTTGTTGAATGCAAGGAATATCGTCTTCGTTGTGAGGAGCAGCGGGAAGGGATTGTGTGCAAAGCTGTGGTACAGATAGATGAGAAGGGAACAGAAGGCACATCAAACAGGATTTTGATACCAGAGGCTGTAAAGTAATTGTAACATAGAAGGGAAATCTCTCACCCTTAGCTGGCTGGCAGCTGCTACATTGGCACCTGTTTTAGAGTTAGCCCAGATGAAAAGCTACAAAGTGAAGGAAAAAACCTGGGTTATTGTCCAGCTCCTAGGATGCAGTATCATCTGAGAGGACTGAAGGACTGCTTTGGGATAAAAGCTTGTTAAAAATGGCAACACTTGAGGCAAATCCACATGCATTCTCTGTGCATGTGCAGAGGAACCCTGCCTCTTTCAGCCAGGACAGATCTAATGCATCAGTTGTGCTGGCTCACAATGGCCAGGTTGGAAGAGGGGGGGTGCTTCCCCAATTTCCCCCTTCAAACTTTCCATTTCACTGATTTCCCTTTCCTACATTAAATGGTAAAGGGACCCCTGACCATTAGGTCCAGTCGTGACCAACTCTGGGGTTGCGGTGCTCATCTTGCTTTATGGACCAAGGGAGCCAGCGTACAGCTTCCGGGTCATGTGGCCAGCATGACTAAGCCGCTTCTGGCAAACCAGAGCAGCGCACGGAAACGCCGTTTACCTTCCCGCTGGAGCGCTACCTATATATCTACTTGCACTTTGACATGCTTTTGAATTGCTAGGTTGGCAGGGGCAGGGACCGAGCAACGGGAGCTCACCCCGTCGCGGGGATTCGAACCACCGACCTTCTGATCGGCAAGCCCTAGGCTCTGTGGTTTAACCCACAGTGCCACCCACGTCCCCTTTCCTACATTGCATCCATACAATTCTATGATTGCCCACTTTGATTGTGCTGGCTCCACAGCTCCTGTCTATGCATGAGGGCTATTTACATTGAGTAATAATCAGATGAGGAATAAAGAAATCACACCCAAATTGGTCTAAAGAGAGAAGGAATGGTTAAATAAGCAAGTGATCAGGTTTTGAGAAGCTACTGAGTTTCAACCTTGCAGAAGCAATGCTGAAACTGTAATGATGGGCATTTGAGAGCACTGAGTTCAAGTGTTCCTGCAAAAGCCCCTTTGTTAGCCTTCATGTAATTTCACAACATGACAGTGTCAGGTAGTGGCGTTTTCCTTTTCCCTCCTTTCTGGAGGGACGAACATGTTCTTTCTCAGTCTGACTTCCTAGTCCAACCCAAATGCCAGTTTTGAGTTAATGTTGTACAAGCAGCAGAATCCACCTGATCATTAATTCACAAACCCCAGCAGTTGTTGTGACAGCTACAGCGCCCATGGGCTCAGTCATGCTTCACCACCACCTCCAGTAATTGTCTGCTGCTGAGAGACATGTTGTCTAGGCCCACAACTGACGGGGCTGTCACAGAAGGGGGAGAGGAATGAAAAGAGCCTGCAGATCAAGGAGAGGTGGCGGCAGGTGCGAACAAGCAGTTGAAGCTGCTCCCCCGACTGACAGGTGCTCTTTCAGGATATATGGGGCACCAGAAGAGAAATCAGGAGCCTACAGAATTGTCTGTAATGGGGAATGAGTTTATTCTTAGCATATAAAGAGGTGGGTGATGGGCAGAGGTATTTTGATAAGCCAGCTGCAAAAAGGTGCACACTCAAAGCTTTTAAAAGCAGAGGTTGGAGGGCCATCTGTCACAGATGCTTCAGTTGAGATTCCTGCATAGCATGGGGTTGGACTAGGTGGCCCTTGGTTCCCTTCCAACTCTATGATTCTATGAATTCCTGGAGGGCCACAGGTTCCCCATCTTTGTTTTACACAAATGCTTGTACACATTTGTGATTGATGACCCAAATATTTGTCATTTAATAAATCTCAGTATGTACTGAGATTATTAATACAATTTACTGTACCTCCTATGTCATGGGTAGGCAAACTAAGGCCTGGGGGCCGGATCCGGCCCAATCACCTTCTAAATCCAGCCTGCGGACGGTCCGGGAATCAGCGTGTTTTTACCTGAGTAGAATGTGTCCTTCTGAATGCATCTCTGCTTTATTTGAGGGGCCTGCCTGGTGTTTTTACATGAGTAGAATGTGTGATTTTATTTAAAATGCACCTCTGGGTTATTTGTGGGGCATAGGGATTCATTCATTTATAGATAGATAGATAGATAGATAGATAGATAGATAGATAGATGATAGATAGATAGACAGATAGATAGATAGAGATAGATGATAGATAGACAGATAGATAGAGAGATAGATGATAGATAGATAGATAGATAGATAGATAGATAGATAGATAGATAGATAGATAGTCCGGCCTCCCAGAAGGTCTGAGGGACAGTGGACTGGCCCCCTGCTGAAAAAGTTTGCTGACCCCTGTCCTATTTTCTCTCCCCCCATCCCACAAGAGATGGTATTCAAATAATGCTGTGGTTGTTCTACAGATCAGGTTTGATGAGGAATGAATTACAGTTATATATAATTGATTTTAAAACAAGTTCATGCATGGTAGCAGCGAAGCATAATATTTGACGGTGGAGGGTGGAGCAAGCTAGGTGTACCCTCACCAAAACAACAAAGAAATGGAATACAACTTCTGCTTCTGTGAGTTATTGAATGTGCTGGCTGGATCTAGACGCATTGGAAAAACATTTCAGGAAAACCCATTGTAAACCTACTAACGGGATATCATATTGTGGAAAGACCAAACTCTACAGTGCCATCTGGTATTATAGGTGGTTATAACGCATTTAAAACAAACTAATGTAGCGGAGTCCGATGACTCAAACTGCGCAACAAACTTCTCTGTCAGATATGCTGTTACCCTGTGTCAAAATCTGCTACCAATTTCTATATCAGCTCTGTATTTCCTGCGTGAAACGTATTACCATTTACTCTGTTTATGGCAGCCATTAACATCCTTTGTCATCTTTTCTGCCTCTAAGTTATCTTACAAATCCTGTCTACCGTGTGCTTTGTGGGGGGCGGGGGGGGGGGAGATGGTAGTAAAGCTCAATGGTGGCAGGGAAGGATCACTCATATGAGTGATCCTCATATAAATGACACCAAACAGTCTTAGGAAAAAAATTCAGGGAAAAGCAGAGGGAGCAGGGGACAGGGTTGGATGGCACGGCTGGTGAGTAAAATGAGACATGGGAGTAATACAAAAATGGGAAATCCATAACAAAATGACTAAGGAACGCAATCAGCATGACAAAAGAATAATTAAAACCATTACTTTAACAATTCAAACACCACAACAGCACCCACAAAATTTACATAAAATGATTTAAAAAGAACAACAACAACAAAAAGCCCGGTAAATTTAAGTTATCAAAAGGGGAAAATACTTATAGGTCCTTTCTAGTTGATTGGGACAACCGGGGTGGGGTGGTGGGGGGTGGGGAGAGATTAAAGATGGTGTGGTTATTGAGGGTAATGCAAGGTGAAGAACAAACTTTGTTTCACTAAGGACGACGACACCACAAGACCCAGTGGGCACAATATCACTAGTGGAGATGGCAGCCAATATTGATTAAAATTATTAGAACTTTAGTTGTGCAATCAATTGTGTGTGTGTGTATGACAGTTGCAGTCACATATCAATTTTGTAATAAATGATTTCAGGTAGAGTTACAAAGCATTTTGTGAATTCAATGACTTAACGAAACAATTCTGAACAAGGTAATTTCAAAAAACCAATGAATGCAAAAATCCCAGTGAGTTCCCTTCCTAGTGTGGACTGAGGACTGGTGGAAGACTGCTTCTGTTTTCTAGAACAACCATGCAGTGCCGGATTTACGTATAAGCTAAACAACCTATAGCTTAAGGCCCCACTCTCCTGGGGCCTCCCCAAAAAAATTAAAGGAAAAAACCTGGATGTACATTTCCAAATATAAGATAAAAAACAAATAAAATAAAACCTACATTCAGCAACAGTGTTTTGTGGTGTGTATTAGGTCAATAAATTACCATATAGCATATATTCAACACAAAAAATAGTGACAATTTGTTGTTAACAAAGTACAGCTGGACATATAAAGGGCTCCATTACCTTGAGTAGCTTAGGGCCTCAACAAACCTAAATCCGGTCCTGCAACCATGCCTTGTGCATAAGGAGAACCAAACATGCAAGGTGCTGTTTGCATACAGAGGCTCAATGCATTTGGGACACCCACACAACTGTTTGTCCCAATTGCACAAATTTCCTACATGCTGTAGGAGTCCAGGAGTTGAGGTTTTCTTACATGATATGCACAATTGTTCCAGGAAGCAGATATGACAGCAGTCAACCAACAGTACGCAAGTTAAATGTTAATAGGCAATGTACTGTGCAGTTGTCATGTACTCTCTAGGACTATGCAGAAGAGCTGTCTCTATGCATATGCCCAAGACATATAGGATTCAGCCAGCATCATCTGACTCCAGCCTCATGTCAGCATTCTACCTGGCCTTATCTCTGATGTTGATGCCCTGAATGGAATATCAGGGAGAGCTGCATGCAGTCCTGATTTGTTGCTGCTTTTGCACCATTTTTAGGACTTCTTTGCTACATGATTTTGAACAATCGGGGATCACAGAGGCTGCTTATAAATGCCCCCTTTACACCTCCCAGCTCCTGCCAACCATACATTAAGTGGATGTAAATGGGCATTTTATATGCCTGTTGTTTTTGTCCATGGAGTTCGTGAGAAGAGAAGACTCCCTGGACAAGACCCTGATGCTGGGAAAGATTGAGGGCACAAGGAGAAGGGGACGACATAGGATGAGATGGTTGGCCAGTGTTCTCGAAGCTACCAGCATGAGCTCGATCAAACTGTGGGAGGCAGTGGAAGACAGGAGTGCCTGGCATGCTCTGGTCCATGGGGTCACGAAGAGTTGGACACGACTAAATGACTAAACAACAAGTGGGCATATCCATGTACAGTACATGCTGTCCCTGCTGATGTTTTGTTCAGTGCATGCATGTTGGTATCTAGATGGCTTTACCCCTCCATACAATGGATGTACAGTGGTACCTCGGGTTAAGAACTTAATTTGTTCCGGAGGTCCGTTCTTAACCTGAAACTGTTCTTAACCTGAAGTACCACTTTAGCTAATGGGGCCTCCTGCTGCTGCTGCACCGCCACAACGTGATTTCTGTTCTCATCCTGAAGCAAAGTTCTTAATGTGAGGTACTATTTCTGTGTCAGTGGAGGCTGTAACCTGAAGTGTCTGTAACCTGAAGCATCTGTAACCCGAGGTACCACTGTATGTGTTTAGCAGTCTCTTCTGAAAAGCCCTAATCAGATCCCTGACTGTCCGAAATCATGCAGCAAACATGAAAAAATAGTGCAAATCAAGAACTGCAAACAAGTGTAGAGGGAGGGACATGAAAATAATAATAAGGCAGGGAGGTTTACTAGGGTTTTTTTAATATCCCACAAAAGCCTACTTTTTGTCTGTAAAATGTCTGTATGTGAATATTTGGTGCAGCTCTAGCAATAACCAACAATTTTCTGTAATTGAGGGTGAAATAACCCATGCTATAAGTCATTGCAAAATCTGGGATAATATAAGGCTGCCGTTTTAAAGCTTTAATGAATATTTTCCTTTGATGGCTCAATCTCTTCTGTTTTAGTTTAAGTAGCATGTTCTTGTTTCACAGTATTAATCATTTACTAGCTCTGTTTGGTTTCATTCCCAAGACTCACTCAGATTGCAGAGATAATTTTTTCCCCTACTGCTTTCCTTCTACTTGATGTCCAGAAATACAATCAGACAACTTTTATCACAGAAAGGATCTGCATGGTCTTCAATCTTTAATGCAACATTTCAGTTCTGGTATCTGAGTGTTGATCTTGTTCTGTGGTTTATCCCTTTGATCCCATCAGAACATAATACTTCCCTCCTAGCTGCTGCCATTTTGCCCACACATCTACTCTTGCTACAACTCCAAGATGCTTAGGATATTTCCTGTTTATTTGTGTGTGCTTCTGATATCACTGCCAGATAACCTTTGTGGTTCCTTCCAACACTATGATTCTATGAAATATATAACTGAAATCAGTCATGAAGATCATATTGTTATCTCCTGCTATAGTGGACTGTAATATGAATGATGTGGGCTATTGGGTTATGAGTGTTTCGTCAGGAAAGAATTCCAGCCCGGAAAGGGATGTAGGGCTAGTAGACCTTCAGGCACCTTTGAATTATTAAATTTCATATTTATATAGACAAACTGGTCTAAATTGATTTCAATCCTTACACAATTAGGACCATCAGCAGAAACTTTCTACTTTCCCCACTCTCTTGTTAGGTACCCAAAAAACCCTTTAGGTTAAAGAGGGGGAAAAACCCAAACAAATATATCTTTGTGGTTGTTGTTATGGCTGAAATAACCTTTGCTCCAAAGATTTTGCTTTGCAAATTTTGATAGATTTGGCAGAGCAAATATTTGTCTATTTATACTTGCATTCTACAAAGGAAAGCCAGGGTTGGCAAACTGTATTTTATTGAAATTTGCCAAACGTTCCTTAACTTCTCATCAGGTTCAAATCCCCATTCAACTGCAGAGCTCAGGCCATTCATTCTAATACCTCACTGGGAAGTTATGATAAAATGAGCAGAGGAATGTCTTCAGTTCCATGAAGGAAAGGTGGCATAAAAATATAATAAATACATACACTGTTTGAAAAAGGCGGACATGATCAGACTTGCCCACACAGTTATGGTATTGTGTTGCGTTGGAAGGGGAAGATAGGCAGGGTTGAAATCAATGGCAGTGTTACAGAGTGCCCAGCAGAAAACATTACAGAGTTATGTATATACCTGTCACACCTGTATTAAGCTTCTTTAAGATTAATTTGTCAAATCATATTTATTTTAAATGTCAGGTGTGTCTCCAGTTATCCCTACTTGTAAACCTATTATTTCCAGCTCATTCTTTTTCTTCTTTCTTTTTTTTCTGCTTTATACACCTATTTCTTTGCTGAATGCACTAAAGATTAATAAAAGGGATTATGCACAACTGCTGGTTTTATTAAGGTCTCTCCATAAAAAATGAGAGAGAGAGAGAGAGAGAGAGAGAGAGAGAGAATAGGGCAAAATACTTCACTCACTGCTGATTCAAGATCAAATATGAACACAAAAAGAGCAGCACTATATATAATTTGAACACTGACTGCTGTTTTGTACATCTGGGGCAGAATCAGTCCTGCACACAGGAATTGGAAGTAAAAGAGGTCTGACATGACAGCACCTACCACCTTCCCTCACGATGGCAACACTCGTTTGTCAGAACCGATACACATAAGTTCCATTTTATAGTCTTAGCGTTCCCCCTCTTTTTCTCTATTCACTACCTCTCTGCTGTGCCTTTCCCACCTTCCCCTCAAAGTGAGGCTGCAATCCTACTCTAACCCCACCAACCAGGGAGGAAGCTCCATTAAACTGAATGGGACCTACTTCTGAGTTGTCCTTTTTTCAAATTACCATGTGAGACCTCTGAAGCTCTCCCAGACCCCTGTTGTCTTACCTTCTGCTTTCCCTCAGCTCACCAAACTCATTCAGTGCAGACACACAGAAGCTCCTCTTTAGGTTGGTTCTCCCCAGGGGTGGATGAAGGGGGTGCAGTGGGGGGTGAACCGCCCCAGGTATATTCGCTGGGTGACATTTGGTGTGTCGCCTGCCCGTGACTCCCAGGCCTACCCTGAGCCATTGGGGCAAGGGGGGAGCTACACGGCTTTGCTGGTCGCATTCCCTCCTTCCCCCTTCATTTTGACAGCTTGGGGCAGGCTTGGGAGTTGCAGGAGGGCGGTGCGCCAAATGTCCGCCATTGGCAGCTCCCTCTGCCCCCATGGGTGTCTTGCTCCGCCCTCGGCTGCAGGGCACACGTGTAGCTCTATGCACCTGAGTGGCTATACCACACCTGGGAGGGCCCCCTCCATGCCCTGCCCCACTTGGGAGCGCCCCCCGCCCCCCTCGGGAGCACGCTCGCCCTGGGAAGTGTGGGCATATGCTCCGCCACCGGTTCCCCCTGCCCCACCTTTCATTCTTCCATGCCTTTGGCTTCATCCCTTCCTTCAAGGTAAGCCATCAATGTCAACTTGCCCTCTCCAGCAATTGAGACTGCAGCTCAAACTCATCTCTGGTTGGCAGCTGAAGATTCATGCTGTCCTGGGAGGAGAAAAATGTTGGGATGCAGCCAAGGAATCAGGGGCAATTGGCAGGCCCCCAGCTGGCCCCAGCCCACCGACTGGTGTGCTGGGCGATCTCCAGTCCTGGGATCAGCATGAAACTGCAACCCTAGCTTCAGAAGCCTTCAGAAGCTGGGCACGCACACTCAGCAGAGTAAATAACGCTGTGCAACAGAAGTGGCAGGGAGAGGCTGTGTTGAGCATATTTACAAGCAGTTTATTCAGCATACATCAGGACAAAAGGAAAACATGTCTTCTCTCCTTCATGTCCAAAGCAAGCAGCTTAAAAGCAAAAGCTATGCACAAACGGAAGTTCCCAGCAAGCTGTGCTGGAGTGTAAACAGGCAACAGTCATGCCTGTTCCTTAAGGTGGAACGGAATATCCTAACAAAAACTGCCACATGGAGAGCATGACAGGAAGGGTCAACCTGTTATGGAAACACCTCTTCCTTCAAGAGACAGCCACACATGATTTATTTAATAAAAACAAATAATAAACACATGTAGACCCAAGGCTTTTTTTCAGCCGGAACTCGCCAGAATTCAGTTCTGGCACCTCAGGTGGGCATCATTGGCATTATAAGAAAACAAGGGAGGTGTTCGTGGTCCATTTTTTCTACAAAAAATACCACTACCGAGAAGTCCCTCTGCCTGGTTCCCTGTAGTGCCACGTCTCGCAGTGAGGGAACCACCAGAAGACCCTCGGAGGTGGAACATCGTGTCCAGGTTGAATGATGGACACTGAGGTCCAGCTCCAAGGGTCTTCTGGTGATTCCCTCACTGCAAGACATGAAGCTACAGCTTTGGGAAGGAGGCAGAAAGGTGTGCCCTTGGGCCCTGCACCATAACTGGTTGTGCTCCTCTAAATCCACCTCTGATTATGGTGGTTAGGTGGAGCTTACTCCATGCACATCATTGCGTGTAACTGAATTACTGAAAAGGACCAATACAGGGTGGGGACCTTCAGCCCCAGGTGCTGAATGCAGGCTTCTAGACCTGTTTTTATTCTCTACACACCTTCACTGGCATTGCTCCACACCCTCCTTGAATGCTTTTGTGTTACTGGGATGCATCCTGAGCTGTCAGCTAGAAAGAACAAACAATTCCTCTTTCCGCCTCACACCTAGCTCAAATTAATCCAGTCGTAGAGAGCTCCTTTGCCCGCCTGCCCTGGTTGTGGTGAAATACTGGGAGGCTTCTAATGAACTTGCCTGGCAGCTGAGCAAGCCATTTCATGGATGGATAGCAAAGAAGAAAAAGCAGGAACTAACAAAAGTAGGGTAATGCAGCAATTCAGCAGGAGCATATGGATCAAATTAAGGCCTCTCAGAGGAAGACAAAAATCCCTATCAACTTCTGAAGTATGCTATTATTGTACAAAGGAGGAAAAAGGATCCTTTCAGCACCATGCCATTCATGTAGGTTGTTGCTCACTCTGAGAAGCAGCGGTTCTTTTAAATCTTATATACTAGGAGTTTCCCCTCTCCTTGGGCTGTTCAAATCACAGAAGGAAACCAGGTTGAAGCAGAAGACAGAAGTGAACTCTATGAAGACGAAAGCAGATGAGGTCAACTATCCATGATGAAACAGGAGTGGCCTGCTAACTTCACACTTTGATTGGGTACACATGCACACTTTAAATGGTCTTTCTAGCAGTTGTGTTTCCCCACCCAAAACACACTGTAGGATTCATCTCAGGGATTTGTGGGGCTACTAATTCCAGATTATGTCCCAATAAATGATTAAGTCCTTATTCCATTTGCATCCTTCCCTTCCTTCAAAGTGCTCATTTTGCAATACATAGATGCCTTACCTGCTTCTAGACACGGAAATTTTATTTGTGAAGATAAACTGAAGATTTACTGCAAAGTAGTTTAAATAACATTAAGTAACATTAAGTAACATTTCCTTATTCTAAATGGTAATGATGCATTATAAGGAATAGTCACAGCAGGTGCAGAAAGCCTACAGGCAACCCAGATGTAGGAATTAAACTCCCATCAGCCCCAGCCAGCAGATTCCTGCATTGCAGAGGGTTGGGCTATATGACCTTTGTCATCCCAACTCTAAAATTCTACAATTCTATCAATCTGTGGCCCATTGTGAGGAATGATGGGAGTTGTAGTCCAGGAGTTGTAATCTAGTAACATCTAGAAGTACAAAGGTGAGCTACCCCTCAGCTACAGTATGGATCAAAAAAATCAGAGGTGAAGTGAGTAAAATCTGTCAGCTTGCATTTGTGTGTTCAGACCCAGAGACCTCCCCCCAAATAAAGACACATTTGACTCAAATTTTAGTTTTGGTTTTTGGCAGAATTTAGGCCACAACTTTATTGATTACAGAAAAGTGAGTTGTTGCATAGGCTCTGGTTCGATTAGCTCCCTACACCTTTGCAGGTAGCGCTGACCCAGAGCTCTATCATAGGTCAGCCAAGGGTGAACACCTGAGGCAGGTGAAAAGCCTGGGAACAGACACTGTTGACTCCCCAGATGCTCCCCTGGACTCAGGCACCAAACCAAGTTGACCAAACCAAGTTGAGTCCCTGGATTCCTTTAACGGAATACCCATTTTTGGGATGGCGAGACCGTTCTCCCATCCCTATCACATGAACCAGTGCCTGTCTGCAACCTTACAAGTTGTGACGAATTGCTACGTGACAAACCCAAATGGCTACAGCCAAACAGCCAAGTGGGGAAAATTCCTGCCGTGCCCCTGTCCCAATGACAGACGACAGAACAACGGCATAGCAAGGTCAATCACAAAAGGCCCTAAAATTAGGGAGAGGTGGGCGGGTGTTCTGATGCATGAGCCGAAAGAGGAAGCTCTGGGACACGTGCATGGGTTTATATAGGTCCCTCAATCCATTTAGACTGCACCCCATTGGCCAGATTAAACCCAGCAACGAGGGACCTACCAGTCGGGTGTTGTGGCTATCCAATAGACCCACCCACAACCAGGAGGTCAGTCTCCAGGTCTCACCACAGCATTCTTTTAGGGAGGACATGATTTCTTAGTGCAGAAAGTATTGATCTGATATGTAGAGATCTTTCCTATTCTAATTAATTCAAGAGGGTTCTGGAAGCTTATCTGTGTGAAAGAAACAAGCAGAAGTTTCAAGATGTTTGGGTTATTCCTTCAGAGAAACTGAGTACAGATGGTTTAAACTGGTTCTCCTATCTCTTTCTGTCAAGGTCATGCTGACTAAATAAAAGGCCAGAAGGAGCCTGGGTTTCACTTTCTCTTTCTTTCTCTGTGGTGTGGTGTTCTGTATGCAGTGTCAAGGTTTCAGACCTATTATAAGTTATTGCAAGTTTAAGTTAAGTCTGCTGCAACTGGATTTCTTATGGACAGTGCATTGCATTGGATTTGTGACCATTATGCTCATTTGCCTTCAGCTCTGCTGGATAAAATGCCTCTGGTCTATATTTTGGGAATCCTGCAACATGTTTAAGTTTTTACTCTGCTAACTACGTATACAATGGAATCTACTCTGCATCAATACTGAGTAGAATTTCAATGACAAAATCTCAGGTGTGTTAAATGAAAATTAAGCTCTTGCATGAGCAAATTATAACTTTTGGTCCATCCCCTGGTTTTCTCCTTTTATGAAACATAGTCAGCCTTGCAGCATTTGTATCACTTGGTGTATTTTTATATCACATTTGGCTGGTGGTAAACTTGCAGAGTTTGCCTTTCTTTCTTCAGAAAGCTTGAGGTAACAGAAAAAAACCATAACCCATGCCCCTGAATGTGCTTACAATCCCAAGCTGTGTGGGAATGTTTATATGAAAGTATGAATTGCTAACTAGGATATGGCACAATATGAAGAGAGCTTGAACTTTGTCAAGGTATTTTATATCTGTAGAAGGCATTCTTCTCTCTGCTGAGTTGCAACGTTGCTCTCCCATCCACTCCTGGTTGGGCTGCATTTGCCATATGGTGCACAAACAATATTATGCAAGTTGGAAAAATCACCTTGCTACACTGATGTCATGATTAACATTATGGGGTCCATAGGGAGGGGGAGGAACACTTCTGGGGTGAAAAAAGAGATTCTAACAGCTAATTAACTGTCAGAATACAACAGGGACTGAGATATTATGGAGTAATTTAACTGCAAAGTAGTAATATACACAGCATTCAACTTTTTCTGTTATTAGAAAAACAAACAGGTGTGTTTTCTTGCAGCAGAACCATCTTAGCAAACACATGGGCTACCTTCCATATTCCTACTTCCCAGCCATGCACAGACCATCTGTTCAGCCTTTTAATTGTAATTAGTTCTATTGAGTGATTTATTTCATTATCTTCTACAAGGCAGTTCTTCTGCATCTAGACAGCATGGGATGTGTGTATGTGTTGCTGTGTTTTTACTTTAAAAAAAAAAGAATAAACAGAATATCACAGAAGGTATTTCCCAATAACTTAAAGTAGATTTTCCCTAGGGATCCTCAAGGAATTTATAATTTCCACTGAAATGTTCCAACTGACATGATCTGCACCTCTCAGACAAATGTGCAGATCAAAATGCAGATTTTTTTGCACATCCAAACATTTTGCCAAGGGGTCTTCTGCTCAATAAATTTACCAAAATGCATATTTTAAAAGAGATAGTGCATCATCTAAAAAGAAGAGGCAGATCTGCATAAAATGTACATATGCCCATTTACAGAAGTAAATTCAGAAATATAATTTAAATAGAAATACATTTTACCATAGGTGAAAAGAATAGGACACATGAACACCCACCCCTTCTCTCTTTCTCCTTACCTTTCCTCAAAGTCAATCTTTTCCATGAAACTCTTGGTTTAACCCCTTAATCTTCATTCCCAGCTGTAACAAACCTGAACTACAGTCATACCATGGATCCCGAATGCCCTGGAACTCGGACGTTTTGACTCCCGAACACCGCAAACCCGGAAGTGATTGTTCCAGTTTGCAAACATTCTTTTAGAACCCGAACATCTGACGGAGCTTCCGCGGCTTCTGATTGGCCCCAGGAGCTTCCTGCGGCCAATCAGAAGCTGCAATTTGGTTTTTGAATGTTTTGGAAGTCGAACAGACTTCCGGAACGGATTCCGTTTGACTTCCAAGGTATGACTGTACATGTAACTGCATTTGCTCACATCCATCCCTTGATATTTGTTTGTTTGTTGCCAATTCAGAGTGGTGACAGGCAATAAAGGAGAGAGAAAAAGAAACTCTTGCAATACAACCTTAAGACTGGGTTGAACTTTCAACAATGTGAAAGTTAATCCTGAATTAGGAAGAGGAATTTCAGAGTGAAAATCCCTCCTCCAAATTTGCATCTTTGACATTTGAGGAGTTGCAAATGCTTTTCATGTGGGAGGGGAGAAACTTAATGGCAGTTTCTCCATTTTGCTGTTGACTGTAATATTGGTTTTGCAACTGTGTCTCTTGGAGCAGGGTGTTCTGGGGAAATCAAAATGACATTTACCCCACTACTAAAAAAAGGTAAGGTAAAGGACCCCTGGATGGTTAGGTCTAGTCAAAGGCAACTATGGGGTTGTGGTGTTCATCTCACTTTCAGGCCAAGGAAGCCAGCGTTTGTCCACAAACAGCTTTCTGGGTCATGTGTCCAGCATGACTAAACCGCTTCTGGCGCAACAGAACACTGTGATGGAAACCAGAGCACATGGAAACACCGTTTACCTTCCTGCTGCAGTGATGCCTATTTATCTACTTGCACTGGCATGCTTTCGAACTGCTAGGTTGGCAGGAGCTGGGACAGAGCAACGGGAGCTCACCCTGTCGTGAGGATTCGAACCGCCGACCTTCCAATCGACAAGCCCCAGGGACTCAGTGGTTTAGACTACAGTGCCACCTGCATCCAGACTACTAGACCTCCAAAGAACTCCCTGGAATTTATGCACTGCTTTCCCCCAAATGGCCAACTATTTTCAAATGAAGATAGAAAACTGGCCCCAAATACTCAGAAGTCAGGTTCAGTGGGGCTTTCTCCCTTGCAGGTATGCACAGGTTTCAAGCCAAGATTACACATGAAGAAACAACAGCGACAACTTGAAGGGAATTGCAGCATAAAGAAAATGAACTTCAAGCCAGCAAAACTGCACACAAATGGCCTCCTAAAATTCTGCACTCTATTAATGAGCAGAGATGTTGGCAGGGACATTTCACCTATCTTTTCCTGGAGATGGAGAAAATCTCTAATGGGTTTTATGAAGTGGGGCTTGCCATTAACAGAGCAGTAGCAAGCTTCATTTGGTTGCCACCCCCCCCCCAAAAAAGCTCTTGTGTTTTTCCTGCACATGCAAGTGACAGCAGCAGCAATTGCAGAGAAAACTTTGCAGTGTGGCCTTTTTTCAGAGGTGGGTGGGTGAGAAAATAGCTTTCCTTCCAGGCTTGATCTGTGCTATCATCACCTTTGCCAAGAGCATGGCATATCTGCTACATTAATCATTTAAAAACTATTTTACGATCTCCACAAATCAGCGATACTTAAGCAAGAGATTTACTGGTCAGGTAAGCACTCTTGGGATAGTAAAACTCTAAACAGCTGATATACGGTCGCTCCAATTTCCATGGCAAGGCACATTGTAGCATCGCCCAGAAGTCATTTTAAATAGTGTTTTACCTCCCTCACCTGCAGAGCCCTGCAGTGTACAAGTTGAAAGGCAGAAACAGCAGAAAGAAACCCATTCGCTTTTCTTTTTACCGTGCTTTCACCATTTAAATCTTTTTCTCCTTTAAATTTCAAAGGGATACGTTATTTAAACTGTTTTAGCTGCTAATTCAATTCATATCTTGAACTCATGCTAAGGTTGAGCTGAATTACATTTTCAGTGCTGTGTTGGAAAAAAAATCTCCAAATAAAAGACCTCTTGTTGAATAGAAAATGACTCTTAGTGCTCCACTTCTCCCAGGCAAATGAACACATATTCCAGCAATAACAATTTCTCATGAAAGACAAAATGTGATGAATGGGAGGCTGCATGGCTACTATTGAGTTACAGCCATTTGCATTACCCTTCAAAAGCTTCATAATAACAGGGTAACAAGGCTGGTTTTTGTTATTACCCAGTGACGACACCAGGACTTTCAAGGAAAGTGCCAAAAGCTGCTATTTAAATAGCTGCAGGTCTGTGAAAAATGAACCCTCTTTTCAGAATGTCAGTTTTATAGCACAGTATGTTTTCCTTTATATCTAATACTCTGGTCTGCAAACCTATTCTTATCCAACATCATACGTGGTTAACCTAAGGAAGGGGCAAGGAAACAGAAAAATACATATGCTGTTGGACTACAGTTCCCATCATCTCTGAGCTTTGGCCGTGCTAGCTGGGGCTGATGAGAGTTGGAGTCCAACAACATTTAGAAGGCCACAGGCTCCCAACTCCTGGCCTAAGTTGTGAAGCCACACAACCCCTCTTAGCGCAGATTGCCGTCACAAATTCATGGAGTCTATGCATTGAATTCTACCCCAGCAGAGGGTCTGGAGACAGCTGCATGACTTCCCCTAGGGACATACTGGTATCAGCATGCCTTGGGTTTTTAGCATGGTTCCTACACATGTGAACGTAGTACAGTCAGAGTTGTGGTCTGCAGAACACCTATCCACACTGAGCTCAGTATACACTGGCATCAGCCACAAAGGCTTGTCATTGAGGGAAGGTAGGGAGGGAGTGTGACTGTGATTTCAGCCATCACATCACCGTCTGTGAGAAAGGACGACAGAGTGGTGGTGGTTGTTAGTATAACTAGCTGGCTATATAGGTTGATTGTAGGTTTGAATGAACCTAATTTGTTTTATTTAGAGTGGAACTATTTAGAGTGGAACACAAGCTAACAGCTGAACAATGGCTGCCCACAATTCCCCCCTCCCCATAATGTGTGCTGCACCATGTCCAGCACACGAATGTCATCACAATATCCATTTCCCCATTTCCATTTCAAACATTAGCTGACACTCTTGAGGTACAGGTAATACGCAACATAATGGTATCATTATGGGGATGCGGGTGGCGCTGTGGTCTAAACCACTGAGCCTCTCGGGCTTGCCAAGCAGAAGGTCAGCGGTTTGAATCCTCGTGACAGGCTGAGATCCCATTGCTCCGTCCCAGCTCCTGCCAACCTAGCAGTTTGAAAGCACGCCCAAAAGTACAAATAGATAAATAGGTACCATTCCAGTGGGAAGGTAAATGGTGTTTCTGTGCACTCTGGTTTCCATCATGGTGTTCCGTTGCACCAGAAGTGGCATAGTCATGCTGGCCACATGACCTGGAAAACTTGTCTGTGGACAAATGCCGGCTCCCTTGGCCTGAAAGCGAGATGAGCGCCGCAACCCCATAGTCGCCATCAGAATGCAAATGTTGTGTACATGTCATGAAAAGGAAGGGGAGAATTTGGCCCAGACATGTCATTTGAGTGGCAGTCCTGTTTCTGTTACAAAATGTCACTCCACCTTCAGGATATAATCGAACCTCAGTAAGACTGGCTTTGTGGAAAAGTTGAGGATATCTCATGTATCCTAAATACATATACATTTAGGCCAGGGGTCGGCAAGGCATGGGCCAGATCACTCCTGCCGAGAGTGGTCACGCGAAGTGATTTTCGGCATCTGAGCATGCACAGAAGCGATTTCTGAAGCTGCGGAAGAGAGTCCTTGTGCCGCACTGCACTGGTTTAGCGCAGCCAATTAAAGGGCCTCCGTGGGCTGCTTCTGGCCCATGGGCCTTAGGTTCCCGACCTCTGATTTAGGCATTATGGGGAACCCAAAGGCTGTCTGCTACATTAATTAATCACAGTGGGCCTGAGACTAGAACATTCCTCTGTACTCTCTGGGTGCCAGTGAGAAGACCAAAAGTTTTCCCTTCCCATTTTAAACAAACCACAGTTCCCCATGATGCCTGAATTATGATAGTTATCAAGAACAAGCCAAGATCAAACTGCGATCGCTTCCGTTGCATTCTTGTTTCAGTTACATAGACGCCATCTGTCTATGCCATTGGCCAGACAAATCTGGAATTTGGATCCACCCTGCTGGCACAGACAGCAATCCACCAATACCACTTGAAGGTATTCAGTGGCAGCAATTCGGCTCCAAGACAGTGGTGAAGCATGACTTGTCCACAACTTAGGATATACTGTACCACATCCATATTGTCTAACCACCACATCTCTTAAGGGCGTGGCCTTGGACAGCTGTCATTTCCTGTCATTTCAGAGCTTGTGGGAATGTGGAAAAGTCCTTGACACAACAGCTTTTTTGTTAATTGAATATAAATTCATGGCCAAGTACTGTGTTTTTGGCTAAGCTTTTGATATCCGAGAGGACGCTCACAGCCCAGTGTCAAATCACTGCCATAACAGAAAACGAGGCAGAGCCAGTGCTCCAAGCTGAAAGCAGGTTTCTGTGCCAGTGTTGCAGGCAGACGTGCTGGCAGAAATGTGTTTAGCTTGGCATGTTAGATTCAGGAAAACATTTAAGCTGGAGACTGTAGGGAGGAACAATTCCTACAGTATAGCAAGTGCATTAAGCATTGGGCTGCAGTTTATTGCTTTGGTTGGAATATATATCTCCTACTTTTATAGCCCCTGAAGACTCTCAAAGCAGCTTACAAAGGATTCTCTCACATTCAGTTCTGGTGTCAGGGACAGAAATTACATGGAGCTCTTATGGTGCTAGCTAGCACTTCCTGCTCTTATCCTTGTCCTCCTTTGGTGTTCCCTTTCAGCTCCCCTCTACTAGGCAGAAGCTCCCGCTGAGAACCTCTGTAGCTACAAAGCTACAAAAGAATGTGGCTCTGCCAACCAGTAAGCCACTGTGACCACCATTAAAGCGGTCAACCTGCTTCTGATAGCTTAAAGTGTGGTGTGTGGAATACATGAATTGCTCAGGAAACACAAGACCAGATACCCAGTGGAGCTTCCATTCCTTACCCTTTAATGTCCTGAAGTTCTAGAGCAGAGGCAGCTCATGAGATTTCTACTCCTCAATGCTGTGGATGGACAGTCACGTGAGGAGCGTCTCCACCCCCATCATTTAGCCTGGACACTGAGGTCCAGCTCCAAGGGCCTTCCGGCAGTTCCTTCACTGTGAGAAGTGAGGTTACAGGGAACCAGGCAGAGGGCCTTCTTGGTAGTGGCACCCACTCTGTGGAACGTCAAGGAAATAAACAACTACCTGACTTTTAGAAGACATCTGAAGGCAGCCCTGTTTAGGGAAGTTTTTTAATGTTTGATGTTCTATTGTCCTTTTAATTCTGTTGGGAGCCACCCAGAGCGGCTGGGAAAACTCAGACAGCCAGATGTGCGGGGTATAAATAATAAATTTATTACTATTATTGCTATTATTATTTCTCAACACTGGGCAGTTATCACTGCCGTGCTGAAATAAAAACCCCTGTGGGTTCTCAAGAGAGGGCTTGATATACCCCCTTCCCATATAGCAGTGCTCAGCGGAAGAAGCTGGTAGTCCATCTCTGAAGTACTGCATCAGTCACTGCTGCACTTATCCACATATCCAATGGCCGTGGAGGGGAAGCAGGATGGGAGCAGCCTCCCACCAGTGGCAGCACCACAAGGAGGTGGAGGAGGAGCCACCAACCACTGAAGCCTCATAGTCGCCACATTCAGCTCCGCCCTTCGCTCCTCCCAACATCCTGACATCACACACACAAAGCATTGCCATCCCAACTGCCCTTGCAAGTTGGCGCCTCTGATTGTGATTGTTCTGCATTTGAATTCACCCCATGAGTCAAAATTAAACTCTATTTCAACTAAGCTTCGTTAAGCTCATGCTGAAATGATTATAAGGGGGGCAGGGAGTACAACGATTTGAATTGTAATATGCATGCATATTCTACAAATTGGTTGCCCAGTTATCTTACCAATTTAAGCTTTCAACCTTTTGGAAAGGCTTGACCTCTTCACAACATGGTACAGAATAGCAGATAACCTTATAAGCTGAAGAGTTACCCTTTTTGAGATAACTAATGAATTTCTTTTTCTTTCTTTCTTCAAAGGCAACTCTATAATCTATTAATCCAAACTCCTCACATTTTTGTCATGATTTTATTGAAGGAAGCATTTGCAGTCATGGGTAAGACTGCAGTTCTATGCACACTTATGCGGGAGTCACTCCCATTGAACTCAATGGGGCTTACTTCTGAATAGACATGTTTAGAATGGCACCGCAAAAAAAGTAATTAGATTTTGTCCTGTTGAAGTACACTCACCACATTCGGGTATTTGAAAAAGCCGAGGTTTATGAATGAAAAGTTGTCATGGATTATGTTCTCATTATAAAAATGATTAGAAACTAGTTTTACCTTAAGCCCAACATCACAGAGTTTCATGCTCCTGAATAAATTTCACCACACAATATTGCCGCATCCATAGCAATAACAATTTTGACAGCATAGGATCAGCATGATGATCTGTTACCATTCACAACCCATCCACTTCTTGACTCAAACTCCTCTCCAGCACATTGCAACAAGTCTTATCCACAGAAACAAAAAGCAGCCTGGAATAAGAGGAATTGTGAATTCTGATAGTATCAGGGGATAGGGTGGCGGCTTGGGGTGCAATTCTGCACCGACATGCATCTCAATTGCATATATGCTTACTCAGACCACCGTGTTCCATGAGACTACTTAGTCCTAAATAAACATTCCTAAGGATGTGCTATATAGGGACGCGGGTGGTGCTGTGGGTTAAACCACAGAGCCTAGGACTTGCCGATCAGAAGGTCGGAGGTTCGAATCCCCATGACAGGGTGAGCTCCCGTTGCTCTGTCCCAGCTCCTGCCAACCTAGCAGTTCGAAAGCACGTCAAAGTGCAAGTAGATAAATAGGTACCATAAACAGCATTTCCGTGCGCCGCTTTGGTTCACCAGAAGCAGCTTAGTCATGCTGGCCACATGACCCGGAAGCTGTCTGTGGACAAACGCCGGCTCCCTCGGCCAGTAAAGCGAGATGAGCGCTGCAACCCCAGAGACGTTCGCAACTGGACTTAATTGTCAGGGGTCCCTTTACTTAATCACTGTATTAGTGCAGAAAGGGCAAACTACATATGTTTGCTTAACCAAAATGCAGAGTCCCTTGCGACTATTTAAAAAATGGAAGTGCTCTTGAATCTCAAAAAAACTTTCCAGCCAAATGGAAAGAACTGACATTTTAACCTACACCTTCATCAAACACTGCAATGCAGTTTATTGCAGCAATGTGTTTGTTTTAGTCAGCATATATTTATTTAAATATTTTGCAACAGCAACGCTCATTTTGCGGTGAAGTTGATATTTTATTTCTAGCAGTATTAGGAAATTGAAAACCCAAATAATTTTCTGAGCTGTAGCTTAGTTCATAACAAAACCCGCAGAAGGAAAGTCATAGAAGTATCATAGAAGTTACAGTCATCTGAAAAGTAATGCAACCAGAAACTGTCAATATATTCCCTCAAAATCATCTTATGACTATAAATACCATTCTTGCAGCAGAACTGAAAATAGAACTAAGGATTTCTGACTCTCATTATCATGTAGATTTAAACAGAGGGCCATATATAAAATCCATTCTAAGACATTCAGGAGTGGACCAAAGATGACTTCTGAGAACTAGCGAAGATATAGAATGTGTGCAGTTTCAACACACACACACACACACACACACACAGTATATATTCACCAAATGCAAAGATAACCATAAGATTTATAAAAGAATTATAAGAAAGAGGACTGAGTGTGGATTTATGCAAATTCCTTTACTGTGATTTTTGTATATGTTATAATACGCTTAAACAAACTTCATATTAAGCTTTCCTTTGAAAGGAAGACAGTGGATTATCATTCACAGAACCGTTATGCAGGAAAGCTAGCATCCATCATCTGCTGTTTTCTCTCTGAAGAAAACTTCCGCAACACGGCACCAAAGACTACAATTCCCCTCCCTGTTCCGCTAGCCTACATCTTATTAAAAGATGTGCACGTCTGTGTGGTGAAATGAAATGTGAGGAAATACGGTGGACTATACAACCAAGGCACAATCATAAAAACATAATTGAAAACCAGAAATATATTGTGTGTGACTGTAATATGTGGCTAATTTTCCACTAGCATTGTAAACGAACAGATGTGCAGCTGATACGCAGGACGTGGTAGAGTGGTTCATGCAATTATTACAACCACACAATTATTTTCACTCCTTCCTGTTTGTTAAACACCTGCTGCATCTATGGGCTTCAGAAAGCATTTTCCTTCCCTTGCCAGGGTCCTATTAAACATCTACCACTCCACCAAGGGGAAAAAGCTGGCGTGCTTGATTAAGATGGGGAGAAAATTTCACAAGAACACCAGAAAAAGAGGCATCTGATTGTATGGAGCCTATCAGCATAGTTACTGGAATATTTCTTAGCACATTCGGTTTTTTGGGGGGAGGGGGGGTAAATAAAATCATACTGCAGTACTTTATGAGGTTGTTCAGTCAATACTTGGCTCTAGTATTCTACTGTGGAGAAATCACAGTGGATAGAAATCGGGGAATGAGCCAGGGAAATCTCGCACAAGATGCAACCTTCTCGGTGTTAGCATTTGTACAGTGTTTGTTGGAAAATGTATTTTACAAGGAATAAATTGTACTGGGGAAAAGAAAAGCTATGTAATGTAATGTAACAGCTGCAAAAACTTGTGACTCTAATTAAGGTCACAGAAACGCTGAATCACTGTCTTGTTCACTGGTTAGCTACCTTTAAAAGTGTGTGTGTGTAAGTGTATGTGTCTTAGATAGGAGGGGTGGGAGTTGGCTGGTTGTTTTGCCGAGTGTGGAAACTTCAAGCATATGCTGTGTGCAAAGGAGTTTGTGAGGGCAGTCAGGCAATGAACTAATTATTTTTGCACTGTGACGAAGGAGTTTTGGAAGCAAGAAGACCCTCTCTTGGGCTCAAGGGAGAGAAATGCAATGTACTGGACCTGATATGTATACATAATAGTTGCCATCCCATCCTGCAAGTAAAGAGTCATCTTCAAAGTCTTGTGTGTGAAATCTACTTCATCACTAGGGATTCAAGGGTGAAACCACTGCATCCCTCTGTAAGACTCAGAAAAATAATTAACACTTCATTCTTTCTACCCATCGTGGGTAGGATAGGCGAGGACCATGAGATAAAAGTACAGTGGAAATGCTGTCAACAAACCCCAAATCTAGAGGGTTTCTGAGGGTCCAAGTTACTAAGAGCTAATTCACATGTTTATAGCCTAGCTCACACCTTTGCAATTTCAATCTACTTAGCACAAAACTCAGTGCAAGACTATTCATGTGGCCAGGGTTCAGATCAGGGCCGTGGCTGGTGCTTGAACCCTTTGCCCCCACTGCAGTGCTTATGTGGATCAGAGGCTAGATGCCTGCCATTTGCACTGGAACCAAAGCTTCTTTTGTGCTGATGAAAGCTCTCATATCAGGTTCCCTAGCTGGAACAGTGCCTTTGCCTCTCCTCTGCTGTCGATGCTTAGAAAAAGTATTCATATAACTGCTAATTAGCAGTTGTCTTAATGGTACCTCTGGGCTTCCTGTAGGCATGTGGTTGGCCACTGTGAGAACAGAATCCTGCCCTAGACAGGCTTTGTTGCACCAATCCTGAAGGATTTCTATTATGTCCTCACGCTATCATCTTTAGTGTGGCCTTGACTATTGGCACATATTGTGAAAGTAAATGCAGTGATACAGAACTCGAATGGATGAAAGTATAAAGATTGCATGTGGACTGAAAGGAGAATCAGCTTTTAGAGTTAGCAGAAGTCATTGCTTTACCATTGTCCAGATTTAAGCTTGGATAGAAAACAGGCAGTATTTTAAAATGAGATGAAATAAAGAGCATGCTTATGAATGACAATGCACAAGAATTCGGTAGATACTGACAAAGAGCTTGCTGGATAACGCCTGCAGAAAAATCCAGCTACTGCTATTATGCTTCAAGCACATTCATTTGAAGATTGCATTATTCATCTTTAACTCCCTGTTCCACCCCTGTTGTTACCACAAACTCCCAGAAACGATGACCCTACAAGTTTCTAAAAGGGGTTTGTGATTCTGAAGCCAGTTATATGCTGTCCACACAAGTATTTCATTGGATGCATGAATATAACTTACGAAGATGTATTTGACAATTCATTTTAATAGCACTGGATAGTGCAGAGGTTAATGCCCTTCCAACCTCTCTGCAAAGCTTTTTGTTAAGGTTTATGTTGTGACATGACACCCCCCCCCCCCAAAAAAAAGGAGAGAACTCACCGATAACAACTATTGAGTCAACATGTCTCTCTAAGTCTCAGAGCAGGTTAAATTTATTTCACCAACCTGAATTCCTTTTGTGGCCTGCATTGTGGATTTAAGGTGAAAGTCTAAACAGGAATTAAATGAATCTGCAATGCAAGTTCCCATCTGGTTGCTCTATGAATAAGCAATTCATTCATGTTGCTGCTGTTCATATTAAATACTGACAATTATTAAGACAGCAATCCTTCTGACCGGTACATGCAGGTAGTCCCCACTGAAAGTAATATTCAGCCATGCTTAATGCTATACAGGACGGCAGCCTAAGTCTGAAAGACAAAGGGGAAATCTGAACACGTAGAAGAGAACAATAGACATAGCCGGGGAGACACTCATTATTTTTGCTGCATCCGTTCCGTACCCTCCAACAGTTTTTATCTTGTGAAGTTATTGTGGAGCTCTCACATGTTTTGTGAGATTTTACCAGAAACCACTGCCACCACACAAGCCCAGTGGCAGTGGCAGCACTCTTGGTGGTGCTGCCACACAGGATTCTGCCACCTGAGGCAGCTGCTTCAGTCCACCTCATGGGTGGGCCGGCCCTGATTCTTACACAAAAATAGGCACATGCTCGCAACATCCCTGTTTTTATACCAAAGACCAATGAGATCTAGAAACTTGGTCGTGTTTTGAAAACGGAATCTGTCTGGGTGGTGGTTTCTGTGCCATCTCGTTCCATGCCACCCCATGCTTATTGTTGTACAAACTAAGGTTACCAGACGTCCCGGTTTCCCAGGGACAGTCCCCAGATTTACAAATCAGTCCCCTGACAAAATCCTAACATTCCAACTCATTTCAATGAAGTGTCCCTGGATTCATAGAAACATGAGTTTATTTCACTGTCAAACTGGTCTCAAAATGGTCTCATGCTTATGAAAACTCTCTTGATATTTTTTTTTAAAGGACTCTTCTCAAATCTGATGCTCTCCTGACATTTTGGACTACAGCCCACACCATCTCTGATCATTGGCCATGCTGGCTACAAATCACAGAATTGTAGAGCTGGGAGGAACCAGTTGCAATCCAAAACATTTGCAGGGCACCAAGTTGGTGAAGGTCAATTTTAATTGTTACTTTGATAATAATAAAAATCCTTTTCTTGACCTTTTGAGGGCTATGTTGCCTGAAGGCATTCTTTCCGTCTTTTGCAACAACTTCTTTCCCATTTTGAAGGTAGTGCTCAAATTGTCAAGTTCACCTTTAATTTACTGTTTTGTGCTATGTATACTTGCATCTTTCAAGCTCACATGAAAGGCTTTCCTAAATTCACTGTCATCTTTGTACTCATCTCTGAATCCTCAGAGTGATTCCCCCAAGAAGGAACTTGATAAAGAGCAAGCCAACATTGGGGTGGGGGTGGGGAGTCAGGGCAAAAGCAAAGTGCTGGCTGAGTGTGGTGGTGCTATAAATTAACTTACTCCTGTTTACACTGTCCAAAAATTTAAGAAAAGTGGTTGCCTGCATAATTGGACCAGCACTGAGGAAAATTACAGTAAGCAATTCCATAGGAGACTAGGATTTCAAATCCTATTCTCTTCAGAGATTTGCAGTTAATCATTTGATAATAGTCTATTCCTCAAATATAAGAATATCTAGGACACACCCGTGATTTTAGCTAATGGAGACAGTGCAAACTAACCAGGATGCAATTAAAAAATGGATGAATGGATGATCATTCTAGATTATCATTAGCTAGCTTGGATTTTGCAAAACAAATAAATTTACTTGGTTTCTAACATCATGACGACCCAATGATGGTCACTTTTTTAAAAAAAGGCTCACTTGTGGGAACGCCATTTGTTTCCAACAAATTGAAACCCAAATTGTAAACTCAGAAAGCAAATTAGGATTATGAGGCTAGAAATCTATAAATATATAGGTTCAAAGAAAGATTGGAAACAAATCTGCCTTGTGAGCAGTAGAAGTTTGATAAAATTAAATAATTTGTATTGATCTGATTTTTTTGGGGGGGGGAATATTTTGTTTTTATTAGGTATGGATATTTCCTCTTCCTTTCTCACATGTAACCTATTTCGATATATCTATCTATCTATCTATCTATCTATCTATCTATGCATGCTATATAGAATAAAGTAAAGAAACAATATGACCTTTTATGGAAAAACATGCTCCCCACTTTTTATTGTATCTTTAATGTTACTATGGGTAACATATGAAACAATGAGAGTTAGAAACTCACATTTTCAAATGAAGCCTGAGTCACAACAGTATGTAGCGCATCCATTAGAGATTGTGGTGGAAGCTCAGCTCCCCAATTCATGATGTAATCCAAGGGATGTAGTAAATAGGTTCCCTGGACATCAGAAACAGGAAAGGCTTAAAGGTAATTCACATAGGACTTGTTGCAAGTTTGGGTTTGTATTTTGCAGCTTGCCTTACCATAGATTAATAGTTGGGGTCATGCACAGAGGTTATGCGTTCCCTTCATTACTCCTCTAGTCTCTTCTCCTCCTTGGCATTTGCATTCAAAACAGAGAGCTTTGGTTTAATGCCAGTTTGCTAAACAGGATCTTAACTAGGGCTTTCCCCCCCAGCTGGAACTCACAGGAACTCAGATCCAGTACCTCTCAGGTGGGTGCCATTGCCAAGTGAGGAATTCTTGATGAGTTTCAGCACCTCTTTTTCTAGAAAAAAATATCACTGATCTTTTTTTTTTTAATTATTAACATATAAAACACATACATATACATTTACGGTACATAATACACGTACACAACACACAACCTTATTCTCATAACATACCTACATTACAGTGGTACCTTGGGTTACATACGCTTCAGGTTACATACGCTTCAGATTACAGACTCCACTAACCCAGAAATAGTGCTTCAGGTTAAGAACTTTGCTTCAGGATGAGAACAGAAATCGTGCTCTGGCGGCGCGGCAGCAGCAGGAGGCCCCATTAGCTAAAGTGGTGCATCAGGTTAAGCACAGTTTCAGGTTAAGTAAGGACCTCCAGAACAAATTAAGTACTTAACCCGAGGTAGCACTGTACTCTATACCTACCTATACTATACATCTCAACATGTATAGTATACTATACATCTCAACACACCTACCCCATAGGGACACCCACCAAGTGCCTTGACTTCCAGCCGTTCTTGTTACGCTACTTTATTTTTCCAACTAGCTTAAACGCATTTCATTATTTCTTTAATCTCTTCTTCTATCTTAACTTTACTCTCCTTTCACTCTAATCATTTTCTGGATTCACTCAATATCTGTCAGAACTTCTACTTTTTCCACATAAATTTTGATGTATTCCTTAAAGATAGCCCACTCTCACTGATCTTAACTATTCCCCAAACATCTGTGAGATGCCGGTATATTTTAGCAAACCTTCGATCCATATTTTAACAGCTCATCCCATATTTTTTAAACTTTCTGAGAAACGTATGATAAAGGCAAGCTTCTGTATATTCCTATTTGCAATAAACCTTTAACAAGGGCAAGCAAACATTTTCTCCAGTGTGTTCTGGCAAATTGATGGGCAGCGTGAAGGGCCATGCTATCCTCCTGAATCTGTTCCAGCAGCTGTTAGCTCAGCAGGAAGAGCAAGCTTCCTCATTCCAAAAACCACCAATTACCACAAAGACAAACCTCTTCCCTTCCTCCAACTGGTTTGTCTAGTAAAATACACAATATGGTACTGGTAGTGATGCCTCTGAATTCATCATGCGAAAGGCTGGGCTGGATGAATCCCTAGCCGGAATTAAGATTGCTGGAAGAAATATCAACAACCTCAGATATGCAGATGACACAACCTTGATGGCAGAAAGTGAGGAGGAATTAAAGAACCTTTTATTGAGGGTGAAAGAGGAGAGCGCAAAATATGGTCTGAAGCTCAACATCAAAAAAACGAAGATCATGGCCACTGGT